>NC_067137.1:115840222-116537722 GCF_903995435.1 Acomys russatus | reverse complement strand
TCAAATATGAGGCATCAGAGTTTGTGTGAAAGTCAGATCTCCTTCTCCACTTAACGGTGGAGAATGTCCTGTCCATTGGCTAGTCTGGGTAGGGGTTCGAAGTTTACTGCCTATATATCTTTTAAGAGACCAGAGACTTACTCGGCCTGCAGCACAAAACACAACTCTAAGGCGAAAGTGTTGTGTTGATGGTCAACCTCTAGGTGGCGCTCTTTACCAGTTTCTTAAGTGGTTCTAGGTTTTTATGTAATTTCATTCATTCAGGGACTGCTACTGGGCAGTTTTTGTGTTCCTTGCACTTTGCAAAGTGCAGGAGGATCAGAGACTGAAAAAGGACAATGCCTCTGCCCTCCTAGAGCCCAAGGGAGGTCATGGGTGGGAATGGGGGCGGGGGGATGGAGGAGGGTTACAGACACACAGCCATTCTACAACATACTTACCTCAGGTGAGGGCTAAAAGGGGGGCTGAGCCTGGCAGGGTGAGGTGAAGTCTGTCCAAACACAAACACTACCCCCCGTGAACCTCAGGTGAGGGCTAAAAGGGGGCTGAGCCTGGCAGGGTGAGGTGAAGTCTGTCCAAACACAAACACTACCCCCCCTGAACCCTCCCCGCCCCATGTTCCGTTCCCCGCCCTGCCTTGCACCGTGCCGCTCACAGAGCACAGAGTAGGTCTGAGTGCAGCACTGCTGCAAGGCTGTGTGAGCAAGGTGATAGACGTTGTCAAAGTTCCTGATTCCTCTCTTTTCAGGTTGGGGTAAGAGGCACGGAATTCTAAAATGTCTGTGACAGTCATGTTCTTGTTGACTGTCAATGGGACGTGATCTAGCAGCACCTGGGAGGAGCGCCTCCCTCAGGAAGTGTCTGTGTTGGGTTAGCTTGTTAGAGATTTTCTTAGTTGGGCTAACTGGGGGCGGGGAGAGCCCACCCTGAATATGAGCAGCGCCATCTGCCCTGGGCTGTGTAAATAACTGTTGAGAGGGGCTTGAGAGAACACGAACACGCCTGGGCTCATTCTCTGGCCTTTAAAAAAAAAATTAATGTGTGTGGGTGCCTTGTTTGCATGCATGCCTGTGTGCCACATGCATGTCTGCTACCCACAGAAGCCAGGGGAGCAGGTTGAGCCCCCGGCACTGGAGGTACAGATAGTTGTGAACCCCCCCTCCCCCAGCATGGGTGCTGGAAACCGAACCCGAGTCCTCTGCAAGATGTCATTCTTTTTTTTTTTTTTAGTAGGATAATGTATCAATTTTTTAGTATATTTTATTAATTTATTCACATTACATCTTAATGGTTATACAGATGTCATTCTCATTTGCGGAGCCATCATCTCGCCAGCCCCACAGTCTCTGCTTCTTACTATGGATGCTACATGTTTAAGTTCCTCAGGCTCCTGCCACTGTGACTTTCCTGCAGTGACAGACCCTAACTGGGAACTGGGAACTAGAATAGTATCACAGCAACAGAAACAAAACTAGGGCAGTCCCCAGGAAGAGGATCAGACACGGGCAAGTGAGGACCCTGATCCCTTTGGATGGAGCAGCAGCAATCACAACTGCACGTGACAACTGCCAGCCTGGCGTAAAGGATGCTCTGGGGGGACCTTAGCAATCCCCGTGGCATATGGGAGGTAGGTAGTGGTCTTATGTTGAAAAATCCTCCCCCACGCCCCAATTAAAGTAATTTAGACTCAAGGGGTGAAAAGTGGCAGGGCTGCAGTAGAAACCTGGGCGTGACTGTCAGGCTCCATCATTTTAACTTTTTCTCCTTTCATTAAGAGGGATATGCATATTTGCTCAACAAATGCTTCCGGGGCATCTACTATGTGCCTTGGCCTTGTTCAAGATGCTGACCTGGGATTAAGAAAAAACCTCATTGGGGTTGAAGATGGAGGCGCATTTCTGTAATCTCAGCACTTGGAAGGCTAAGGTAGGATTGTGAGTTCCAGGCAAGATGGGCTACAAAACGAGTTCAAGGCTAACTCGAAACATTGGTGGAGCCCAGTTTTTGTTTTTAAAGTCCCCAACACACACACACACACACACACACACACACACACACACGGCTGTCTAGTAGGGATGTTCAGATTATTCAAAATTGCATTGCATTGTAGCTAAGGAACTCTTTACACTATGATGGAGAGGAGAGTATGTGGAAAAGCAAACCTCTCCTGCAGCCTGTCAACTCAGGTCAACTACACACCGTGTGGTTTGTACGTGTGTGTGTGCTGAAGCAAACCTTGTTCCTGCCTGTGTAAAGCACACTGCACACTTGAGACTGGATGTGTGGGGACCCACGTCTGAAATGAGTCTCTCTGCTGACACAGGACTGAGCTTGTACAGCAAACCAAAGAGAGGCCAGTGATGTCAAAATTAGCCACGCCACCTGCAGGGTACGCTAGAAAGAAAGTGTAGTTGGGAATATGGAATTGTATCCAGGGAGTCCTGGGTCGCTGCTGACACTACAGGGGATTTTCGGAAATGGGTTACTTGTGAAATAAACTCTAAAAGAGAAGGAAAGATAACATCCAGGGAAGCAGAAGAGAGATGCTGGAGAGGTGTGACGTCAGGGCCCAGGAGAGGAGGAGGGGCCTCAGCTGAAGAGTCTTGACCCGGAGGCTGAGAACAAAGGTCACTACTTAGGGTAGCAACATAGAAGCAAAGCAACTGGGGGCCTGTAGGAACTGGAGGAAGCAAACAGAGGCCAAAGCCGGGACCTGCATCACTCTAGGAAGGAGGAGAGTTGGCACAGTTGCCCTCCCCTGGCTGTAAAGGAACAGGGCTGCCTGCTGAGTTCAGGCTGTACAGCTTAACAGGCACGCCGCCCAAGGAAATATTTTGTTTTTCCCTTCAAATTTGTTGACGCCAAAGACTGGCATTGTACATGGTGTGGCAACCAAGTTTCCAACAGATAGCTAGATAGTTCTACTCTAGAAAAGCAGCCCACTTGGGACAAGTTGTAAAAGGACGCATAGTGTCTTAATCTTTATCACACATCTCTGTCAGTGGCCATAGTAGAAACACTTTCTCAGTCCACTAACATATAATGGAAACTGTGCTTATAAACTTAGAACAAAGTAGCCATTTTTCTGATATAAAAGTTTTTAAAGTTAAAAAAAAATCCTTAGTGGATTAGTGTACTGGCTACATCACACTGTTCTTTCAGAATGTTACCACTGCTTCCCTATTTAAATTTAATAAGCACTTCATGGTGACAAGACTCATTATGTAATTATTAATATTCATTTTCCATGAATATTACATAAAGTAAAATATTACATTGCCCTACAGTGCTTTTGTCTCTAATGGAAGCATTGTCAGCGTAGAGATTAAATGCTGTTAAAATCCTGAGGCAAAGTATTTTTACATGTTAAAGAGTCTAAGATGGAAGGTGACGACTGTACGAAGCCACAAGAAAGACTGTCAGTTCCACCCATCACTTCTAAAGAAGATGAGACCCGGGAGCAAAAAGATGGAAAACACAATAATGAATGCAGCTCCAAATAAAAGAGATGCTTACCCTGTTTTAAGAGAAGTGGCTACATGTGGGGAGCGCTCGGGATTCGGCGAACGCTTGGTTCCTTCTCAAGAGTGAAGAGTTGTATAACTCATACAGAGTTGCCCTGTAGTTGCTCTCACAGACACTGGGGTGGCATTCTTGTGCATACGGTGTGACCCAGTGAGCATTTTGGCTACCGATGTGTGAGGTTTGAGTGCACAGATGAGGGCAGAGCCCGACTTCTCTGGGTGACATCAATGCGTTTCTACCTACGGGCCAAAGGCTGCCCTGAGAGGAAGTGGGAGGGCCTCCAGCCACCATGGAGAAATTATCAAAATTTCTCCAGTCAGAAGTCATCCCTTCTGCGGTTAGCGTATGACTACAGGTGCCCGGCTCGCAGCTGGGAGGATCATGGCATGGGCCATCCCTTCCCAGAATCGCGGTTAGATTTTGTCAAAATCTCGGTTGTATTCAACCATTCATTCATACAAATGTAATTAAACCTGTCAAACCAAAGAAAGGAGCGGTCACTTCGGAAGCCATCAATCAGCTTCACTGTACACACAAGGAAGAGAATATTGACGCCTCATGCATTCTTCTCCCATGCTCTGCCGCCCCACACAGATGACCCTTTAGGGAGCGCCAGGCAAGGCATTGAGTGTTTTCTTCCCAGTTAGCACTGCTGCAGGAGTCAAAAGAATGAGGCACATAAAGTCTCAAGATCACAGAGGAAAAGCCAGGGCTCTCAAAAGTGAAAGTGTCCAGATCTTTCCATGTGCTTTCCACTCAGTCTTACTGCCTGCAGGAACTGAACAGGCAGATCTTTTCGGATGGGAGGCAGCCACCTAAGGTGACTCACTGGAACTTAGAACCCCAGTGAGGAGAGACACCAGCCTGCCTCTCCCTCCCCCCCCCCACCAACACCCCCCCCCCAACTCCCTGGCTGAAGTCATGGTAGAATCCACAGGGGCCCTCCCTAGGCTTTTCTCGGGATTAGCCTTAGAACCCCAGTGAGCATCTGTGAGGTTGGAGCTGGGGGGGGGAGGGGGGGGGAGAGGAATGAGGATGTGGTGAACTGGGCCAGGCAGTGCTCACATTACCAACTTGACCCTATCACTCCGATTGCTATCCCAACAGGCTCCTCCAAAATATGTGCCAGTAGGAGTGGGGACCCAAGTGTCCTCTCTGAACCCCCTGGCAGCAGGCAGGCCTAGGTGGTCTCTAGGTTGCAATGAGATGGCGGGTTCGGCTTCAAGTGGACACTTTCAGGAGCTAGGATTATTTTTAGAAAATGATTTGCAAACATTCCCATTCTCTCATTTCCAAATCAAAATTCCTTCCTGTGGCACTTCTCAAAAACCCCTTTGGAAACATCTTTTATGGAAATATCTACGCAGCACATTAAGCAAAGCCATAGGATTTACAGGAGAAAACAGGTATGGACGTTACACAATGTAGTCTCCTGATAAAAATCAGATGTTCCTAAGACCTGCCAAAACAGACATTTCAGATCAGCACCAACGTCAGCCTGAATTCCATTCAGAGCAGCCTTGGGGCCCCCTGGCCTCATTGCCAGGGTCTTACCATCCGATTAGCATAAGATTAGATAATCTTCCCCTGAGTAGCACTCCGAGTGAGTCTGAGAAGATGAGTTCATGGTTTCTGAACCGGTCAGCAGACTGTGGACTCAACTTACTGCACAATATAAATAAAGAGCTGTCAGTATTCTTAAAATTTGTTTTAGTCTATAGTGTGGGTGTTTTACCTGCATGCCTGCCTGCACACCCTGAGTATGCAGTACCCAGGTAGAGGATGTCAGAGCTCCTGGAACTAGGGTTACAGGCTGCTGTGAGCTGCCACATGGGTGTTGGAAATCAAACCCAGGTCCTCTGGAAGAGCAGCAGAGTCCTAACCAATGAACTGTCTTTCTGTCCCTTTACCACCTTCTCCTCTTCTTCCTCCTCCTCCTCTTCCTCTTCTTCTTCCTCTTCTTCCTTTTCTTCCTCCTCCTCCTCTTCCTCTTCTTCTTCCTCTTCTTCCTTTTCTTTCTTCCTCCTCCTCCTCTTCCTCTTCTTCTTCCTCTTCTTCCTTTTCTTCCTCCTCCTCCTCTTCCTCTTCTTCCTCCTCCTCTTCTCTTTCTCCTCCTCCTCTTCTTCCCCCTCCCGCCATCAGCCCCTTCTCCTCTTCTTCTTTTACAAAGATCCTTTTGAGAGCTAAAACTGACACAGAGTTTTAAGCACCCCTTATAAGACCGAGTCCCCACACAGTTTCAAAGTTGGAAGCTTTACAGCCTGTGGTTTGGAACCAACTGCGTTCTGACTAAGCTATCTCCTTACATGAACATCTAAAAAGAAGCAAGCTTAACCTCTGAAACTGAGACTCCTTCCTGGACTCTGCTGAACAGAGAAATAAAACCTGGGCATGGCAAGAACAATCCCATGCCAGGCAGAAAGACAGAGGAACCGCACTGACCCAACACATTCTTAAAACCGTCTGTTAAAACACCCAAAGGTAGCCTTTGCAAGTAAAATGTTACCATGCACTTCCCAGATATCTATCACGATCTGCTGTACATTAAACTCAGAGAAACTTCACAGTTTGCAGTAAGTGTAGGACAGAAACCCAGAACAGAAAACGCTTCATAGTTATGGTGTTAGCTCACTATTATAAACAGCCCCTTAGTAAGTGTCAAAGCACAGATTTCAACCTGTCCATCTCAGCAAATACTACTGACAAGCTTTAAACATTCCAGCAGAATTAATTTCAAGATTAATTTGGGAAGCTGTATTGGAGACAGGCAGTGCCACACCTGGAAATTCAGATCCACTCCCTGGGCTAATTTCTCAGCCACCACTTTACCATTACTATCGCCATCACCAAAATCATCACCACCACCATCATCATCATCACCACCACCACCATCATCATCACACCACCACCATCATCATCATCATCATCACCATCACCACCACCACCATCATCACCATCATCATCACCATCACCATCATCCTCACCATCATCTCAGACATGCCCTGTGATTGCCAGCTCCCCCTCTTCCCCATTAATGCAATCTCAGAAGGCCTGGCACCCAGACGGGGACTTGACTTATCAAGAGGGCTCTTCCGAGCTGTCCCTTGGGTAGAGTTGTCCCTTGGGTAGAGTTGTCCCTTGGGTAATAAAATGGCGAAGGTACTGACAGCAGTGTGCTCTTACCTCTCGTTGTTCTTCTTGCTGCTGGAGGAGCTGCTGGTGGAGCCTGTGCGGTTCCGGCTTCCTTTGGAGTCCCCGGAGCTCTCCCTCCGGCCACCTGGAGACACTCGCTCAGAGGAGCTGGTCCTATTGATGCTGCAGGAAGGGCAGGCAGATGAGAATGAGGCCTCCATAGTGTGATTGTCCTTCACTGCTGAGTGTACTGAGGGCACATGGGGTACACACTCAGGCTATGTAGACATTTGAAAGACAAAGGGATCCAAAGTCCTTACTATGGAGATCAAAAGGCTTCCACAACGTCGCCTGGACTCCATCCGTGCCTCTGCTCAGTGCCTTTGTGACTGAGGCAAGTGCTGTAGTTCAGACGCAGGGAGGAAACTGAGCCAAAGACCCCCAGGATACTGTGGGGGGGCTTTGGAGGCCACAAACCTGCTCTTGGAGGGTGCTTCAGTCTAGATCAGTGGCACTTAATCAGGGGTGACACCATCCCCCAGGAGACATTTCACAATGTATGGAGCCATTCCTGGTCACAACTCAGGGGATTGGGCTGCTACTGATGTGGTGGGTAGCAGCCAAAGATGCTGCTGATTGCCCTGCAGTGCACTGGGCGTCCCTCAGCAGGGGGTGACAGAGCAATGACAACACCGGCTCAAGAGAACTCATGCCAAAGCCACACCAGGAACAAATGCAGATGGGGCACCACAGGTCACAGCAGGAGCACCTGCCACAGGCCAACCAACAGTCTGAGCTCACATACGCACTCAGCTTCAGGACACATGAGGAGCAGGACTGCAGTGTTGGAAGCTGGGGAAAGTACCAACAAGGGCTTGAATGTGTCAAAATTACCCACACAGAGTCCAGGGCAGGCTTCTCAACATTTTCTGCTTGTGCTTTACCTGAGATACCATCACTGACCTGGGTTTACAGGTGTCTACAAGAGGCATACAAATGAAGCACACTAAGAAACTATAGGGTTTTTGTTTGTTTGGTTGGTTTGGTTTTTCAAGACAGGGTCTGTGTAGCCTTGGCTGTCCTGGGCTCTCTTTGTAGGCTAGGCTGGCCTCGAACTCACTGAGATCCGCCTGCTTCTGCCTCCCAAATGCTGGGCTTAAAGGTCTGTGCCACCATGCCCAGCCTATAGGTCTATTTTAGAACAGTTCTCTGGTATACATATGATTTTCCACTTACTGAAATGATAGCCAATTTGCATATTAATGACATGCTTGTTTATTTTCCCATGACGATTTAAATCTTAGCTGGATATCTGATACTACAGGGCATAGTGCCTCTCCAGTGCTTTTCAGAGTACATAGATATTATGGGTGAGTAACTGTTGATGATAAGACTTTACTTCACATAAATATGTAATACAAAGTGACAGAAGTATGACACATGCGCACACCCACATGCACACACACACACACACACGTGCACACACATGTAAACACCATGAAGTGTGTGTACGTCTATATGTGTGAGTGGTCATTGGAGGCCAGAAGAGGGCATTGGATCCCCTGGTGCTAGAGTTCAGGAAGTTGTAAGCCACTCACTGTGGGTACTGGGGTTAAGAACCACTGATCCATCTCTCCAGCTCCAAACAGCAATTTTAAAGACTCACACACTCTAACACAAAAGAGTCCCGAGGTATATGATTAGATACTCACAATGCTGACAAAGGACAGGGAGAACACGCTGGCTAAGCCATTCGGCATCTACGGAAGCAGGGGACTCCATGTACACAGTAGAAACACCACAGCTCACAGCATACAATCACCTCGCATCTGAGCGGAGGTGCTCCAAGCAAAGTTCCCTGGCATGGCAGCGCACACCATGTGTTCAGAACCAAGGCTGCAGTGAAGTCACACAGTACAACACAGGTGAGTGCTGCCAGAGGCCTCTGATTCATTGTGCATTTGATTTTGAGTTAATTTTTGATGGCTGGTCACTCAGAAATCTTTTACTCATGCCAAAATTTTCATGATCGTCTCATTCAATCACCGACACACATGCATGCTTGTCACCCACAGCTGAAGGCGTGCTCTAGGAGAGAGCAACCAACACATGGGAACCCCAGCCAGCTATGGTAGCACATGCCTCTAAACACAGCACTTTGGAGGCAAAGGCAGGAGAATCTTTGTGAACTTGTGGCCACCCTGGCCTACAAAGTGAGTTCCAGAACAGCCAGAACTGTTGCACAGAGAAACCCCGACTCAAAATACACACACACACACACACACACACACGCACACACACACATACACACACACATACACACACACACACACACACACATACACACACACACACACACACACACACACACACACACGTGCACATGGGCCAAGGGCGGGGGAGGGGGACAGTCAGGATTTCATAGGCCCAACAAAGAGCCAGGGGACAGTGAAGGCTGAGTGCCTCCTCCCAGAGCATCCAATGGACTGATTACTTGCATTTTCCAGTCCTCTGTGCCACAGTGCTCGGAGTATAGTCCTTTGAGGAGACAATTAGGTCAAGAGGGTAGTACGAGCCCGGGAGTATGAGGTTAGTGCCTTCACAAAAGGGGCTCATGCGAGCCTTCTCATCACTGCCCACCGTGCCAGGACGCAGTGAGGAGCAGCAGGGTGCCACCCCGAAGAGGACCTCATGGAGCCCGGTGCATGATGGACATCTGCTCACAACCAACCACTCCTCTTCCGTGACTTGTCAGCCAACAGACTTATGGTGCGGTGCTTAAGCAGCCAACACTCATCTCCACGAGCTCAGGACTGTTACAGGCTTCTCTGGGAGCCCTTTATCTTCCTTGTGGGCCACCCTTGAGCTCTTACCACACTAGTCCACTCTGCATCCTTAGCAGAGGCCAGAAAGGATGAAATAACCGATAGATAGTAAATGGATGATATGTATCCATATATAATGAATATACAGAGTGAACGAATCCGTATGTGTCCATATGTAACGGACACATAGTGAGTGGATCCGTATGTGTCCATATGTAACGGACACATAGTGAACGGATCCGTATGTGTCCATATGTAACGGACACATAGTGAATGGATCCGTATGTGTCCATATGTAACGGACACATAGTGAATGGATCCGTATGTGTCCATATGTAACGGACACATAGTGAATGGATCCGTATGTGTCCATATGTAACGGACACATAGTGAATGGATCCGTATGTGTCCATATGTAACGGACACATAGTGAGTGGATCCGTATGTGTCCATATGTAACGGACACATAGTGAGTGGATCCGTATGTGTCCATATGTAACGGACACATAGTGAATGGATCCGTATTTGTCCATATGTAACGGACACATAGTGAGTGGATCCATATGTGTCATGTCATGGTATGGACAGGACTATTCATCTGGTGGCCATTAGGTGTCACCATGCCATAGATGTGGGGAAGAAAAAGAAAAAAAGCCCCACAGAAAAGTGCATCTTCAGAAGCAGGTTGAAAAGCTGCCATGAAATCAGGAAGCAGAGACAGGACACAGAACCTGTTAGCACTGTACAGAGAAGTGCAAGAGTGCGTGTGTGTGTGTGTGTGTGTGTGTGTCTATGTGTGTGTGTGTGTCTCCATCTATTGTGTGTCTGTCTGTATCTGTCTGTGAGTGTGTGTGTTTGTGTATGTGAGTGTGTGTGTCTGTGTGAGTGTGTGTGAGTGTTTGTGTGTGTGTGTATCTCAGGAGCCACAGAGAAAGACAAGCCACCAAATCTCATAAAGTAGTGCACAGGAGCTCAGGGACCACGGTAGCAGGGCCCAGTTCCAGGAAGAGACCACCTGTGTGTGGCCCGGACATGCAGCTTCTGCTGGGCTCCTGTCACTCATCCATCCTTCTTTCTTGCCACTCCCTTCCTCCTTGGTCTATCCATTCCTCAGCCCAATCTCCAGCCCTTTGCCTTGGTAATTCTGAGCCATTCAGGTAAGAACCTTGTGTTCCAGCTGTAAAGACCCCTAATGTGCTGGCTTTTGTAAAATCACCGCATTCGTAGAGTGAGTAAATGTACTCCAAATAACCGTGACCATGGTCATTTTTACACACAGTCTTCCTGGTGACTGAGGAGCTTTGAATCTGTGGCACCAGGCATCTCACTAGAGCCTCTGTATGGGTGCGCATGAAGGTCGGAGTGTGGTTTGTTCATTTTTTGTGTGTGTGTTTTGTTTTAGAATGCTCAATTTGGCGACAAGGAAATGACACGTCTTAGGACAGCGCGGCTTTTCTGAAACTTAGGATTACAGGCTATAAAGATCAGAGAAACTGTTAGGTTCGGAGCTCACCATCCTCCTATCAGGAAAACCATCAGCTGCTGTAGCTTGTGGAGTCACCTCTGCCAAGTACCCAGTGCACACCGGAAGCTCTCCTGTGGGAGCCACTGAAGGGGCCCTGGGAGACTGGAGCTGCCAGAAGAGGCCCAGAGCGTCGCCTCTGCAGTGTCCTTGTGGGAGTTCATGGTAAGTTCATGACAATTTAAAGAACTGCATAAAACACCCTTGCGGCACAGCGAAGCGCACTTCTTTTCAAGCTACGGCTAACTAAACAACCCAATGCCTAGAGCTGGTGGGGGACCAGCAGATAGTGGTAACTGGACCCTTACATAGAGTATTTCACTTACCCTCACACAGTCCATGTACAAATATCATCACCTTAACTTTACAGACAAATAAAATAAAATTCGGGGATACACAGCAACTTGCCTGGGCTGGGTTAGTGGCTTTAGCCCATGCCCTCTCTACTGCAGGAAGCCTCCTTAGTCACCCAGGAGGGATTCCAGAGCTGCTGTGTTCCCTCGGGACTTTGAGGTGCACCCGCTCTGTAGATCTGGTAGGTTTCTACCGATCCGATATATATTGGGAGACCTTGGATGAGACCATTTAGCCACCGTGTTGGAGGGAGGTGATCTAGGATTACAGAGCAGACCTAAGCTCACCTCATGTCGGCACTAATCTATTCAGAGTGTCTCAGACGTGTTCTGTCCACACTTAAGCACATAAATGTGAGAAAGCATTTTGGTTTTTAGATTTATTTTTATTTTATATGTATAAATGTTTATATATATACATATATATGTACACACACACATATATATATGTACACACACACACATATATATATGTACACACACACACACATATATACACACACACGCACATATATGAACTACGTGAATGCCTGGTGCCCAAGGAGACCAGAAGAAGGCATCGGGCCCCATGAAACTGGAGTTATAGACAGCTGTGGGCCACCACGTGTGTGCTGGTAACTGAACCCTGGTCCTCTGCAAGAGCAGCCAGTGCTCTTAACCACTGAGCATCTCTCCAGCCCTGGTAGGAAAGTGCTGTAATAAGCTTCAGGCAATTGCAGGCTGCAAATGTCAGAACTGACAGACAGCATGTTTTGCACACACAGCTTGAGTACAATCCCTCACAGCTCTTTTAGGATGTTTGTCACACCCACATTTGCATCAAAATGTTAAACTTCAAAAAAAAAAAAAGTTGCTATTGTTTTATATGTAGAGAAAAAGAAATAAGGCATTTTCTTTTGAGAACCAAGAGCCCTTATGAATCAAAGAGGATTTCAGAGGCTCAGATGAAGGCGGGGAAAACAAAAGCTTGAAGACATTGTAGCAACAAGGGCGGCAGAGAGAGTGGGGCTGCGACTCTTTGCAGGAAGCTCCCTGTCTGCACCTCACAGCTCTTACAGTCCCTCAGGACAGCTTTGAGCAGAAACAATGTCCTTTAGCTGGGCCCTGGCAGGGGTACCAGCTTGAGAGATGCCTCACAGTAACACAGCTCATCTTGGGGTGTGTGAGGAGGCTAGGTGGGGTGCCATTTCTCTCCATCTGCTTCTCTGTCCCCACACCCGACCCCAGACTTCTGAAGAGAAAGCGGCTTTTTGTATTTCGTTACATGTGCATCGAAGAATTGCTGCCAATTTGAATCTCAGCCTTGACAAAATTTCCGCCGTGGAGACGTGTGACACCCGTTCTTGTGATGAGGTAATAACTCTCAGCCCGAGAAGCTAGAATGATGGCTTAGATGATTTGAGCTCAAGAAATGGTTTTCTCCAAAATCTCATACGAGGGCCTGAACATTTAAAAATCAATGGGGGATCTGACACATAGTGCTTGGGACCAGAGAGTTTCTGCGGATGAATTAAAAACCCACTCAAAAGACACTAGGCACTGACTGTGTCTTCCAAGCCATGCGGAGTGCTACAGAGTCAGCAGGGGGCTTTTTGTACTGCAGATTATGACATATCTAATTCTGACAGGCTGAGATGACCTACTTTAATAATTAAGTAAAAAAAAAAAGTTTTTCTCTATCCCCTATGATAAATATAGATTAAACCAGGTCTTTCAAAAGCTTGTGTGTGTGTGTGTGTGTGTGTGTGTGTGTGTGTGCCTGTGCAATGTGGCACACGTGTGTAAGGGCAGGTGTGTGCATCTGTTCATGCGCATGTGGAGGCCAGAGTCAGGTCAAGGAGGACACAGTGTCTGTCAGGTGTCCTCCCCTATTGCTCTCAGCCTTTCTCCCTGGCAACAGCATCTCTCACTTGACTTGGAGTTGAGAAGCAGCCAGTAAGCCCCAAAGTTCTTCCTGTCTGAGTCTTCTACAGTGCTGGGGTTTAACACACATACATACACACATACACACACATAGCCAGCTTCCTCTGTGGGGTGCTGAGCATCTGAACGCAGAGCCTTGTGCTTGTGTGGCAGGTGCTCTTGCCCCACCTCTCCCCAGCCATCAGCCCAGCCCCTAAAGCCCTTGTGACAAGTCCTTTCCCAGAAACAGCATATTAGCAAGTTTTCGAGAAACAAGACAAAACAAAATAATAACAACAACAAACTATTGACCTCTCCCTCCCGTAGGAAGCTGACCTCTTCAGTTATGGGAACCGCTTGGTTTCTGATGACCGGACATGGGCCACTTAGCCCTTCCTGGCTCAACACCATAACCGACCGTTCTCTACTTTGCTGCTGACAACAGATGTAGACTCTATATTCCGTTTACCCTGGTAGACCTGGAACTCTTACAGACCACCCCCGCACCCAGCACATACCACTGGCTGGTGTTGCTGGCCACCCGACTCGCTCAGGCTCCCAAGTGCTGAGATGATGGAGACAAGTTGCCATGTCCAGTCTAGAAACAATTTTTTTTTAATCAACTGAATTCAGATTTTGTTTTTCTGCTCTTTGCATGGCGTGTGTATCTGGCACTGACTTCTGCCAGGTCACAGATCCAACAGCCTGACGTTTTCCCAAGGGGCAGTTGGTGGTTTGGAAGCAACAGCGACTTCACCGTTCTGTCTCAGACTGGCACAGAGCACTGTTAAAATGATGCCTGTACCAGTTTTGTTCTTTTGATCTCTGCTCACCGTCCCCCCACCGCCCCCCTCCCATTGTCCTGCTCTGCTAACTCAGAGAGACAATGAGCCATTGTCTCTTTCTTGAGCACAGGGAAACCGCTATTGATGGCCTCAGCAGTCCACAGAGCAAGGTGTGACCTACAATGTCTTCCACGGATTTTCTGCCCTTTTGCCTTTGTCAAATAGAAACAAAACCTCTTCCCAAGGATTCCAAGGCAGGGAGCCCAGTCCCAGACTAAGTTTTAATTGGCAACACAACGCATGACTGCTGGAGCTGGACTGTTTCCAAAGGGGATTTTTGTCCTTAAGCATTAGGCTAAGCCCCCCCAGCACCCCACCCCCATCTTCTCTTGAAAACAAACACACACCGCGCACACCCTCCAGATGTCCCGGCTTGCTTCATTTGGAGCTGTGGTTACAACATTGTTCAACATTGTTCTTCGTGATGGTAAATGCATTTATGGAGCCCTGCGCACACCCTGTTTTAAACCCCACATTCAGGAAGTCCGGCTGGCTTCTTTCTGCTGTCAGGAACCCATCCTATTGAGAGCTACGTAACCACATCACTGTCCAGGGGTGGCTGTTCCTGTCTCCAGCTCCCAGGTGAATGGGATGCTTACCCAGAAGCCCATGGCAACGGGAGGAACCGCAGTGCTCTGCACTCCCAGTGCTAAGTCTAGAAAACCACGTACTTCCTGTCTGGAGCTTCATGCTGAGAACAGCGGAGCGGGTGAATTGGATGGATTGCTTTGTAAAACTGAAAAGGAACCATCTAGCTAGAGATGTAGCTCGCTGGTAGAGCGATTGCACAGCATAAACGTGAGGTCCTGGGTTCTAGTCCCAGTACCGCAAACATTGCCAATACTACAAAAACAAGGGTAAGAAAGGAAAAGTTGGAAAGAAAAAAAAGAGGTATAAAGGATAGAGAGGGCATATGTTTAAATGCACACACACACATGCACTTGTACCTCACACATGTGTGCACAAAGCATGGTCGCTATGAGCCTTTTTCTTTCCCTCCTCCTTCCTTTCCGCCTCTTAAGATAATGCTGCTGACAGAAGCCCTGAAACACGGGTAAAGACTCAACCACCACCTTACTTCACACCTTGGCAAACCAGAAAAGTAACACTCAAAACTGAGAGTTGGCAAAAGAAAGGAACCAATAAAGACTAGCGCAGGAGAGATGGACAGAGAGCAGAAAAACAATGCGAAGGCAAAGCTGCAACACCATGGGTTTTTGTTTTTATGTATAAAAAAATCAACATAATCCAAATACCTTTAGTAAAACTAAGGGTGGAAAAGAGAGAGGAAGTTTAATTAAAGGGTGAGAGAAAGAATAACCATTACAACTGATGTCACCCCAGAAACAGAAAGAATTATGGGAGACTGCTGTGAATAATTGCATGCTAGCAAATTGGGGAACCTAGGGGGAGCGGATACGATCCTGGACATACATAGCCTGGTAAGAATGAATCGTAAAGAAATTAAAAATATGAACAGATCTATAATTAGCAAGGAGACTGAGCAGCAATAAAAACACCTCCCGAAAAAGGAAGAGCCCAAGACCAGCTGGCTTCACTGGAGGCTCCTATCAAATAACTGAGGAATAATTAGCATCAGTTCTCTTCGGAAGCGAAGGGGACAAAAGAGCTCTGACTTCATCCTATGTGACAAGTAACACTTTGATATCAGACAAATACACTACGAGAGAAATAAACGGCCAATACCCTTGATGAACAGCTATTACAAAGAAAGACCAACAACTCAATTCAATAAGACGAGTCAACCAACCTAGCTAGTGCTCACCGAGACGGAGGCACCAACCAAAGAGCGTGCATGGACTGGACCAAGGCCCCCTACACATGGGCAGTTTGATCTTCATGTGGGTCCCCTAGTAAGTTGAGCAGGTGCTGCCTATGACATGGACTCCGTTGCCTGCTTTTGATCACTTCACCCTACCTGGGCTGCCTCTTTTGGCCTCAGTGGATGAGGAGGAGCTCAGTCTTGATGTGACTTGATGTGCTGGAGTGGGTGGGTGGGTGGGGTTCCCCCTTTCTGAGGACAAGAGGAGGGGGTTTGGCGGAAGAGGGTGGGAAGGAGAGACTGGAAGGAGAGGAAGGTAGGGGCTATGATTGGGATGTAAAGTAAATATATAAATTAAAAGTAAAAATTTTTTTAAACAAAGAAAACATAACATTTAAAAGATTGGACAAAACCAACTGGGACTTATAATTTGAATGCAAAGGTGTTTCAACAGATCAGAGTTAAACAATGTAAAAATTGTATTAATAGATGAAGGGCAAACACCACATAGTCATCTCAGTTGGTGCAGAAAACACCTTTGAGGGTCAGTGGGTCAGGGAGGTGGCTGAGTGGGCAAAGATGTTTGACATTCAAGCCTAAAAACTTGAATTGACCAAGCATGGAACCCACATGGTAAAAGGAGAAAACACACCCCTGTAAGTTGCCCTCTAACCTCCTTGTGTGTGCTATGGCACACACACACACACACACACACACACACACACACCTGCAAAACCATAATAGATAAAATTTAATAAAGTTATTTAAAAAAAAAAAAGCATCAGAAAACCCTTTCGGGCCAGCTGTGGTAGCACACGCTTTTAATCCCAGCAGTCTGGAGGCAGAGGCAGGCAGATCTCCGTGAGATCAAGGCCAGCCTGGTCTACAAATCGAGTCCAGGACAGCCAGAGCAATTACACAGAGAAACCCTGTCTCGACAAACAAAAATAAACCCCCTCCCAGCTCAAAAAAAAAAAATCCTCTTGTGATAAAGACATTCAAAGAACTAGGAACAGGAACAAACCGTTCCGCACACAGCAGAAGCTACACAGGAAGTCCTGGCTAACACACTTGAGGGTGGAGGGCTGCAACCATTCTCTCCAAGACTGGGAGAGGAGCAGCAAAGCTCATTATTGCCTCTAGTATCCGATATGGTCCTAGAATCCTTGGCACAGCAGTTAGACAAGAAAAAAATAAAGCGACCACAGTGGAAAGGAACGTGTACACGTCTGTAGATGACAGGTGCCAACGTGTAACTAAAAGCCAGAACCTTAAAAAGCCACATGCACACACAAACTATGCTGGGAGAGAGTACAGCCCTGTGTGAATGTACAGTGTTTGTCATAGGCACGGATATGTCACGGGCCTCGATGTCCCAGCCCGTGGCAGGGGCAGAGCCTTCCTCAGGTCCATGTGCAGGTGCTGACAGGGTGGGAAGAAAATGTTCACTGTAGCCTTCTGCCCAGATTTTCACAGCCTGGAGACGGCTCCTGTGAAGAGTAGCTGACCCTGCCTCCTGGTCAGCTGTACATGATAACCCTACCTCCCTGATGATCTGTTGTAATAACCACCACCCCCTTGTTCAGATGAACTTGGGCTATAATCCTGCCTCCCTGTTCAACTGTATACAATAAGCACCCTGAACGTCCACAGTGCTGAGGCATTGCTACACAAGGCCCAGGCCACCTGATCAGGCTTTTCTGCGTGTACGTGTCTTTCCTTCCTTCATTCTTTCACTGATCCGGTCTAGTCAGTCCCCAGAGCTGTGCAGGATGAGGCTAAACTATCCAACCATGTCAGCAAACTTTCAAGATTAAAAATTCAACACCCAAAAGTCGGGTGTATTTCCATATGATCTGAAAGGAAGTGGAGAAAACAGTCTTTACTTGCTAGGACATTAAAAATGGCAGGTTACTTAGGAACAAAATTATGTCAGAAGGTAAAAGACATACACACTATGAAACCATACAATTTTGCTAAAAGAAAAAAATTAAGATATACATACATAGAAAGACCATGCTTGTAGATTGGACAACTCACCAGCCTTGTTTCCCAAAGTGCTACTCTTCTGATCAGTGCACCCCTTAACATAGCATCAAAGGGAGTTCTGCTAATTTGTTTTTGTCAACTTGGTGTATACTAGAGACATCTGGGAAGGGGGACCCTCATTTGACTGGTTGCTTCCAACAGTCAGGCCAGGGGGTATGTCTACATATGAGGCATTTCCATACATTCTTTCTTTTTTGGTGTTTTGGGGGATTTTGCTTTTCTTTTCTTTCTTTCTTTCTTTTTTTTTTTTTTTTTTTGAGACAGTGTGTCACTGTGTAGTCTTGGCTGTCCTAGAAGTCATTCTGTAGATTAGGCTGGCCTTGAACTCACAGAGATCCACTTGCTTCTCTTTCTCGAGTTCTGGGATTGAAGGTGTGCACCATCTCTGCCTACATGTATGTTCTGGATTAATGACTGATGTGGGAGGGCCGAGCCCACGTGGGCAGTGCCACCTTTGCACACGTGGTCCTGGACTGTATAAGAAAGACGGCTGACTTATTCATAATAGCCAGAACATGGAAACAGCCTAAGTGTCCCTCAGTAGAAGAATGGATAAAGAAACTGTGGTGTATTTACACTATGGAATACTACTCAGCTATTAAAAACAAGGAATTCCTGAAATTTGTGGACAAATGGATTGAACTAGAAATGATCATAATGAGTGATCTAACCCAGAAGCAGAGAGACTCAAATGGTATATACTCACTTATAATTGGACACTAGCTCAAGGGGCAGGTCCCATGGAAGTCTTCATCTACCAGGAAAGTGGGATAGAGGTGAGAACATCCTATTGAGACTCTAGGTGAGAAAAATATAGGGGATAGGGAAGTAGGTGGATCCAGAGGGTCCTAGAAACCTACAGGAAGAACACTATGATGGGAGGATCTGGGCCAAGGGGTTCTGCTCGATCTAAGGCACCAACTAAGGACAATACGTGAAGTCATCATCAAACCCCTACCCAGATCTAGCCAAGGGACAGAACATTCTCCACAGTTAAGTGGAGACTAGGGACTGACTTTCACATGATCTCTGGTGCCCCATATTTGGCCATGTCCCTTTGTGGGGGAGGCCCAATGGCACTCGGAGGAAGGATAGCGGACTACCAAGAAGAGACTTGATACCCTAGCACCATATTCAGGGGGAGGAGGTCCCCCTCAGTCACAGTCATAGGGAAGGGGGATTGGGGTGAAAGTGGGAGGGAGGGAGGAATGGGAGGATGCATGGGATGGGATAGAAAATGAGATGTAATATGAATTATTTTAGTTTTCAATAAAAATGTGTTAAAAAAAAAGAAAGAAAGAAAGAAAGAAAGCCGGCTGAGCAAGCCACGGGGAGCAAACCAGTAAGCAGCATTCCTCTGCAGCCTCTGCTTCAGCTCCTGCCTCCAGCTTCCTGTCTCCAGCTTCCTGTCTCCAGCTTCCTGTCTCCAGGTTCCTACCCTGACTTCCTCTGATAATGAACTGTGACTAGACAGCCAAATAAAGCAGTTCTCTCCCAAGTGCCTCAGGGTATTTATCACAGCAGCAGAAAGGCAGGCTAGGACACAGGAGTTTCAGAAATAGAAAATGCAACCTAATGCTCATCTGAAATCTTAGATCCCAACACTCTTGAAAGAAACAAAAGACAGGGGCAAGGGAGGGAATAAAACTGGAGGCCTCACACTTCCTGAGTTGAAACCCTCAGTGATAAAGGCATCACAGTGCTGGAAACCAAGATAGTTTTAGAGACCAGTGGCTCATAAGAGTGACTCCAGAAATAAAGCCATGCACAGAGGGACAAACGACTGCAATAAAGATGTCAAGATGACACAGCAGACAAATGACAGTCTCTTTAACAAACAAATGCTGGGAAATTGGAAACAGACAGGCAAAAGAATGAGAGCAGGCCTTTGCCTTACATGATGCCTAAAAACTAGCTTAGAAGTGACTAATGACCTACAGTCAACATCTACCACCTAAACACTCCCAAAAGGCCATGCAGGGAGGAGGCTGAGAACCCAGGGTTGGCAACTCGTTTCTTGAACAGAAGCGGAAGCAAACCCAATCTGCCCCACTGATGGCAATCTGCTTGTTCTTAGTCTCTTGATGGCAAAGAAACAATCAACAGAACCGAAGAGTGACCTAGGGAATGGCGGAGCACACCTGCAGGTCACACACCTAACAAGTGGTGAACAGTCACTATGTCCTACAGCTGTATGACAACAACATGATCCGATTAAATACAGGTGGGTGGGTGTGGGGGTCACACACCTGCAAACCCAGCACGATGGGGCCCTGAGGCAGGAGGATCACAAGTATCAGGGCAGCCTGGGCTGCGCTGCAAGATGTCTCAACAAGCATAAATATGAAAAAATAAGCACATATGTAAGGTATACATGTATAAAGTATACATGTCAGATAGGCTTCTTTGAAGATGTATAAATGGTCTACAACCATATGGAAAAAAATGATGGACGTAGCTAAATGTAAGAGATACGGGTCCAGCAAGATGGTTCAGTGGGGAGAGGTGCCTGCCTCCAAGCCTGATGGCTAGAGCTCCATCTCAGGGTGGAGGGGAAAACCAACTGTTCCAAGTCCCCCTTTGACCTACACCAACAGGCGTGACATGATACACACACTCTCAGGCACAGTGAGGCCAAGTGTAACTACCCACACATTTAATCCCAGAACCGGACAGCATGATAGCTCTGTGTGTAAAGGCGCTTACCACCAAGTTGATGACCGGCGTGCGTGCCCAGGACCCACATGGTGGAAGGTGGGAACTGAGTCTTGCAAGCTGCCCTCTGACCTCTGCACAACCACATGTGTATACAGTCACACACACACACACACACACACATACACACACACTTCTTAAAAATTAGCATTAAAGTGGCTAAAACCATAGAACCAGAGGGAAGGTGGTCGTTTCTGTGCAGATTGCCTTTTGTGAGGTGAAGGGTTCTGGGAACCTGCTGGACAACAATATATAAAGCCCCTGCCCTGATGAACTACACTCCCAGATGTCTGAAAGGGTAAACTTAATGTTGGGTGGGATTTTTAAAAAATCATTACAATAAAAAGTAACAGATAAAGCCCTGAAACTTACAGAAAAAAAAGTCAGTTTTGTTGGTCTAACATCTTGAGAATCCAAGTGCGACCTACTGCTGTCAGTTAGAATCCAAAGGTCATTTTGTGTTGGTTATAAAAAAAAAATTGGATGATTCAAGTGAGGGTTGAAAGATATAAAATGTGGCTAAGCACAGCACTTCAAAGTTTTAAAAAGCACTGTGTGACCAATCTCCTTTTTTTTTTCTTTGAAAATCTTTTTGAAAATGCACAAAACTCTACAGGCTTGAAATGCAAGGCACATCTGTTTGGTGAAGGGTGGGGCGGGATGTTCCTATCAATTCTTTATATATTTCAAAGATGTCATAACTAACGTAGCCGCTGATGCAGCATCCACTTTAGGCCTGACAGAAGTGATCTGAAATCAGTTAAGCATCATCATCTTTGGCCTACTTACAACTCCTCCCCCCTCCTCACCTCACAGTCCCAAACCTGAGCACGTGCCGTGCCGCAGCTGCCAGCATCAGGAACATCAGGAAGTCACCACCTATCAACACTCTCTGGACAGCCAGACGACACCACTGGCCCTAAGAAAAGCAGAGTCCTCAAAAGGCTGAGCTCTTCCCACAGGTCCCAGAGGCGCCTTCTCCCTCAGATCTGTCCATGACCATGGTGGTCAGTTTTAATTATCAACTTGACACAATCAAAATGAACAAGAGTCCGCTGGAGGGTTGCCTGGGCTGTGTTGGCCTGTGGGGGTTTCCGGATTGGCTTGGCTGGGGTTGAAGGACCCATTTTCAGTGTGAGCAGCTGGGCCTTGGCAGGCGTACACGCATTCTCTCTCTGCTCTTGACTGTGGGTATGACGAACTGATTTGTGTCCTGCCTTCACATCCCCCAAAGTGATGGGCTGCAGCCTGGACCTGTGAGCTAAAATTAACCTGTATTCTCTCTCTCTCTCTCTCTCTCTCTCTCTCTCTCTCTCTCTCTCTCTCTCTCTCTTAAAAAAAAAGATTTATTTATTTATTATGTATACAGTGCTCTGCCTGCTTGTACCCCTGTAGGACAGAAGAGGGCATCAGATGACATTATAGATGGTTGTGAGCCACCATGTAGTTGCTGGGAATTGAACTCAGGACCTCTGACTGGAAGAGCAATCAGTGCTCTTAATCGCTGAGCCATCTCTCCAGCCCCTTAGCCTGTACTCTGAAGTGGCTCTAATAAGGGGGCATTTTATCACAGCAACAGGAAACCAAGCCAGGAGGGAGACAAAATGCTCTATGTGTCTTGTTGAGTCCTCGCTGTGTCTCGCTGGATGGACAGGGGACAGGTCAGGGCTGTCCCAGAGAGCAGTTACCTTGGTTAGGATAAAGTAGATGCAGGTCCAACAGCCATGAGGACACCCACCATATACTGGCAAGTATTCTGGGGCCAGGGGGACACAGGCACCCAGCCTCTGCTAAGGCAAAGGGTCATCTCATGAAGGCATGCCTTGGGTCTAGACGGCATGGCTGGGGTTCACAGGCACCTCCTTGGGGGGGACCTCAAGAGTAAACTGGAGGAAATGACAAGGGAAGGTGATGGCTAGAGCCCACCCTAAGGCACAGAGGCAGTGGATGCAGCCCACAGGTGTCCTCCAAGCACTTCAGCATCCATACCCAATCCTCAGTGTCCCTAAGGCCATCAGGATTTAGTGAGCTCCATAGGTTCTTCTGTTCTCTTTGTGAGGCGTGTGCTTGGTGTGTGTGTATGTGCTTGACTTGTGTGTGAGTAATAGTGTGTGCTTGGTGTGGAGGGTGTGTGGTGTGTGTGATGTGTATATGTGTATGTGTTTACAGTGTGTGTAATGTGTGTGTGCTTGATGTGTGTGTATGTGCTTGGCTTGTGTGTGTGTGTGTGTGTGTGTGTGTGATTGGTGTGGAGGGTGTGTGATATGTGTATGTGATGTCTGTGTATGCTTGGTGTGTGTGTTTATAATATGTGTAATGTGTGTGTGCTTGGTGTGTGTATATGTGCTTGGCTCGTGTGTGTGTGTGTGTGTGTGTGTGTGTGTGTGTGTGTGTGTGATATGTGTGTGCTTGGTGTATGTGTGTGTATGTGTGCTGTGTGTGTGATGTGTGTATGTGCATGGTGGGTGTAATGTGTGTGTGCTTGGTGTATGTTTGCCTGTGGTGTGATATGTGTGTATTGGTATGTGTGTAGGTGTGGGTGTGTGAGACAGAGAGATGTGGTGTGTGTGTGTGTGTGTGTGTGTGTACAATATTTGTATGCTTTGTGTGTGTGTGTGTGTGAGAGAGAGAGAGAGAGAAAAAGAGAGAGAGAGAGAGAGAGAGAGAGAGAGAGGTGTTTATATGTGTACACATTCATGTGGAGCCATGAAGATGAAGTCAGGAGTCTTTCTTGACTGCTCTCCACCTTATTCATTGAGGCAGGACTCTCAGTTGAACCCAGAGTTCACTGATTAGGCTAGTCTGGCCAGCCAGTTTGCTCTGGGTGGCTCCTGTTTCTGTTTTCCAGATACTGGCCACCACGCCCACCCAGCATTTACATGGGTTCTGGGGATCCGAACCCTGAACCTCACGCTTGCTGCTTGCATAGAAAATGTTTTGGCCGATGCACCACTTCCTCACCCTCTGTTACATTCTCACGGCGTACCTATGAGGTGGAGCTTCAGAGGAATTTCTTCATAGCTAGGTACTCTATAAAACGAATGAGCATTTAAGTTTCTACAGTCTAAGAATTAATGGAATTGTCAGCAAGTCATCAAAAGGTTGAAAATGAACTGTGATCTATCTGAAGATAACATGGGTGTCTAGAACCTCACTGTTAGGCACAATTTAAAAGTATGAGTTCACCCAAATCTTACCAGTAAAACTTAAAGGTTGCTATGGCAACATGAGTTTTTGCTGTGTTGCATATAGGGATGTGGGTTGGAGTCCAGTTGTTTTTATAAAGAACAATAAGTAAAAACATAAATGGCGTACCACCCTATTGGCTGGGGCTTCACACACACAACCTTAAGTCTAAAGCAGGGAAACTGAGTCACCATCCCAGGGATGGGGTTCCACAAGCCTCGACTCAGATGAGACCACAGCATCCTAGGAGAATGAGATGCTTCTTCTAGACCCCCAAAGAGCTGCCTTGAGGAGTCAGGGGGGTGTGGGGGGTAGAGGGGTGGGGGGGTGGGGGGGAGGGGAGTCCTTCAAGTAGCCTACCTTTTGTTTACCGGCACAACCACTTCTTTCCTGGGCCCCGAGGGGGACGGGAGGGAAGCACTGGGTTTCTTTGGTAACACGGTGCCATTGTTGACAGTGGTTCTTAATGGCAGGGCCGGCCCCAGTGGTCTCACTGCAAGAGAAGCACAGGATGAAGTCAGACCTTTCCCCATAGCAGCAGTAAGGACCCACAGAACCAAGGTTCACAGAAGGGATTTCCATCCTAAAAGCTAGTAGGAGTGGCACAGTACAAAGGCAACTGGTAGGACTTTTTCAGCAATGGTGGTAAGTGACCCTAGATGGCATCCTCTCACCCTACACAGACATTACTCACAAGCACTGAGAACTGAACTGAACAAAACTCAACATCTCTAGAAGTGAGCTTTGACTGCTTAATGATCACCTCTTGCTGCTCCTCCTCCTCCTGCTGCTCCTCCTCCTCCTGCTCCTCTCATTCCTGCTGCTCCTCCTGCTCCTCTTCTTCCTGCTGCTCCTCCTGCTGCTGCTGCTCCTCCTGCTGCTGCTCCTCCTCCTGCTGCTGCTCCTCCTCCTGCTGCTGCTCCTCCTCCTGCTGCTCCCCCTCCTGCTGCTCCTCTTCCTGCTGCTGGCCCTGCTCCTCCTGCTGCTCCTCCTCTTGCCCCTCTTTCCCTGCTCCTCCTCCTGATCTTCCTCCTCCTCCTGCTGCTCCCCCTCCTGCTGCTCCTCCTCCTGCTGCTGCTCCTCTTCCTGCTGCTGCTCCTCCTCTTGCCCCTCTTTCCCTGCTTCTCCCACTCCTCCTGTTCCTTCTCCTGTTCTTTCTCTTCCTCTTCTTCCTCTTCTCTTTTCCTCCTCCTGCCCCCCACTCCCTAATCTCCCTGCCTCCCAGATGATCACAGATGTGCACCAGTGTCTGGCTTACACAGAGATGAGGACCAACCCAAGGCTTCATGTATACCACATAAGCATTCGACCAACCAAGCCGCGTCCCTAACCCAGTGACGATGCGCTGTTTAAGACAGGGTACTGTTATAAAACACCCTGACCAAAAACAGCACAGAGGTTTACAGTTCCGGGTGACAGTCCCTCGCGGAGGGAAGTCAAAGCAGGAACTAAAGCAGCTGGCCAAGGTCCATCACAGAAAAGGGCAGAGAGGAAGCAGACCCACAGTGGCTTCCGCATCTTCTCTCAGCTTTAACCTCTCACAGTGTTCCGGACACCCTGCCCAGGAGATGGTGATGCCCGCACGGACGATGTCTTCCATCATCAATGACCAATGAGGACAATCTCTCACAAACATGGCCCACAGCCAAGCTGACCTAGACAATTCCTCAGCTGAGGCTCTCTTCTCAGATGAGTCTGAGTCATGGCAAGTTGACAGTTAAAACTAACCATCACAAGGGTGGGGGTCTGGAGAGATGGCTCGGGTGAAGAGCACTTGCTGCTCTCACAGAGAGCTTGGATTCGATTCCCCACATTCACACGGTGGCTCACAACCATCTGTTACTCCAGTTACAAAGGATACAATACCTTCTTCTGACCTCCTTGGGTACCAGGCATACTTGTGCACACACACACACACACATGCAGACAAAATACTCTTACACATAAAATTTTTTTTAAAAGATAAGCTAATAAATATCAAAAGCTTTGCCCATTAGGGGAAAACTGACAACACGGACCTCATTAAAAAACTTTATAAGTTCGCCAAAGAAATTTAAAAGGGATGGAAATGCCAATTGTAGGTTGGAAGAAAACATGTGTCTGATAATTTTGTGTCTGGTAAAAGACTTGTACAGAGTATAATAAGAACTCTGAAAATTCAACAGTAAAGAAAACAGATGGCCCCCTTTTTTTTTTAATGAACAAAAGATCAGAAAACACACCTCACTGAAGATACTCAGGTGGCAAATGAACACATGCAAAGATAGCTAACATCGCTGCCATTAGGAAATGCAAATTAAAGCAACGATAATGAAATAGCTCTACACATCTTCTAGAATGGCTGAAATCCCAGAACAAAACCAAAACACCAATTGCAAGCCAGAAGGGGAGCCACAGGAACCAACATTTATTGATAATGGATATGAAAAATGGTGCGGCTACTTTGAATAGAGTTTGGCAGTTTCTTATAAAGCTAAATATAATCCTACCATATGATCCGGTAATCATTCTGACACTAAGTATTTACCTAGTTGTCTGAAAACTTATGTCTACACAGACCTCCATGTAAATGTTTTATAGCAGTTTTAGTCACAATTGTCAAAAACTAGAAAAAAAAAAAACCAAGATGGCCTCCCATAAACACGCTGGCCCATTCAACAGCAGACTGCCTCAGTGAAGAAAAAAAAAAAAAAATGGACAGACTCCAACGCACACAGGCCTGAGGCCCTCACAAATGCGATGGTTAGTACAGCTGTGAGCTCGGCAGAATCTAGAGTCACCTGGTTCTGGGCATGCCTGCAGGGGATTATCTTGGTTAGGTTTGTTGAAGTGGGACGACTTGCCCACCATGGGCGCCACCATCCCCTGCTGGGATCCTGAACTGTGTAACAGTGGAGAGATTGGGCTCAGTAGTGGCCTGTACCCATCGCTCTCTGTTTCCTGATCAGGGATATAACGCGACCAGCTGCCTCAGCTTCACCTGATTCTGCCCACTTGGTGGCTGTGAGCTGACATGGAGGGTGTGCTTGCTCCGGCTCTGATCTAAGTCTGGAGGGGAGGAAAGAGGAGGGGAGGGAAGGGTCAGAGACTACCTCTCCGCCCCACCATCAAGCACTGTAGCTCTGGGGACCACACTGAGAGCAGCTGGCTATGGCACTGTCAACCTTGGTTGTCCTCTCGTCTTTACCACTCTGGCTGTTGTACCCTTCTCTGGGATTCCTAACAGGTATGTGATGGCTGTTCTTGGTTGTCAACTTGACATCTGGAATTAACTGAGACCCAAACCCTCTGCTGGAATTCTATTTAAGGACAGGGAAGGAGGAAGCTGTTGCTCTTTGCCTGCCTGCTCTCTCCGTGCTGGTATGTCCACTTCTTTGGGACTCCAGCGTATACTGGAGACCAGCTGAGACATCCAGCCTTGTGGACTGAACTGCTACTAGATTCTTGGACTTTCTGTTGGCAAACAGCCATTGTTTGATTACTTGGACCACAGCCTGTAATATATACATTACACACACATTTTATCAGTTCTGCTGCTCTAGAGAACCCTGACTATTACAAGATACCAGTAGATTCCTTAAAGGCAGCATTTGGTTGACATTGACCTAGAGGGGTCACCTAGGCACAAACACCCACTCTATCCATGTGCTTTAATGTAATGGACTGTAATCCAGCCCCAGAGCCCAGGCTGAACACTGTGTCCCTTTGGCACAGAAATAAGACCTGAAGGGCTAAGGCAAGGAACAGTTACCAGAGCCTGGAAAAAAGCCGAGGCCCTGGGGACACATTGACACTAAGTGGATGGACAGTACCATGGTGAGCGATCATCACCGAATCAGACAAAGGCATAAATATTTTGATCTTTTACTTTCGTTCCCCGCCTCTCCATGTACGGGGAGGTGGAGGCCGAGAGAGCCTGTAAGTGTGGCGACCTCAGGAGGCTGGGAAGGACCCAAAGGACCTAGAAGAGCAACCCAGCTGTCAACACACTAGGAATGCTGCATGCTGCCGGATGCCCACTAACCGGCCTGCTCCATCAACTGTTGGCTCCCAAGGGGTAGCACCTATCACCAGGCTCACACACAGAGGACACGTGACACATACAGATGGTTCTCCATATCTATGGGTTCAATGCCTGTGAGCTCTTCCAACTGAAAACAGATGAGGGCTTTTAAAAAGTCATGTTTTCTTCTTCCTGCTATTATTCCTTGAACAACATGGCTCATAGCATTTACAGTATACATGTGACACAGGGGTAATTTCAGTTATTAAGAAGAATGGGAGTGGGAGAAGCTGGACTTTTGGCTACTTTATTGTTTTCTTCTTCCCACCCCCTACACCCATCCCTTCTAACCCCCAATATCAGGTAGGAGAGAAAGAAGGTTAGAGGGGGAAGGGGCGTCGGTATCGTTAGACTACTTCCTGCTGATTGGGGACATTGAGTTCCTTGGGGTAAGTTGGACCTTCATTGTTGGGATATCTCCAATATGCAACCAGCAACAGCAGCAAGAGCATCAGTGGGAGGAGCAGTAGCCCCCACCCTCAGGGCTCTGACATCTATATACCCTCTGAAGAGTCCCCCTAATTCCAAATGCAGACCATCTCTTCAGCTGGCAAGATCACGCCCCTGCTAGAGCAGGAGGGAAACCATAGTCAAGTGTTGCGGACATGCTAAAGCAGCCCCATATCCCACACCTGGGGTTAGAACAAGATATTTCCTTAACATTTCTGCTTTTCAAGAAACCAAAATTCTCACCACAAGTGGGTTATATGTCAAACATTTTGCCATTAATGTGAGAGACCTGAACGGCCTCAGATCTGGGTATTTGTGGGCCCTGGACCCAGTCCCCAGGGATAAGGAGCGATGCCTCCGTTTTTCACTCAGCTTGCATTGTACTTCAACAACATGAGGTGGAGAGATGGCGCAACAGCTACCTGAGGTCAGTACCCATGTTGGGTGGCTCGCCCCCGACTGCTCCTAACAGTAGCTTCAGGGTATCCGACACTCACTCTTGGCCTTTTTGGCCACCTGTACTCATGTGCAAAAAACACACACTGATGTGCACACACACATAACTAAAAATATAAATAAGATAGTTTTTAAGAGATATGGCAGAGAACAATCAAGGCAAGCATCCAGGGCAGACACATAACACACACACACACACACACACACACACACACACACACACACACACACACACACACCACAAATCTTGGAAAAGAAACACCACAGCCTCCTGTCTCCCAGTTGCTGGGAGAAATTAATTCTTTTTTGTTTGTTTGTTTGTTTGTTTTTGTTTTTGTTTTTTGAGACAGGGTTTCTCTGTGTAGCCTTGGCTGTCCTGGATTCACTTTGTAAGACCAAGTTGACCTCGAACTCACAGCAATCTACCTGCCTCTGCCTCC
This sequence comes from Acomys russatus, assembly GCF_903995435.1. Classification (NCBI taxonomy): domain Eukaryota; kingdom Metazoa; phylum Chordata; class Mammalia; order Rodentia; family Muridae; genus Acomys; species Acomys russatus. The sequence continues at coordinate 116,508,476 of NC_067137.1, read as the reverse complement.
TGAGTGCTGGGATTAAAGGCGTGTGCCACCACGGCCTGGCTTGAGAAATTAATTCTTGATTTCCAGGGTACACTAAGATAATAGACATCTTTCTGCCTCATAAAATGTTAAACATTTAAAAATCACATCTTAATTGTTCCTAGAGGCAAATGCAGAGATGATGCCCAAAAGAACTTCTCAGATACAGGAAGCACCACAAACACTGAGGAGGGAGTGCCACCAAGGATGAGATGGCTGCAAGCCCAGGGACTGACAGGTATGTGTGACCACAGGGCAGAGACCCTTGAGGCAGACGGGACTGATCTCCCCATCAACTGGGATCAGCCATGGATAAGCCAATACCCTGTCTAAGCCTCAAGTTTCTTATAAAATAAGGCTGGCAGTGCCCGCTCAACAGGCTGCGGGGAGGGTCAGGAACAAGAAATAAAAGTCCCCAGCCCAGGGTGTGGCATGCAGTGAGCACAGAAGAAGAGCTGATACCCTGGCTGCATTTCTATTGCTGTGATAAAAAACAAACAAACAAAAAAAAAAACACCCTGACAAAAACCAGCTTGTGGAGAAAGAGTATATTTCAGCTCACAGTTCCAGACTATCATCCACCATAGCGGGAAGCCAAGGCAGGAATGTGAAGCAGCTGGTCACACCACAGCCACACTCAGGAGCGTGAAGCGGCTGGTCACACCACAGCCACACTCAGGAGCAGGGAGGGAGGAATGTGCGCACCCCTCATGTGACATGGTGCAGGGGCCACGGCACCCCTCATATGACATGGTGCAGGGGCCACGGCACCCCTCATGTGACATGGTGCAGGGGCCACGGCACCCCTCATGTGACATGGTTCAGGGGCCACGGCACCCCTCATGTGACATGGTGCAGGGGCCATGGCACCCCTCATATGACATGGTGTCTCCCACCTCCCTTTTATTTCTCACTGTGACTTCCCACTTTTCAAACTGATGAAATCTTTGCACTTATGAAAGCAATGCACAGCGAGGCATCAGATAACTGTGAAAAAGTCGTTCCTCTCCAGTTTCATGACGATCAACTGCCACTCATCATCAAGTAAGATTAAAAACCCTGGGTGAACTCTATCATTTCCCCCACTCTTCAAAAATAAGGAAATTCTAGAACCCCGAAGCTTCATTTAAGGCACCCTTTGGACCACTGTCGTCATCAGCTCCATCTGGCAAGCTGAGTAGGTCGCGGATATCTAAAATAGCCAGGCTTGTGGTCTGAAATACCCCAACTGCGTTGGCATTTAGAAGCAAAGATCATAGGAAAGGATTATTCAAAATATAGAGCCAAGGGTAGCATGTACCTCTGATGTGGGTCTGCCCTCAGCATAAGGCAGGACAAAGAACAGGGTCCCTTTCCACAGAGTGGACAGAAAGCCAAGCCCAGGAGACGGCGAGGCTTGAGAAAAACCAAGAAGAGTCAACATTAGATAGTGCTCTCCCAACTCCAGTGACAACCTGAGCCTCCAAGCCAACAGAGACGGAGGGAAGGAGGGAGAAGGAGGGAAGGAGGGAGGGAGGGAGGGAGGGAGGCAGAGAGAGAGGGGGGAGGGAGGGAGAGAGACTCATGTGAGTTCATGTGCCCTGGTTTTTGAGACAAGATCTCTCACTGGCCTAAAGCTTGCCAAGTAGGCTAGGCTGATCGGTGAGGCCCAGGACCCATCTACTGCCTCTTCACCAGGACTAGAACTATAACCCACAAGCCACACCACCTCATCCAGTGGGGCCCATTCTCTGGTCTTCACGTTTGCATGGCAAGCACTTTATGACTGAGCTTTCTCTGTGGTCCAAGAAAGCTTTGTTTTTGTTTTTATTTTTTGAGACAGGGTCTCTCTGTGTAGACCTGACTTTCCTGGAATTAACAGAGATCCCCTTTGCCCCTGCTTTCTGAGCGCAGAGATTAAAGGTGTGCACCACCACATGCAGCCAAGAAAGACATTTTTAGAGGCACATTAATATGCTACAACCTCAGGGTGCTTTAACCACAGAAAGCTCACAGCCTCCATTGCGCAGCCAGAGAACCAACTCTGGCGGAAGATGAGCCATAGCCCTTGGGTGTAAATGCCAGGACACTGACACATGTGCATGTGGTGAGGGGGAGCCATGGCCCTCGGATGTAAATGCCGGGACACTGACACACGTGCATGTGGTAAGGGGGAGCCATGGCCCTCGGATGTAAATGCTGGGACACTGACACATGCGCATGTGGTGAGGGAGAGCCATGGCCCTCGGATGTAAATGCCGGGACACTGACACACGTGCATGTGGTGAGGGGGAGCCATGGCCCTTGGGTGTAAACATCAGGACACTGACACACATGCATGTGGTGAGGGTCTTTATGACATCTTTTGTTTCTGAAATTTGAAGGTTCAGTCACTGCAATGTTGCTTAAGGTGAACGCTACTTTTGCAGGCCATGTCCTGGTCAAGGCATATATATATGGCTCCAATTAGGCAAAAACCCACTGCTACAGACCTCTGTTTCAGGCTACATCCCCATGGGTACAAGAGGGGTCTCAAAAGCAGCCAAAGGCACATCCCCCCCAAAAAGCTGAACAAACAGGCCACCTAGATGCCTAATTGACTCGGCTTCCTAAGGAGAGCCTCCCATATCTACATCCAGACTGGCCGAGGGGCTGCCATGCACCACATGAGTTTTCTGTGCTTCGGTGTAAGCTGAGGACACAGGAAGAGATGAGGTTCACCAGTAAGCTTTCCACAAGGAACCTCCCGCAGGGCCCAAAGCTCTCCCTGACCTCTGTGGTCCATCTGGACAGTCCCTTCCTTGACTCAAAGAGTATTTAAGGATCGTCTATAAATGTGCACCTCAGCATCACGCAGGGCAGCTCACGAAAAAGCCCATTGACAAATACTGTCTAACTTTGTGAGATTGGTTCGGTGGGCGGGGCTAAGGACATTTTGATTTGGGGTCGGTTTGGGGGCGAATCACCCATGAGGAGTGAGGATCTTTAACGCTGCTGTGGATGCTGCGCCATGCCCACCTTTGGTAGGTCCTTTCCTGTTAAGCACAGCCTGCTGCTCCTCCGTGATGTTCAGCCTCCGAACCACGTCGGCCAGCGCTGACTTGAGCAGCTGAATGTCATCCTCCTGCATCTGGACTCGCTGCTCCAGAGAGGCGATGCGGTCTGATACCTCCATGCTGCTGGCGGCAGAGGCGCTGTCATCTAGACCAAAGAGAAGTGTCAGGTGAGTGAGATGGCCCCCTGTGACAACCAGATCGGTACATCAGGGCACTGTTTGAACATGATGCAGCTTATCAACCTAAGACAGAACCACATGAGCTGGGTTACTTTATGGAACTTCTGCTCTTCATTTCATCAGCAGCCTCTCACTCTCCGTGTGCCTGCCATGTTTATACTAACGTCTACACTGGCATTCTGTTTTTCTACATATAAGCCCATTTGTTTGCTTATTCGGTGGTATCAGTGAACCTCAGGGACACGAGTGATGTCAGACTCTGTTTATTTCAGATTCTCAACAGTGCGGGACCCTATCTGTACCTACTCTTCTAGCCTTTATCCAATAGTGCTAGCTGACCAGGAGTTTGTGGTCAGAAGGCCACACTGCCCACCGTTATGTCACTCAGCCTCTTGAAACCAAAGCAGGTCTGTCAAAATCCATCTGTCATCTCAAAGACCCTCCACCAAACTGTGGCCGGATAGAGATAAACCCAGGTCAAGGTGTAAATGCTGGCACCAACAGGACAACGTCATGAGACTCAGACACAGCCCTCAGAGCTTCCGATGCAGAGCAGCACTCCCAAATTAGCACAGATTGGGGAAACACAGATTGGTCCCACTCTATGAAGGACAAAGCACCAAATGGTCAAATCTGTCTGTTATACAAACCCTTATGAAACAGCCACGAGGCACCTTAGCCAGAGGCACAGTTCCCACTCCCAGGTATCCCCCACAGGGCTCTTCATGACCTTCCTCATCTCTCCCACCTCGCTTTAAAAAAAAAAAAAAAAGATTTATTTATTATTATGTATACAGTATTCTGTCTGTATGTACACCTGTACACCAGAAGAGGTCATTAGATCACATTATTGATGGTTGTGAACTACCATGTGGTTGCTGGGAATTGAACTCAGGACCTTTGGAAGAACAGGCAGTGCTCTTAACCACTGAGCCATCTCTCCAGCCCCCACCTCGTTTTTTTAAATCCTCCTCATTGACTGCATTCCTACCACACCGCCTTTCCTGCATGGTGTGAATGCGAACAGGCCCCACAGGTGCAGATGTTTGAGGACTTAGTCCCTAGTTGGCGGAACTGTTTGGGAAGGATTAGGAGGTGTGGCTGTGCTGGAGGTGTATCACTAGGGATGGGCTTTGATGTTTAAAAAGCTTAGCGTCATCCCCAGTGAGTTCTCTGCCTTGTGGATCAAGATGTGAGCTCTCAAGTGCTGCTCCAGGAGCCTGCTGTCACACTCTCCCTGCACCACTGTAGACTCTAACCCTCGGGAACTATTAGCTCAACTGAATTCTTGGTTGCCTTGGGTGTGGTGTTTTATCATAGCAATAGAAATCCTAAGGGAAGCCCTGACCTAAAGCTCCCCTTAGAGCTTTAAAAAAATTACTTATTTGTATGTATATGTGTAAGTATGTACATTTGTACACACCATGGCATACATGTGGGGGTCAGAGAATAGCTTTCCTGGGTCTCCTTTTATCATGTGAGTCCTGCTAATGATCCATCTCAATGGCCCCAAAACATACTTTAGATACAAAGATAAAGACAAGATAGAAGCAAATTAATAGGAAAAATAGTGCCATGTAGTTAAAATAAGAGAGTCAAAGAGCCATGTCACAATGCAAGGGGGAGGCATTGTAAGGAAGCTGTAATAGTTACTGCCACGTATGCGCAATTCTATAGCAGGAGGCAGCATCTTCCGTTACAAAGAGCATGGACCAAATTCCAGTGCTGCTCCTCACTAGACACCCCGATTTTCCACAGAAAAGTAGGGACAACACCAGTGTCTACCTCAGATGGTTATTGTAACAGCAGACCAGTTCTGTATCTGCTTCATTAGAAATATCTGGGGGGCTGGAGAGATGGCTCAGCAGTTAAGAGCACTCACTGCCTGCTCTTCCAAAGGACCCGGGTTCAATTCCCAGCACCCACATGGCAGTTCATAACTGTCTGTAACTCCAAGATCTGACACTCTCACACCAATGCACATAAAGTAAAATTAAAAAGAGAAATATCTGTACAAGCTAATGTGTCAGTGTGTGCTATAAGTCAAGGCCATCAATGTAGTAGCAGAGTAAAGGCAAATCTAATGTTTCTCTCAAAATTCCAGAGTGCTATCTGAATCATTTTTAAATCTCACCCTACTTTTAATTATATGTCAGTGTGTGGGTATGTGCATGCCAGCTGGGGGTGTCGAACTCCCTGGAGTCAGCATTACAGGTGGTTCTGAGTGGTGAGTAGCCCATTGGGTGCTGGGAACTGAACTCGAATCTCTAGCCATTTCTTAAGTTTGGTTGGTTGGTTTTTCAAGACAGACTTTCTCTGGGTAGCCCTGACTATCCTGGAATCCACTACAGACCAGCTGGCCCCTAACTCACAGATCTGACTGCCTCCACTTCTGGAGTGCTAGGACTAAAGGTGTGAGTCACCACCGCCCCGTTCTTTCTTTCTGAACATATTTGTGCAGTAAGAATTGGTATTTTATTAATAATGTTTTATAAATTGCAAAAATAATGTTATAGCTTTCTCTCAAGGCCCAAGTGTTAGGCCACAGGTGGTAGGGTGGTGCTGCTGCGGAACTTTTGGGAGTGGGGCTTGGTAGAGGCTCTGAGGTCACTGTGAGGTCACTGGACATAGGCCTTTGCAAAGGATTTTGGGGTCTCAATCTCTTTTGCATTTTTTCTTTTTTGCTTCCCAGAGATGAGGGGAGTGGCTCTGCTCCACCACATGATCTGGCCACAAGATGCTGCCTCACTACAGGTCCAGAGCAGCAGGGCCAAGAAAGCATGGACCAGAAGTCTCAAAATGTTGAGCCAAATAAATCTCATCTTTCTTGTGAGTTCTTTATCTCGAATCTTCTGTTAATAGTCACAGAACACTAACCCAGAAAGATCAGCTATGACCTCTCTGGGTTGTTTATGTAAATAACAGCTTTTAGACAAGACACACAAACTTGTGAATGTTGTCTGAGCTAGCACAGTACGGAAGCCTGCATGGTCCAAACCTGTACTATCAACTGAGTGTATGCACACATGGAGTAGGACAGAAATGTCTTGCTGACGATGGTCTAAAATTCACGGTTGAAAACAGCACCACTGTGTCCTCAGTAGGTGAGTGGATGGGTAGATAGATGGATGGACAGGTGCCAGACTTGAACAAAAATGCATAAATCAGACTTTCAGTCATCTCACCAAATTTGTATAGGAAGAAGTATAACAGAATATTTTATTAGAAAAGCTGCCTTTCAGCACAAATAAAAATGGACATGTCTCATCTCTTAAGGAGACTCTCTGCTTTTGAGCCTTGCTGAGGTTTCCCCATGAGATAATCCTTGAGCTTTTAAGATCCTACTCAGCTGTGACAGTTTCTGCAGCCCTGGAGAGTGTGGCTTGGCAGCACTTGAGTCTGCTGGGGTACGGATTAGGCAGAGAACAGCATAACCCAGGGCCTGCACTGACCCACACAGACTGTTGCCAACCACTGAATACGCCACTGAATTCCACAGCTCAAAAAGAAACGTTTTCTCTCATTTCTGTCAAAGAAGACTGTGTTGGACTAGGAATGTGGCACAGACAAAACCGCCACGTATTATCCACTTTAGAGGAATCTTAGAAATGGTACCTCCTGCACACCTACCCAGGGAAGTCATGAAATCAGCCCGCAACAGGACACTGAAGAGGTGGCTCAGAGGTTAAGAGCTCTTGCAGAGGATCTGGGTTCATCAATTCCCAGCACCCACATGGCAGCTCACAACCACCTACCTGTAACCCCAGTTTCAGAGAATCTGACAGCTTCTTCTGGTCTCTGAGGCACCAATACACAACAGTTCGCACGTATCATTCAGGCACTCATACATAAAATAAAAACAAAATTTTTTGAAAGAAGGTGTTTTTTTTCCCCAGGTGGGCATGGTTGTATACACCTTTAATCCTCGGCACTTGAGAAGCAGAGGCAGATGGATCACTGTGTGTTCGAGACCAGCCTGGTCTACAAAGCAAGCCCAGGACATGCCAGGGCTCTAAACCCTGTCTTAAAAACAATTTAAAAAAAAATCTTTGTATCTTAGAGACTTGGAAGTTTTCACATACTGTAAATCATTTTTCCAGTAATATTAGAGGGGGTGTTGGAAAAAACAGGCTTTCTATATACTTTCACTCTTTGCATTGGGGTTTATTTGTCTTTCAGAGAAGGTCTTATGTGGCCTAGGCTGACCTTGAACAGCAGTGCTATAGGCCAAACCCAGGGCTCTGTGAATGTGGAGCCAGCGCTCTCCCAACTGAGCCCAGCCCACCTTGGGTTTTTAAGACTTCCATGTGAAACTGGGACCCACTGGCCGGGTCACCTGCTTACTTGGTGGCCTGGGTTCTGCTTACCCAGCTAGGGGTGTAACCGACCAGTGAGAAAGACTGTCCCAGGACAGCGGCCACACCGCAGAGTGCTGGCACTGCACCCACAGTGGTGAGGCACTGAACTGAAGAGGCCTGAGCAAGTAATTTCTCGGTAGGCCTCAGTCAAGGACACACCTTTACATACCCTAGCATTGTGCCAATGACCCTGAGAAAAGCAGCTGAGAAATGCCCTGGATTTGACCCCCAGCACACCACCGTATGTGATGGCCACATCTGTGATCTATGCACTAGGGAGGTGGAGGCAGGAAGATCTGAAGTTGAAGGTCACACTTGGCCACATGGAGTTCAAGGTCAGCCTAGGCTACACAAGGTCCTTTCTTACTCCTGTGAGGAGTGGATACCCTGGGGCTGCAGAGGGAGCGAGGTACAGTAGAGAGAGCACAGCCCGGGCACGCATGGTAGGATGCGTGATCTTGATCACTAACCACGGCAAGTAACTTGACCACTCCAGGTCCAATTCTCCTACCTTGGTGTTCTCATGAGAATGAGTGTTAACCAGCATCCAATATTAACACATTAATGACCTAACATCTCCTATTAACACATTAATGACCTAACATCTCATATTAACACATTAATGATCTAACAGCTGATATTAACACATTAATGGCCTAGAGACACTCATGTAGTGCATAAAGGCGGAATGTCCCTTATCTGAAATAGTTTGGACCAGGTATGTTTCCAGTTTTCAAGTTTTATCTATGCTTTATCGAGTGGCCCCGGCAAATACCTGAAATCTAAAATGTACCACGTTGCTACTCTAGAAGTTTCAGACTGCAGAGCCTTTTATACTTTGGATTTCCAGGTTAGGAGCACTCTCCATATTTGGCTCACTGCTGCTGATGTTATTGTTATCTCAACAAAAAGCAAAGCCAGGCCTTTGGTAACCCACACCAGTGACATCAGTTGCCTGGACTTCAGTTACTGAATTAAATTTGCAAACTGCAGCACTTAGCTGGTGAGATCACCCAGACTGAAGACGCCACTTCTGCTCTCAGCACAGTGACAACCTCAGGACAGAGTGTGGTTGACATGACACGAATCCTCACGTGCTGCACAGAGCGTCAGGACTCAAGGAGAGGTGAGTACATCCCAGACAGCCTCCCATTCCCACCAGACTCAGTGGAACCCTGCCGACCCAGACAGGCTCTGCAACACCATGGCTCCAGAAACACACACACACACACACACACACACCCCTATTACCCTCTGCTCATAGGCAGCTACTTATGATTATAAAAATTAAGTTTAATCAATTACTTTTATAGCTGTGAAAAGTGCCATAAGAGGGTCTGTTTAAAAAAAAAAAGAGGGTCTGTTTCTTCCTATTTTTATCTATCTAGCGATCATCTATCTATCTACCATCTACCTACCTTTCTGTCTATCTATCACCTATCATCCATCTATCTGTCTATTATCTATCATCTATCTACCTGTCTGTCTGTCTGTCTGTCTGTCTGTCTGTCTATCTATCTATCTATCTATCTATCATTTATCTATCTATCTAGGTTTCTTGAGACAGTATTTCATCCTATCATTTATCGAGTTAGTATTTTTTTTGAGACTGTGTTTTATCCTATTTCAAAGGTGCAGGAATGGGGACATTGTCCCTGTTAATCTTGTGGTTGTTGTTGTTTTCTCTGATACAGAGTTTCTCTGTGTAGCTTTGGCTGTCCTGGAACTCACTCTGTAGACCAAGCTGGCCTCCAACTCATAGAGATCCTCCTGTCTCTGCTTTCCAAGTGTTGAGATTAAAGGCATGTGCTGCCACCACTCTGTGTCCTTGTTCATCTTAAAAAATGAGCCTAGGTAAGATCAAAAATTCAAGTGACATTACATGCTGGCGAGGATGTGGAGAAAGAGGAACACTTCTTCATTGCTGGTGGGAATGCAAACTAGTACAACCACTTTGGAAATCTATCTCATGCTATCTCAGAAAACTGGGAATAGGGCTTCCTCAAGACCCAGCTATTCCACTCCTTGGAATATACCCAGAAGATGCTCCAGCACACAACAAGAACATTTGCTCAACCATGTTCACAACAGCCTTATTCATAATAGCCAGAACATGGAAACAGCCTAAGTGTCTCTCAGTAGAAGAATGGATAAGAAACTGTGGTACATTTACACTATGGAATACTACTCAGCCATTAAAAACAAGGAATTCCCAAAATTTGTGGACAAATGGATTGAACTAGAAATGATCATAATGAGTGAGTTAACCCAGAAGCAGAAAGACTCAAATGGTATATACTCACCTATAACTAGACACTAGCCCAAGGGACATGTCCCATGAGAGCCTTCACCTACCAGGAAAGTGGGATAGATATGAGGACATCCTTTTGGGACTTTAGGTGAGAGAAGCATGGGAGAATGGAAAAATAGAAGGATCCAGGGAGTCCTAGAAACCTATAAGAAGAACATTATGATGGGAAGATCTGGGCCCAGGGGTTCTGCACAAACTATGGCACCAACCAAGGACAATACATGCAGTAACATTGAACCCCTACCCAGATCTAGCCAATGGACAGGACATTCTTCACAGTTGAGTGGAGAGTGAGGACTGACTTTCACGTGAACTCGGGTGCCCCATATTTGACCACATCCCCTTGATGGGGAGGCCCAGTGGCTCTTAGGGGAAGGATAGCAGGCTACCAAGAAGAGACTTGATACCCTATGATCATATACAGGGGGAGGAAGTCCCCCTTAGTCACAGTCATAGGGGAGGGGAATAGGGTGAAGGTGGGAGGGAGGGAGGAATGGGAGGATAGAAGGGAAGGGATAACAATTGAGATGTAATATGAATGAATTAATAAATAAATAAATTTTAAAAAATGAACCTAGGGCCTGTCTCCTTCATGTTAAGATGCTCATCCTTAATATCAGCAAGCCCCAGAATCAAAGCCACAGAGTCGCATATCTCTGCCCATAGGGCATCCTTGCACTGAGCTGTCAACCCACATCTCAGATGAGAGTGAGAACTTTTGGCTCTACCAGACCTCACAAAGGCCATGGTGCTGCCGAGCCAGGAATAAATCCTAAGTCCTACACCCGATGTGGCTTATCACAGGGACAAGCACTCACCCCAAAACCATGAGGAACCACATAAGACAGTGTTGTACCTTTTCCAAAATATTTGACAGGCAATGTTGTTAAAAAAAAAAAAAAAAAAAAAGAAGGTCCAGGAAGGAAGGACCCAGAAAAAGGGATCAGTTAATATAGTGTAAGCATAAGGACTTCAGTTTGGAACCCTAGGACCCAGGTAAAAGTGGGGCACAGCAGCACCTGCAATCTGTACCTGGGGAGATAGAGCCAGGTGCAAGCCTGGAGCTCACTGGCTAGGCAGCCTAGCTCAATCAGTGAGCACCAGGTTCAGACCGTCTTAGCTATGTTTCTAGTGCTGTGAAGAGACATCATGACCAATACAACTTATATAACGAAGCATTTAGTTGGGGGCTTGCTTACAGTTTCAGAGGGTGAGTCCATGACCATCATGGCAGAAAGCATGGCAGCTGGCAGGCAGGCAGGCATGGCACTGGAGCAATAGCTGAGAGTTGATATCTGACCCATAAGCTGGAGGCAGAAAAGAGACTGCACCTGGCAAGGGCTTTTGAAGCTGCAAAGGCCACCTCCAGTGACACACTTCCTCCAGCAAGGCCACACCTCCTCCAGCAAGGCCACACCTCCTCCAGCAAGGCCACACCTCCTAATCCTTCCCAAACAGTTCCACCAACTGGGGACCAAATATTCAAATATATGAGACTATGGGGGCCCATTCTCACTCAAAGCACCACAGAGACTGTCTCAAACTAGAAAGCAGAAAGCACTGAAGAAGACATCCAATGTCAACCCTTGGCCTCCATATTCATATGTATAGGATGCGCGCGCATACACACACACACACACACACACACATACACACACACACACACACACACACACACATACACACACACACACTTGTTAAGTTTTAACATTTCACAACCAATTATATATACAATAATGAAAAAGAACGTTTTGCTTAATCTTCAGAAAACTACCTTATAAAAGTTAACTTCTATATTATGTATTGTCTGCAAAAAAAGTATTTTTATGCTCTGAGACCTAATAGCAAAAAGAGTTCAAAACATTTTACACAAAGAAGTGACATAACCTCTGCCACTTTAAGGCCAGGACCATGGTCCTCCTGTGAGATGAACAAACTTGAAGGTGGGGGGGGGCAGGGGGGGCAGGTAGGGCAGGGGCTCCCACCCTGGCCAAAGGATTTCAGCTTTACTCCTCCAGGGGCTGGGCCTGTCCTTGGAGCTCTGACTCTCAAAGTCTCTTCACAGAAAATTATGCATGTGTGTGCCGTATCGCAAACCAGTCACCATGAAGCCCGTGAGGATTTCACATCAGGAGAGAGAGGTGCTGTCAGTACCTCATGAGGAACTTCAGCAGAGACCCCAGATCTGAAAGAGACAGTAAGCTGAACTTTTCCGAGCAGGGGCCACGGATCAGTGTAGTAGAGGCCAGGAAAAAAAGATTTCATTCTAAGTAGCAATGTGTGACTACGTCTGATCTAGATGGTATAGTGTTTAAAGCAAATGAACCTTCAGCTCAATTCAGTGAAATGTTCTCAGGCATTCCCCTGTCTCAGATGAATGGGACAACTGTTAACACCGCTGCTGTATATCACAGAGAGACTGATCAGCAAACGACCATAGTAGAAACACAGGAATACAGATGTGAGAGCAACATCTGGCTCCCACCTTGCTGCAATGCATAAGGCTGACAAAAATAATGGCGCGAGGACAAGAAGGAGAGAAGTCCAAATGCATGTGAGGGAAGAACGGGGTTTCAAAAGGAAAACAGAGACCGGGGTTTTCATGAGTTCATACCATTGACTAATCCAAGGATACTGATGGCGTCAACTCCACACAGCTGCAGTGGAGCATGTCGTAAATTTATTAGCTCTTTTATCTTGACCCATGTTCTCATGTCCTTTTGCCTAACTCTTGTTATCAAGCTAGAAAAGTTCTCCTAAGGCAGCATCGGGTTCCTTGAAATGTGTGGAAGCTGGTTAAATGCTGCAGTGTGCTGGAGACACAGTGGGCCACAAGGGTGTAGCCAGTCTCTAGGGCAGCAGTTCTCAACCTGTGGGTCAGGACTCCTTTGGAAAACTTCTACCTCCAAAAAATATTTACATTACAATCCATAACAGTAGCAAAACTACAGTTAGTTATGAAGTAGCAACAAAAATAATGTTAACGTTGATGCCACCACAACGTGAGAAACTGTGCTAAGAGCTGCAGCATTAGGATGGTTGAGAACCGCTTGATGAGCGAGAGGGGGAGGAAGCGGACGCCTTTTAATTACACAGCCGGACAGTCATGTCAGATTCCACCATAAAAGAAAGACAAAGGCATGACGGGAGAAGCGGGGAGCCAGGGCGACGACGAAGACTCAGGAAAGACTGGGGTCTTGGTCTAAAGAGTTTGCTACAAATGTTCACTTCCTACATGTGTCTTCATCAGATCATTTGGCACAAAGGATCTGAGAGGGTCAATTTAAGGTTTTAAAATTAGACAGCATGTTTTCAAAACCTTTCAGCAAAATGTGTAAAATAATCGCTGTTAATCTGGGTGTTGGTTCACCTCTCTCATCCGAGCTGCTGGGGCTCCTGAGCCAGGACGGCTGCTTGAACTTCGGCATTTGAGCCCATCCTTGACAGTGTGACAAGAGCTTGTCTCTTGAAGGCTTTTTGTTTGTTTGTTTGTTTGTTTTGAGACAGATTCTTGCCATATAGTCTTGGCTGTCCTAGCACTCCCTATGTAGAGCAGGCTGGCCTTGAACTCACCAAGATCCACTGGCCTCTGCCTCCTGTAATTTTCTATTTAAAGTATTTTGTTACCTACATAACTGTCTTCTCAATAGTTTTGATTTGTTTCAGACAATATGCCCTGGCTGTGAAAGCCTCTCTTGTAGAAACCAGAAAAGCAGTTTAAGTGATTGAAAATCCATCCACAGGGCCAAAGCTCACTGCCTTCCTAGCATAAGGCTTCCTAAGGCATCCTGGGACTGGTGGTGTATAGTGGAAGTTTTGGTTTCTTTAAAAATTCACTTATGTTATATAAACTGGTTTTTGCTTTAATCCCAAATGTGAGATATGGAGCTGCTTTTAGTTTGTCCACAACTGATAATTGATAGCGTGGCTCAGGAATGGAGGATGGTCTTTGCCAGCTACAGATAGTTTAATTCTGAGGACTTGGAGAAGGTATAAATATCAGAGCCCAGAGAGAGAGGGAAAGAAGGAGAGAGGGAGAGAGGGAGAGGAAGAGAGAGGGAGAGAGAGGGAGAGAGAGGGAGAGAGAGAGAGAGAGAGAGAGAGAGAGAGAGAGAGAGAGGCTTCAAAGATGCTTCAAAGGAGGATGCTTCAATGAGATGGTAGGCGGACATTCAGAGAGAGGGAGAGAGAGAGAGAGAAGGGAGACACTTCAAGAAACACTAAAAGGATGCTTCAGGAAGATGGTTGGAGGAGGAAGGCTACTGGTTCCTTAGACTGCTGGATAGCCTGATGACTGAGAACCCTACAACCCTCATCAGCCAGAAGTAGCTAAAGATAACTCTGCCCCCTCTCCCTTCTAACCTTCTTTCTCTCCTACATGGGGTCAGGGGATTGGAAGGGAGGTAGTAGGATAAGAAACCAAAATAAAATATAATAAAAAGTAGTGCCAACAGTGATGCTACTGAGAGGTTTGGCTGTGTGGGTTTGTCTGGCAGAATACCTTTAAGAACAAGAAATCTAAGACCTTCTTGTAGAATATATTTCTCTTAGGTCATTGTCAAACAATGGGCATTTGAATCCGGGTGTGGTGGTGCATGCTTTTAATCCCAGGCAGAGGCGTCGCGACAGATGGACTCCTGTGAGCTTGAGGGCAGCCTGCTCTACATAGTGAGTACAGGACAGCCAGAGCTACATAGTGAGACCCTGTCTTGAAAAAGAAAAAAAGAAAAAGAAAAACAAAACATGGAGCTGGAGAGATGGCTCAGAGGTTAAGAACTGTCTGTTCTTCCAGAGGTCCTGAGTTCAGTTCCCAGCAAGCACATGGTGGCTCACAACCATCTATAATGGGATCTCATGCCATCTTCTGTTATACATTCAAATAGAACACTCAAATAAATAAATATTAAAAACTTAACTTTACTTCTATCCGTTGTCTTCTTTGTGATCATTTGATTATAGAAAACATTTTCTCCCTTTTATTGTTATCATGGAAGTGCTTTTTTTGTTTGTTTGTTTCTGTTTTTGTTTTTGTTTAAGTACCGTCAAGTGGTGCTTTGAGCCATGATGGGATAACCAGAGTTTGAATTTGCCATTGATCTTAAGTAGCTGAAAGGAAGAAACCAAATGTATCAGACCCTGGTGTTGAAGACCCTGGGCCTCAGAGAGCAAGGGAGAGTGAAGGGGCAGTGACTGCTGAGACATAGTAAATCAAAGGGTGAGTCTGAAGCTGTTTCAACATGTGGCTGCAGCTGCCCAAACAGGCTGCAGAGGAGGGACACAGGTAGAACCTGGTGGTAGCCCTATGTCAGGGAAATGGAACTGTAAGATCACCACAGCCAAGGTGACTGACTAGAGATGGCAGGTAGCTCCCAGGAGGGGTGAACACTGCCAGGAGTGGGTTCTCCTGCAGAGTACCTGCAGGACACCTGTATAGGATGCACCCTTGTCTTCGCGTGGTGTGGGGCTAGTGGATTGTGCTTCCAGGGGAATTGGCGTGGGATTAGCAAAATGGAGCATATTCAAACCTCAGGAATCTCAAACTTGAGACTTAAAATCTCATCCTGAAAACAGAAGGTGTGGGACAAAGCTCTCTTCTTATTTCTGTGCCTGCCTCAGGAGCACATGACACAACACACAGGTGGCTACAGGTGGTCAGTCACATGAGCTTGTCACCTGTTATTTTTCCCCATGTAAATAGATCATTGCTGAAATCCTAAGTCCCAGCCAATGAGACACATACATCTTCAAAACTCCTCCCCATTCCTCAAGGTTTATGAGTCTGTTTCACATGAAATAAAGCAGTGAGCACCATCTACTTAAACCAAGGATGTCTGAGACTAGATGTTATTCAGAGTTGTAACACTGGGGAAAGAAGGGCTCCCCTTCTTCCTGAAGAATTCATCTCTGGAACCCCAGACTCGACTGATGGCAAGGCAGTCACCACAGAACCATGTGGTCACCACTAGAGCTCACCTGGCCACCCACGAGCTTCTGTTGTTCCTCTCCAACCCCAGCTGCACTGCAGTTCTGCAGGAGCGAGCTGCTTGCTGTTCCCAAAGCAGCCACCTGATTCATCTTAGTCAGGTCAGGCCTCAGCTGGCTGCCTGATTCAGTCACTCGGGAGCCCTGAGCTCCCACTGCTGCTAGCTGTTCCCAAAGCAGCTGTCTGACTCACCCCAGTCAGGCCAGGCCCTCGCTGCCACCTGACTTGGTCTCAGAGCCTTGAGCTCCCCGCTACCACTTGGCCTGGTACTGGTGCCCAGCTAAAAGAACAGTAACACTTATTGCAGAAAATATCTCCTTTTCCTGGCTAGACAGATCTTGTGACATAGACTTCATTCTACACTCACTCAGGACCCAGTGCTTCAACCTTTTCCTCCTGGAGAGGAGACCAATGATGCTTGGACCTTCTGGTGGAGAAGTGTGCACTTCAGGCTCAGTGGTGTTGGGCCTCCCAGAAGGTGAGGAACCACAGGGTGTTATACAAAGTCATGAAGGAATCTTCCAAGAAAATGACAGAGGACAGTCTCCAGAGTCCACATGGCATGTTGATGGTGTCACTAGATTCAACAAGGAAAGGACCCACTCATGGTGGGGCCAGGAGCAGCGCAGGGAACCGAGGGAGGCTTCGACTCTCATCCGAGTCAGCCCTCTGGAAGATTCCAGTTCTCTGTGGGACTGAGGGTCAGGATGGAAATCCAGCCTCCCTGAGGTATGCACATACCACACAATCAGTCTTGGCCCTTTCCAAGGAGTATGTGCACATAAGCAGACTTCAGTGGGAGAGCTGGCCAGCTAGCTGATAGAATGGCCAACTGCCTGTACCATACAGTTCCACCCCAAGGGTATCGTGAAGTTTTAAGATTTCACCTTGTTTAATGTAAACTTGAGCAGCAAATCTTTTGTGTGTGTGTGTGTGTGTGTGTGTGTGTGTGTGTGTGAGAGAGAGAGAGAGAGAGAGAGAGAGAGAGAGAGAGAGAGAGAGAGAGAGAGAGAGAGAGTTCTCAGAACCTTCCTTGCTAGAACCTTGCAGAACAGGCCTGTAAGGGGAGAGGGCCAGTTAGATGTGCACAGAAAGACATTAAGGACAAAATAAAGACATTAAGGACATAAAAACTTGTTTTAGACATGAGCTTTTCTCAGTGAAAAATGGGGTACTGCATGCTTGCTTAGCATGTATGAGGCCTCTGAATTCTATTTCCAGACCCAGTAAACAAAATAAAAAAGTCAGGGGACACAGTCCATGGAGGAGAATGGGAGTCTGAGAGTCTGGCTGGGAAAGGCCTTGGCATCTAGGAGCTACTAACTAACCCAGGGCTGTGGCTGTTCACCTGGAACAACCAGGACATGCATGGGGGACAATGCCGCCCCTTGTGTTAGCAAGGGGATAAGTGACACCCTGTCGGCTGCACCCAAGGCTGCCTTGCAGTAGTAAGGACTCTGTCTGTTGACTTTTAAAGCTTGAGGCCTCCTGCCTGCAGCCACCATCACACCTGTGTCACAGAGTCAGATGGCACAACAGACCCCCCCCCCCCCCCCAGTGCACACACATCAGGGCATCTGTTTCTACGAAGAACACAATTGTCAGGTTGGGTCTGTGTGGTCTCTTGATCAAATTTGATGTCATAAAAGCTCAGGCTCTGAGAAGTTGTATCACACCCAGTCCTTGCGAGATCTAACCCAGAGCCCAGGATGGTGAGATCTAACCTAGAGCCAAGCATGGTGAGATCTAACCTAGAGCCCAGGACGGCGAGATCTAACCCAGAGCCCAGGATGGCGAGATCTAACCCAGAGCCTAGGATGGCGAGATCTAACCCAGAGCCCAGCATGGCGAGATCTAACCCAGAGCCCAGCATGGCGAGATCTAACCCAGAGCCCAGGATGGCGAGATCTAACCCAGAGTCCAAGACGGCGAGATCTAACCCAGAGCCCAGGATGGCGAGATCTAACCCAGAGCCCAGGATGGCGAGATCTAACCCAGAGTCCAAGACGGTGAGATCTAACCCAGAGCCCAGGATGGCGAGATCTAACCCAGAGCCCAGGATGGCGAGATCTAACCCAGAGCCCAGGATGGCAAGATCTAACCCAGAGCCCAGGATGGCAAGCTTCCAGCCCTCCTGCCACACCAGGCTCAGCAGAAGGCGCCAAGTAGAGACATAGCTGACGTGTGACCAGAACAAGGTTGACACTGTCCATGCAGGAGGTGGCCAGGAACTGGCACACACATAGGAAAAGAGGTTCATCCACTGTCACCAGACTCTTCCATATGGTGGTTTTACAAAGAAAAAAAAACATTGTTATAATAAAGCAAGGCTAGTTATACATTGTGAGCCAGCCTCCCCAACCCTACTCTGGCACCCAAGGGTGTAGCAGGATTAAGAGGTTCAACGAGGAAGGAAAAGGACCTTGGTCTGATCCTATGAAACAAGGCTCTCCAGAAGCTGCTGGAGCCTGCACTTGTCACCACACAGACACCCGGTGCCCATCCAGAAAACACAGATGGATTGGCCTGCTGACAGCCAGCATGTCTGGTGAGGCAGAGTAGGCCAAAGAAAGGGATGCTGGAATAGAGAAAGGCTAGAGAGAGGCTTCAGCAGCCTAAAGTGGGGCTCAAAGACAAGGGGAAAGACACACGCAGAAGGTGGGTGCTCTGGCTTGGGGATCTGCCCCCACACAGTTCCTCTCTACCATTAACCTGAGCAGAGAGCCTGGGCAGCTCAGCGACCTTTTCTGTAGAATATTCCTGACAGGAAAGAGAAAAACAAGAGACGATTCAAAACAAAGCTATGTGCCACACTAGTTGGCTCTGGATGCCCCACCCAAGAGGGATTCTACAAGACAGGGTCAGAGAGTGAGGGAGACAGATTAAAGAAAAGAAAAATATTTGTTTTCTGTTTTGTTTTGTTGGTTTTTTCCCCCCAAGACAGGAACCTGACACAGGTTTCTCTGTATAGCCTTGGCTATCCTAGACTCACTTTGACCAGGCTGGTATCGAACTCACAGAGATCTGCCTGCCTTTGCCTCCCCAAGTGCTGGGATTAAAGGTATGGGCCACCATTCCCCGCTATAGAGAAATATTTGTAAGGCATGTTCCTGTTTTTGTTTTGCTTTTGTTTTTGTTATTGTTGTTGTTGCTGTTGTTGTTTAATCCCAGCACTTGGAAGGCAGAGGCAGGCTGATCTCTGTGAGTTCCCGGCCAGCTTGGTCTACGTAGTAAGTCCAGGACAGCCAGGGGTATATAATAAGACCCTTTTCTCAAAAAAAAAAAAAAAAAAAGAAAGAAAGAAAGAAAAGAGAAAAGGAAAGAAGGGAGGGAGGAGAGAGAGAAAGAGAGAGAGAGAGAGAGAGAGAGAGGGAGAGAGGGAGAAAGAGAGAGAAACACGCCTTACAAATTTGATTACTGTTGTTCAGGTAACTGAATGCCAAGTGTCCATCCATCAGTTAGTTGCCCAGGAACACAGATGAGTCTGCACTCTCCTACATAGTTTCTGCAGTTAATGTTCAAACCCCCATTAAGACAGCGTCAAGGTGGAACTTAAAGAAAAGGAACAGCTCTGGCAGGAGGTGGACCTGAGAAAAGTGAGGTGGAGGAAGTTTGGTCTCCACCTACATACCAGAGCGCCTCCTCACAGTGAGTCCGACAGCCCCAGATGCTGTAAAACGCCTTTGTTCAAAGATGAGCCGCCATCTTTTCATTTCTGCACACCAGGTCTGTCTGCAGATGGAGTGGCAGCTTCGAAGACGCTGTGCTTGGACCTGCTTCCTGGCCTCCCCGCCCCCACTGGGGGAGCCTTCCAGCCTTCTAACCACACAGCCTCTTACTGTGACAGCTTGTGGTTAGCCACAGGCACATCGCAAAGCCCAAGTATTAGCCTATGGGACTTCTTATGCAGATACCAGGCTTGAGGATTTTTAGATTAGGCCCCTATTCCATTTCCTCATTTCTCGAAGAATCCTTACAGTGTAGAGAATCCCTCAGCTGGCTGAGACAGGAGGCCCAGCGCAAGAAACAGCAAAAGCTCTGGAAGTCAGAAGGCCTGGAGTCCCATCACCCTAAGTGAGCCACGCAAGGCTGGACTCACAGCTAGCTCCTCTGGGTGTAAGGAATGACGAGCCTCTTCTCCAGCACTGCTTGGTGACACACTCCTGAAGCTTTGACTAAGAGCTGGGGTGACCATGGCTCAGTGGGTAGCCCATGGCTGTAATCCCAGCATGGCAGAGGCAGAGGCAGAGGCAGGAGGAACCTAGGGCTTATTGGCCAACTAGTCTAGCCAAGGCAGCAAGCCCCAGATCAGCCAGATCCTGTCTCCAAAAAACAAAAACAAAAGCAAGACAAAACAAACAAAAAACAGAACCACCAACAACAAAAGCATGAGCAGCTACTAAGGAAGAGATTAACACCAATCTCTGGCCTACACATACATGCAAATGTGTGTATACACACACACACACACACACACACACACACAGCAGCAGCAGCAGCAAGAATGTAAATGTGTACGCTGGTGTGTATACACACACACACACACACACACACAGCAGTAGCAGCAGCAGCAAGAATGTAAATGTGTACGCTGGTGTGTATACACACACACACACACACACACACACACACACAGCAGCAGCAGCAGCAGCAGCAGCAAGAATGTAAAAGCTAGTGTGGGAAATCCTGTCACCACAGCCAGATCACTTTATTAGCAGCCCCTGCTTTGGCCTCCCAGTGCGACCATGTGACAGCACCTGAAGCAGGTGGTTCCTGGTTGGAGAGCGGGTAGACTCATTAGCAACAGAGGCTGAAATGTGCCTCAGCCTAGCCGTGTCCTGCCAGCTCCCAGCTGCCTCCTTTCACACCTCCCAGCTCCTGTAACCCATCCACTCCAGTTCATTGCACATCAATGGTTCAGATGCGGCGCTTGACTATAACCCTTCTCGGAGAGGTCAATCAAAGCAAAAACCCAGCTTCAATTCTGAACTGCCCCAGATCCTTATCTGAGGAAGAGGTGTGTGGGTTGTGGGTAGGAACGAAATGCCTTGGAGAAAGACATCAGGTTCCCGGGGAAAGAGCCCTCTGTGTCTTCGGTACGTGTTTTGCCCATACGGACAGGTGAGCATGCGCAGCGCCAGCAAAGGCTCCACCAACCAACTGAACGGTAAAACTATGAGGCGGAGCGGTCCAGATTCTTTCTCCTGATCTGTGATAATCCTCGCCCTGCAAGTTGCCACGTGCTGAGCAAAGCGCGTGGTCCTGGCTGTGCTCCACTCTGCAGCACACGGAGTGAGCTCTTCTTACAGCACGCTGGCACTGACCACAAGCAAGAGCCACACACCACAAAGCTTATCGTGGGGAATCATGAAGGCGGAAACACACTGACAAAATGAAGAACTGTGTTAGCCCTCACTCCAGCAAAACAAAAAAAAAAATGAACAAACAAACAAAAGCCACAGTAAAAGATGGCGCTCAGGCAAAGCTAAGGTTTAAATGACACCACTGAGAGGCAGACTGCTATGATTTGAGTCGGAAACATTCCTCATTCACTGAAGCATTTGAACGTGCAGTCTCCAGCCAATAGCACAGAACTGTCTGGGTGTGTGTGGAATCTTGGGCAGGTAGGAATTAGCTGGCAGAAGTGGGTCACTGGGGTGGGCACCCAGCAGACAATCTCCTGACACCCAAACTTACAGTGGGAACTAAGACCTTCAGCTCCTCTCTCTGGTCTCACTGGAGCCTCTTGTGAGCATGTCCACCATTACATTTCCTATCCTGGCCATCCAATATCTTAGCATCAAGCCCACTAGCAAAAGAAAGAAAGGTGAAACTTCTAGGAACTGTGAAGCCACAGATAGGACAGAGAAATGCCTTAACAGAACACCATTCTGCTGGGAGAACACGTGAAACCACGATCGGTGGTTTACTAACCTCTACAGACTCAGGGACTGAGTTAACTGAGAAGCAAAAACTCATGTCATATGGTCCCATGGAGTGCCAGGCTTTCCATGTGCACATCTGAGCATCAGCTGTGTCACCATGGAGTGTCAGGCTTTCCATGTGCACATCTGAGCATCGGCTGTGTCACTGTGGAGTGTCAGGCTTTCCATGTGCACATCTGAGCATCGGCTGTGTCACCATGGAGTGTCAGGGTTTCCGTGTGCACATCTGAGCATCAGCTGTGTCACCGTGGAGTGTCAGGCTTTCCATGTGCACATCTGAGCATCGGCTGTGTCACCGTGGAGTGTCAGGCTTTCCATGTGCACATCTGAGCATCGGCTGTGTCACCGTGGAGTGTCAGCCTTTCCATGTGCCCATCTGAGCATCGGCTGTGTCACTGTGGAGTGTCAGGCTTTCCATGTGCACATCTGAGCATCGGCTGTGTCACCATGGAGTGTCAGCCTTTCCGTGTGCACATCTGAGCATCGGCTGTGTCACTGTGGAGTGTCAGGGTTTCCACGTGCACATCTGAGCATCGGTTGTGTCACCGTTGAGTGTCAGGCTTTCCACGTGCCCATCTGAGCATCGGCTGTGTCACTGTGGAGTGCCAGGCTTTCCATGTGCACATCTGAGCATCGGCTGTGTCACTGTGGAGTGTCAGGCTTTCCATGTGCCCATCTGAGCATCAGCTGTGTCACCGTGGAGTGTCAGCCTTTCCATGTGCACATCTGAGCATCGGCTGTGTCACCGTGGAGTGTCAGGGTTTAGATGTGCACATCTGAGCATCGGCTGTGTCACCGTGGAGTGTCAGCCTTTCCATGTACACATCTGAGCATCGGCTGTGTCACCGTTGAGTGTCAGGCTTTCCATGTGCACGTCTGAGCATCGGCTGTGTCACCATGGAGTGTCAGCCTTTCCATGTGCACATCTGAGCATCGGCTGTGTCACTGTGGAGTGTCAGGGTTTCCGTGTGCACATCTGAGCATCGGCTGTGTCACCGTGGAGTGCCAGGCTTTCCATGTGCCCATCTGAGCATCAGCTGTGTCACCGTGGAGTGTCAGCCTTTCCGTGTGCACATCTGAGCATCGGCTGTGTCACCGTGGAGTGCCAGGCTTTCCATGTGCACATCTGAGCATCGGCTGTGTCACTGTGGAGTGTCAGGCTTTCCATGTGCACATCTGAACCATCTCCAAAGGTTTCCTGAGGATTTTACAGTTTCTCTGTTCTCCCCTGTACATATGAGGGTCACAGAAGGCCCAGCTCTCAGATATCCTTTCTTCCTAAGCCTGTTGACCTGCCATCATATTCCTTGTAACTATAGCTGACTGGTTCACACCCTCCCCCTGCACAACCTCACCCATCACCTGTGCATGTGTGTGTGTGTGTGTATCTGTCTGTGTCTGTATGTGTGTTTATCTATGTGTGTGTATGTGTATCTGTGTGTGTGCCTATGTTTGTCTGTAAGTGTGTGTATATA
The DNA here is from genome assembly GCF_903995435.1 of Acomys russatus. Classification (NCBI taxonomy): domain Eukaryota; kingdom Metazoa; phylum Chordata; class Mammalia; order Rodentia; family Muridae; genus Acomys; species Acomys russatus. The sequence continues at coordinate 116,485,172 of NC_067137.1, read as the reverse complement.
TCTGTATGTGTTTCTGTGTCTCTGTGTCCATATATGTGTGTCTCTGTGTCTGTGTGTGGCTCTGTGTGTTTGTCTGTGTGCACGTATGTATGTGTGAGACACAATGTTAAATGGATTTCCTTGCTTATACTCTTCTCCCCAGGCTCCCTCACCCCTGTGAATGGCCACCTGGACAGCTGTCATTAATGTACAAACCTAGGTACACCCTTGGCTAATTCCCAATTTCTTATGATGAACATCAAATCAATCACCAAATCTTATTGACGCTAAACATCTCCATTGTGACTATCAGTTCTTTGTCCCCATCTCTTGCATTTTCTCAGCCTCCTCCTTGGTCTTTCCTGGTCATTTACTGGTTTTGGGCGCATCCGACAGTCTCAGCTGCGTCACCCCACAGCAGTCTCACTAGCCCCCGTCCCTCCTCCTCCTTTTTACGTCAGCATGATTTTCCTAAAATGCAAACTCAAACCTCCAGGCACATGGAGAGGCAACGTGGAGACTGTAGACCGGAATCACAAGAAGCGCCATTGTAATTTCTGCTGCGGGCGTCCCCTGTCCGAGGGGGAAACACTTGACACACACACACACTCCCTGGCTTCCTGCCCCACTGAACAGCCTGAAGGTGCAGCACACTCTCTCCTGCTTCCTTCTCTCTCCATCTCCGCCCCCCAATGCCCACCCCCCCTCCCCTCCCGCATTCTTTACCTGACTTAAGGCAAGCTCAGCTCTGGTTACACAACACCAGCACCTGAAGAGCAAGCTGAGCTGGGGACCCTTCCCACTAACTCCACAGACTCTCACAAGACCCATTTACTGGATCCTTCCATATTCAGCCAGTGCGCCTAGAAGTAGGTGTTCATGGTTTGTGTCTTAAGCTCCCAGCACATGCAAAGTCATCCCCGGAAGTGTGGCACACGAGTCACCATCTGTAAACTGCTGAATGGCAATTCTAAACGTACAGTCCACCAACCCTCACAATCCCCTGAGATCCCTCAGGAAGCACAAGAGATCAAGAACATTTCCCTAATAACACCAAGATGCTATTTCCTCTGTCACCATGCTGGGATCTAAACTGGTGCGGAAGTGCCCATAGGTAACACAAGACGGTGGCACCAAGTGCTCAGTCTTCACAGCTGCCTAGTCACAGTCAAAATGAAAGTTCATCTAAGATGACTCGAAGCCACACAGGCAATCGGTGCTATTCAAGTGTAACCTTCAATCCTGGGTGTTGTTATGGAGCACGTCAAGTCCACGGTCATTGGAACGGCACACTGTGCAGTTCAGCTGTGAGGTTTCTCTCAGCAAATCTGACTCTCCCTCACAAGATAGGCTGATGAGCAAACTGCAATTGTTCCAATCAGAAAGTTCCACAATCAGCTTCTCAGAAATGAGGGGCAGCAAGGCAGCTAAGTGGGTAGATGTGCTTGCTGTAAAGCCTAACAACCTGGGTCTTATTGCTGGAACCCATAGGGAGGGAACCAGCTCCTGTACGTGGTCCTCTGACCTCAAAATGTTCCACGTCACCCACACATTGCACATAAATACACTCTCATACACATTTTCTCTCTCTCTCTCTCTCTCTCTCTCTCTCTCTCTCTCTCTCTCTCTCTCTCTCACACACACACACACACACACACACACATACACATTCATACAACGTAGTCTTTTGCTTTCTCTCTGTCTCTGTCTGTCTGTCTGTCTGTCTGTCTCTCTCTCTCTCTCTCACACACACACACACACAATGTAATAATAAAAAAAATCAGAAGCGAGCCTGTCAATTCAAAGAAAATAACTGACAATGTTTGACATCAATAACACTGAGCTTTCCAGGAGAAGGAAAACCGTAACTTCACAAACTTTCATGAGCTGTTAGCTGCCTAAGGACTCTTGTGAGACACAGTGCTGACACTGACCTCAGAGCACTTGATGCTGTACAACACAGCACAGGTGAGTGCTCTGCACAACTCAGTGACGTCATGTTTCTCAAATGGCCTTGTGCCATTATAAGACAGTATATAGGGAAAGAGCCATTTGAACGCGAGACAAGGCACAAGGCTGGGAACCACTGGCAACAGGGCCACGCGGAAGGATGAGGAGCGACGCTGTCAGCAGACATCTCCCCATCAAAACCAGTTGCTAGGCACGGTAGCCTGTAACCCAGCACTGAGAAGGTGGCGACAGGAGGTGAGGCCAGTCTGAGCTGTGCAGCAAAACCTTGTCTCGAAACCCCCCAAGTACGCTGCGCGCACACGTGTGGAGACAAAAACAAGGGCTGGAGATGCAGCTCCATTGGTAGCATGTTTGCCCAGCATGCACAGGGCTCAAGCTCTGATCAGGTGCATGCCTACAATCCCAGCACTCACCAGGTGCAAGTGGAGAACCAGAAGATCAAGACCAACCTCAGTTATCTAGCGATTTCAAGGCTGGCCTGGGCTGCACACGACCCTGTCTAAGAGCTGAAGTAAACCTGCAAGCCTACTTGCCCAAGGACAGACTCTTTCTGGGATGCTGGGGGCTAGTGTTTATGGGACCCTCTAAACAAATCTATTTGACCCAACTGCACCAAATGTACCCGATCACATGTGAGCCAGAGTTAAGTGGGCAGGAAAAATGTCAGGATGTATGCTTGTCCCTGATTAGGCCTGATGGGAAATACAGTAACCTTGTGGTTTTGCCGTTTTAAGCCTCAAGGGGGAAAATGTTAACTTGTAGCCATTTTCTGGGAACCCTGAAATGATCGTGGTCAGAGTCCATCATCCTGGCTAACATTTAACTGAAGGTTGCTTCAAATTGGCTCAAAAATTGTGGAATCAGTTTTTCTCTCACGATTCCCAGGTTTAACATCTGTTTAAAAAAAAGAGTAGGGTTAAGGGGAGATAGCTTGGCAGTTCAGAGCATTTCCTGGTCTTGCAGAAGAGGTCCTGGGTTCAGTTCCCAATACCCACAGCAGGTGGCTCTCAACTTCCTGTGATTCCAGCTCCATGGGATCTGACACCTCTACCCTACATGCACGTGCATATGCCCAGAGACAGACAGACAGACAAACAGACAGAAACACACACACACACACTTAAAAATAAACCTTTTTTAAAAATCCACAGCTGCCTCCCCACTCTTAGACCTTGACTGAGGCCCAGATGTGAATCTCACACTTGCACCTACCATCTACACCAGTTCTCCTTTGCTTCCAACCTCATCTCAAACACAGCACACAGCTTTCAAACTTGGGCCAAATGCAGCGGCTCCCTGGATCGGGAGAAATCCTGTGGACCAGGAATGGCAAGAATTGGACTCCCATTCTCACACGGCCTGCAGGTCACCTGGTGAAGGGGAGTCGCTAAGGCCCCCGAGTCTTTACCTCCGTACAAGGACTGCCTACCTGCCTACTGACCGTTACTGGGGTCAAACTCCCGGCGAACGCACCCCCAGGCCGACCTCCTGCCCTTGGGTAGTCCCCTGTGTAAGTGGGAAAGGTCAGCACAAGGACAAGGGAAATGGCATTGTGACATCTGTGCGAGGAACATCAGAAGCCATCCCACTGCAGGTGCTGTTTCATGAAGCCTGGCATCAAGACCATGAGCCATCTTTCTCCAAGGACTACCCCTTCCTCTACACATTACACAAAACCCTCATCTCCCCCCACTCAGTGCCAGGCTCCCCAAAGGGATGATCTATTAAGTCATGAGGAAGAAAAAGAACTGTCAGACACCCTAGAAATCTCATTAGCATTTAAAACTCAACAAAGTAACCTGGAAATTTCTTCTGCTGGTCCCTGATGGCTTTCTGACTTCATCTCCAAGCCCGCCAGGCAGTCAAAAGCATCCTTCCAGACAGTGGGGAATAGTACGTGGAGATGGCTGCAATTTGGCTATCTAAAAGAAATATCTGTTCATTCTCATTTTAACAAAGATAAATGAGAAGAAAGCGCTGCTTATAGAAGAGATCGGATCAGCCGCTGCTAATCATGACATGAGAAAGTGTGTCACTTCTGTACTAGAAGGTACACGGCTCCCTCAAATAAGTGTGTACAGGTCTCAGGTTTAGCACAGGGGCAGTCAGGCTCACTGGTGACTGGTTAGGCAATACTGAAGTGAGAGGTTTAGGTGCTACAAGAAAGTGCTATATCAAACCCATCTGGACCCTGGTTCTGCCACTCTAAGTTGCCTCACCTGGAGCAATGAGCCTCACATACCAGCTAGCCTGGCTGCAGAGCTGTTCCTGATTTTGGTGCACACTCACTGGGCATTCACCTTTGCTAGGACAGTGGCACCCCTCCCCCGCCACCCCCTACCCCCCCCCCCCCGCAAGATTCACAGCCATGCTGGCCCTTCTGCACTGGGGGTGCAGTCCATAGTCAGGAATAAGGTCTGTGCAGCACCTGTGTGTGTGTGGGGTGGGAGACACTGGCCTGAGTTATGAGAGCTCAACAGCCTCAGACACCATAGGCCTCTAGCCTCTACAGTCTGAAAGCACAGCTTTGGCCCATACCTGAGTTCTGGTTTTGGATTTGTATTTTGTACTCAGTGAATACTGAAAACTATTTTTATGGTTTTATAATCTGTTAACTTAAAAGTGCTTTATAATGAAATTGGAGTGACTAAGCCTCCTTTCAGATTCTGGTTGGGGTGTGTGTATGTGTGTGTGTGTGTGTGTGTGTGTGTGTGTGTGTGATGAACCCTGAGACCAAATCTCTTCTTTTATTTCATTTGAGTTTGGTTTTTCTTAGACAGGGTCTTACTGTATGACCTGGGCTGATCCTGAACACATGATTAGCCAGTCTCATCCTCCAAAGTGATAGGACTATAGACATGTGCCATCACACCCCATAGCCCTTTCATTTTTCCCTCTTTGAGGAAAAGGACAGCATCAACTCTCAGAAGTTACGAAGCCACAGAGCATCTGAAGGCCAATGCATGGCTCTCCCTCACCAGCCAGGTCCTGAACATGCCTCTGATGTGTCCAGGAATGGATGGTCTCGGGCTTCCGAGAAAGGTCTCCCCAGCAGACAGGGTATGCCCTGACAACTGACTCCAGTACCAATAACCTCATGGTCAGTGAAATGGAATCTTGAAGTGGGTTCTGGTGTTACGTGTCTATTATCCTAGGATCTGAGAGGTGAACACAGGACCATGATTTTGAGTCCTGAGCTACAAGGTGAAACTTTATCTACATGCATACATAAATACATTTGTTTTTACTTTTTATCTTATATGCATGAGTATTTTGTCAAAATGCATATATGTTCACCATGTGCATGCCTGGTTGCCTTGGCAATCAGAAGAGGGTATCTGATTCACTGGGACTGGAGCTATAGACAGTTCTGAACCTCCATGTGGGTGCTGGGAATTGAACCTGGGTCCTCTGTAAGTGCTCCTAACTTCTGAGCCAACCCTTCAGACCCTAAACTTTTAAAATTCAATTTGTCTCAGCTCAGGTTTGAATTCCACTGTAAGGAATCATGTGTAAGCCATGTAATTCGGATTTGTATAGTAAGCAAAGCTGGCATCTCTCTCTCTCTCTCTCTCTCTCTCTCTCTCTCTCTCTCTCTCTCTCTCTCTCTCTTTTTTAAAGATAGTTGCTTTTGTCAGTTTTTTCTTTAAAAGCCTTTTTCTGCAACTACAGTTTTCATTTATTTGCTATATAAATGGATAGTCAGGACATCTGAAATTTTGTCTTGAAGACTATGATTTGAAAGCTGAGACACTTTTATTTTTGTCCCTTAAACCAAAAGGCAGTCCTCCTCCTGAATGGGTGGCCTTTGTTGTGCCCTCATTGAGAAAAACAAAATCCACAGGGCTGGTATTGCAGAGCACACAAAACTGGTTCAGCCCTACCCATAATCCTTTTGCTCAGATAACAGGATTGATCTTCAAGAAAAGGCAGCTAAGAAGAGTCTGGGCCAACTGTGTGCGTCTTTCAAAGGGCAGCCCCCATGTGTTCAGAGAAAGCTCACAGGGGATGGGAAAGCTTTGTTTTGTTTTGTTTTTGGCAGTGAGTGGGGGTCTGCAACTCTCGGTCTACCTCTCTGCATTAACAAAGGTCCGGATAAGAGATTCGCTGTACTCAAACATTTTTCTGCAGAACCATGTAAGAACAATTTGTTTTACAAAGCACAGACGTTACATAACTAAAGAGTGAGTTACTAATGTGGAGCCCGAGGAACTCGACTTATTCTAAGCTTCTGTTCAAAGGTTTGTGTTACTCCCTTAACCCCCCTGCTTTGGGTCATCCTTCAGAGGAGGCTGTGCCCTCCGAATGCCTCCCCTAAATCTTGGCACTGTGAGGCTCTTTACAGGGAGGGACCCTCTGAAGCAAACTGCAGAGCTGATTGTGTGGGGAGCCGAGTGGGACAAAGGCATGCTGGGAAGTGCATTGTGCAGCCATGAGGGGTCACAGAGAGGTTTATAGCTAGGGGAGAAAAGGACAGATACCCCAATGCTGTGTGGCTTGTCCAAAGGCCAGATGGTTTGTAAACCAACACGTGCGTCAGAAAGGAACCACCGTCTGGACAGCATTCAAAGATGTTGTCACTAGGTGTACTCCCAGACTCAGGGACACTCACTGGCTGGAACCTCCTCAGCCTATAGCTGACTGATTTGGGTGTCACAAAGGCACAGCCACACGAACGTCCTCAGTCGGTCAGTCGCCCACACACTATAGGTGGTGTCCAGGTACCTAACGGCATCAGTAGGCCAGAACTGTCAAGATTACAATCCACCCGTCAGTACTATCAGTGGCAATGAACCGAGCTGCTTCCCTTCCAAAGTGAATGCAACAGACGCTATCCTCCTGGGGGTGTCATATTGGAAAGAACAGAAATAGGCTGCCGTGTGCCCCATAAGAACCACTGGACCCAAGACCGCACCTGTGACAGTGGTCCCCTCAGACTGAACTGCTGAGGGATACCATAGCCGACTTTGTCTCTGTAAGCTCTCTCTGATCACATGAGGTGAGCCCCAGGAGGGAAGAGGAGGAAGCATCAGAGGCCCTTGGACAGACATAACCTGATTATAGGAACAGAGAGAGAAAAACTGTCTGGGTATGAGGGCACAGGTCTTGAATCCCAGCCCTTGGGAGACAGAGGCCAGCAGATCTCTGCGAGTTTGAGGCTAGCCTGATCTGAATAGTGAGTTCCAGGCCGGCCAGGGCTGCATAATGAGACCTTGCCTCAAAAAGAAAGAAAGAAATACAGACAGACTAGGAAATCATTTGCCATGAAATGCAATGAGGTATTTTTAAGTCAATAAATAATAATTAAAATTTAAACAATATATAGAATAAGATGTGATGTTTTGATATACACATGCAATGCTTAGTGACTAAATCTAATGAACACCCCCATCACCTGCACACTCATCGCTTTGGGAGTCAGGACGTAGAAGTCTGACTATTTTGAAACATGCTACTATTAACTGTGCCTTAATCCTTATGTGAATTGTGGCCACCAGATGGAGGTTTGTAGCTCACAAAACAAGCATCCAGACTATTTTCCTTAAGACTGATGAGAACTAGGAATCCCAATGTATGGCACAGAAAACAGAGGCACATATATAGGTGGTGACTGGCACAGCTAGTTTGGTGGCCTGTCCTGGGTGTGTATGTGACAGCCATCTCTTTAAGGTTGAGTCTTGAAGAAGTGATGGGAGGGGAGGGTGCAACCAGCATTTATGCTCCAGGGCTTTTGAAGGCAGCAGCATAGAGATGCGTGTGGGCTGGTTCCTCCTCTGTGGAAAACACAACGCCCGCCCCTCTGCAGGAATTTGGTGAGGGGGAGCTGGGCCACTCCCACCAAGCTCTAGGGTGTGGGTGACAGATGGGAAGAATCACCCTGGCTCCTCAGGCCACACACCAGGCTTTGTTTACAGTGGACACACAGATTCCTGATGAACAAAGCAAGGAGGAAGGAAGAAGCAGATGAATTTAGCAACGTCAGTGGGACCTTCGGGAACTCCGCTTTCTCAGGATGAGACTGGTAGTCCGGCTGCTCGGCTTTCAGGCACCTGACTGTTCTACACAGAGCAGGGCTTCTTACACTCCAGCCACTCTAGATCCCTTGTCATCACCTGAGAATATTATATATTATATATATTCTATTATATATTTTTATATTTATTATGTTTATGCATTTACATATAAAATTATTTGTTGTATATTTACATATTCACAATATAAATATATATTTATATAATATATACATTCTCACATATTATATAAGAATATATATTTTTACATTTTATATAAATAGGTCAAGCAAACATTTGCTGACAGTAAATCATAAAGAAAAGCATTTATTTTTGAGAGAAGGTCTCACTATGTACCCTTGGCTGGCCTGGAACTTGCTATGTAGACTAGGCTGGCCTCAAATTTACAGAAGATCCTCCTGCTTATGCCTCCTGATTGCTGAGGAAGAAATTTACTTTAAAACAACTCTTTAGCATACATATATTTTTTTACCGTTTATTTGAAACAAAGACAAATTTGCATTCTAATGAGACGGATGCTTGTGTTTAGTTTCAGAAAGAATAAAATTTTAGCCTAAAATCTGATACATTTTTCAGAGTTTACTGATACTTTGATTTTATAATTGTCAGTGATGATGCAGCCACTTCACATGTCATACAATCAGCAGAAGTATGTTTAGGGCCATTTCAGGATTGAATAAGATCAAGTCAGCAACTGAAAGAACACTTTCAAAAGTCAAACAACGTGGCGCAAACACGTATTTGCACCTATATGCTCAGGAGCGATGGTGGAGGACAACGGGAGTCTTTCTCTTCCGTAAGTGACCCGATGCGGCTCTAAATGAGCAGGGAAAACTTCATGTGCACCGTAAAAAGGCTCTGATGTGAGCTGAGGTGTCTCGGGTGCTGCTGATTGGTGCTGAGTGGCGAGGGCATGCGCACTGCAGAGTGCTCCTGTGTGTCCTCGCTCGTAAGGAAGACTGCAGTGAAGCTGTGGGGTGAGTGCAGCTGGAAACTACTTGTGTTCATCGCCAGTTTGATTTTTAATTACTTTTTGGTGGTTGTACATTCAGAAACCTTTCACCGCTACCCATTTTTCCCCCCGCACCCACGTGGGTGTTTAAAAAGCGCTCAGTTTAAAATGCTGGGTTCTAGAGAACACTGTGTGATCGGTAATTGGTATATGTCCTCCTGGCTCCCCAGGTACACAATTCACCTAAATGTCAGGTTTTAATGAAAATGTCACCCAAGTATCAAGCCAGGGTCCACAGGTGATGTCCTGGTGGCCGACATACTGGTCCCTACACCACATACTCTTCCCTAAGCCCTGGGCCCTAAAATGCTTCTGAATTCTGACTTAGGTATGTAAATGAAAGTAGAAATGTGAAACCAATACACAAGAGCCTAAGATTGCACCCATAGTCACACCTACAGTCACACCCATAGCCACACCTACAGTCACACACCCATAGCCACACCTACAGTCACACCCATAGCCACACCTACAGTCACACCCATAGCCACACCTACAGTCACACCCATAGCCACACCTACAGTCACACCCATAGCCACACCTACAGTCACACCCATAGCCACACCTACAGTCACACCCATAGCCACACCTACAGTCACACCCATAGCCACACCTACAGTCACACCCATAGCCACACCTACAGTCACACCCATAGCCCACCTACAGTCACACCCATAGCCACACCTACAGTCACACCCATAGCCACACCTACAGTCACACACCCATAGCCACACCTACAGTCACACACCCATAGCCACACCTATAGTCACACACCCATAGCCACACCTACAGTCACACCCATAGCCACACCTACAGTCACACACCCATAGCCACACCTACAGTCACACACCCATAGCCACACCTATAGTCACACCCATAGCCACACCTACAGTCACACCCATAGCCACACCTACAGTCACACCCATAGCCACACCTACAGTCACACCCATAGCCACACCTACAGTCACACCCATAGCCACACCTACAGTCACACACCCATAGCCACACCTACAGTCACACACCCATAGCCACACCTATAGTCACACCCATAGCCACACCTACAGTCACACCCATAGCCACACCTACAGTCACACCCATAGCCACACCTACAGTCACACCCATAGCCACACCTACAGTCACACACCCATAGCCACACTTATAGTCACACACCCATAGCCACACCTATAGTCACACCCATAGCCACACCTATGGTCACGCTCATAGCCACACTCAAAGCTAGCTCTGCACAGGGGTCTGGGAATCGCTCTGTGGTAACACACTGGTTTGCATGCACAGGATTCCATCTCCAGCACCACAGACAGAGCTAAATCAAACCAACCCTACACCATATGGACTAGCAAAACTCCTAAACTAAGAGAAACCACTAGAAACCACTGAAAAACCATGTGTTTAATTTTCTGAGTTTGCAATTGCAGCTCAGCGATGATGGTCAGCCTGACTCTGGAGTTGTGGGCCTGAACTCAAGATGGCCGAGGTGATCTTGGGTTGGGGAAGGGTGCAGCAAGCAGATGGTTCCAACAAGTTCCCAGGGAGCTGAGCAGGGCTCCATCTAAGCTCTGTGTGAGCTATTTTAAAACAAAGAATGTGAGCCACTCTCCCCAGGATGTTGTCTGAAGATAAAGTCAAGCTTGACAAGCAAGCATCCGGCGTAAGCATAAGATAAGGAAGTTATCGGTTTAGAGCCTTGCTATTGTCTAGCTGGAAGGCAGAGGCAGGAAGATCTCCATTTCAAGACCAACCCTGGCATCTTGGTGAAGCTCTGACCTCAAATAAAAACTACAAAGAGCAGTGAGGACGCATACCCGGAGCCAAGAAAAACAAAAAGAAAATATAATGAGATCCCATAACAATTTCTTAATTTTTATGCAGATTTTTTAATATTGGTGATCTTAAAACAAAGCATTATTACAAAAAAAAAATCCAAGATTTATCAAGAGGTCCCCCAAATTGTCAAATAAAAGATGCAATTTTCTGTATCCTATTTTCTCTTTCTCCTCCCCTCGCTGTTCCCCGACAGTGCCTTGCTGTGTACTCACACCCATCCTCCTGCACCAGCCTGCCAAGGTTATGCTTCCTCCACCCCCCCACTCCCCACCCCCACCCCAAATACATAAATGTAGATGCACAGATCTGAAAGTACAGTGCAAAGACCAAGGCAGCTTGGGAGAGTTCAAAGAGCCCTGGGGTTTCATCAGGAGACCTGGACTTGTGACCAATCATTGATTTAACTGCTTAGCCTTGGCTAAGTTACCAGAAACCCAACAGCATGGTCATCTGCAGGAGAAATGTGATAAAACAGTATTTCGTTTACCTTAGGGTTTGGTTATAAAATCTAAATGAGAAAGAGATTTGAGGTCCTTTTAGCCACTGTCACTTGGGAGGCTGGGGTGGGAGGAGTACTTGAACCCAGGAGTTCAAGGCTTATGTGGACATCCTAAGAGCCCAGGTTGAGAACAACTCGTGTGTGTGTGTGTGTGTGTGTGTGTGTGTGTGTGTGTGTGTGTGCGCGCGCGCGTGCACACACACACACACATTACAGTGTAAACTGTTTTGCATTACAGATACATGGTACTGTATCTTAGCAAACTAGCTGAATGTAACTGTGTATCTTTACTCAAAGAATTCCTGAAGCCCTCCCCAGGCAAAGAACGCCGAGTTTTGTGTACACTGTGTCATCTCTCACTAAATCCCTCCAAAAATACAACTGTCTGTATACTGAACACACAGCAGGTAGAAAGAGAAAATGAAGACAGAAGCGGCTTCGTGTGAGGTCACATGTCAGCTTGCCCTGGCCTCCATCTACACAGCCCTGTCTGAATCAAGTCTGGAGTAGGCCTTTTCTGCACCAGGTATGGGCACTGTTCTGACCCCCTGTCTGACAGCACACCTCCCTCAGCCTTTGTAATGGTGTGTATATTACCAGCCTTTCGGCTGCCCAGCTGGGTCCTACAGGGTCTCCTCAATCAAACCCTGGAACCACCTGGCCTTGTTCTAGCCAAGGAATGTTGTGAGGTCAGGAAAAGATAAGCAGGTTCTCCTCGGCTCATACAGTCATCTCAGCAGTGTAGGACAAAGCCTGGATGGAACCTAGCCCCACCTATCTCCGTGGCTTGTGTTCCCAGTCTCTGGAAAAGTCATCTGTTGTCAGTCACAGAGAAGGTTCTACACAGAACACACGTCATCTTTTTGTGCTAATTCCCAAGGATTATTCACTTGGGGGGCACGTGCAAGCTTATTATGCCTGCTTATCTCTTGAAGTGGCCCTGGAAATTGGAAGCCCCAATCAGGCGTTTGTGTCAGAAAATTGTGCTAAACGTGCAAAAGCAGGCTTAGAAAAAAGACAGAGAGAGAGACTCAGAGATATTCCAAGATTGCAGTCAGATCCTCCCTCGTCCCAAGTCCTACATGTGCTGTTTCCTTTCTTAGCCTCTGAGCTAGCGCAGAGAGAATGCATGCTACTGGATCAGAAAGCAGATGTTCGGGTTTTCTTTAGCAAATATGCACCCCCTCATCAGGCTCTCTAAACTGCTAAAACCTGTCTGACCCCCCACCCCCCCCCCCCAACCCCAGCCCAGCTCAGACGCCTGTCTCTCTTCTGCTTAGCCAAGAAGCCTTTGAGGCTGCCAGAAGGCTGGACAAGGTAGGCTAGTGTCAGAGCCGGCACCCCAGGGTCCTGAGAGATAAAGCTCATTTACCACTCAGAATCCAGAAGCGAAACTGCAACCTTGTATAGGCTGAGCAAAGGGACCGACAGTGCGTGCGAGCTAGTGTGTGTGAGCTAGTGCACACAATTGTGATGTGTGACAGCCGGAATGGAGGGGCATTTACCCCACTCCACACTAGACTTTGAATCATTAGACACTCAGTTTGGAATCCTATGACTCAAGGAGACCAGTGTTTCTTAAAGAGCTCCTAGAGAGAGTAAACCATTTACAAAAGGACAATGGTGCATGTTTGCGCTCACCTGAGGTCCCCAAGTGTTCAAAGTCACAGAGACCAAGTAGAATAGCCGCCATGGAGGTCAGGGGCGGGGACCACAGAGGGGCCTTATCCAGTGGAGGTGGAGTTTTAACCCAGGAAGATAAGCAGAGCTCTGACAGATAGGGCCTGAATGACCCCATGTTACTAAGCCACATACTCAAACACGGTTCAGATGGATCATTCCATGGCAAGTGTGTTTTGCCATGATTACATCTTTTCTCTGGCTGTGGCAAGTCGGAAGATTAACAGACTAAGGTGGGAAAGGTGGGAGAGGTGGTAACAGACACAGGGGAGCTTCAGCACGCAGCTATAGCTGCGACAGTGCTGACTGGCACAAGACATGGCGTCTTCCTTTGGCAGCACCAGGGGTTAAACCGAGGGTGTCACACATACCAGGCTGTGGTCTGAGCTGTGGTCTGTCCCTTCTTTTTTGTTTCTTTGGTGTGGGGTATGGAAGCCAGACCCTCAAGCATGGCAAGTGTTTGCTCTGCTGCAGAGCTACAAGGCCCAGGGAGTCTAAAGCTTTCTAGGCACACTAAAACTCCCAGGTAATGTGTCCACTCTGAAAAGATTCGCTCTGGCTAAACAAACAGGTCCTGGCCACACAGTGGCTGAGCCGACAAGCTGTCCATCTTCCGGGAGCTCCTGGTCTGCCTGGGGCTTAGGGTGGGCACGTAGTGTGCTTCACTGACTTCCGGGCTTCCCACGGTGCATGAGGTGAGAGAGTAGTGTCACAGGGGGGTGGGGGGGAGCGGGGGTTAGGATTGAGTTGCAGTAAGAAAGAGTGTAAGACAGCCAGGCATGCTCAGGAACCCCAGAGTCCAAGTGGCTGGATCCCAGGGCTTCTGGGAGGAAGGGCTGCCCACTGGTCAGTGATGCAGCCAGCAGAGTAGAGATGCTAAGTGAGACACTGAGCTGGGCACCGTCCTAAGGCGGAAGCTGTAAGACTTTTCAGAATTCATAGATAAGTGAGGCTTCTATTTTTAAAAGTGTAGATGAAGTGTAATTTTAAAAACAACCAACCATTTTTTTAAAATGTGGTATCAGTTGTCTTCACTGGTTTTCTGTTCCCAAAACATACAATCATAAATAACCCCCCGACTAGTTGAATTATAAAGAAAAGAGGTTATTTTGATTCACAGTCTGGAGGTACAGGATTGAGGGGCTCTACATACTGATGGCTGAGTCCTAAGGCAGCCTAGAGCATGATGTGATGAGACGGGGTGTGTGTGTGCGTGCGTGTGTGTGTGTGGTGTGGCCCTCCATCACAGGACTCCACCCTAACACCCTCAGCTAACCCCAACAGCCTCTCAGAGTCCCCACCGCTACCATCACCACGGCACCACCTTCCCAGCGTGCAGACACCTCTCAATGGAGACTGCATTTCAGCACTTGAAGCCTTGGGAACAGGCATGCACAACTATGTCCACATCCAGGCTGCAGCCAGGACACGTGTACCAAGGCCTGCTGCAGCTCACGCGGTGACAAGCAAGCAGAGCTGGCTGGGTACTGTGAGTGTTACACATCCCATAGGCCAGGGCCCAGCTCACGCTGCCTCCTTATCCGCCTTCTGGTCTACAGCCATGCTGTCTCCTGACCCAGCTTCATCAGACATAACCTAGTGTTTGGTGGGACCCAGACGCTGGAGCCAGAATGCTTTAGGCTCAGACTCCAGCTCTGAACTTCACCTTGAACAAGTTCCCCAAAAATGCCTGTTTCCTCGTCAACAAAAATGGGAAGAGTTAGAGTGGCCACTCCAGAGCAGTGTGTGAGCATCAAACAAGAGAATATGTGCAAAATGCACAAACCAACTCCTGATGCTTAGGGGCACACTCCAGAATGGGGGAGGGAGCTGTTCTCTCCTACCCTGCTAAACTTACACACACGCACACGCATGGGCGTGCACACATACATACATACATACAAGCCCATGTACACAAACAGGCACACACCACACACATACACATGTACACACACCAACACTTGCATACATACATAGTCTCACACAAACACACACATACACACACACCAACATACACATACATACACGAACTTACATGCATAGACTCACACAAACATACACATAAATACTACACACACACACACACACACACACACACACACAAACATGAGTACACACACTCTGCTAGAGATAACGATAAGAGGACATAGTCCCTAGCTTCCAAATGCCCAACCTCTGCTTGGTAAACGGTTCCTCTATGGCGGTAGATATAATTAAATACAAAACACAATGCGAGCACATTTCTATACCACTAAACAATGCCAACTAGAGAGCTCACACTCAAGACAGGAGAGCAATAGCATGGCAAGCAGACTTTGGTGTCTGGGAGCGGAGAGTGTGCACCCACTCTGCTCCTCCCAGCAGCACTAAGCCCCACGGAGCCCTGCCAGTCTGTGGTCACATCTCCCTTAGATCTCTGCACTCCCTGGAGAGTGTCTGCCACGTTTCTGGCATGGGTGTGGTGTGCTTTCGCTAAATGCTGTTGCTAAGGCTTTTCAACTGTGATGCCTTGTAAATGCTATAGGTATGAGAGAGCCCCAACTCCAATGAGTCACCACCCAGCTGAAGCATAATTCCCTTCAGAATGTAAAATTCGTGTTATGTAATTTCTTTTGAGGTGGGGGTGGTGTTAAGCCAAATCCTTTTTACTGCTAAAAATTCTGACTTTGCCAAGAGCTACTTCATTATGTCAGTTACTTTGGTGGAAAATAATGTGCTAAGACTGTTAACCATCATATGCTTTCAGCAAATGCTTCAACTTATTGATCTAAGTGACAGTGTCCAGCCAGCACTGCTCTACATGAGGGTGAGAGGTCTGACTCGGGCACACACCTCCACTCAGCGACCTGCATTCACAATGCTGGGTTTGTAGTCTTCCTAAGGCCATGCCTACCAGCTCTCCAGGGAGGGAGGACCGCTAAGTGTGTACACGCTCCCATGTCATCAGGGTGGCACTACAAGACAAAAAAAAAAAAAAAAAAAGAAAAGAAAGAAAGAAAAAATAATAAAAGACAAGACAGTCCTGAACAGACTCAGTGAACATTCTCCAGGGAACCCATCCTGTGCCAGGCACTGCCAAGAGGCTAAAATGCCAAGAAGACCCTGTGAACCAGACCAGGAAGACATAAATCAAGACGGACATCTTACCCACTCGGGAGCCAGGACACTGGAGGGTGGATGAGTCCAAAGGATCCAGGATCCCTAAGTGTGTGCCCTGAAGGACCCTGGCTGCCAGTGACAAAGAGGGCGGAGCTTCAGGCTACCCTCATGGGCTCTGTCACTCTGAAAGGGTGTTCTAGCTCTCTCTAAGTGAGCTCATCCAGGAGGTGGATTTAATGACTGTTTGTACTGACAGCTGGCAAAGTGTCAGTTCCCACCCAGGCACCTTGGGGCTCCAACCCTTTGCCCTAGTCTGCCCGGCACCTCAGCTTCACATCCAAGTCCCTTCCGGGCCAACAACAACCCATTATCTACTCATCCTCCGGTGTCCTGTCTCTGCCTCAGAGGAGCCATGGCCTGTCCTGTCTCCTGCTCCCTGGTCCTACCCAGGTGCAGATGATGACGTCATCCACTCTGTGCAGATGATGTCACCCACGCTGTCTCTCTTGAACCCCACCCGACCTGCATAAGTTACCATAGCCTCCCGTTGGGTTTCAGCAGCAGGCTCCCACGCCCACTTTTGCTTGCTTTTCCAGCCTACCCTCTCCACTTCCACCATAGTGACCTTTCAGAGCTGAAAATCTAGCCAGGTGGGGTGACTGCCAGACTGAGGCAGGAAGATCACCTTGGGCCTACAGTTCAAGGCCAGTATGAGAAAAATAGAGAAATTTCTGTTTCAAAAAAGAAAGAAAGAAGGAAGGAAGGAGAGAAAAGAAAAGAAAAAGAACTGAATGTCTGTTGAAGTCATCCCCCTGCCTCAGCATCTCCTCATCTAGCCCCACTCTAGCAGCCAAACCGGCTCCACCTGGAGCTTCCTGCAGCTTTCTGAGGTCTGTCTGGAGAGTCTTAACTGGTGAGTGGGGTTGCAAAGACCCGGCCAAGTTTTCCTTAGGAAGCACCCTGACACCTGCAGCCCCACCCCCATCCGCATGACAGTTCCTTAGCCGCCTTAGGACAGGCTGTTCAGTGTTGACACTTCACTCCCGATGAGCACAGTAGGGCTTCCTGAAGGGCAGGGCAGGAGGGCCGTGAGGGTCACTAGAGCCTGGGAACAGGGTGACAATGAGCACAGCGGAGTCCTACATTCTTGTGGAAAACACAAAGGGATAGACTGAGGCGCTGAGGCTGGAGCAGAAGGCAGTAGTGAGAGGAGGCCCGCCCTTCAGACCAAGCAGGGAGGGCTGGGCTGAGGCAGAGGCACGGAGGAGCAGACATCCCAGGAGAACCCACTGAGCCAACCACGATGCGAGTCGGGAACAAAGAGCCCTCTGTGTCTAGTGGGACCACGCATTTAACATTACAGGGTGTGTGTGTGCTATGCATGTACAAGTCCACATCTGGGCATGTGCGCATGTGCATGATGCAGATATATGCGTGTGTATCATGTGTGTATATGTCCATGCCTATGCATGTATGTGTTAGGTGTGTACTATTCCATGCCTGTGCATGTGTGCTGTGCATACTGTCTATGTGTGATGTGTAAATGTGTCCATGTCTGTGCATATGTATGTTATGTGTGTACATGTCCATGTCTATACATGTGTGTTATGTATTTATCTGTCCATCTCTGTGCGTGTGTGTGTTGTATGTGTACATGTTCATGTCTGTGCATGTGTGTTATGTGTATATGTGACCATGTCTGTGCACACATGTTATGTGTGTACATACCCATGTTTATACATGTATGTTATGTGCATATGTGTCCATGTCTCTACATGCATGAGGTAGGGGGCAGAGGTCAGGTGCCTTCCTCAGTTGCTCTCCACCTTCTTTTTGAGATAGCCTTTCACTGAACTTGGAGCTTACTTAGATTGGTGGTTAGCAAGGCCCCTTGTGCCTCTGCTCGCCAGTGCTGGGATTACAGATGCACCCTGCTGCCCCTGCCTGCCTTCCACATGGCTGCTGTGGATCCAAACGCAGGCCTTCTGGTCACTTTACCCACCGAGCCATCTCCCCAGCTCCATATTTAATGTGCATATTGCCCTGAGCACACTGTAGGTATTCACTGGAAATCAGCTTAGTTTGCCAAATAGCCTTTAAGCCTCCTGCACACCTGCCCTGAGTAGCTTTGTGCTTTTCGAAGTTCCTGAAGGGCCACAGCTGACCCTCAGAAGCACTCGAGAGGTAGTGTCCCCTACAAAGGGTATAGAGAGCAGACCACACCATCAGCCCTGGACCATACTCCAGTACAATCGCTACCCTTAGGGGCCTGTGGCCTCTGCTGGCTCTCCTGCCCTCTGACCACAACACTGCCTGTAGGAAGCTTCCCGTGAGGACCCCCAGGCTCTGGTCTTGACCCAAAAGTGGTGGGGGGAATTAGGGTGCACGTTAGGGTCTGATCGTTGTTTTTACTGTTTTTCTTGTTTTACTGCTCTAAAAACTGGGTGCGTCTTATGGTCAGGTACGTCTTATAGTCCGAAAAATATGGTATATCATAGGCTAGAGTGCTCTTGTCAGTAAGAGTCATTATTCAAGGCCAAGAGTTTAAATATTTTCCAAAAAGCTATCAGAATAAAGAAAGATGCCCATTAGCAGGCCAGAAGCACACTCCAAGCAAATGATTTTCCACATCAACAGCATTGTTAAAGAAAGGAATAGTTCTGAATAAACAAAACTGAAAGTGTGTCTACCTGGTGTTTGCTTTTGTTTTTGCAAGTAGTGTTGGGAGGTATTGAGACAGGCTCTCACACCTCAGGCTTTGAGCTCAGGATGTACAGACAGTATTAAACTCCCCATTGCCCCAGTTCCCACTGGGATTACAGGGGAGCGTAACCACCTCGCCCACCTTCTACCTGACTTTTAAATGAGTAATACATCCTATGCTTTTAAAGAAAAACAAACAAACAAACAAAAATTTGTCCCGAAGAATCATTTTTTTAGAGGAAATATACTCTCTACTGACCAAACTGAAGATTCTCCCAGTCTACATGAAAAGAGCCCTGCTCCCAGCAGGATGGCAATCACGTGTGTCAGAGGTCAGGGGTGATGGCGGGCTCCCACCAGCAGTAATCATACAGCACAGAGTGTCCACTCTCTTCTATTAGCAGTCTTCTGAAAGCATTTACACCATTTCCCCAGTATTAGAACCTGTACCCTTCTCCCCCTCTCCCGCCCGCTGAGCCTATAATTTTAAAGGAGAACTAATTGTTCATTAAAGAAAAATTTCTAATTACAAAATAGAGCCGATTCTGAGTCAGTCATTGGAGAGAATGCCTTCAGTGCGCGAACGGCTCTCTAGCGCTCTTTTCCGTGTTGTCAGCAAGGCAAGTTTTTAGGCTACTACTAGCTTCAGGGCGTGAACAAACTGTGACAGCAGAAACAAAGATGTTATTTCTCTTTTCTTACCCACAGCCCACCCAAACTATTTCTTTTAAATTTAAATTAATGTGTAGAAGGGACTCTTGTCGCAGATATAAATAATAACCAATTAATGAAAGCTTTTAAAACACAATTTAGGATTTTTTTTCCCACCCAAACACTTGGGCTTGTTTATAATGTCATAAATGCTTGTGGTCTACTTGTAAAATAGATTCCTTGCAGGGGAGAGGGGCTGTGCAGAAGTTAGGAATCCCCCCCTTCCCTCCCCCACCCACCCCACCCCTGCTGTGGGCAAGGCACTCACTTTGTACTTACCCCATGGAGGTTTTTCCTTTTGATTTGCCACTGGAGACCAACCCAATCTGTCTAAGTCAGAGCTCTGTCACTGCATGACAGTGTGTGAGAATTTGACAGGGGCTGGGGGTTGGGGGGGGAGGTGCTTGGAGAGGCCTCTTAGTGTCTAGTTAGTTCCCTCAGAAATTCCTAGATCCAGTTGAAACTTTCAAGCATTAATCATTCTGAAAATTTGACCAGAAGTCATCATTAAAAGACAGCCACCAACGTTAAGAAGTGTAAGGGGCCGCCAAGATGGCTCAGTGGGCAAGGGTGACTGCCATTAAGCCTGCTGACCTGAGTTCAATTCCCTGAACCCACATAGTAGGAGAGAATCAGCTCCTGCAAGTTGTCCCTGGATCTCCTTCCATTCACACTCCACAGCAGGGACACAAACACTCATGCCATGCACACAAACGCACACGCAAATCAGTACATAGAAATATAATTTAACATTTTTAAATATTATTATTATATCACTGTTAATTCTTAAAGGAGAAATGCATGGAAATTAAAACAAAGTTCTAGCTGGATACAGTGGTGCACGCCTTTAGTCCCAGCACTCAGGAGGCAAAGGCAGGCAAATGTCTGAATTCAAAGCCATCCTGGTCTACACAATGAGTTCCAGGATGGCAAGAGCTACACAGTGAGACATTAAATAAATCAAACAAATAAACAGAAAACAACAACCAAAAACAAATTTCCATTTCAAAGGGAGAGAAAATTATTCCCAGTAGCTGTAAAGAACATATTGAAATCCGAGCAGTCTGCCTGGCCATGGTCATGAGCAAGAGAAGAAGGCAGTGACCACCCAGGGAAGGCAGGGGACAAACTCAGTCCACACACAAGAAGTTCTCAACAACTCCTTCAAAGGCAAGAAGGAAAGTGAAGGCCATGAACCAGGGTCATGCCCTTTAACCCTCACACTGCCTCTAAGCTGAACTGCACGGAGTGCTGGCGTTACTCATAGCACGACACAGGTTATGTTGGATTGTAGGTTGATAGACCATTGCCCATACAAGGACACTCCTCAAAACAAAAAGTTACCAACAGTAAGAAAATAAAGGCAAGAACATTGCCACAATCATGTAAAATACAAGACTTTTAGGTAAAATTAAGAAGAGGCAATGATATGACAAGGAGACGACCATCTCAGGTTGGGTTGGTAAGGTGATTTATCTGGCTCCACTTAAAGCCCATGCCAGGGGGGCTGGCAAGTGGCTCAGCACCTACTGCCAAGCTTGATGACCCAGGTTCCATCCCCAGGACCCACAGGGTGGAAGGAGAGAACTGATTCCCAGAAGGGGGGTCTTTGACTTCTATAAGGCACCATAGTGCCCCCAACAACCCCACACAAATAATAAAAATGCAACTAAAACATAGACATGCCAGGGATGACCACAGTGGTAGAGGCTGACCCCTGTGGTCCCACCACTCAGGATGTGGGGGCGGGAGGCCCAGCATTCTGTTCAGCCTGGACTATACCAGGAGGTGCTCTTCTCCAAACACACACACACACACACACACACACACACACACACACACACACACACACACCAAAA
Organism: Acomys russatus; assembly: GCF_903995435.1. NCBI lineage: Eukaryota > Metazoa > Chordata > Mammalia > Rodentia > Muridae > Acomys > Acomys russatus. The sequence goes on along the minus strand of NC_067137.1, from coordinate 116,463,782 downwards.
AAAGAGGCACCGTGTCTAGAGATTCATATTTACCTGCAACAAATTCAAAAGCAACACAGGTGTAGGTGACACAAACCAGACACACACACTCTCTCTCTTTCTTCTCTTCTCCCCCCCCCCCCCCCCCCCCCGCCTCTCTCCTCTCTCTTTCCTCCCCCCTCTTTTTTTTTCCAGGAATGGTCTCTCTTGTCTGTCTTGGAACTCACTACATAGACTAGACTGGCCTTGAACTCAAAGAGACCCACATGCCTCTGCCTCTGCCTCCCATGACTGGCATTAAAGGTGTGAGGCACCACGCCCTGAATTTCTTTTATGTTAATATTTAGTTAAAAAAAAAAAGTCTAAAAGAGGTCTCATGGGCTTCAAACACAGGATGACCCACTAACATGTTGTAGGGGGTTAAATTTGATTGTTACAGACCCAGAGAGCAAAATGGGGGTCAAATTTTGGCTCCATATAGGACCTGATGGTCTGAACTGTGCCAAGAAGAATGGGGTCACACGGGGAGTTGGGAGCGGCACCCAGCAGTGAGCGCCCTGCTCCAGCCCAGCGGGGGCGGGGTACAGGTAGAACAGACAGGACTCCCGATTTCAGCTAAAGCAACCACATCTGTCCAGTTCACCTTTGGGTTTCCATGTCGACTTGACTTTGGGGAATCAGCTCAGAGGCTTAAGAAAACCACCAAGGAAATGAGATTGCCCGCCAGCAAGGTGTCTGCTGACTCCTGGTGAATGACAGACAGGAATATCTAAGGAGCCACAGGCACAAAGGTGCCACTTCATTTTCTCTTGTCTCCTACTGCTTTATCAGCCCTGTGAGAAAAAGAGCTTGATATTTATATTTCAAAAAATTCAAATAGGTTCACTAAAATATTAAACCCAGTGTTATCACATGACCTAGAAATTCCATTTTTAATTATCTGCCCAAGAAAAGTAAGGACATATGTCCACACAGAGGTATGTATGTTGGTATAGTATTATCCATAACAGAAAAAAATAGCTTTAATGAAGCCCATTACTGTGCATAATTACTATATGACAATTAAAATATCTTTTGAGGGCTGGAATAAGGGCTTAGCATGCACTTGCAGAGGGCCCAAGTTCGATCCCCAGCACTCAATGTCAGACAGTTCAGAAACTCCTGCAAAACTCCAGCTGCAAGGGATCTGACCCCTCTGGCTTCCACAGACATCTGCATTCATGTGCACATACCTCCACAAAGAAATGCACATATGCATAATTAAAACAATTTTTAATGTATTTCTTTAAATATCCAGAATCTACAGAGACAGGAAGTAAATTATGGCTGCCAGGGAGCTAACGGTTACTTTTTGGTGTGCTAAAAATGTTTGCTTCCCAGAACCATAACAATGAATAAATAAAAATAAAATAATGGTTGGTGAGATGGCTCAGTGAGTAAAAGTGCTTGTCCTAAGACTGATGGCCTGAGTTTCATCCCTGGTTCCTACGTGATGGAAGGAAAGAACCTACTTCTTCAAGTTGTAGTCTGGCCTGCATGTGTGTGTGTGTGTGTGTGTGTGTGTGTGTGTGTGTGTGTGTGTAAATGTGATAAAAATTAAAAATAACGTTGGGTTTTGTGGGGCGTGCTTTTAATCCCAGCACCAAGGAGGCAGAGGTAAGGGGATCTCTGTGAGTTCCAGCCCAACCTGGTCTACAAAGCAAGTCTAGGGCAGCTAAGACTACACAGAGAAACCCTGTCTTTAAATTAAAAATAAATAAAACAAAATAAAAACATTTTTTAAAGACAGCTATGGTCTACTTTCCAAAACACTGTTTCTTTCTTTTTTTAAAAAAAAAATTTATTATTTATTTATTTTGAGACAGGTTTCTCTGTGGAGCCTTGGCTGCCTTGGCTTTGCTTTGTAGACCAGGCTGGCCTCGAACTCACAGAGATCCACCTGCCTCTGCCTCCCCGAGTGCTGGGATTATAGGCATGTGCCACCGTACTAGGCAAGACTGTTTTCATGACATCATTAAGCAGTCTGTGGGTCTGAAAGGATGCCTCACTGGATAAATCATGCAAGATTTTAAATCCCCAGCACCCACCAGAAAATTCAGGTATGATGATACACACCTGTAACCCCAGAGGGGGGGACGGGAGATGGCTATCCAGCCCTGTCTCAAAAGTGAGGTGGAGAGTAATAAAAACAGCAGATTCTAACCTCTGCCTTTCTCATGCATACACACACACACACACACACACACATACACACACACACATACACACACACACACATACACACACACATACACACACACACATACACACACACACACACACACACAGAGGCATGCACGCACATACACGTACCTCACCCATATGTGCATACACACATACACACACACACACACACACACTCACCTGCCCGATATGTGCACACACATGCACATACACAGATATCTACACACATTTGTTCGAGATTTCCATCATACTTCACAAATTCTAAACATTTAGAAGAAAAATAATGGACAAAATTTCAGCTTAAGTGAGGGAGCGGGTTCCTAAACGATGTGTGGGCAGCCTTTTCAAGACCCTGCAGGTTTTGTAACTTCCTAGTTAGCAGCCATTCGAAATAAAGTGGGGCGGAGGAGCAGAAAAAAAAGTTGAGAAGCAAGATTAGAAATCTCATTGCTAAGGGGAGTTTCTCTCATGGATGGCTCAGCTTCCACCTGCATCTTGTCATGTGACCATCCATTGGCAAGTGTGTGCTGCCTCTTCTGAGAATGGTACAGGAGATACAGCTAAGACGGTTGAGCCCTTGTCACTTTGAAAAGCATGAGTGGAGCTGGGCATAAGAGAAAGTCTGAGTTCACATATTACCCTGCTGGGACCTGGCCATTGTGATGCAAATCTCTAAAAGGCAAGAAGACTTTCTTCCCAATGCTGCTAACGAAACATTCAACGTTTCCTTTAGCTCTTCTTGGGACGGCTTCTCTGTGATCCTCTGCTTCAACTGAGTCACCGTAGTAATTAACTGAATGGTATTCATTTATATTTTCGCTTAATGGAAACTTACTGAATAATCTCGCATCAACACATCTGTTGCCTAAGACAACCCTGAATAACAGCCATTTCTGTCCCCCAAAAGGAGCTTTGGTTTTAAACTTTCATCATTAAGGTTACCCCCAAAAAAGTAATTACCAAAAAGCTAACTTTTCAAGGGAGGCAAAGTCAACAGTTGTTTGTGCTGGTTTAAAGTACCGTGATTGCTTTAAAGCTATTTCTCTTCATGTTGTCATCTGTCCGGCATCTCAGAGCTAGTTTTCACCATCCGTCCAGCATCTCCATACCAGCCAAACGCCATACTAACATCTCTAAGCTGTCAGCTGACAGAAGGCAAGAGACCCAAACACAGAAAACCAACTTTGTGACTAAACTCCTAAAGAACCTGGGCGCCCCACCCTGAAGAGCTGCCCCAATAAAATCCCTGTGCCCATTTTCATATTCAATGTCAAACCATCAATAATGTTCCCATATGTGGGATCTGTAAAGGCTTTGTTCCCAGTACCATTTCTTCCTTTAAAGTCACGTCTTTCACAACCAAGGCAAGGAGAATTCCAGCAGAACCATGTTAACAGTTGCACCTACCTTGGACAGCAAAAGTGGCTGTTTAAACATGATTGATTATCCGCCAGTTAAGGAAACTATTCAAAGTGCTAATTGAAGAATCTATTCAACCTGCCCGGGAGCAAAAACATTCCCATGAATCTATAGTGTAGAGTACTCCAGGGGCCAGTGGAGTACCAAACAGTCTTTCTGCCCCACATGAAAACCATAAGCTGAAAAACCAAGTATATGCAGTTTTTTTTTTTTAAAGACAAATCCCACCAAAGAAAATCAGTATATCAATGAATCAACACATTCGATTCCTCTTTACTGCTCAGAGACAGTCCCAGTTTGCAAACAGGTGGCAGTAACAAGTAACGCGTCCCTGGATGACAATTACAACTGCTATGTAAATTTTCTCCAGTTGTTCAAGGGTCTGGAATTCGAAATGTATCCTGACTGCACTCTGCACTCGAGCAAATTCTGTAAAATCCACATGTCACCCTTTAACAAACTTCTGAAAAAGCAATAACTACCAACATGCAAAAAAAAAAGTGTGGTAAACTTTTGTACATGAATTATCGCACATCATGTTCTGATAAAATATGCAGAGTGCGGTGAAAAATCTTTCCCAACCTCGCTAGAGAGACTACAAAAATCTTTACAGCACATATGATTCTATATACTTTTAAGATGCCATGTTGGTAGCGATGGATGTCTCCTCCCTGTAAAAACTGCCACACACATACTCACGCACGAGGAGGGGGCGGGGGGGCGGGGGGGGGAATCTGTGATCCCATAAACTATTTAAGGTCTAACACTTTTAAGCCAGGTCCACACTGGCTCTAGGACACTTTAAGCCATAATGATTCCACCCAAGAAGCCTTCAAAGGATTCTGGAGGTCCATCTGTAGCCAGCCCTGCGTTCATCCTGAAAAGGTTTTGTTCCAGCAGTGATTTGTTTGTTTGCTGAGTTCTGCATCCAGCACTGTCCAAACAGATGTGAGTTTGGAAGCGAAAGAGCAACACGTCCTCCGAATGCAAGGTTGCCGGGCCTCCGGGCTCCCTGGCTCCCGCGCGCGCTTTCCGCCGCTGCATCCGCTGGGGCTCTGGGAACCAGGTTCCGCCCGCACCGGGAGCCCGGGGGTGGGCAGTGGGGAGCCCGGGAGCCCGCAACCGGGGAGAAGCGCGGCCCCGCGGCCCCAGCACAATGCGCCGGCGGGAACTGGGGCGACTTGGCGCGGCCTCGCCCGCGGCCCGGCCTGGCCCTCGCCGCTCGGTCCCCATGCCCTCGTCCGCCCGCCCGCGCTCACCGTTGCAGAACTGCAGCAACGAGGACGTGTCGTACAGGCTGCTATAGCTGGAGAAGCCGTCCTCCATGCTGAGGCCGGGCCGCGCCCGCTCCGGCCGCGCTCACCCACACACTGCGCCCTGCCGAGCCGCCGCGGCGCTGGCGCTGGGGCCGGCCCTGCTGTGGCTGCCGCCGGTCACCATGGCAACCCGGGCCCGCCGCTGCCGCTGCCGCCGCTGCTGCCGCTGAGAACGAGCACCCAGCAAGCTGCCCGCGAGGGGGCGGCCTCGGTGGCGTGGCCGGGAGGAGACGTGGCGGGCGGGGCGCAGAGCTGGGTGCGCCTGGGTCCCGCCTGGGTCCCGCCTGGGTTCTGCCTGGATCCCCGCCCTGGTCCCCTCCCTGGTCCCTTCCTCTAGGATGACAGGACAGAATGCTCTGAGAAGGCACAGGGGACAAAGAGCCAGAAGGCAAGGGACGCTTGCAGGCCTTGCCGGGACCCCAGGGAACTTCTTGCCCACCCTCTGTCCCCTATTCCCCTATGCTCTGTCCCTGCGCCCGGGCAGCTGCCACACCAAACATGGGCCACAGTGGCTTGCCACTGGCAGAGCGCCTCCCTTCGGGCCACTTCCAGCAAGGCGTGTTCCAATCTGGTCTGCATGTTCCCCAGCTCAGAGCTTTTAACTCCAAGAGAACCCTTGCACTCCAGGGGGACCAAAGGTGCAGAAAGAGGGTCCTCGGCCCTCCTTCCCCTGTGACCAGTCTGTATGATGCTGTGAGTTTAGGCTAACTTGTTACAGACCGGAAGATCTGGGCTCACTGTTAGGAAGAGGGTGTTAGCCAAAGAAACAAATCCAAGAGCCAGTAACGTACCCAGCCAATACATACAAGTGGTAGCTAGGTTGGTGATCTAAATCTTACTAACCACAGTGAGAAGCAAAGGTTTTGCCAGGTGACAAGTGAGCAAGCAGGAGAGAAAGGAAGGCATGACTCGAGGGTGGGCTCTTTCCACTAGAGGTAAAATGATCAAAGTCTTGCATATTAACATCTGTACCTTGAGTACAACAGTCACCTAATAATAATGGAAAAGAAAGCTATCAGGAAAACTTCTAGACCTCTCCCGATCTCTCTGAAGTCTGTCTCCCCACACAGTACTCCACCAGATGACAAGGCTAGGGATGGGATCTGTCACTCAGGTTCTCAAAGATGTAGGCAGAAGGAAGCTGGTCATGCCTGGTCCTGTCCTAGCTAAGGAGACCACACTTAGAAAACAAGGTCATTTAGTGGAAACTATATGGTGGGTGGAGACAGAAGAGCCCCTGATGCGGTTGATTCAAGTGTATAAGGTGGGTAAATGAGGGTGACGCTGGCAATAGTGCAAGAAAGAAGAGACAGCCTGCTGTCAGGCGAGGAGGAGGAGGTTTGACCTGATGTGAATGAGGGGTTCATGTTGCAGACATGTGGGGAATGAGACTGGGCTGAGGAGAAGGGTCCAGACAAGAAGCCTGCAGGGGAAGAATAAGCCAGGCTCTGGAGATGAAGGCACAAAAGGAAACCTTTAGGCAGACATGTGGATGGGTGGGTTGGAGGGCTGAGGTTGGGTATGGCCTGGACGGCCAGTTGTCAAACAGCCCGGTGTGTCTTCAGTGCTCCACAAGTGAGATGCCAAGGGCCCAGTTGGTCAGAGGGAAGAAGGATGGAGGATGGACTGTAGGGAAATTCCTACAGGACAAGGCCAGAAGGATGAGGAAGGTCAAGTGGGGACAGCAAAACTTCTGTTAGGACTCTGTGGCAGTTGTAGTGACACCGTTGGGAGGCATTGGCAAAGAGATCGTGAGTAGACCATCCCAAGGAGAAAGGAGAAAGTTGGAAAGGTGCTAGTATCAGAGAGACAGAGAGAAGGGAATGCTGAAAGAGCAGGCAGGAAACCAGCAGCTCAGAAGAGGAAATGGCCTCAGGAAGCTGCCAGCACAGAGCTTCCGGCAGGTTGGCGCTGTCCTCCAATCTCTGCAGAGCAGGATCTAGGAGGACCAGGCTGAAGGAAAACCCACGTGTGTGGTGGCAGAGGGCTCCAGGTGACCTGCCGCGTTGTGGAGAGGCAATGTAGGATAAAGGTGGGTTCCTGGACACCACGGGTAAAGACTGTGGGTGTGCATGTCCCAGACTTTGGGTGGGAAAAGAAACAAGACCAAAAGGATGGCTGGCAAATGGGTCTAGTCGAGTCCTCACTGTCCCCTACCCGAAGCAGGTGGGTCCTCTGCATTTGTAAGAGGCAGGCACTGTAGGGAAGGAGTTTCAGAGAGAAGAGATTTAATTCCAGGGTACACTGTAAGCACTCCTCCCTCTCATGGCCCATGCTTTCTCCTCTCGACTTTGCAGTTAGACCTTAGGACACATTGAATAGCTGGTATAAAAAGTGGAGAGGTGGACCTGGGAAGATGGCTCAGTGCACAAAGCACAAGGGTGAGGTCCTGCGTCAGAATGCCCAGGGGCCAAGTAAAACTACATGTGGTAGCTTCCACTGGTAATCCCAGCATTCCTACAGTAAGATGGGAGGCAGACCCAGGGGAGTATGTAGGAGTTAATGGGCCAGCTAGCCTGGCATGTTCATATTGAACAGCAGCAAAAACAACATCAACAAAAACTGTGGTGCATGCCTTTAATCCTAGCACTTGGGAGGCAAAGGTAGGCAAGTCTCTGAGATTAAGGCCAGCCTGCTCTGCAGACCCAGTTCCAAGATAGCCAGAGCTATAACCAGAAACAAAACAAACAAACAAGAACAGAAGGAAGAGGGAAGGATAGATGGCAGAGGGAGGGAGGGGTGGGGAAAGCAGGAACTGACACCCAAAGTTGTCCTCTGACCTCTGTAGCACACAACAGCACACGCATGCCTGAACTTACACACACACACATGCATGTATCAGACACACACACACAGAGAGAGAGAGAGAGAGAGAGAGAGAGAGAGAGAGAGAGAGAGAGAGAAAACAAGCTGAGGTTCAGTGTTTAAACTTGAAAAGAAAACAATAATTATATATAAATTATTAATGATGATTCTTCTTAACTGTTCCTGGTTTGCAGTTCTTTGTGGCTATTAGGTAGACACAAGCAAAGACTGAGAATGAAAAACAAAAACAAAAACAAAAAAACAAAACAAACAAAAAACCTAGAGTTGGAAAGAAGAAACACACCCAGTTCAGCTGCAAACCAGAACAGGAGATTTTGTTACAGGATATTCTTTCCACTGGAGTGAGGTTACAAATAAGACCTCATTGAGAACTCAGTCCACTCGCCTTGAGGCAGAAAAGACCATGATTACATTCTTAACCTCAAGGATTAAACAGCCATGGTTTTCCCACAATCATAAAATCTGGGTTTAAAACAAAAGTGAAATTTAGAATAATTAGAAGGATATGCATTTTAGGTCAATTAGGTATAATCTAGGCAGCATTTAAAAAGAGATCTAAAGTGGTCAAGAAGGATTGCTAATGGCTTGATTGAGAAAGTGTGATTCTTTTTTGTGCCCAAACATTTTAACAGACTATTATTCCACGTCATTTTGAGATAATCTGTGACCTGAGCCCAGAAAATGTTGTCATCCTAATTAATGAGGTAGATGCTCTCGGACAATGTAGCCATAGTGTTCAGTGGGATTAATGGCAGCATTTGTGCAATGTGTGAAAGAGAGAGAGAGAGAGAGAGAGAGAGAGAGAGAGAGAGAGAGAGAGAGAGAGGAAAAATGGGTGTTTTGTAGCCTTTATTCATAGAGAAACAATAAGAAAAAAATCACACAGAAATGTGAGGCTGTGCATGCCTATTGTTTCATTCAACATTCTCCAAAAATATCTGCCTGGTGCCAGGCACCACACTTAGGGATGGGAATGAATGGAGCACAGAGAACACAGGGCTGTCCAGGTCACCTACGGCCACAACACCAAGTCACCTGGGCATAATAGGCATTAATAATAATAATAATAATAATAATAATAATAATAATAATAATAATAATAATAATAATAATAATAAAAGGGATAGGGGAAGAGGAGGAGGAAGGAGAAAAAGGAGGAGGAAGAGGAGGAGGAAGAAAAAGAAAAAGAAGAAGAGGAGGAGGAGGAAGAAGAAGAGGAGGAGGAAGAAGAAGAAAAAGAGGAGGAGGAGGAAGAGACAGAAATTTCACTTCTGTGAATATATTTAAAAGACTTGAAAGCAAGGACATGGGGAGATTTTTGTATGTCCACGTGCATGCCAGTGTAGGCACAGCAGCCAGAAGGTGTGGGTAGCCCAAGTATGCATTGATGAAGGGCTGGATGAACAAAATGTGGGTTACCCATGGGATGAAATATGACTTCAACTTTAAAAGGAAAGGAGTTCTGACACCTGCTACTGCATAGTGGAACTTAGAGAACGTTATGCTGAGTGACTAAGCCCTGTGGGATCAAAGTGTTCTTCTACTTACATGACCGTCCTAGAGTACTCAGAATCAGACATGGGCTGAAATGATTGCTAGGCACTGGGATGTGAGACTTAGGAAGCTGCTGCTTGCTGGGGTTACAGTGACAGTTGGGAATGACGAAAATGTCCCAGAGGCCTGGAGATGTGGCATGGCTTACTGGGCAAGCATGGGGAGGACAGGAGGGAGTTCAGATCTCAGTAACAAATAAAAAGCCAGGCACGGTCCCATGCACGCCTGAAAGCCCAGCAGTGAGGGAGGCAGAGACAAGAGGATGGCTGAACCCTGATAACTGCCAACATCGCCGGGAAAACAAAACAAACAAAAACAACTGTGAGCTCCAGGCTCACAGAGAGAACTTGTCTGCCCCCACACCCCCACCCCCACCCCCAAAAAACAAACAAAACAAAACCTAAGGCTCAGTGATGCCCAGTTCTCTTCTCTGGCCTCCATGCAATTACACAAACACATTCACACCCATGCATGTACACACACACACACACACACACACACACACACACACACACACACACACGAGAACATATACTACCCTTCCTCAAAAATAAATAAAGGAAGGAAGGAAGGAAGGAAAAGGGAGAGATTTGGACATGAAGACAGAACACAGCATCTACAGGCCACAGGGAGCTTCCTCCACGAACCTCGGAGGAAGCAGGCCTGCCTATACCTTGACCTTGGCCTTCTAATCTCTAGAATCACAGACAATAAGGTCACCTGGCATCTGGCGTTTTGTTATGGAGTCCTATCAAGCAAATACATGGCCATCAGAGAATCTCAAAGCCAAGGACTGGTTAGGCTGCAGGCTCCAGCTCCACCCATGATATTAAAACATAAAATATGAATCAATATGGTGGGGCACAGCTATCATCCTAGCACTCAGGAGGCTGGGACAGGATAACCACAGATCTGAAGTGGGTCTGGGACACACAGTGAGATCCTGGCTCAAGAACGGTATATGATGTACACGTGATACAAAGTAAGCAAATATATATTATACCCACACACATGACAAATGTTTTATGAAATGAGAAGAAGAGTGATTCTTAGCATCAGCCAGGACCATTACAGTGGCCTCCTGCCTGTCTGGACAATGAAGTTGTCTACAACATGCCTGACACATGGACACTCAGGCCTGTTCAAAGCCGAAGAATCCCAGCAATTAAATAGATTTTTTAAAAAAAATCCTAGATGCCCTTGCCAAAGCATCTTTCATCGATCCTTTCAGTCTAGTTTATTTTGTCTGTGTGCATCACGCCTGCAACTTCTACATCACACTGCATCCTGTGTGATGAGCTACCCTGTCGGCTCCATTCTCCAGGGCTGCCTGAACCAAAGAGAGTTACCCCACGCCACTTCGTTCTGTCACCTACCACTACATGCAGACACGTTGGCTAGGCATTGTGTCCCTGCCTCAAAGGCCAGCTTTGGCTTCTACCGCGTCCTGCCACTCCATGCTAACTAGAATGTCCTGATCACAGCTTTCAGCCATGCCATCCACTTGGGTACTTTGGACCTTAGCAGCAAGCTCTTCCTGCCCAGAGTGTCTATCTTTCTTTTCCATCAGCAACAAGGCTGGCCCGTCAGCAAGTCCTGGGTGGGATCCCCATGCACATCTCGCCTCTCTCTTGCAAGTGCTTGTGTATCCCTGAGGTCAGAGGACCTTCGCTTGCGTCCATCTCTCCTGGAGTGTATGCATCTAAGGTTCACCATGACACAACATTAAACGAGACCATCAGAAATACTGACAAATGACTCCTCTAGATGAAAAACAGTTTTTCATCACACACAACAGGCTTTCAAATGCTGGAAGAGAGAATGCAGAATCTCTCCAGGATCATGATCTCCATTTGCATGCCTAGACACACAGCGGGGCCCACGGTTTCTACACTCTTTGCTGCATAGAGGGCCATCCCCTGAACATTATAGCCTCTCAGGACCCTAGCAGGGTGGCATTGCTCTTTAGTGCTGAATATACTATGGTCTTACTGATGTAACTGGGGTCCACATCGACTATTTGTTGGTGTTGTTGTTAAACCAGGGTGTGGATGTTGGCTGACTGTAAGCCCACGATCAATCATAAACCTATCGATCTTTTTCAAATGATTGGTGTCAGATTTTCTCCATTGTGTGCTGACCTAACTGATCTCATTTGTATCTAAAGGCTGGATCTGTCTTTATCCCAGCTGAATACCATTTTATTGGTTTTCACCCATCATTTGAGCCAACCAAAAACTCTTCAACTCTCAAATCTGGCATCTAACCCATCAGCTCTAGGACAGCAGTGAATACGGAGTGAGAAAATTTCCAGTGTCCCCTTCATCCTTGCTACTCATAAGCCTATCAGCAGAGGGGGTCGGGGAGAGGCCTGGGCTGTGGGCTGGGGATGCCTCCTAGATATCTCTCTGCTGATCGTTCATCAATACTCTGATAGGTTTGTCCAACGAAAGATGAAATCACCCAATCGTCTCCTCAGCCAGCCTAGTTGCCTCCATACTGTCCATGGGATGTCAAGAAAGGTCTCTCTGGCCTTTCCTATGCAGTCTGGTAAGTGGAAAGATGGAATGGGTGGGTTTGGCTCTTAATGACAACCTTTCCTGCCAAGCATTTCCACGCCAACTCTTCAAAGAGCTGTTGAAAGCTTTTCTCAGAACCAATATTAACATGAAATGTATCATTTGTATTTTCCAGAATCCAATTTTTCCTCCTTTTTTTGGAAAATGATCATATTTTTTCCTCCCTTTCCAGTTTCTGTAGTAATTCCATCTGATAAAAGTAAAGACTGTCAAAATCCAGAGACTGTGATGGTGGCAACTGAGTGACTCTCCATAGCTCTCTCCTCTCATGGGCTCTGACAGGATGTGTCTGCCATCCCTTCACTTTAGGATTTTCATCCTTAATGGAGAAAAAAAGAAATCCAGAGATCCAAGCACTAGATATGCAGGCCAGCATTCTGGGTTTTTAGTGGCTCCTGTCCAGAGTTCAAAAGTCTTTATTGTCCCCCACAGTTCATTGTATGGAGGTGACTTCTGTATTGTGATGAATCTCAGGGTCAGGAATCACAGAGACACCAATCAAGAGAGAGACAGTCTTTTCCACAAGCATCTTGACCTCACAGTCCTATTACAAAAACGCTGACCTGTCATATTCCCACAGATAATGTTGTTCACCGTCTATTCATTCAAAGAAGTTCTTAACGGTTTGCATCCATCAAATAAAACTGCATGTTCTGGAGTATCTGAAGTGAAGTGGAAAATTAAAAGCAAATTGCAGCTGGTTTTCTTTTTTTTTTTTTTTTTTAAGATTTATTTTTATTTTCAAGTATATGTACGTCTGTGTGTGGGTTTGCACACATGAGCGCAGATGCACACATGAGCGCAGATGCCAACATAAGCCAAAAGGGGGTTGTGTACCTTGGAGCTAGAGTTACAGGTAGACGTAGGTCCCTTGATGTGGGTGCTGGGAAATGAACTTGCGTCCTCGGCATGAGCAGTATGCACGTTTAACTGCTGAGTCATCCCTTCAGGGCTACAGTTGGTCTTCTATTGGGTTTTTTTGCTTTTTTTTTTTTTTTTTTTTTTTTTTAGATCATCACATTGAGAAACTCAGGGTCTGTAAACATCTAAATACCCCCACATACAACAATGCAGGCACCACAGGACATTGTACATGACCTTCAACTAACAGTGTCACCACAGGACAAGTTCACCTTGAGAACATGCATTTGTCTGCCTCATCGTGTTCCTGTAGGCTCCACAGCAGCTCTTGGCATGCTACAGGCTGACCACTGGGATGATCAGCTAATATCAGAACCACGTTCATCACAGCGGGCCTGGGACAGCCAGGGCTCTGCCTATGTCCTGGCAAGTGTCCAGGTGCCTCCCTGTGACTTGCTAAAGCATTCTGGTGGAGAGAATAAATCGTATGGCCATTCCAGCTGGTGTGGAGAGGCTGAGTGAGGATCCGGCCACACTGCGCACTGGAGCATGTTGCTGATATTCATGTGCGTGTGTTTAAGATGCCTTATTGGCAGCAGCGCTTTGAAAAATACAGTGAAGATACTACAAATCTGGATTCTTATCAGGAAAGTCAAGGGAAAAAACCCACTTCCGGTTAGTTTGAGACTTCCCACGAAGCTATTATAGGCTTGCTCATCTCAGAGGGAGCTGCCTGGAATGAGGGTGAAAAGGCGATCCATAGAACACAGAGTCCAAACGTGTAGGAGGAGGCCAGAGGTCAACCTTGGGTGTCATTCTCCGGGCACCATCTACCTTGGTTTTCTTGAGACAGGGTCTCTCACAAATAGCCAGGCTGGCTGGCCAGAGAGCTTGTGGGTCCAGTGCTGGGACAGCAGAGTTGACACCACACCTGGTTTTTTTTTCCTCCTCTGGATGCTAGGGAGCAAACTCAGGTCCCCATGCTTGTGAACCATCTCCCTTGCCCTCCATATGAACATTTAAAGCTCAGTTCCCCGCCTTCTATTTATATGTTAGCTCAGTCCATTGATTCTGTCACAGACCCAGAGATATGTGTGGATTTGTCTTCTGGGGTGACGACAGGAGATGCGTCAATTCTTGACTGGAAGGGCAGATCTCTGGGCTTTCTCACTGAGGCGCAAAGCTCTAAAGTCTGCAATAACTAATCAATTTCCAGCTTTACCTGAGTGAAGTGATGGGGGAATGTGGCTAAAAGCTCTTGAGCAAGGCGCCCTGTGGTAAATCTTCCACAAAGAAAATATTCCTACCCGATGCATCAATGTGTAAACATGTCTATGTGCCGGCCATGCTGCTGAGAAGCACGGGTATCAGCAGGGCAGATGGCTGGAGAACAAATGAGTAGTTAACCTACCAGTGTGCGAGAAGAAAGGAGCCCACTATGACTGTATCACTAATGACAATAAACTAGAATTCACTCATGTGCTGGACACCAACACCCTACCCTTAACTACACTGTATTGTTCATGGTGTAGTAACTAAAAGCTAGCCAGCAGTTCAGAGCACTGGATGCTCTTCCAGAGGACCTAGATTCAATTCACAGCATCTACATGGCAACTTATAACTGTCTGTAACTCATGTTCCAGGGCATCCAAGACCCTCTTTTGGCCTCTGAGGGCACCAGACACACACGTGATGCACAGACACACATGCAGGCAAAACACCCAAACACACAAAAATAAAGTAAATAAGTATTTTTTTTAACCCAACTATTTCCAACAGATGCAACAGCAATGAGCTCATGCACATCACGGGAATTCCACACCAGTGCATTTCACAGCATTGAGCCTTTTCTCCATTTATAGAGACATAACCGTTTCTTTCCTTTCATCTGTAAGGGCGCTGACTAAGTGTGCACAGTCTGTGCATGGTCATCCCTTGGTTATGCGCAGGAGACACTCTCAGGACCTCTTGCTGACACCAAAGCCCACATATGCTCAAGAATCCTGACTAGAAAGCCACAGGGTTTCCCAGAACTGGTGCACACCGATCAGCCTGCTAGCGGCTCGAGCCCAGCACGTCAGGCAAGTGTATACCACTGACTCCCGCCCCAGCCCTGTGCTTAAGCCACATCTTAATGATGCCTTAACACGTCCTTTCAATGTCAATGCTACACAAATAGCTGTGAAACTGTATTAGTTGCAGAATCCTGACAAGAAAGAAAAAAAAACACCTGTACATTGGTCTTTTTATATGACTATTTTCCCAATAGGTGCTTGTCTGAATCCACAGAACCATAGACACAGGAATTGCACTTGTATACGGGAATAGTTCTGTTACCTGCTAAGACTTTACTTTTGATAGTAGGACATTTTACTGTGCCATTTTAAAGCATCAGAGGGGGGAAAAACTATTCTCAAAAGAGAGGCATAGTTTTAAAAGCCCATCTGTTTCAGTTGGATGAACTTCCACACAAACTATAGCATAAGAACATACTATGGGAATGTTCCTTCTCCCAAATGCTGCTCCTTGTGTCATAAGTATTCACACTCCTGTGTGTCCTAACTGAGCCCACAAAGCACTTTGTTTATATCCTTCCAGCCACCCTGGTACCTTTTCTATAGGTGATAGAAAGAGAATAAGGAGTTTCATGCAGGCATTAGGCTCTCTGTCTCCAGCACTGTGTTTAACTACACTAAAAACATAGCCAAGTGATGAGATGTGTCTTCCACAGTGGAAGCTGGCCAGGCAATGCTCAACTCTAATCTTGTCCCTTCCCTATCAAATAAAAAGGGATCTGGGCTTGTGAGCCCACCACAGTGGCACTTTGGCTGCCTGGGACTTGCCGTACCTGTCGTGTGCCAGCCTACCTGCCTGAATGAAAACTGGGTCCTGTGTTGTCCTTTGGACTTGGCCCCCACTCTCCACCCCACAGCTGTACTTAGCTCCACTCTGTCCTCTCTTCTCAGTCATTGTCTCTCAGGACTCATCCCCTGCCTCCTCAGCACCCAGGACCTGTACAGCCCAATCCTTGTTGACCTTGCCTTGGGCTCTGCTCTACCTAAGAACAGAGATGCTCAGGAGTTACAGACTGGTCTGAGCTGGATCACACACACCATCGCACCTAGGGAGTGCCTGATGAAGATGGTCACTCAGCCTGCCTGCCTTCACCTCTTGGCTGGTGCCCTCCACCCCCCATCCCCCCCACTCCCTCTCCCACCCCCACCCCCAGTGCCTGACTACAGGATAGTACTCTGTAGATCACAGAATTAAAAGAAAAAGCTCCCCACCCCCACCCCTCTAACCAGTAACGCTCTTTATGATTATTGGACTAGTTTCCATTTTAAGCTAATTAGTAAACTGCATTTTGGCTTCTTTAACTGGCTAGCTTAAATTTAGCTCATCTTCTCCCTTAAAGTCAAGCTGTCACTGGGGCTTGTGAGATTTGCAATTAAAATCCTAACTCATTTCCAAGAGGACGCAAGCCTCCCCTCCCCCCTGCCTTTCCTATCTTCTGTTTTGGCCCTACCGAGGAGGGCCCTGAGTGGACAAAGAAGATTGTCCCTGACTGGCAAAGCATCTGTGAGCCTAGTCAACGCCCTTGGTTGCCTCCCCGAACAAACAGGACCCATGCCCATGGCTGCAAAGTGCCTCTCAGGTGTATAGCTGAGGCCCTACCCTCTACGGGTTCCCAGTGGGGTTATTTAGAGGTGCGCTGCAGCCTCTCTAGGACTGCAGTGTAGGGCTAGCAGGGGTCCCTTAGTGTGCCCGCCATGCATATGCTTTAGTTGTTGAGCATAGTGGGTGAGTTCTGAGGGGTCTCAGGAGAGCAGCGTGAGAGGAAGGAAGAAAGATTTACATGGGGGAAGGGAGGTGACATACAAATACAGAGTGTTACACAGTCGCCATGGCCAACCAGGATGCTAGCTGAGACTGTATCCTACTGGATTCCAAGGGTGTCTAAGAACACCTGGTGAGGACTGTGGACAGGATGAAGGCTACAGTTACCAGCCCTCCCCTCTCTGTGACCAGAGTCATTCTGAGAACTGGAGAGAGGTCGTCCCCCCCCTCCCACATCCCAGAATCTCACCTCTGGCCTCCCGCTGTCCTCCCCCCACCACCACATCCTCTACACACTGCTGACACTCTGCTCTTCCTCCTACTCTGGCTCCCCTGACCAGGCTCTTCCTGCCTTCTCCAAGCATGGTTCAGAGGCTCCCACCACAGCCCTGCACCACAGCCCCATGCAAGTCCAGACTGAGGGTAGGAGTCACGGGTAGATGCTCACCCAACCTTCTCGGAGCAGAAGAAAGACACCAAGCCTGGTCCTCCCTGTGTGAGCCACCCAGCTGTCCCTCCTCCAAGGGGAGCCTGGAGGCAGAACAGACAATGAGCAGACTGTGTGCATCTCAAGTCCCTCCTGGCTGTTAGCGAAGCCATCCATTATGCAGGCTCTAATGGGACCCGCAGACCCCTCAGAACTGCTCCAGAAACAGGGTAGGGTCTTGGGGAGGGGGAAGCCATCACCTCAGCCAGCCGGTTCCTCTTCCCATCCAGGCTCCTGTGTTCTGCCACGAGACCCTGTGTATCCGAGAGGTGGTAAGTAGGGCAGATGGGGCTGCCTCAGGGGGCCCGGCTGCACTTAGTGAAATGAGCTCTGTGGCCTGGGAATTCTATTGAACAGAGGACTCTGGAAGTGAGGCCCTTACCTCTGCAGTAAGAGAATTACCCTGGGGAAATCTGGAACCCCTTTGTTCTCCAGCAGCTTAGTCCTGAGTAATGTCTTCCCTCTGTGGCCCTGATGCAGGGACTCTGGAAGCTTCTGTGTCCTTCCAGCCTAGCCTCCTAGGTGCTGGGCAGGTAGGGGCTCCTGGTGCCTGTCCAAGGACTAGTGAGGGGGCACATGTGGTAAGTTTGTCAGGAAGGGAAAAATGTTTCCCTTAGGTGCTTTTTGCCTTCCTCTGAGGTTGTTTGTCTGGCATTTGAAATGACAAAATAAACTTCCTTGAACCAGCAAGATGGCTGAGCAGGTAAAGGTACTTGCTTGCCAAGTCTAACAAACCTGAGTTTGAGCCCCTGAACCCACGTGGTATGAGAGAACTGACTCCCACAAGTTGTCCTCTGATTTTTTTCTATATGTGCACTATGGCAGATGCACACAAGTGTGCACACACATACTAAATACAATAAAGATTATTATAATATTTACATTATATATAATAACCTTTTCCTTTTAGGAAACCATAACCGGAGATGGCAGGCTTTATTATTGCACATCCAGATTTAAATAGCAGAATAAGAAGCTGGCAGCCTTTTGTCGCTACCCTGAGTATGCGTGCATGGGGGGGCAGGGGAGGGGACAGAAAGAGAATGTGAACATGGGGGGGGGGTCAGGATATTACAAGTCTTTGACTTGTTATTTCAGTTGAGGAATGAGTGCAGAGCAACTTTGGGCTCTTGTCGCTGTAGGTCCCAGAGGAAGGTGGGGGGGCCCACAGTTGGGCACCCTGTTTCTGGGACAGCCTGTGAGCATTGTGCACCCAGTGTGCTCAGAATGCAAAGCCCTCTGGGCCACTGGGTGGGGAGGGGAGAAACTGCATTTCAGTCATTCAGTGAGTGCCTCGTTAGGAGCACCTGCCCCTTGTCTCTCAAGCTGCAGAGCACCACGGGTCACACATGGGTTGTGACCCACTAGTGGCCCATAAAATCCATTTAGCAGAGACCAAGAGCACCAGCTTCGGCACGAAATATGTGGAACCAAGCAGAAAAATGTCAGAATAGGCCCAGGGAAGACGGGCAGAGATGTGAAGTCAGAGGCCTTTGTGCCACTTCAGCTATGAACAAGACCATCCACAGGTACCCTCAGAACACACAGACTCTGGACCAAACGATAAGGGAACACCCCCAAGCTCCTGAGGTGGACAACAGCAGCAGCCAGGGCGTGGCACGCCAGCAACACGGTACAACTGCCCTTGAATACCTATACCTAGGAATCTCAGGTGTGGTCAGAGAAGCTCGGCTCTGCAAAGATGGGCAGACAATGCAGAGGCTCCTAAGTGGCCAAAGTGCTGAGAGCAAGTAACTGTTGAGCACTCAGCCCTAATTGGAACATCTGTATCAATACCCCTACACACATAAGCTGGAGAATGGGAGCAATGCATTGAAGCGCTGTCTTCTGGGCGTGGCATGGCCAGTGAAGCCATGGATTCTCAGAAGCTGCGGTTCCCTGCGTGAGATGGGGCCTGTCAGCATTCCGGCATGGACAGGAAAGAGGGTCCTGAGGTCCCAGACCTCCATGAGGAACTATAGGCAGTTAACTATGGCTGCTGCAGGGGAGGGGCATGATTTTCTTCAGCGGTGTAGCCATGCGTAAGTCACCCACTACTACTTAACACTGAGTCACAAAAACAAAACAAAATGAAAAGCAAAACAAACAAAATGCCACATAACAGCATTAAAGTAGGAATAGGAATTGAGGAAAAAAAATTTTTTAAAAAGACAGCTTGACAAAACAGTTCTGGTTTTATCAGTCATTTTTCTGTGTGTAAGGTCGATCAATAAAAAATTAAATTAAATTATAAAAGGAGATTCAGGGGAAGTGGAAGAGGGTGAGAGAGAGAGAAAGAGAGTAATGCGCTGTGAGAGCGATCAGAATGTATGTGTGTATGAAATAATAAATTTTAAGAAATTTTCGAGGTGCACTGGATGTGGTGGCACATGCCTTTAATCCCAGCACTCAGAAGGCAGAGGCATGCAGATCTCCAAGTTCAAGGCCATTCAGGGCTACACAGAGAAAGCCTGTCTTGAAAAACACCCACAGAAAAGAAGGAGGAGGAGAAGGAGGAGGAGAAGGAAGAGGAAAAGGGAAGGAAAGAAGGAAGAAAGGAAGGAAGAAAGAAAGAAAGAAAGAAAGAAAGAAAGAAAGAAAGAAATGTCCAAGGATCAAGCCACACATAATGTCTCTCATTTATTGAGGCTTTGTCTTCAAGACATGATGCGACTAAAATTCCAAGAGACGCCCTACTGTCCTTCAGTCCAGTGGAGCCAGGAGAAGGAGGTGGGAAAGATGACCCAAGGAAGGGCAGAGTCAGAGAAGTGGAGCCCCAGGTCCTGTGTGTGAGTCCTGTCGGATGCTCTGGCTGATCCATAGATCACACATACTCTGACACAAATTAAAATCTTAGCCAAGACGTGAACCTCCACCCACCACAAAGGTCAGAGTCTGAAGGCCAACCAAGTTAACCAGCAAAAGCTTCAGCGCTTGAGGCTGGAAAGACAGCTCAGCTGCCAAGACCACTTTCTGTTCTTCCAGAAGACCGCGAGGTTCACAATAGCCTGTCAAGCGAGGGCTAGTGCTCCAACACCCTCCTCAGGCCTCTGCAGGTGCCCACACATGTGGCGTTCTCTCTTTGTCTCTGTCTCTGTCTCTCTCTCTCCTCCTCCTCCTTCCCCACTCCTTTTCTCCTCCCTCTGCAGGAAAATGCAATTCCATTTTAAGGGAGAACTCAGACGCACATGCCTATCCTAAAATGATCCAGATACTGGACTTACTTGACAAGAATTTAAAAGCAGCTGTTATAACCAGTGTTTTCAGTAAGATAAAATATCATCTAATCAATATAAAGATAACAATCTCAACCAAGAAGTATAAAATATAAAAGTGGATTAATTGCCAGCATTGTTCATAATAACCCATACGTGGAAAAAAATCTAAATACCTATCCTCTGGTGAATGGGTGAAGAGACGTGTTATGTCCATACAATGGATATAAGTTACAACGTGGGCAAAGCTGAAGCATTACAGTAAACAGAAGGAGGCAGACGCACAACCCTTCAGAGAGGAGGGTTCCCTTTTAGGACACAGCATAGCTAGAAAGTGAAATGTCCTTCATACTCCAGGAATGTGAACAGTTGGTCCCTGTAGCTGCTTTGAGATGCTGTGGAGCCTTCTGGCCGTGTGGCTTAGTGAGTAGATAAAGACCTTGGGGTGGGCCTTAGGGTTAGTGGGCTTAGATCCAGCTCTTGGCCTCCTGAGCCTCTGAGATTAGCTACAGTTAGGCCACAGCTCCACAAGTGAGCCCAGACACACACACACACACACACACACACACACACACACACACACACCGTGCCTTCTCCATAATAAACTGCATTTCCTTTAACCCTGGAGCAAATAAACCCCTCCTCTTTTATGGTGCTTTCGTTGGGTGTTTTGTCCCAGTGACAGGGAACTCCTAATGCACAGGGCCCTTGAGAACAGGCAAATCCATAAAGACATGAAATGACCCGGTGGATGCCAGAAGTAGAACGTGATGGATCATGAGAGTGGTTTTCTGTTTGGGGTTAATGAAAGGTTTTGAACTTAAATATTGACAGTGGCTATAGAACGTCTGGGAACAGACTAAATGCCGCTGGCTTGAATTCTTACACAGAATCGAGTAAGCATCGCACAACTGCACAGTGTCTGAAGTCCTGGGTAGACTGCATCGGTGAAAATGACAGAAAGAGTCAACAAGCCAGAAGAGAGATGGGTGAAAGGAGTGTAATCTGAAAGGGAGAGAGGGGAGGGGAAAGGGGGAGGGAGAGGAAGGGGAGGGTGAGAAAAGAGGAGGGACAGAAAGGGAGGGAGAAGAGAAACAGAAAGCCTGGGTGCTGTTTGAACTGGGTAGACGGAGCAAAGAACAAACTGACTGAAGGTGGAGAAGTGGGGAGGAGGCAGAAGGGACTTGTGGGAAATGTTCTGGGCGGGGGTGTTCAGATCTCTCTTACGGGGAGCAAGATGGCATCAGTTGCCATGCCCCTCCCACTGTCCGGCCGCCTTTCCCGAGAGAACAGCTTCAGAGAGATTTTTCTTTTCATTTAAATTGCTTGGACCTGAGTCCATAACCCATAACCGATGTAAAGATTATGAGATGTCAGGTGCAGGGTGTGGGCCTACAGTCCAGTGCCGGAGAGGCGGACCCAGGTGGATCCCTGAGACTTGCTGGCCCACCAGCCTCATCAACTTGGTGAAGTTCGAGCAGTGGGATGCCCTGCCTCAAAACAAAACAACAACAACAAAAACAAAAGCACTGGCTGAGGAATGACACCTGAGGGTGTCAAACGAGATAACAAACATGCAGGCACATTCAGAATAAGTAAGTAAATAAATTCAGTGTTTCCGGTTTAATGCTCTGAGCAAACCTGCCCCTCAAAGCCAGGTGTGGCTGGAGCTAGCCCGATTTCTTCCCTACAATTTTGAAGTCTCCTCTTCCAAGGCAGGTCCATCAACCCCACAGTCCTGAATCAACTTTCTATAGACACCACCTCCTGGCCCAGACTCTGCAAGCCTGCGCAGTGAGCTTTCACCTCACTACACGGAGGTGTCCTTCCTGCCACTCAGTCCCATCTGGGACCCACCCATATGCCCTTGTGGGGGCTTCCTAAACAAGGCTCTGAGATGATCAAATTTCGTCACCACCAAGACAAGCCTGTTTCCTTGTCCAATGTTACAATGGATCTTTCATCCAATGTACATCTGCACTGTGTGTGTGTGTGTGTGTGTGTGTGTGTTCCCATCCATAAGACAGACAGAAAACAGCAGTAAAGCAAGATCAACCTCCCTTTACCACCACTTTGACCTAGAATAAGGGATTTGTGTTATTTTGAGAAAGATGTTAGCATTTGCAAACATCCTGCATTTTGTCAACTAACTGGTTTCCATTCCCCACCCCGGTTTACAGGGAATGAAACTGAGGTTTAGAAGGGGCTCCTCACCCAACAAAAATGACTGGACAGTCCTGGAACCAAGCCCAGCTGCCAGCCCCCAGGCCTGCCTTGCAGCCCCTCTCAGACATAGCAGCAAGACCCACTACAGAACCCCTCTTCTCTGCACTCAAAACTCATAGCCCCACTTTCCGCGGAAGTCCGAGCTTGGCTGTGGAAATATGAAGTAAACTCTGAAGTTTCTCCCCGGGCCTTCTTCTCACATGGTCACCATGGTGATGGGAAAATATTATGCAGTGGAGGAATTATGGGAATATGAATCAGCAGAAGCAGGGAGAGAGCCCTCTGGAAAGCGGGGACTCCCAGCGGACAGGCTGCCTCTTCAAAGTAAGCCCCTGGGATGATGGATTGCCCTCCGCTTCCTGGAGAAGCCAGCGTCAGGCTCACTGCATTAGTGGCTGACCTGCTTGCTCCATGCAAACATGTCTTACAAGGAAAGCAATGGCCATTTATTAGTGTGATTGCTGCTTGGCAACACAGAGTTATGGAAATCTGCTGGCTCCATTAAATTTTAAACATCACTCCTTGCCAAGTGAGACGAATTATTGATGTTGAGTTGGGTGGACGCTTAACGCTGTCCAGCAGGTTTCCAGTGGTGAAGAGCTGAGCCCGCTTCAGGGGTCGAGTGCCGGAGCTGTTGGGATGGAATGGCCAGCAGAGGCCGTGGTTGGTAACCCCTTCCAGCTGCTCTAAATGGGATTTTTTTTTCTTTTAAGTTATCAATTGAGTCCCTCAAAGTAATTAAAAATAACATTCTAGCCAGGCACAATGATGTGCGCCTGTAATCCCAGCACTCGGGGAGGCAGAGGCTGGCAGATCCCTGTGAGTTTGAGGCCAGCCTGGTCTACAGAGCAAGTCCAGGACAGCCAATGCTACACAGAGAAAATCTAAAAAAAAAAATAAATAAACAAAAAATTCTAATACGAACCAGCAATTCCACTTCTAGATATACACCCAAAAGGACTAGAAACAGAGGTGCAAACAGAGATTTCCCACTGTATTCACGGTAACTCTCTCCACAGTAGCCAAGGCTGGGAAGTACCAAGTAGCCACTGAAGGAAGAGGGGACACATCCCTGGCTGGACAGGAGGGGTTCTGCTGAGCCTTGGCAGATCACGGCAACACTTGCTACGACACGAGTGAACCCTGGGGCTGCCACACTGAGCAAAAGGTGACAGATGTAGACGGTTAAAGTCTGGAGGACGGAAAGTAGGATAGTAATGAGGGTTGCTGTTTAACGGGGACAGAGTTCACACTTCTGCAAAATAAACTCATTTCTGAGGAGTGGCGGTGAGAGCTTTCTTAATTGCACTGAGCTTACTTCCACTGTGCACTTAAAGAAGGTTAAGGTAGCCAGCACTTTTATGTATTTTTACCACATTAAGAAACTGCTAATCAGGGCCGTGGGTGTAGCTCGGTTTGGAGACTGGTTGCCTGCTTTGCAAAAGGCCCTGGGTTGGATTCCCAACACCACATAAACTGAGAATGGTGATGCCTGCCTATAATCTCAGCACTCAGGAAAAAAATCAGATGTTAAAGTCATCCTTGGCTACATAGTGAGTTTGAGGCCAGCCTGGGCTACATTAGATACTATCTCAAAAAAAAAAAAAAAAAAAAAAAGTAGACTAGGGAAGAAAGGAAAGTGCCAACAGAGGAATGGATGGTGCAATTATTCAGACATCTCTATGCATCGGCTTGGACTCACTTCTAGTCAGCTCACAGGTCTCTCAAGCAACTTTTCATCAAAACATTTGATGGTGACATTTCATCAAAAAGTCATCAACTGCTTTTTAAAATGTATTAGTCTCAATGGGGATGGTGATACACACCTTTAATCCCAGCACTCCAGAGGCAGAGGCAGGTGGATCTCCATGGATTTAGTGCAGCCAGAGCTACATAGCAAGTCCTTGCTGTCTTACACAGAAAGAGAGAGGGAGGGAGGGAGAGAGAGAGAGAGAGAGAGAGAGAGAGAGAGAGAGAGAGAGAGAGAACTGCAGCTTGTGGCTTGAGCTGAAGACAACCCAGTCAATGGCAGGAGCTATCAACCATCTCCAAAGCTAAAAGCAAACACCCATCCTGAGATTGTGGCTGCACAAAATGTCTTCAACTGACTGTGAAATCAAGACTAACAGTCACAGAGTGGGATTAATGGCTTCTTTCTCATCTGGTCAGAGGAAAGGAAGTATAGTTTCCAATCTCAGGAATCTCACTGTTCTGGGAAGAACACAGTTTTCATGCCCATCTCAACAAAAGCCTGGATGGCCACAGACATGGGATACTGGGTTCCTTACCCTCTCTGGTGAACCAGCCTTAATTCTCCAAGGCATACCCAGCTCCCTCTCTCATTCTTTCCCATGGCCTCCATTTTATTCTTTGAGGATGTGCTGTTACTGAGGTATGTGTAATCTTGTGCCCAAGGCAAATCTCTGTTCTCCAAGCATGATGCCTTGGCCACAGAGCACGCCCTGCAGTTCCTGTGACTAATGTGGCAAGTCATGCCCGCTCCTTCCTGACACACTGACCGCCTCCCTCTCTGCACTCAGCAGCACATCTGCTGTGCATGGCCATTTCCATTTGACTTTACCATGGAACATTTACCCATTCTTTTTTAATTAAGTATTTGTGTTTTCCCCAATAGACCAATTTTTTCAATCCGGAGGTGACACTGCCGGGTCTTCTGATGTAGAAATGACACTCTAGATCAATGGTTCTCAACCTTCCAAATGCTGTAACCATTTAACACAGTTTACTACAGTGGTGACTCCCAACCATATGATTGTTTTCATTGCTAGTTCATAACTGTTATTACTATTACGAATTATAATTTAAATATCTGTGTTTTCCTATGGCCTTAGGCAACCATTGTGAATGGGCTTGAGACCCACAGGTTGAGAGCCAGGGCTCTAGATCCTAGATAATCCTGTTGTTCGCTCTCCTCCCTCCATAAGACTCACTTTCTCAGCCTCAGAGGACTCTTGTTCTCGGGTGGCATGAGAAGGGGTCCCACACAATCCACGGGTGGCAAAGACTGCTTCCCTCAAAGCATGCCTTTTAGCTCAAGCCACTCCTGGTGGCAGGAGAACTACATGTGACAGCCCAGCTGCTCTATTCACAGTGAGGCAATGTGGGTCAAGAGGCAACACAGATACTCTGAAGCCAGACAGAAAAGAAGCCATAACATATAGCCCTGGCTTCTTTGCACCTCAACCAGGGATGGGGTGCGCACACAGCCTTGGCCAGGAGGTATAAGGGCCTACCTCTGCAGTGCAGTTTGCCTCATCTCTCTGGGACCCAGAAGCTTCAATGCACCTAGCTTTCTGGTAAACAGAAGTAACAGCCACACCGTGGCATGGACCAGGGAGGGCCTGAGGGTCTCACACAAAATCTGGCCCTGAGGGCAGAACAGCCAGGTTTTTCAGGGTCATACAATATGATAGTCTATAGTCTGCGTTCCTTGGGGGAAGGGACCAAGTGTGTACACTTGACACCTGGCTATAGTTGGCACGGACACTCTTCTGAACCAGTGCCTAATGCCCTAACACAAGAAGCTTGGATTAGGCGCTATGTCTGTTGGAGAGGGGAAACAAGATGGAGGAAGTGGTCCACCTTGGCCTAGATGGTGAGCTGAGGAGGAAACCCTGGTGGAGGCAGAGTCATGGAGCAAGAACCCCGCGGGAAGTCGCTCGGCCTCTCTGAGCTGGAGCATGCGCCTGTCTATAAACAGCAGGACCCCTGCAAGGAGGCAGGGAAACCCCTGGGCACAGTGCTGCTATTGGGAAGTGACAGGTGAGACACAGAGAGGCAAGGACGCAGGCCCAAGCTACCTTGCTCAGTGGTCACGTGGGAGTCACAGAAAGTGTTGGGGAGAAGGAGAATGCCACACAGCAAATCAGCAGACATCAGGACTGGCCATCTGCCTCACTCCCTCCTTTCCAGGGCTCCTTGGCCCACTCCAGCCTTCTCCAGCATGCTCTGCTGGCATAGGGCTGGCATGAAACCACGGGTGGACATGACATCCTAACTCAGCCTCGAAGCACCTTCCATCTCATCAGGAGCCTCAGTCCTCAGCAGCCAACCATGCTCTCCTTGCATAGCAGAGGGGGGTGTGAGGGTGCCATGAGGCAGAGGAGGGTGCGGGGGTGTCATGGGCAGAGGAGGCTGTGGAGTGTCATAAGGCAGAGGGGGGTGTGGAGGTGTCATGAAGCAGAGGGGGTATGGGGGTACCATGAG
Source organism: Acomys russatus (assembly GCF_903995435.1). Lineage (NCBI taxonomy): Eukaryota > Metazoa > Chordata > Mammalia > Rodentia > Muridae > Acomys > Acomys russatus. Next base: position 116,437,033 of record NC_067137.1, on the reverse strand, counting down.
GCAGAGGGGGGCGTGGGGGAGCCATGAGGCAGAGGAGGGTGTGGGGGAGCCATGAGGCAGAGGGGAGTGTGGGGGAGCCATGAGGCAGAGGAGGGTGTGGGGGAGCCATGAGGCAGAGGGGAGTGTGGGGGAGCCATGAGGCAGAGGAGGGTGGGGGGGAGCCATGAGGCAGAGGGGAGTGTGGGGGAGTCATGAGGCAGAGGAAGGTGTGGGGAAGCCATGAGGCAGAAGGAGGTGTGGAGGAGCCATGAAGCAGAGTCCTACCAGCATCTCTCCTGCCCTGACAGCTGGACCGTCACCACCCAGACATGTGCTTACTTCACTCCAGTGCAGTAAGAGGCTGAGGAACCTTCTGTCCATGGTGAAAACCTGCAGAGAGCCTCACAACTGAGCCTTGGACAGCAGTCAGTAATGACGCCATGTGTCCTGGGGTTCTTCTAAGCACAATCTGGGTGTTTCTTCAGTGGCTCCTGGAAACAACTATGAGTGACCCTATCATGTGTGCTGCCGTGGTCTGCCCTACTGACTTCCTTCCTCCTGGGTGCAGTGTCTTAGCAGATGAAGCTGCTGGTCTTTCTCTCTTCAGTTGCTAGTTTCCAGCTGGAAACCATCCTGCATGTGCTACTGCGGCCACTGTCACCTGAGGAAAAGCACATGTGTGCACGTCAACAGCGCACACTCCTCCATCTGTCTCTCTGCCCAGGCCCCACATGCCCCATACATACATACGTAAACACACACTGCGCCTAGGGATGTTACTCAGCATTGGATCATGCTCTGGTTTTCACATGGACCTAGTGGAGGCCAAGTGTTCACGTCACCAGTGTGATGGGATAGAGTCTACTGGGAGGTCACTCACTGGGTGCTCTTCTCTGAGAGTGGATTAAGATGGCTCTCAGAAGATGCAGCCATTTAAAAAAAAAAAAAAAAAAAAGGAGCCTTGCAGGGTGTGCTAGTTGCACATCTTTAATCCCAGGGCTTGTGAGGCAGAGGCCTCACAACGAGTATGAGGCCAGCCTGGTCTACACAGGGAGCTCCAAGACAGCCAGGGCTACACAGTGAGTCTCAAAAAATAGATAGCTAGATAGATGATAGATAATAAATTGATTACATAAATAAAACTAAAAGACAAGCCTGTCTCTATTGATATTTGGGGTCATTTTGTTATTTAATGCAAACAAACTGACCTGACCAACCAAATTCATCTACACACTTAAGAGCTCTTCCTCAGAGAGAGAGAAAGAGAGAGCGAGAGCGAGAGAGAGAGAGAGAGAGAGCGAGAGAGAGAGAGAGAGAGAGAGAGAGAGAGAGAGAGAGAGAGAGAGAGGAGTTTTTTCTCTGATCTTTCTGTTTTAATAGTGGAATCTTTTATAATACTAAACAGAACAGCAAAAAGCAAAACCAAACCAAAGTATAAGCCTGGCCACTCCCTGGAATCTTTGTCTTCCTCTGTCTGTCTGTCTGTCTCTCCCCCCCACCTCCACGAATGTGCGCGCACGCGCGCACATACACACACACAACCTGCTATTCTGCTGTCCTTTGCCTTGTCTTTAGAAAATCACTGTTGCAACAATCTCCGGGTCTTTTGTTAGTCACAGAGCTGACAGAGCCTTCAACCACTGCACCATCCTCCAGCAAGACGTTAGCAGCAGACAGTTGACCAGCCACTCATGAGAGCTCAGTGGCTCCAAGTCTTTACCAACACATGCTGTTGTCATTTACACAAAATCTACAGAGAGCAAGACTAAGCTAATGTCAGAAGCCAACCTGTGCTTGCCTTGGGATGGGGGGACTGGTAGAAAATGAGGGGGGCTTTCGGCACCGCGGTGTTCTTCCTCTCTTTTACGTGTGGGACCCAGAGTTTTTTTTTAAAAGATTTGTATTTCTTTTGAGGATGTCATACATGTTTACAATGTATTTTTACCATATTCACCCTCCACCCTCCCCCAGCTCCTCAGAGCTCTGTCCTAACACACCTCTCTCACAAGTTCATGTCTTCTCTTCTTTTTTATATTCCAACTTGTGCTGCCCATGTGCACATAGTGTGGGACTATCTACTAGGGCTGTGGCAACCTACCATGGGCCATGCCCACGGAGGAACTGCTCCTCCCCCAGCAAGCATCACCTGCCCACAACTTCTTGGCTGGGAGTGGGGGTGGGACAGGGGGCAGCCCTCTCATGCCCTTCCATGCTGGCCTGTTCTGTAGTCTCCCCGGCCAGGTGAGCTCACTTTGTAAAAATCCATGAAGCCATACACTCTGCATCTGAATGCTCTGTATGCTATAATTTTTTTTAAAGTATATGAGATAAATAAATTTAGAAACAACCCAGCCGAGCCACTGCTATTATTGTCACCGTGAGACAGAGGAAGACGCTGGCAGTCAAGGTCACTGTCTGGTTCAAGGCTCCCAGTTGGAGCGGATTTATATAAAGTTCTGTCTGTCTCACATGATCAGAATCTGTCTTTTCTCCCTCCATCTCTCTCTCTGATTGTCGTTGGTTTTCCTGTCATGGCACCTCCACAGGCTAACCTGGGTGTTGGACTCTGTGACCAGAGTTTCTTCCCTGTTTTAGCCACACTCACCCTGAGGCCTCCCTAGCCCTTCCTTGTCCACACTAGCTGTGCCTGTGAATACACTTCCTGTCAAATCCTCCAAACCCACTCTGGGCAGCGTGGCTCTGCCTGAAAGCAGGCAGCCGAGCCCAGTGACACGCAAAGATCTCTGCTGGTCTGTGTTTGACACCTGCCACCCTGCTCCATCCTTCTACCTGCCTTCCTCTAAGTCACTCAAAACTGTGATATCTGTCGAGCCCCAGATATCTGATAAAATCAATCAAAAACCTACCATGACTTGGAGAGGAAAGAACAAGGTGTTCGAATCCCAGCCCTGCTGCTCTGAGAGTCTGAGTTCGTGTTTGCAAAAGCCCTTTAGTGGGTGTCTGGCAGGAAGAAAACACTCAAAAGCCTTGTTGGTGTTGATGGTTGGTGTATTTGAGCTCTGGCCTTGTCTCTGGCTTCTTAGTTTGTTTCTCCTTGTCTGCCTACCTGCGGGGTGGGGAGGGGGCTCCTCGAAGCCAGGCTTTGCTTGGCTCTGTGGTAGCAGAGGGGAAATACACAGGAGGGTTACGGGGGCCGTATTCAAACCCCAGCTTTCTACTTACTGACTGAGCACAGGGATGGGCCTAGATCCTAGTTGTCCAGCCATGCAATAGGTTACTGAGGCACACCCCTCGGGGTTTCTGGCCCAGAGAGGAGTTTCCTGATACCAAGTCTGGCACTGGTGACTCTCACATGTTTTTGGGGATGAAAATGGCTCCCAGGTGTCTTCAAGGTCCCTTAGGGAAAATAGGGCTATTGTTTGCTCTAGGAGGCCAGGTGGAGGAGGGGCCAGTCAGTAGTGGTCATAGGTTGCCAAGGAGATATAGCAGAGGGCAATGTGAGTCATGGTGACTTCCAAACAGACTGCTTGCTTCATAAGGCTGATGTGACAGAAGGGGACGGTTGCATGCAGAAAGCTGCCTTGTTTGACTTCAGGTCCCACGGTCCTTATGAACATAAGCAACGACTGAGCAGCGTGTGCCTGTGACAGGGAGGGAAACAAGTGGGAGGAGCCCTTTGATGGAAAGATCCCAAGTGCCGGGACTGTAGCTGCTTTCATTTTTCTTTTCTCCACTTAACTAATTGTCTGGAGAGATCTGGCTTCTAACTCACATTTGGAAGCCCCACCCCCACTCCCACCCCCATCCCCAAGAGAGCAGCTTGAGCCCAGCCTACTGCCCTTAATCCATGGCTATGGATATCTGAAGGCATCTGAACGCAGCTTTCTGGAACCCTGCTGCAGAAGAGGAAGGCCAAAGCTGGACTACTTTGCAGGACGGTCCTCCCGACTCTGGCTGCAGCCTGGTTTGTGTGTACCATGCCAGGTCCCTCTCCAGACTCCTGGAGGGTTGTCTGAAAGGAGATATGAGTGCCTGTACCTATTACCTATGACTATATAGGAGTGACAGTGCTGAAGTCACCCAGAAGACTTATAAAGAGCTGAGACCTGACGGATGCCCAGGGGTATGCTCCCATAGAACTATCAGAGTCAATGGCATCCAGAAAGATGAGCAGGGAAAGGAGGACCCCGCCCCATGTTATGTATGCCACACAGCCAACACACCACCCTGATAGTGTGCCATCTGTGTGCTTGGCTTAAAGGAAGAAAGGACAGAAGAAGGGAAAGGTTCAATGGCTGGCTCCTCTCCCGGCCACAAGGACCTAGGGTGCAGGCTGGTCGCTTCCCCCTGGCCCTCCTAGAATCTGGGCTCTACCCTTGCATGAGTCTGGCTGCCTATACCCAAGAAGCTCAACTTTGGAGACCATATCAATCACCATCTGAGTAGCGGCTGTAAGAGCAAGTGATGAGGTATAGGTCTTTTCTGACCCTTGATAGCCACTGGCATCCATGGCCATCAGCGCAGCCACTGCCGAGGAAAGCCCAGTGGTTTCACAAGCAGAGTCCAGGACTTCCTTAACATGCCCCTCAAGTTCATTGTGATGGGAGGGAGGGATGTATGTGCTTGTGAGCAAGCCTTCTGTCGCCTGGGGCTAAAAATCACTCAGCCCTGCTTAGCCTCTCCCAGAGAAGACATGGAATGCATAATTGATGGACCAGTCTATGCATATTCATGAGCTCATTGCCTTCCAAGGCCAGTTGCCTCTGTGAAGGCTCCTTGCATAATGAACCAGCGTGAGTGTGACCAGACTCAGAGAGACCTCCATATTCCTCAGCATCACGTCTGGGCTCTGAAACTCACTTTGAAGAAAGTTCCCCCAAACTGTGCCTGTCTGTGCTAAACTGTGGGAGATCCAAAGAACGAAGTCTCTTCTGTGGGCCCTGGACCCTATGGGTGTTCAAACTAGGGTAGCATTTCAGGGGACGCCAAGCCTCTTCTCCCAAAGCAATCCCCATGACTATGGGCAGAATTCTATGTTCCTCGTGGTGACCAAGCCTAGAAATAAGTCCTGTTCAGCCTCGGATATCATGGCATCCAGGCCGAAGTCACTGGCCTCAGTCTTTCCACAAGATGATGGAGGCTCTCAGCCACTCTAAGATGTACTTGCCACACACCTGAGACTAGAGCGAGTCTCTCTCTGTCCATTCTGTCTGGTGCCAGAGTTTAAAATTGGGGACTTCCTTTCCTAGGGGCCTAGAAAAGATATGAGTCTCATAGTTAGGAGGAGCCTAGGCTCTGAAGAAATATAACAGTTACCTTTTGCCATAGACCCACTGTGTGCCACATAGTGTGCCTGGTGTTTCTGAATAGTGGAGCGTGGGTGACATCCGCAAAGCAGTTGAGCACGGGGCTGGCACATAGTCAGAGGTTTCTTCCTTTCAATACGCTCTACCTTGTTTATTGAGACAGAGTCTCTCCCTGGACCTGGAGCTCACAGACTGGCTAGGCTGGCGGACCAGCAAGCTCTGGAATCTACCCGCATCCCCTTTCTTCCTCCACTCCAGCACTAACACCACGTTTTTCCATAGATGCTATGGCCTCAAGCAGGGTCCTTCCTTGCGCTTGCCCATGCTTCCTTCCTTCTTGTTCCTAGGTAGAGAGAGAACTGACCTGTGCATCCTTTTTCTATGGTAGATAAACATTCACAAAAACTCTTTAGTCCACATTTTATTGAGAAAGCATCGTGGCTTTGGGAGCCTTAGTGCTGGTTGAATTTGGGTTTGGGAGTGGAAGACACCCAAAAGTTTTCCCAAACTAGTCACAACCCAATTAAAACGTTACCCGTGAAAGCGGAGACGATGATTCACAGACTGCCCCATCTGCTGGTTCTCACCACAAGCATTTCGCATGTGATTCAACTCCGATTTTTTTCTCTCATTAAATGCTAAACAGCACACTTCCCATCACAGCATAAGAACACTTTAAAAGCCTTGTTGCATGTGAGAATTCTCAGTGGGTACACACATGAGTGTGTGTTCGTGGCATCTGTACTGTGTGGCACATTGGTCTGGGAGGCCTTGGGGTGTATGCATGGGTCCAGTTTTGTTGACCTGTGCTGTGTCTCAGGTCCTCGCTGGTTTGGAGGTTCAGAATCAGTGTTGGGAAGGCCTTTAGCATTCTTTCACGTGCTCACTTCACACAGGGCCCTGCAAATCCTGCAGCTAGTGTGGGTTGCATCAGTGTGTGCCTGCACACTCATATGGACACAAGCATGCACATATGTAATGCGGAGGAGCACTGCCTGTGTGTGTGTTCTTGGAAGTGCAGACTCTGGTAGGACCTTGAGAAAGCAACTTGCAAGGGGAATAGAGGCTCCAGGAAAGGTCCAAAGGGGCCAGAGAGAGGGCTCGATATGTAAAGGAGCTTGCCGACGAGCCTGCCTCAATCCCCTAGACTCACTAAGTGGGAAGAAAGAATCAACTCTCTTAGGTTGGTCCCCTGACCACCACACAAGCACCAGGGCCTAGCACCCCCACGAGTGTGCACCCACTACAAAATAAATAATTTCAAATAATTTCTAGAAATAGTGTCCAATGGCACACTGAGACAGAAGGTCTCTGACATTAGGGGACCACACTGATTCTCCACTCCAGAATGGGTCCCTCTTGTCCTTACTGTTTTGGCACAGGTGTCACTATGTTGCCCATGCTTGCCTTGAATTTCAGGGGCCAAGAGGTCTTCCTAGTCCATCCTCACCGCAGCTGGGACTAAGAGAGCATCACCCCTGGCTTCAGTGCAGCATTGAACAAGCTCCCTAGAGCAGGCACCTTTAATGTTGTAGGTTTGGTCTGGGGAAGGCCGGTAAGGCAGGCACCCTTTAGAAATGCGCTGATGGCCTCTCACACAGATTAAAACTACATGGCCAACCACTTTGTGATCTTACGTTCCGATTCCCTGGGGCCTCAAAGCCACCAGGAATCTGAGGGCAATGCTGAGCTGCTAACACTGGGAAGTCCAGCCACAGGCCTCCCTCAGCCTCTGTCTGGGCCTCCGGCCAGCCAGTGACTCACAGTGGGGCCTGGACAGAGTGGCCTGACTGGTCAACCTTCTCTCTCCCCCAACCCTGTACCAGAGCCAGGCCAGGACTGCTGGCCTGTGATTTCTTCTTTGGTTTGGTTATATTGCTTGACTCTTCCACGCCAGGATCCCTCAGATCAGATGTGATTAGGCCTATGTGGTGCCCCCAGGCTCTGATGCCATTGGGCTGACATTCCTGGCAGTGTAGGCAAAGACCTAGTACGCAGATCTAGGACCCACACATTTTGACTGGCTCCCCTAAACTGTCCACCGCACAACTCCACTCCCTGGTTCTTTTTTCCTAGAAACCATCCGAGGGTCAAGATGATCCTTGAAGAGTCTGCTGACCACATGACAGGCAGCACAGTGACAGGTGAGGCTATGGCTGTCATATTCTGCCACTCCCCAGGGGATACCTGCATAGGTAGTGAGATCCCTCATCACTACAATACCCCCGTGCTGAGCATCATCCAGCACGGAGCCCTCTCTCAGCTTCCACTCAGTCTTCCTGGGCCATCATATGTGCACGTCCCTCCCAACCCAGCCTCTCACGAGGCTAGTAATGGGGTGACCAGTTCACACCCACCGCCAGGCACCTACTGTACACCTGGCATTGCACCAACTCTCTTCTGGAGCCCAGCAACAACTACAGAGAGATGAGGGTGTTGCCACTGATGAGAAGAAGAGGCCCAAGGGTGCACAGCCTGTGGGACCTGAGATCTAACTCTACGGCCTTTGGAGTACCCTGCAGTAGAGACACCGTACCCAGCCCTCAGCTACTGTGGACCTCAGACTCTCAGGCTGCCCTACACTGCCTCTCTCTGCTACACACACCACACACACACACACACACACACACACACACACACACACACACACACACACCCTCCGTTCAAAACACAGACGGGTAGCTGGGATTCCAGTGCCAGCCTCTCTATATTATTCATGGCTCTCTTCGGCTGCCAGCAGGGACCTGGCCCAGAGGCCCTGCTTTGCCAGGAAAGATAAGGAACCAACACCTGACTTGGCTTGTGTGGTCCCTCCTGTTCCCGAAAGAACAATGACAAAGGCCTGTTGTTCCTGGCATTGTGCAGGAAGCCTGACCTCCTCTTCCTCCTCCTCCTCCTCCTCCTCCTCCTCCTCCTCCTCCTCCTCCTCCTCCTGAGGAGATGGACATCAACCATTAGTGAGACTGCAGCCGTTTAGATTTACAGCTTTCCTCCACCTGTTCCCTCCCGCAGTACAGCAAAGGCCAGAGGCGGGCGCTTGCTGGCTCAGAGGGCACAGGGGTCTGATGGGCCCCTTCCTATATTATATACTGGGCTTCAAACACATGGCCGGAGAAGTCTATACAGAAACTTGTGGAGTTCGGATTGTATATACCAAGTGTCAGGTGGGGAAACTGAGGCTGGTGAGGCCGAGGGAATACTTAGACTGTACACTTGGCCATGTGCTGCCCATGCGGGGATATGCCAAGCTGAGTCATTTGTCCTCAAACAAGATTAGGAAAGATTGAGTTCATGCCCACCCACGCCACTGTCCTGAATACAGTCGAGTCAAACGGAAGTCCACAGCACAGAACAAAAAAAAAAAATGCAAGGCCACCAAAGAGAGCCAGAGGTCATGCTGTAGCCATTGCCTGGCCCTTCCATCTCCTTCAGCACAAGGAGGCAGGCAGGCCACACCTACAAGTCTGACAGGGCCTCCCAGGGCCAACGAGGACTCTGGTTCATAGTCACACGTGCCACTGTGGTGTGGCAGAAGGCAGGGTTGAGCGACGGGGACCCTGCCAAGCTGGCAACACTGCTGCCTGCCATGGAGTGGCATGCAGGAATGCCTGGACACTGACAAACATGGCCACGCCCTGGGATTCCCCACCCCTAATCTAGGGACACGTTAGAGATGACCAATTACAGCTTCCTTCCATTTACACAAACCGGGTGGCTGAAGCTCAGAGAAGGGATGCTACTTTCAGGGAGGGCCTGGTATGGCAGGGGCGGCTAAGGAGGGCCTCAGACACTGACCTCATGGGGATTCTCAGTGGAAAGCCCTGTGGTCTCCTTCTACCCCACCCCAAAACCCTGCAGCTGGACCTTGGACTAGCCCCACTGACGACTGATCACACCCTCCCAGCTGCAGTGTCCTTGTCTAACTAAGAACACCACCCACCGCTTGGGGCCCTGCAGGGGACTCTTCATTTGGAAAATCAGTAATGATCAGCGGGGTATGGTGGCCCACGCCTGTAATCCCAGCACTACTTGGAAGCAGAGGCAGGCAGATCTCTGTGAGTTCGAGGCCAGCCTGCTGTAAAAAGCAAGTCCAGGACAGCCAAGGCCACATGAAACGAAAGAAATGAATGAAAGAAAGAACGAGAAAAGAACATTCATGATCACGGGGCAGATTTAACAGTTCTGCACCTACTGTGAGCCAGGCACCGGGGAGAGCTGAGGCTCAGACCCTGCGCCCTGGCACTATCATTTAGTAGGTGGCCAGCATCCAGGACGCATGGAGTGATGGAGGCTCTTAGGGGCTATCACTACACAAAGGAGAACCCTCTCCACCCGTAAAGGAGAAAGCAGAAGGAAGAACTAGCCTGGGGTAACATGGGACCCCAGCAGAAGGGGCCTTCCCTGGCAACAGGCAGGAGATGAGAACTGTCTGTCGGCCTCAGCGGCTTTAGAGTTTAAGTGTCCTTACCTGCTGCTGTGAGAAAATACCCTGACAATCCCCTCGAGAAAGGCAAGGCGGACGCGGGCGCATGCGCAGTTCACTCTCTTCATTTTATACGGGCCGCGTCCCAACCCAGGTGGTCCCCTCCCAATTAATGTAATCAAGCTAATCCTTCACAAGCATGCTTAGAGGCCCATCTCCCAGACGATTCGAGACTCTGTCAAAATGGCAGTTAACTCTAACGGGTCACGGAGGCGGAGAAGCAGAGCTGGGTCTGAGGCCAGGCAGATGATGAGAGCAGTGCGCAGGAGCTCACGCTAACAGCGGTGGGGAATTCCCCTTAAGACTCTATTCACTGAAGTGTTAGCAACTGGGCTGAGACCGCACGCCCCTGCCTGGGAGCATTGGATGCATGTGTGCGTGCGTGCATGCGTGTGTGCGTGCCCTCCATGTGTGATGTGCCCATTCATTCACTTCCTGCTTCCTTCTCACAATTACCCTGAGACAGGCCTCCAGATACAAACAGGGAAACCAAGGCTTACGTGCAGTCAGCAGCCACAAATGACAGAGCTGGGAGAAAAGGCCAGGACTGCCTTTGCTCTCTGTGTCCCTGCCTTTGGCTTCCTGGAGAGTGATGGCAGGGCTTACCTCCTTATTTAGGCATCCCTCTTTTAAGATACCGCTTGGAAGTGTGTATTTTTTAACTTTTTAATTTTTGTCTAATTATTGCAAGGGGGTGTCACAGAGGGTGCCGCGGAGGTCAGTGGATTCTAAGGATCAAGCTCAAGCCTTAACCTTTTACATTTCTCAGAAACCCTAAAATGTGAGTGTTTTTGTGTAAAGTGTGTGTCCCTGTATATGCGTATGCGTGTGTACTGAGGCCTCAGGCTGACATTCCGTGTGTTTCTCTGTTACCCCTCACCTTATGTGTTGAGGTGGGGGCACTCACTGAACATGGAGCTAGGCTGGTAGACGGCCAGCGCCAGTGATCCTCTGTGTCTGCCTTCCCAGAGCTATGGTTACAGTTCGGTCTCCATGTGCAGCTTTTCACGTAGGTCCTGGGGACCCCAACTCAGCTCCCCATGCTTCCACAGTGAGCACGTCTCCCTGGTCCCTAAAACTTGTTTTTCTTTTTTTTTAAAGGGTAGCAGCTGCTACTCTTCCTGGAACCAGGCCTGCGCATCCTCTCCCACAGACCCTGCTTTCTCAGGGTTGTAAATCAACTCCTCTAAAGAGGACCTGGGGGTAGGGAGGACAGAGACAATTGCCTTTGGCAAGCTGCAGTTCACAGGCCATGCAGAGTTCAGGCTGTGCAGGCTGCGGGGCAGCAGAACGCCACCCTTGAGGTCACACTGCCTGCTAGGGGCCTCTTTCTTGCCACCCTGGGTCAGCTTCTGCACTGAGGGGGTACGGATGCTTCCTACTTCAAGGGCCTGACCTTGTGGCGGGGGTGGGGGGATGGGGTTGGAGGGTTGGGGGTGGGGTGGGTGGGCAGGGGGTAAGGGGGGTGGGGGGATGGGGGGATGGGCAGGGGGTAGGTGGGTGGGGGGATGGGGGTAGGAGGGTGGGCAGGGGGTAGGGGGGGGGGGGGGGGGTGGAGTTGGAAGCACAGGAGGAGGGAAGAGCTGTTAGTGGCTAATAAAAAGCATATATGCTGGTTTCCTCCATATTTGTGGGACACCGGATTCCAGGTACCCCACACCCTATACACCAGACCCCAAATCTCTCACAGGAATCAGGGTAGTGCTTTTAGAGCGCCCCACATCAGCCTTCCTTGCTGTCTAAGTCATTCTCAAGTTGTTTGTGACAGTTAATAGGATGCGACCGTTAGGTTGTTGTCTAGTGATCACAGCACGGTGTCCCGATGGCGGCATGGCTGAGGCTGCAAATGTGGGGTCTGCAGATTTAGAGACCAATTGTGCTTCTTCTCATATATGCCGCAACCCTGCCATTTATCTGAGATGGTTTCTGTTTTACATACTGTCTTGCCCTGTTGTCCAGTTTGGCCTGGAACTCCTGGGCTTAAGGAAATCCTCCTGCCTCAGTCTTCTGAGTGGGACTACAGGCATCACTGTACCCAGAAATGTGTGAATTTCTTGATTCTTCACTCACCAAAGCTTTCCTGAACCAGACACAAACACTTGGCGAGGGGTGGGCACGAGAGGCCAGGAAGGCCTAAACTGTAGTACCCACACAGGACAGAGCATGTGATGATGCCTGGGAGAGCCTTGGGATCCAGCCTCATGGAAGGACTCAAACTGTTTCTAGGGCTGGGGAGATGCTCAGTAGATAAACTGCTTGCCACAGGGTGTGGTGTCACACACCTTTAATCCCAGCACTCAGGGGGCAGAGGCAGGTGGATTGCTGTGAGTTGTGGGAGCAGTGAGGAGACAGACTGGCTCTGAGGCCTGGATCCACCTAACTCCTGCAGGCTTTGTTCAAGGCTGGCCATTGGTCTCTGGCTCTGTGGTACCCATGCTGTCTGCATCCATGGCTCCCAAGGCTGGCACGGAAACATTCAGCAAACATCTCCTGACCATCGGCAGACACGGTGAGGTCCCAGTCTTCGTGGTGGGGGGGGGGCTGACTTCTCCCTCTTCTTTCTGTCTCAACAGGTCACACATAATACAATGGAAGCTCTGATTTTAGGGGGCTCTGATCCGAAAGGACCCTGGTTCTCCAGCTCTGTCTGTCTGTGAGCACGTGACTTCATTTGCTTGTGGCACAGCCATCTGCTAAGACATTGTACTAGTGACAGAAGCAGCTGGCGGGAAGAAGGGCTCACTTGCTCGCTGAGAGGGTACAGTCCATAACCAAGGGCAAACAGAGGTGGGAGTGGCTCGTGGCGTGGCAGAAAGAGCCTGCGGTGGCTTGTTCGCATCTTGGTCGATCAATAAACACTGCTGGGACCAGAAGCTGGGAACCCTCAACAACCCACCCATCCCATAGGACACATAACTTCCCAAAGCGGTGCTACCATCTGGGGACCAAGCTTTCAGCCTATCAGGACCTGTCATATCTCACCCGAAGCAGGCATTATAAGCCTCATCTTGCACACAAGGCAAGAGTCAAGAGAGGTCACAGATCACACGGTGCCAGGTGGCAGATCTCAAGTGCCAGTGCCAACCTGATTCCTCCATCCTGCTCGCCTTCCCTACTTCCCACCTGTGGCCCTTTTGGCCCAGAACACAACCCCGGGACAGAGAATGAGACTGGTGGCACACAGCCTGCGCAGTATCTACAAACAGCTGGCTCAGGGCCAGGAGTTCTGCCTAGGGTATCACCTTCCTTCCAACTGAATAGACTCAGTGAACACCCAGGGCCCCTCGGAGACGCTCCTCCCCACCTGGTTCAGCTCCCTGGAGCCTCCTAATAAGTTTGCTGTTCCCAGGTGGATTGGGTTCCACTGTGACAGGCTGATTAGGTGCCTCACCTCCGCCCCCGCTCAGGTTACACCTACACAATCAGCCGCCCCAACACGGGGCACAGCTGCCCAGCCTCAAGGGAGGGTGCTCCTGGCTACAAAGCCCTCCAGTGACCAGCACAACTGTAGCAAGCCACTGCAGCAAGTCCCCGGGTGGCCAAACTATTTATAAGAAGGACACGCCAGGTCCCCTTGTCAGATGCCTGGTGCCAGCCAGGCCGTCAGCATTCCGCCGGGGAGTATCTGTCTTGGCCTGCCCATCCACAGCCTGGCAGCACTTCAAAGCTGGGGAAAGATCACCCAGGGCTGGGCCAAGTCCATCAGCATCTTCTCTGATGGTCTTTCTAATAGGGTTTTGGACACGCATATCCTTCCATGTGCCTGTTTTGCTTTTTGTCCCTCTCTACTCCCAGTTTTTGAAGGAAAGACCCTAATGCAGCCTCAAGCTCCAAGCAACAATAGCCACTTGCAGGCATCTGGGGTCAGGACCTGACCATTGCATAAACTTGGAAAGCAGATGCTGTCATTGTCCCCTTACACAGGTAGGCAAACTGAGACTTGAGGTCACAAAGCCAAGGAATGCTGGTCAGTAAGCATTTGAGGAAATGCATAGCAGCCTTAGCCACCAGAGAAGCCAAAGTCAATACCACAGGGAGATGACACCCCATCCTCCCCAGAGTGATTGTCACCCTGATTCTGTTTCCTGTGGGAGTGTGGGGCCAAGGCAGAGACGCCAGCCGGCAGTGCTAGTGGAACACTGGGTAGAAGCCACCGTCTGGAGAGTGAGTTCTCCAAAGGTTCAACACAGCCAGGTGTGGTAGCCAGTGTCATCGGCTAGTGAATGGATCTGGGTGCACAGTGGAACTTGCACAGAGGGAGAAGGATGGCATGACTCTGGCTGCAACAACAAACTTGGATATTACGCTAAGTGAAAGAGATCTCAGCTCTGAGCATCCAACAGCACACATGTGAGCAGTGCAGAGTGGGCAAACCCACAAAAACAGGAAGCAGAGGCTGAAGTGAGGGAGGGGTGGGAGTGCCATTGGGTACGGGATGCCTTCAGGTGACAACCACTGCAAATGAGCAAGATAAAGGGCAGAGTATTATTATTCTTTTGAGAAAAGAACCTATGTATCCTCAAAGGGTCTCACACTTCATATGTAGCAAGGATTACCTTGAATTTCTGGCCATTAACCTGAACTCCTGAATGCTAAGGTTACAGGCATGCACCACGTGCTGTACACCGTCTCACCTGTTTGTTTGTTTTTTTTTTTTAAGATTTTATTTATTTATTGTATATGAGGGCTCTATTTGCATGCATACCTGTATGCCAGAGGAAGAGGGCATTAGATCTCATTATAGATGGTTGTGAGCCACCATGTGGTTGCTGGGAATTGAACTCAGGACCTCTGGAAGAGCAGACAGTGAGTGCTCTTAACCACTGAGCCATCTCTCCAGCCCTTCACCTGGTTTTAGGCAGTGTTGGGAACAGAAGTCAGGGTTTTAGGCATGCTAATCAGGCATTCTGCCAAATAAACCACAACCTCAGCCCTAAATGGTCAAATCCTATAGCATATGAATGGTATTTCAAGAAAATTGTTACCCCCCAAAAAAAGAGAGGTAGGACAATGATTAGAACCCAGGACTCACCCTCCACAGAATGCAGCTGTAGGTGTTCCTAGCCATCCGTTTTGTTTCCTCAGATGGTCTCAGAAGACCCTGAGCATAGCTCACTTGGCTGGCTGTCCACTCTATGTCCCTATATTCTCTGAAAAAGGCAGGTCAAGAGCCGTAGGCAGGAGCTGTCCAGTACCTCAGGGCCAGCTCTGTGGCCTGCTCCTTCTTGCTGCCCTGGTGTGACTAAGGCCACCAGATATATTTGCCGAAAACCTGACTATAGCCTGTCCTCCTGCCAGGCCTGGACCAAGTGGAGTCCAGCGTGACAGGGAGTAGGGACACACACAGCCTCATGGCCATTACACCTGTCAGCCCTGGTGGTACCTCTCTACGGCAGCTCGTCACCACTGAGGCTCATCACTTCTGCAATACACTCAGCCAAGTTTCCGGAAAGACAGAAAAGGACAGAGAGTGCACAGGGAACATGGTCTGGCGTTTTGTGGCATAGGAGTCACTTCCCTGAGCCTCGCTGTCCCCACAGGGTCCTGCAGCCTCATCTTCACTCCCTGGCTGATGTCTGCCAGAGGGCAGAACAGAGACTTGGTGCCTTTGAAGAGCATGGGTGCTGAGCTGGGTGCACCCTCCCATCTCCTCACAGGCATGCCCAGGGCTGGCCGACCTCTTTTTCCCCAGGCCCTGCAGTAAAAGAATACCCAGGCCTGTCCACAAGCTTGCCTTGTCAATCCTGGCCCAGTGCAAACCTGAGTTTGACACAGGAGTGATCAACAGACACAAATGGGTGCTCTGGGGGTCTCTAGAGTGCCCTGGCCTATGAGCCATGGCATTTCTCCACTATCTACAAAGCACAGACCACCCCTGGAAGGAAACCAGCCCCCCCCCCCCTCAGATTCCACTGCCTGTGAGCCACGGCTGGCATTCCTTGGACTCCTGTGATGCTGCGCCCTGGATATAGAGTTAGACTGGGACAGAGATCAACATCCTTTAGAGGTTTCTCTACATTTCCAGGAGAGTTAAGACCTTAGCATCCTACAGTGGGGAATAGGTGGGGTATGGGGGCTAGAACTTGTGCCCCAGTGCTTGCACGACAGGTACATCCCTCACAGCTATCAACCCCAGATTTTCCATTGGTTTGGTTGGGGTTTGGTTTTCTCTCCTGAAAACCTTAGCTGTTTGTCAGTTTAATTGTGCTCATCCCAAGTGTCTGAGCTTGTGCACAAGTGTCACCTGATAGGGTTGTAACAGCCTGGATGAGCAAGGACAGATGGGAAGGAGTGTCTCAAAGCAGGGCACATGGGCATACATCGCAGGAGTCTGGTCCCACTTGTGCCTCCCTCTGTAAAGAACTGGGGTGGGGCAGAAGGCAAGTGGCACAGGCAATATCATTGCGGCCCTGGGCAGGATGGCAGGTCCTACTGCCACAGGTGTTACTCAGCCTTCTCCTGTCACGGGGCAGACCCAGGAACCTGCTGCAGTCCCCAACTGCTCCAGCAGATGGCTGGTGATTTGTGGGCCACCTCCCTGGCCCTGGCTCCTGGCTAAGACCTGTGATAAGCTCTCTGGAGAAACAGACTTACCTGAGTCCTGGCTTTTAAGACAGAGCTGGCGCCAGGCCAGGCCTCCAGCTTCAAACCCAGGGCTCTCCAGGAAGCCCTGCTTTCCAAGGACATGTGGAACAGGTAGCTCATAGTGCATGTTTGGTAAATACTGTGGGGTCAGACTGAGTGCTCCCCTCAGAGCGAGGCGCCTGGAAGGGTGTTTGTGGCAACTGTACCAATACCTGACATTTTCCCACTGGCAGTGATGGGGTAAAGTTCTAGCTGATGTGGTTAGAACCAATGCAGATTGCAGAGATATTATCGCCCCAGAGCAGAGCCACAGCCCCAATTACAATTCCAGCCCTACTTCCAGTCACATCATATATTCTTAGGGAAGGGTTCATAAACATCACCTAGGCCTCAGACTGAGTGTGTGTGTGTGTGTGTGTGTGTGTGTGTGTGTGTGTGTGTGTGTGTGTGTGTGTGTGTGTGTGTGTGTATCAGATGCACACAGATCTGGAGGCCTGAGCTAGGTCTCTCATGGAACCAAAGTTCACCATTTCTGCTAGGCTAGTCATCCAGCCAGCTCCCAGCATCTTCTGCCTCTACCTCCAATGTTGGGGGTTACAGGCACTTACAGCCATGCCTGGCTTTTTACATGGGCGATGGGGATTCAAACTCAATTCTCCATTCTTGAGGTGCAAGTGCTCCTACCCACTAAGCCATCTCCTCAGCCCTGAAAACCAGGTCTTCTCTTGTTATAAGATTTAAGGTGTATAAGACAGGGGCATGGTGACACACACTTTTAATCCCATCACTAACTCGGGAGGCAGAAGCAGATGGATCTCTGTGAGTTAGAGGCCAGCCTGGCCTACAGAGTGAGTCCAGGACAGCCAAGGCTACACAGGGAAACCCCCTCCCCAAGCTCCCCAAGCTCCCAACTAAAAAACTCAAAAAACCAACAAGGTCTATTATGGTCTGTTCTCTGGTAGGCTATACATTTTTTATTTACTATGTACTATATGCTATATACTATGTACTATATACTATGTACAATGTACTATACACTATATACTATGTACTATATGCTATGTACTATGTACTATATGCTATGTACTATGTACTATATGCTATGTACTATGTACTATATGCTATGTACTATATGCTATATACTATGTACTATATACTATGTACAATGTACTATACACTATATACTATGTACTATATGCTATGTACTATGTACTATGTACTATATGCTATGTACTATGTACTATATGCTATGTACTATGTACTATATGCTATGTACTATGTACTATATGCTATGTACTATGTACTATATGCTATGTACTATGTACTATGTACTATATGCTATGTACTATGTACTATATGCTATGTACTATGTACTATATGCTATGTACTATATGCTATGTACTATGTACTATATGCTATGTACTATGTACTATATGTTATGTACTATGTACTATATGTTATGTACTATATGCTATGTACTATGTACTATGTACTATATGCTATGTACTATGTACTATATGCTATGTACTATGTACTATATGTTATGTACTATATGCTATGTACTATGTACTATGTACTATATGCTATGTACTATGTACTATATGCTATGTACTATGTACTATATGCTATGTACTATGTACTATGTATTATATGCTATGTACTATGTACTATATGCTATGTACTATGTACTATATGCTATGTACTATATGCTATGTACTATGTACTATATGCTATGTACTATGTACTATGTATTATATGCTATGTACTATGTACTATGTACTATATGCTATGTACTATGTACTATATGCTATGTACTATGTACTATATGTTATGTACTATATGCTATGTACTATGTACTATGTACTATATGCTATGTACTATGTACTATATGCTATGTACTATATGCTATGTACTATGTACTATATGCTATGTACTATGTACTATATGCTATGTACTATGTACTATATGCTATGTACTATGTACTATATGCTATGTACTATGTACTATATGCTATGTACTATGTACTATATGCTATGTACTATGTACTATATGTTATGTACTATGTACTATATGCTATGTACTATGTACTATGTATTATATGCTATGTACTATGTACTATATGCTATGTACTATGTACTATATGTTATGTACTATATGCTATGTACTATGTACTATGCTATGTACTATGTACTATGTACTATATGCTATGTACTATGTACTATATGCTATGTACTATGTATATGTTATGTACTATATGCTATGTACTATGTACTATATGCTATGTACTATGTACTATGTACTATATGCTATGTACTATGTACTATATGCTATGTACTATGTACTATATGTTATGTACTATATGCTATGTACTATGTACTATGTACTATATGCTATGTACTATGTACTATGTATTATATGCTATGTACTATGTACTATATGCTATGTACTATGTACTATATGCTATGTACTATGTACTATGTACTATATGCTATGTACTATTTACTATATGCTATGTACTATGTACTATATGCTATGTACTATGTACTATGTACTATATGCTATGTACTATGTACTATATGCTATGTACTATGTACTATATGCTATGTACTATGTACTATATGCTATGTACTATGTACTATATGCTATGTACTATGTACTATATGCTATGTACTATGTACTATATGCTATGTACTATGTACTATATGTTATGTACTATGTACTATATGCTATGTACTATGTACTATGTATTATATGCTATGTACTATGTACTATATGCTATGTACTATGTACTATATGCTATGTACTATGTACTATATGCTATGTACTATGTACTATGTATTATATGCTATGTACTATGTACTATATGCTATGTACTATGTACTATGTATTATATGCTATGTACTATGTACTATATGCTATGTACTATGTACTATATGTTATGTACTATATGCTATGTACTATGTACTATGTACTATATGCTATGTACTATGTACTATATGCTATGTACTATGTACTATATGCTATGTACTATGTACTATATGCTATGTACTATATGCTATGTACTATGTACTATATGCTATGTACTATGTACTATATGCTATGTACTATGTACTATATGCTATGTACTATGTACTATATGCTATGTACTATATGCTATGTACTATGTACTATGTACTATGTACTATATGCTATGTACTATGTACTATATGCTATGTACTATGTACTATATGCTATGTACTATGTACTATATGCTATGTACTATGTACTATATGCTATGTACTATATGCTATGTACTATGTACTATATGCTATGTACTATGTACTATATGCTATGTACTATGTACTATATGTTATGTACTATATGCTATGTACTATGTACTATGTACTATATGCTATGTACTATGTACTATATGCTATGTACATTTACTATATGTTATGTACTATAGCTATGTCTATGTACTATGTACTATATGCTATGTACTATGTACTATATGCTATGTACTATGTACTATATGCTATGTACATTACTATGATGTTATGTACTATATGCTATGTACTATGTACTATGTACTATATGCTATTACTATGTACTATATGCTATGTACTATGTACTATATGCTATGTACTATGTACTATATGTTATGTACTATATGCTATGTACTATGTACTATGTACTATATGCTATGTACTATGTACTATATGCTATCAGAACAATGTTAGGCTGATTGGTTAGCTTGCTAGTTAGTTTAGTTAGTTTGTTCGATCGTTCATTCATTCATTAGTTAGTTAGTTCATTAGTTAGTTCGCTCATTAGTTGAAGCAGGATTTGGCTCTGTAGCTCAGGCTCACCTCACACCCCCCATTGTTCTGGGCTAGCCTCTCCTGCTGGGACTGCAGGCCTGTGACTCGACCAGCTGGCAGAGCTGTTCACTGTGGCCCCGACTGTTCTGTGAGCTGTGTGCAGTCACATCTATGTCAGAGCCACGAAGCCGACTTTCCCAGAGCATTCACAGACCTTCCCCACAATCCTTTCCTTCTGAGCTCCCTGGGATGATGCCCCTTGGTATCACACCTCACCTGCCATGCTCCCTCTTTTGTGCCTTATCAAACAAACATGAGAAGGGACTTTGGAGCTGGGGAGGTGGCCCAAGCGGTAACAGCGGGACTCTTGACCATCAGGAGCTGGTGTTTCCCTTAGCTGTGCTGTTCCTTGTTGGTATTGGAACCAAATCTTTCAGAAATTAATTTTTGCTTTCCTTTTACTTCTTTTTTTAAATTGTCCCTCAATTCTGTGGCCAGAGGTCTGAGATTAAAATGTGTCTAGTCCCTCGTTGGCTAGCACATGGCCTCCTGCTGTCTTGATGCCTTCACCTCTCTGTCTCTGTTCTGATTTCTTCTTGTCAATGAAAATAAACAAACTGCATTCCGTGTTATTTATCATGTGCCACATGATGTTATAAGGCTTACACGTGATGGCAGAATGGCTGACTGGCCAAACGGACCACCTCACATAGCTGTCTAACAATGAGAGTCCTTGCCATCTGCTCTCTGTGTATTTCGTGCACATGGTATGCCACCCTTACCAACAGTCACCTTGGCCCTTACCGATCTTGAACATCCTGCTTCAGTCTTGCTTAGATCCTGTCCTCTTAGTTCCTCCCTGGTGCAGCCTCTGGTAGGTACCATGTCCTGCACTCCACATCCGTGGATCAAGGCTTTCAGACTCCACATGAGAGTGAGATCGTGCAGTATTTGTCTTTTGATGCTAGACTCATTATCATGTTGAGTAACATAACTTCATCCTATGTTGTCACCGGTGCCTGAGTTTCCTCCTTTTTGATGGCTGACTAATATTCCATTGTAATAGCCCACCACCAATGTACACATCATTCTAGGCAAGGATTTTTTTCAATAATATTTCAAAAGCGTAGATAAATAAGTGGGATTATATCTCATGAAGAAGCTGCTGCAGAGCAAAGGAAGCCATCCACATGGCATAGAGAGCACTTCCTGGACAGCACACGATGTTGGTGAGGCACAGTCACCTTCAGTGTCCTTGCCTGCTGCAGCCGCAGATCCAACCACCTGGGAAACAGTGTTGGAAAGCAAAACAGCCCAGCGGAGCTGACAAGTGCTATGTAGTTAGGACTAAGGACTCATCTACTGGACATGCACAGATGGCCTTGTCATCTCTCCCTTGCCAGCGCAGTGTTTCCGCTTCCCGTAGCCTCTGCACAGTGGCAGGAAGTACAAGCCACCTAGAGATGGAGTGAAGCGCTCCAGAGGACGTGTATGCGAATACCGCGTCATTTTATATAACACCCCAAGGGAGATCTATATACATCTAACAAAGGGTTAATATGCAGGGCACATAAGAAATTCAAAGGGCTGAAAAGATAGCGCAGGAACTAAAAGCGTGTATGGCTCTTGCAAAGGACCCACACCAAGGAGCTCACAACTCTGGTAACTCCAGCTCCAAGGGGTCTGATACCCTTTTCTGCCCATCTTAGGCACCCACGTGTATATGTATGTATACCCAGACACACACATGGTGGGCGGAGGATCTCAATCTTAAAAAGAAAGAAATAGTCCATGCCTATAATCCCAGCACTGGGGAGGCTGGGGCAAGTGGTTTTGGTGCTAGCCTGAACTACATAGTGAGTTACAGACCAGCCTGGGATACAGTATTAATGCCTGTCTCATTAAAAATAAGTAAACTAAAAAAGAAAGAACCACCCGGAGCAGTGGTGCACCCCTTTAATCCCAGCACTGGGGAGGCAGAGGCAGGAAAAGCTCTGTGAGTTTGAGGCCAGCCTGGTCCACAAAGTGAGTTCCAAGCCAGAGCTACATAGCAAGACCCCGTCTCAAAAACCTAAAAAAATAAAAAATTTAAGTTAAAAAGAAAAGGAGGGGAAAAAAAGAAAGAAACTAAAAATAGCTCCATAGGTAAGAACCGGGCAATCCAATTAAAAAGTAAGGAGCCAGACCTGACGGACACTTCTCAAAAGAGGACATTGAGATGGCCATGAGGTATGTGCAAACAGGCTTGGCACTGAAAATCACCAGAGTGATGCAAACTAAAATCACAGCAAGGCATTGCCTCACATCTGTTAGAGTGACTGGAGCCACAAAGATGAGGGGCAGGGGAGACAGCTTCACAGGGGAAATGCATTGCCACGCAGGCCCACAACCCTGAGTTCAACCTTGGAACCATGTACAGGTGGATGAAGAGACTGAGCTCGAGTTGTTCTCTGACCCCACACATGTGCTCAAGCACCTCCCCCAGGGGAGCATATCATCTGTGCACACACACTGACACACATACACACACACAGGAGCATATCATCTGCACACACACACTGACACATATAGAGAGGAGCATATCATCTGTGCACACACACTGACACACACACACAGGAGCATATCATCTGTGCACACACACAGAAGAGCATATCATCTGCACACACACACAGGAGCATAATATCTGTACACATACACTGACACGCACACAGAGAGGAACTTATCATCTGTGCACACACACTGACACACACACAAAGGAGCATATCATCTGTGCACACACACAGAGGAGCATAACATCTGCACACATACACTGACATGCACAAAAAGGAGCATATCATCTGTGCACACACACTGACACACACACAGGAGCATATCATCTGCACGCACACACTGACACACACACAGGAGCATATCATCTGCACGCACACACTGACACACACACAGGAGCATATCATCTGCACGCACACACTGACACACACACAGGAGCATATCATCTGCACGCACACACTGACACACACACAGGAGCATATCATCTGCACGCACACACTGACACACACACAGGAGCATATCATCTGCACGCACACACTGACACACACACAGGAGCATATCATCTGCACGCACACACTGACACACACACAGGAGCATATCATCTGCATGCACACACTGACACACACACAGGAGCATATCATTTGCACGCACACACTGACACACACACAGGAGTATATCATCTGTGCATACACACTGACACACACACACACAGGAGCATATCATCTGTGCACACACACTGACACACACAGGAGCATATCATCTGCACGCACACACTGACACACACACAGGAGCATATCATCTGCACGCACACACTGACACACACACAGGAGCATATCATCTGCACGCACACACTGACACACACACAGGAGCATATCATCTGCACGCACACACTGACACACACACAGGAGCATATCATCTGCACGCACACACTGACACACACACAGGAGCATATCATCTGCACGCACACACTGACACACACACAGGAGCATATCATCTGCACGCACACACTGACACACACACAGGAGCATATCATCTGCACGCACACACTGACACACACACAGGAGCATATCATCTGCACGCACACACTGACACACACACAGGAGCATATCATCTGCATGCACACACTGACACACACACAGGAGCATATCATTTGCACGCACACACTGACACACACACAGGAGTATATCATCTGTGCATACACACTGACACACACACACACAGGAGCATATCATCTGTGCACACACACTGACACACACACAGGAGCATATCATCTGCACGCACACACTGACACACACACAGGAGCATATCATCTGCACGCACACACTGACACACACACAGGAGCATATCATCTGCACGCACACACTGACACACACACAGGAGCATATCATCTGCACGCACACACTGACACACACACAGGAGCATATCATCTGTGCACACACACTGACACACACACAGAGGAGCATATCATCTGTGCACACACACTGACACACACACAGGAGCATATCATCTGCACGCACACACTGACACACACACAGGAGCATATCATCTGCACGCACACACTGACACACACACAGGAGTATATCATCTGTGCACACACACTGACACACACACACACACAGGAGCATATCATCTGTGCACACACACTGACACACACACACACAGGAGCATATCATCTGTGCACACACACTGACACACATACACAGGAGCATATCATCTGCACGCACACACTGACACACACACAGGAGCATATCATCTGTGCACACACACTGACACACACACACACACAGGAGCATATCATCTGTGCACACACACTGACACACACAGGAGCATATCATCTGCACGCACACACTGACACACACACAGGAGCATATCATCTGTGCACACACACAGAGGAGCATAACATCTGCACACATACACTGACATGCACAAAAAGGAGCATATCATCTGTGCACACACACTGACACACACACACAGGAGCATATCATCTGCACGCACACACTGACACACACACAGGAGCATATCATCTGTGCACACACACTGACACACACACACAGGAGCATATCATCTGCACGCACACACTGACACACACACAGGAGCATATCATCTGCATGCACACACTGACACACACACAGGAGCATATCATCTGCACGCACACACTGACACACACACACAGGAGCATATCATCTGCACGCACACACTGACACACACACAGGAGCATATCATCTGCATGCACACACTGACACACACACAGAAGCATATCATCTGCACGCACACACTGACACACACACAGGAGCATATCATCTGCACGCACACACTGACACACACACAGGAGCATATCATTTGCACGCACACACTGACACACACACAGGAGCATATCATCTGCACGCACACACTGACACACACACAGGAGCATATCATCTGCACGCACACACTGACACACACACAGGAGCATATCATTTGCACGCACACACTGACACACACACAGGAGTATATCATCTGTGCACACACACTGACACACACACAGGAGCATATCATTTGCACGCACACACTGACACACACACACAGGAGCATATCATTTGCACGCACACACTGACACACACACAGGAGTATATCATCTGTGCACACACACTGACACACACACACAGGAGCATATCATCTGTGCACACACACTGACACACACACAGAGGAGCATATCATCTGTGCACACACACTGACACACATACACAGGAGCATATCATCTGCATGCACACACTGACACACACACAGGAGCATATCATCTGTGCACACACACTGACACACATACACAGGAGCATATCATCTGCACGCACACACTGACACACACACAGGAGCATATCATCTGTGCACACACACAGAGGAGCATAACATCTGCACACATACACTGACATGCACACAGAGGAGCATATCATCTGTGTACACACACTGACACACACACAGGAGCATATCATCTGTGCACACACACTGACACACACACAGGAGCATATCATCTGTGCACACACACATAGACAAACAGACTCACACAAACACATACACAAATGGGCACACATCATTTGTATACACATACAGAGACACACAGACACACACACAGGCACACATCATCTGTGTGCACACCCATACACACACTACAAAACATTTAAGAAGTTGAAAGGCTGTAGAGGAGAAGCTGTCAGCCACGGCTGGTGGGAATATAAACTAATCCAGCCGCTATGGGAATCAGTCTGATTCCTCAAAAAATTATAAATAGGCTCACCATCTGATCCAGACAGCTCACTCCTGGGAATGGACCAGTTTGTTCAGGGACATCTGCACTCCAGGCAGCGCCGTGAAGACAGCCAAGAGACAGAAACAGCCTAAGTGTCCATGAACAGATGAACAGATATTTTTGTGCTTTTAAGTGCAAATTCACGTCTGTGGGAAAGCAAGATAGCCAGAAAAGTCTCACCCCTTGCTTTGTGTGATTTGCATGTTGAAAGTCACATGACTTACATTGTGACAGTCTGCTGGCCACAGTTTATGCAATACGCTTTGAGTTTTTCATAACTAACTAAAGTGGATTACTGTAAAGTTACAAAAAAAAAGTTGAAGGGGGGGAGTCATCAGCGGGTGACTATTACTATTAGTCACTCAGACAATACCCACCCTCTTGCCTTTATACATGTCATGTGACTTGCTTTGGCCAATGAGATGCCAGCACAGCCATGTCCATCACTTCCTGGGGCTATACGGGAGTATCCCAGCATACAGTTCTGTGTCAGGGGCCCATCAACCTGTACTGGAACAGACTTTGCATGAGTGAGAAGCCTTCACCACTGTGAGCCACTGCTATTTGTGTTTTCCACAGCAGACAGAGCCTGCCGCAACTTTCCGTGCAGCTGGTGAAAACCAACAGAGGCCATTTGAATGAGTGCCAAGTGCAAAAGTTTGAGGTGCTGCCTGAGTGACCGCTCATAGGTCAAACCTGCCTCAGCAAACAGTTCCAGGGCTTTACTGGACTGTATAATATCAAGGAGCAAGCAGCCTGCAGCTTGAAATGCTAATAACTTTATTTCATTTAAAAAGAGATAAAAGACGCAGGCGAGATGGCTCCAGAGGTAAAGGCTTTGCTGCCAAGCTCATGGGGTGAGTTTGATCTCCAGAGTCCACACTTCACCATCGCCCTCCCCCCCCCGCCCCCATCTCTCTCTCTCTCTCTCTCTCACACACACACACACTTTCTCTCTCTCTCTCTCTACACACACACATACACACACACACACACACAT
The DNA here is from genome assembly GCF_903995435.1 of Acomys russatus. NCBI lineage: Eukaryota > Metazoa > Chordata > Mammalia > Rodentia > Muridae > Acomys > Acomys russatus. The sequence goes on along the minus strand of NC_067137.1, from coordinate 116,410,092 downwards.
TATTTAAAAAAAAAAAAAAAAAAAAAAAAACAAGGGCCCAGCAAGATGTCTCAGTGGATAAAGGTGCTTCCCCCAAACCTGACAAACTGTGTATAACCCTGGAACCTATATGGTGGAACCAACTGCCACAAGCTGTCCCCTGGTTACTATGCATACATATGGCACATACCCAAACTTATACACACACATGCACGTAAATAGACAGGTAAAATAGAACAGATAACACGTCCTGCTGTCTCAATGGTGCTCAACTCCAGCTGGCCCTGGTCTCTAGTCTGTGACACTATCAGCAGGTGGTGGAACTGTTATGGGATGGGGCCCGGTGGGAGGAAGTTAGGTTACTACAGCAGGCTCTGGAGGCAATATTAGGACCCTATCCCCTCCCCCCAATTCTCTCTACTTCCTGACTACCATGAGGTAAGCCACTCTGCCACCATAATGTTCTGCCTGCCACAGGCCCAGAGCCACAGTGTCAAGTGACCCTAAAGTGAAGCCACAGTGGCCTTTTCCTTCTTGTGATGCCACAGTCTCGGGATTTTGTCCTGGTCACGGAACGCAGATGAACAGGGTGCTTGGGCTCCTGTCCTCCAGAGATGCTTCCCAGGCTCTGAGGTGGGTGTCCATCATCTTTGGTCAGCAGCCAAAGAGAGGACAGAACCCAGCCAGCTTTGCTGTCTCCAAGCCTTGGGGGCACTGCAATCATGTCACTTCTCTTTCTCTTCTGGGGCCAGCACAAGGCTTGGCTGAAATCCTCAGAGTGATCCAGGCTAGCCCAGTCCATTTCTGGAGCCAGTGGCCTTAGGTCATCTTGGAGGCCTCCTTGTGTCCCTGGGTCCTCTCTGTCTCTTTCAAAGTGTCTGAAATCAGGGCAGGCACAGCTGTTAGACCTGTCCTGGGAGGTCTGCACAGCTGCACGGGAGTCTGAGACAGCACGGATTGAGGGCAGCCTCCAGTCGGAAACTGAAGTGGTCCTCCAGGAGATGGAGAGAGGTGAGGCTATCTTGGTGCATGTTGAGGGACGCAATATCAGGCATTGGGAGAAAGAAATTGGGTCTCTTGTGTGCCCAGAGACACCAAGTGAGCTATGGATGGCCCCCCAATATCTTCAAGCCCAGCTCTTAGGGAAATGCCTTTGAACTGAGGAAAAGAGCCAAGTGCTTCAGGAGACAAGGGAACTGTGAGGATGTCAGAGGCCCTCTCAGCTGAATATCTTCTCAAAGGACTGTGAATGCAGGTGATGGTGAGAAAACAAACCTCCCGCAAAAGTAGCAAAGGCAGCAATTTCTCAAGGTACAAAGAAGCTACATAGAAAGAAATAGGTCACTGAACAACCAGGCACACGCTGAGTTACAGTGCACCAACCACACACTCAGTTATTGTCCCCCTCACACACTCAGTTACTGTCCCCATCACACACTCAGTTACTGTCCCCACCACACACACAGTTACTGTCCCCACCACACACTCAGTTACTGTCCCCAAAACACACACAGTTACTGTCCCCACCACACACTCAGTTACTGTCCCCACCACACACTCAGTTACTGTCCCCACCACACACACAGTTACTGTCCCCATCACACACTCAGTTACTGTCCCCACCACACACACAGTTACTGTCCCCATCACACACTCAGTTACTGTCCCCAAAACACACACAGTTACTGTCCCCACCACACACTCAGTTACTGTCCCCATCACACACTCAGTTACTGTCCCCACCACACACACAGTTACTGTCCCCACCACACACTCAGTTACTGTCCCCAAAACACACACAGTTACTGTCCCCACCACACACTCAGTTACTGTCCCCATCACACACTCAGTTACTGTCCCCACCACACACACAGTTACTGTCCCCTCCACACACTCAGTTACTGCCCCCAAAACACACACAGTTACTGTCCCCACCACACACTCAGTTACTGTCCCCATCACACACTCAGTTACTGTCCCCATCACACACTCAGTTACTGTCCCCATCACACACTCAGTTACTGTCCCCTCCACACACTCAGTTACTGTCCCCATCACACACTCAGTTACTGTCCCCACCACACACACAGTTACTGTCCCCTCCACACACTCAGTTACTGTCCCCAAAACACACACAGTTACTGTCCCCACCACACACTCAGTTACTGTCCCCACCACACACTCAGTTACTGTCCCCATCACACACTCAGTTACTGTCCCCTCCACACACTCAGTTACTGTCCCCACCACACACACAGTTACTGTCCCCATCACACACTCAGTTACTGTCCCCATCACACACTCAGTTACTGTCCCCACCACACACTCAGTTACTGTCCCCATCACACACTCAGTTACTGTCCCCCTCCACACACTCAGTTACTGTCCCCAACACACACACAGTTACTGTCCCCATCACACACTCAGTTACTGTCCCCTCCACACACACAGTTACTGTCCCCACCACACACTCAGTTACTGTCCCCACCACACACTCAGTTACTGTCCCCATCACACACTCAGTTACTGTCCCCACCACACACACAGTTACTGTCCCCTCCACACACTCAGTTACTGTCCCCATCACACACTCAGTTACTGTCCCCACCACACACACAGTTACTGTCCCCACCACACACACAGTTACTGTCCCCATCACACACTCAGTTACTGTCCCCATCACACACTCAGTTACTGTCCCCACCACACACACAGTTACTGTCCCCTCCACACACTCAGTTACTGTCCCCACCACACACACAGTTACTGTCCCCATCACACACTCAGTTACTGTCCCCACCACACACACAGTTACTGTCCCCACCACACACACAGTTACTGTCCCCTCCACACACTCAGTTACTGTCCCCATCACACACTCAGTTACTGTCCCCACCACACACACAGTTACTGTCCCCACCACACCACACAGTTACTGTCCCCATCACACACTCAGTTACTGTCCCCACCACACACACAGTTACTGTCCCCACCACACACACAGTTACTGTCCCCATCACACACTCAGTTACTGTCCCCACCACACACACAGTTACTGTCCCCACCCACACACCACAGTTACTGTCCCCATCACACACTCAGTTACTGTCCCCCACCACCACACAGTTACTGTCCCCACCACACACACAGTTACTGTCCCCATCACACACTCAGTTACTGTCCCCACCACACACACAGTTACTGTCCCCACCACACACACAGTTACTGTCCCCACCACACACTCAGTTACTGTCCCCACCACACACACAGTTACTGTCCCCACCACACACTCAGTTACTGTCCCCACCACACACTCAGTTACTGTCCCCACCACACCACACAGTTACTGTCCCCACCACACACACAGTTACTGTCCCCATCACACACTCAGTTACTGTCCCCATCACACACTCAGTTACTGTCCCCACCACACACACAGTTACTGTCCCCATCACACACTCAGTTACTGTCCCCCCCACACACTCAGTTACTGTCCCCACCACACACTCAGTTACTGTCCCCACCACACACTCAGTTACTGTCCCCACCACACACCACAGTTTACTGTCCCATCACACACTCAGTTACTGTCCCCACCACACACACAGTTACTGTCCCCACCACACACACAGTTACTGTCCCCATCACCTACACTCCAGTTACTGTCCCCACCACACACACAGTTACTGTCCCCACCACACACACAGTTACTGTCCCCATCACACACTCAGTTACTGTCCCCATCACACACTCAGTTACTGTCCCACCACACACACAGGTTACTGTCCCTCACACACTCAGTTACTGTCCCCACCACACACACAGTTTACTGTCCCCATCACCACTCAGTTACTGTCCCCACCACCACACACAGTTACTGTCCCCATCACACACTCAGTTACTGTCCCCACCACACACACAGTTACTGTCCCCACCACACACACAGTTACTGTCCCCATCACACACTCAGTTACTGTCCCCACCACACACACAGTTACTGTCCCCACCACACACACAGTTACTGTCCCCACCACACACTCAGTTACTGTCCCCCACCACACACCAGTTACTGTCCCCACCACACACTCAGTTACTGTCCCCATCACACACTCAGTTACTGTCCCCACCACACACACAGTTACTGTCCCCACCACACACACAGTTACTGTCCCCATCACACACTCAGTTACTGTCCCCATCACACACTCAGTTACTGTCCCCACCACACACACAGTTACTGTCCCCACCACACACTCAGTTACTGTCCCCACCACACACTCAGTTACTGTCCCCACCACACACTCAGTTACTGTCCCCACCACACACACAGTTACTGTCCCCATCACACACTCAGTTACTGTCCCCACCACACACACAGTTACTGTCCCCACCACACACACAGTTACTGTCCCCATCACACACTCAGTTACTGTCCCCACCACACACACAGTTACTGTCCCCACCACACACACAGTTACTGTCCCCATCACACACTCAGTTACTGTCCCCATCACACACTCAGTTACTGTCCCCACCACACACACAGTTACTGTCCCTCCACACACTCAGTTTACTGTCCCCACCACACACACACAGTTTACTGTCCCCTCCACACACTCAGTTTACTGTCCCCACCACCCACACTCAGTTACTGTCCCCACCCACACACACAGTTACTGTCCCCTCCACACACTCAGTTACTGTCCCCAAAACACACACAGTTTACTGTCCGCACCACACACATAGTTACTGTCCCCACCACACACTCAGTTACTGTCCCCACCACACACTCAGTTACTGTCCCCATCACACACTCAGTTACTGTCCCCATCACACACTCAGTTACTGTCCCCACCACACACACAGTTACTGTCCCCTCCACACACTCAGTTACTGTCCCCAAAACACACACAGTTACTGTCCGCACCACACACATAGTTACTGTCCCCACCACACACTCAGTTACTGTCCCCCCACATACACTCAGTTACTGTCCCCTCCACACACTCAGTTACTGTCCCCAAAACACACACAGTTACTGTCCCCTCCACACACACAGTTACTGTCCCCACCACACACTCAGTTACTGTCCCCACCACACACTCAGTTACTGTCCCCACCACACACACAGTTACTGTCCCCATCACACACTCCGTTACTGTCCCCACCACACACACAGTTACTGTCCCCTCCACACACTCAGTTACTGTCCCCACCACACACACAGTTACTGTCCCCACCACACACACAGTTACTGTCCCCTCCACACACTCAGTTACTGTCCCCATCACACACTCAGTTACTGTCCCCACCACACACACAGTTACTGTCCCCTCCACACACTCAGTTACTGTCCCCATCACACACTCAGTTACTGTCCCCACCACACACACAGTTACTGTCCCCTCCACACACTCAGTTACTGTCCCCATCACACACAGTTACTGTCCCCTCCACACACTCAGTTACTGTCCCCACCACACACTCAGTTACTGTCCCCTCCACACACTCAGTTACTGTCCCCACCACACACACAGTTACTGTCCCCACCACACACTCAGTTACTGTCCCCACCACACACTCAGTTACTGTCCCCAAAACACACACAGTTACTGTCCCCATCACACACTCAGTTACTGTCCCCACCACACACTCAGTTACTGTCCCCATCACACACTCAGTTACTGTCCCCACCACACACACAGTTACTGTCCCCATCACACACTCATTTACTGTCCCACCACACACTCAGTTACTGTCCCCAAAACACACACAGTTACTGTCCCCATCACACACTCAGTTACTGTCCCCCACCACACACTCAGTTACTGTCCCCAAAAACACACACAGTTACTGTCCCCACCACACACACAGTTACTGTCCCCATCACACACTCAGTTACTGTCCCCACCACACACTCAGTTACTGTCCCCAAAACACACACAGTTACTGTCCCCATCACACACTCAGTTACTGTCCCCACCACACACTCAGTTACTGTCCCCAAAACACACACAGTTACTGTCCCCATCACACACTCAGTTACTGTCCCCACCACACACTCAGTTACTGTCCCCAAAACACACACAGTTACTGTCCCCACCACACACACAGTTACTGTCCCCTCCACACACTCAGTTACTGTCCCCATCACACACTCAGTTACTGTCCCCCACCACACACACAGTTACTGTCCCCTCCACACACTCAGTTACTGTCCCCATCACACACTCAGTTACTGTCCCCACCACACACACAGTTACTGTCCCCACCACACACACAGTTACTGTCCCCACCACACACTCAGTTACTGTCCCCACCACACACTCAGTTACTGTCCCCACCACACACACAGTTACTGTCCCCACCACACACACAGTTACTGTCCCCTCCACACACACAGTTATTGTCCCCACCACACACTCAGTTACTGTCCCCACTACACACTCAGTTACTGTCCCCACCACACACACAGTTATTGTCCCCACCACACACTCAGTTACTGTCCCCACCACACACTCAGTTACTGTCCCCTCCACACACTCAGTTACTGTCCCCTCCACACACACAGTTATTGTCCCCACCACACACTCAGTTACTGTCCCCACTACACACTCAGTTACTGTCCCCACCACACACACAGTTACTGTCCCCTCCACACACTCAGTTGCTGTCCCCTCCACACACACACAGTTACTGTCCCCATCACACACTCAGTTACTGTCCCCTCCACACACTCAGTTACTGTCCCCACCACACACACAGTTACTGTCCCCTCCACACACTCAGTTGCTGTCCCCTCCACACACACACAGTTACTGTCCCCTCCACACACACAGTTACTGTCCCCTCCACACACTCAGTTGCTGTCCCTCCACACACACACAGTTACTGTCCCCTCCACACACACAGTTACTGTCCCCTCCACACACTCAGTTGCTGTCCCCTCCACACACACACAGTTACTGTCCCCTCCACACACTCAGTTACTGTCCCCACCACACACACAGTTACTGTCCCCACCACACACTCAGTTACTGTCCCCACCACACACACAGTTACTGTCCCCACCACACACTCAGTTACTGTCCCCACCACACACACAGTCACTGTCCCCACCACACACACAGTTACTGTCCCCACCACACACTCAGTTGCTGTCCCCTCCACACACTCAGTTACTGTCCCCACCACACACACAGTTACTGTCCCCACTACACACACAGTTACTGTCCCCACCACACACTCAGTTACTGTCCCCACCACACACACAGTTACTGTCACCACCACACACACAGTTACTGTCCCCACCACACACTCAGTTACTGTCCCCAAAACACACACTGAGTTACTGTCCCCTCCACACACTCAGTTATTGTCCCCACCACACACTCAGTTACTGTCCCCACCACACATTCAGGTACAGGTCCCTCAACACACACACATGTACATGCTTGTACACACACACACACACACACACACACACACACACACACACACACACACACACACACACACACCATGCTCTCCCACAGGACAAATGTTCACCCATCAGGTATGGACTTGTTCAACGCTACAGGATTTGAACCCTGGGCCAGTTTGACTACATTCACTGCTCTGATAATGCAGCAGCATGTTCTTAGGGCTCACAGTTGATTGGTTGCTTCATTTTCCTCCTAAGCACAGAGAAACTGACAGCCCAGATGCCTGGATACTCTCCCAACTGAAAGGAACAGGACACAGGAATGTCCGGGTGTATGGAATCAGTCCCTTAAGGGCCAGTATGTCCAGAAGATGCTAAATGCAGACCTGCTGAGGGATGGGGCTAGTCTCCATTTTACCAGTGATGAAACTAAGGCTTTGTTGGGGCATGTGATACATCCATGGCTCCCCTGTACCCAGGAAGTAGGGCCCAGTCTGAAGGGCAGGCATTGAAAAGGCAGCATCTTCAGTAGGCTGGCGGTTCCTGCTATAAATACAATGCTGACTCCTGGGTAACCTTAGCCTCCTCCAGGCTTGCCCGCCCAGGCATAAGGCCATAAATCCCAGTGCCTGCACCGCCTGCTGTGCTCCCCTCTTGACGGAATTTTCCGGATGCCCTAACAAGGTACCACATTTTTTAAAAACAGGCTCCAGATGATTGGAGACTGTGGTGAGCTACCTGGCTCTCCTGGAAAGGGGGTGTGGCTGAAGGCAGGAAGACATTCCTGGACTAAGGACCTGAGTACTGAGCCCTGGGAATGGGGGAGGTGGGTTCAAGCCTCTGCTAGACCCTACAGCCATGGGATAACCTTGGGCATGCTATCTGCCCTCTGGCTTCCGTTTCTTAGCTATATAGCGAAGTTGATGCCACTTGCCTCCAGGCAAGTAAAGTCTGATCCAAAGTGCTCAGGACTAGGAAGGTGTCCTGGTCCCTTCACTTCCTTCTCTGTGCTGGCGCTCATTTGTCACACTGCTAAGGAGGAGTGGCATCATTTCAATGCTTCTACGTGCTCGGGGGGGGGGGGGGGGGCGTCCCTTACTCTTACAGAAGCACAAAGAGCAGAACCGCTTCCCGGACCCTTCAGAATAATGAGAAAACAGTGGAGCTGTGTCCAAGAAGCACATGTCTCCAGAATGTTGACACTGTTATCACAGGCCCTGAGTCTGGTTAGGGACAACAGGGAGATTCCACTGCAGCTTCCTGGGTCTGAAGCTGGAGGCAGGAGTCCCAGAGAAGCCTGAATGTCAGGGGGATATATTCAAGGAGACTCCAGCACGGAGCCCCCCCCCCCAACACTGCACCCACAGGCCAGGTTCTTTGTTGTTGTTTGGGGAAAGGAGTCTTGTTTCGTTTTGAGCTGTTGTGTTTTTTGAGACAGGGTCTCTCTCTGTAGCTGAAGCTGGCCTCAGGCTTTAAACCCTCCTGCCTCAGCCTCCTCAGCAGGACTGTTTATATTCGCAGACAAGGGCTCTGTGTCAGACCCATATAAGGAAGAGAAAGACTGCTGCATTGCGTTTTACAACCAGAAAAAAAAAAATGATGCTAGGAGCTTGCTCAGGGTCTCTGCTGAGCCATGACAAAGCAAATCAGCAAGCCAGGGCCTAGTGCCCCCCTCCTAGTCGAGGAAGGGACAGAGAGGACAAGTCCTGGCCCCCAGGCCCAACACATGCATTCCCTCAGCGCCACACCATTGCCTTGGCAGGCTAAATATTGTCTTAAGGCCTTCCTGAAATACGGGTGGCTTTACAAACTGCTAAAACTAGGGCTGTGTCCCTGGTGCAGGGAGTGAGCTATTCCGGGTCTGTGTCAGGTGTGGGGCCTGGTCAGCCAGAGACTGCTGTTGGCGGCTCTCCAGGCACCGGTGGCCTACACAGCGCCACCAGCAATGCTTGGCAGCCAGCTCTGCTGGCGCCTAGTGGAAACAGGCGAGGTCAGGCTGCTTTTGAATATGTCTCCCTCCCAGCACACATGCACACATAGAGCCAGACCCAGACTGTCCATCAGATAGCACAGTGCCTCCTGGGACAGCCTGGCATGGCTGCAAATGCCTAAGAATCACCGAAGTGAGCTTTTAGGACAAAGACTGTATGGGCCAGAGATGAGCCACGTCTTACCAAGGACGCCACTTCAGGGAGATGCCCAGGCCATGTGTGCCTCTGAGCATCAGCTCTCAGTAACCACCCATCCTGTCTCAAAGGAACCACTGTGGTCATGATACACTGGGCACCAGCAGACACTTTTATACATTATTATAATTTTCACAAACTGTGGCTTAGGTATATAACCACAGTCCCGTTATCACCTGCGAATGCTGAAACTCAAAGGAACTGATCGATGTCACCCAACCTGAAGGTGACAGTTTGGAGATCAGAGCCTGGGCCACTTACTCCAGAGTCCCACAGTAAACACCGAGTGCGTTGTCCTCAGCTCCCACTATTTGAGACAGCCAATCCCCACAAGTCAGGACATGTGGCAGGACCAGAACCTGACTGTATCTCCTCTATCCTGTGTCCCCAGCCCTCTCTAGGCCGGAAGGTGTTCTCTGGAGCTGACCATAGGCTGATAGAGTTGAGTCAGGACATCCCAATGGGTTCAGGATCCCGGGAAACCCCGTAGGACATACGAGATTGCCCCAGATTCATGTTTACATGGCTTCTGTTACAGATGATATCAGAGGCCATGCACCCTGCACCTATTTTGAAGCCCAGTCCCCCATCTCGATCCTGCACCCTGTGGTCAGCACTGTCCTTTCTCCAAGCTGACCAGCCTGGAAATTTGCTAGAGGTACAGCTTCCCGCAAAGAGGAAATAAGGGGTGCAGCCAAGGCTGAGCTTTAAAACTCAAACTGCCTCTGCTGGGCTGCAGCTCCCGAGTGTCAAACTAAGAAGAAAGGGTCCCCATTTCACTGCTGCCTGCAGCCCGTGGGGGGCCCGGTGCCCTTGGTGACCGGAGGCCTTGCCTTTGCAACCGGAGCCATGGCTGGTAAATATAGCACTGCCACTCACCAGCTGAGGGGCCCTCGCCGTCCGACATGGTGGGGGAGATGGGCAGCCAGCTGGCCACCAGCCTGCAAGGACACTCAGAGCCCTCAACAGCCGTCACCCACCCAGCCTGGCTTGGAACTGCTGTGTCCAGCCCCTAGGCAGTGTCCTGCCTCAGCCAGCCTGGCCACCCCCCCATGTTGGGCTGGGCAGATAAGAGCACGCTCCCAGTGCCAGGAACCTGTGCGATTGGTGGATAATTCTAGGCACTGCCCTCCCCTGTCTGGGGCCTCTCCTCAGCAGCCCCAGAATGCTGCCTGAGAAGCCACGGCACCCCAGGGTGCTGGACCAGTCCCTAGAAACCCAGCTCTGGAGACTATGGAATGCCTATTCCCTCCCTGCTGGGGCTGGTCCCACCTACTAAGCCAGGCCCATTTATGGGCATTTAGTGAAGGAGAATCAAGGGGTGCCCCAGTGAACGCATGCTGGCACCAGGAGGCATGCAGACAATCACATTAGGTCCATGTCACAGACAGGGTTAAATGACCCTGAAGGGAAACCAGCCCTCTAGGGGTGTAACCGGGATCTGGAGCCAGGCTGTCTGTCTCCAAGGCAAAGGAAGCCTTGCCTTTGTTTAGCTGAGAGCACCCACACCTCTGGACATGCACGGGATGCTTTCGGCTCCCCACATATTGGAGAGCTTCAGGAAGAGAGGAGCTCCCTACAGGAAGCGAGATGACTTCTGTATTCACACAAGAAACATAAGATTGAGAGAGCGCACAGCCACATGCACTTAGTGTGCGCTTGTTGTGTCAGGAGTCCACGCAGCCCTCTCCTGGCTCCCACAAGGCAATGGGCAGTTCTAGTGGAGGACCCAGGATCCCAGAGGCATCACCTGGGGTCACTGCAGTTGTGAGACTCACCAAGTGAAACAGCTTAAAGAAAAAGGGGTTGGGGGTGGGGGGTGTAGGGGTGGATTTGGGAATGAACTCAATCAGAGAGATGGAGAATGTTCTCATATTGTCCCTGAAAGCGTTGTCTGGCTACAGCGTCCATCCCAGGAACGTGAGCCAGCAGGTACAAAGGGAAGCGCTGGTAAACCCCAGCAAGAGACTGGCAGGGGTCCCCAGCATAGCCTGAGGGTGATGCCACTGTCCAAGCAGGAAGTCTATTTTCCTGTGGAGGGAAACATTCAAGGCAGGAGAAGCCAGGCAAGCTTCCTGGAGGAGGAGGCAAATATTTGTGCTAAGGGCTAGGAACTCTCAGAAAAATGGTTCTGGGGGCCTCCTGGCAACTTTTATATGGCCTCTGAGGCCTTTCCTAGCTCAAAGACCACAGAGGGTTAAGGTTACCAGCTTTCAAAGGAAGTCCTTTCCAGGAAAAGGGAGGAGGGAGGGCTGAAAAGTTACATCTCACCCTCACCCAGCACTGGCCCACTGGAAGGCAGAGGCTTGCAAAGGAATTCAAACTCTGCAAAAGGCCCCAGGTCTTCCAGTCTGGTCCATGTTGCTCCCTGTGCCGAGCACTCCCCCCCTTCCTCCTCCCTTCCCCCTTCTCCTTCCTCCTCCCTCCCTCCCTCCTCCTCCCCTTCCTCCTCCCTCCCTCTTCCTCCTCCTCTTCCTCCTCCCTTCCCCCTCTTCCTCCCCTTCCTCTTCCCTCCCTCCCCCTCCTCCTCCCCTTCCTCCTCCCTCCCCCCTCTTTCCTCCCTCCTCACCTCTCCTCATCCCTCCCCCCTTCCCCCTCCTCCTCCCCCCTCCTCCTCTCCATCCCCCTCCTCTTCTCATCTAATTGTCCAGAGGCAGCTCAGGGCCCCTGCACTGTGCGTCCACTGCCCCTGAACACCACTGTACAAATGCTGACCTTGCTGTGGCCAGGTCCTGGGCACCACTGTGCCGACCCCTTGTTGCTTTCATGGGCGATGTGCTCACCACCACTAGAAGTGTGCAAGCAAAGCTGGGCAGCCTGGCTAGGTCTACAGAGGAAGCTCGGGCATCAGATGGGGCTGGAGAAAATAGTGTTAGAGTCCCCTTGAGGGCGACTAGTAAATTGGAACTGATGGCCATACTGGGTCCCTGCCAACTAAGGCCTTAATTTTAAGGGATAAAAGAGAAAGCAAATCCAGACACTCCAGGACAGTCTCCAGATCTGTGAGGTCTTTATCGCCTCTGCCCTACAAGTCTTCTTCTTCTTCTCCCTTGACCCAGGCTGAAACTACCCAGTGCTCACCAAATAGCGTAGGCACTGAGGATATCAGAGCTTGGACGATGGGACAGTATCTCACCTCACAGTGGTCCTGCCTTTGGGAGTGTAGTGGTTTGGATAAGAATGGCCCCCATATAGGCTTATCTATTTGAACACTTGGTCTCCAGTTGGTGGACCTGTTTGGAAAGGATTAGCAGCCAGTGGCCTTCTTGGAGGGGCCAGGTCACTGAGGCTGGCCTCAGAAGTTTCAAGAGCCCATGTCCCTATGCTGAGCCATGCCCACTTAGATCTCCCTTGTGCTTGTGGATGAAGATGTGAGCTCCAAGCTCCTGCTCCAGTGCCACGCCTGCCTGCTTGCCTGCCTGCTGCTGCCGGGCTCCCTTCCACAATGGTTACTAACTCAAACCTGCTGCAACCTTGAGCCCCAAAATAAATGAAGACAGGGGGTAAGGGCAGTGGGAGTTAATAGTGCCAGGTGTCCCCAGTTTTGGGTAATGCAGCAAGTCACAGTAGGTACCATCTGTGTCCCCAAGGAAGTGACCAGGAAAGGGGTAGCCATCAGAAGGCAGGGTGTTGGGGAGTCAGACTTGGCTCTTGGAATCTGCCTTGCTCTGTGGCTTTGGGCTATGGTGCCCCTCTCAGTGCCTCTCCTTCCAGGTTTGGAAGCACTAGTGGTGTGTAGCTGGCCTTAAGCTACATAGTGGGCAGGAGAGTCCCACGTGCCATCAGGTGTGCACAGCCTCAGATCTCACCTTCTACTCTGGGCTCTTGAGATAGGCTCATTTCACAGGAGTACACTTCAGGATAGAGGAGTGCAGTGACTCACTGCAGGGGCCTCGGAGACTGCTGAAGTCCCAGCCAGGGCGTCAGGTATGCAGCTTGTCCTAGTATGGGCAACAGCAGGGCTTAGGGAGAAGGCTGCACGGAGATGCTCACATTTAGCCCTGGTGGGCAGACTGCAGGCCCAGGGCTGGAAGGAGCCTGGTGACACACACAGAGAAAGGGTCAGATGCCAGCTCCACAGGGGCCTCTGGACGGCTGGACAAGCCTGGGCCCAACCTCAATATCCTCCCTATCAGGGGCTGCCAACATGTCACAAGGAGCCTTCGGCCTCCTTTTCTGGAGCCGTCTCTCTGTCTGGCTCTACATCCCACCCAGAGGGAGAACCCAGTGTTGGCTCCTGTGTGCAGGCCACTTCCTCTTCCTGTCCTTGGCCCCAAGTCCCTTCCTGTTCTCTTTATTGTGGGAACATGTGTTAGGAGGAAAGAAAAAAAAAAAAAAACCCACCAACAACGACAACTTGATTATCTTGCCCTTGAGTCATAATAGCAAGAAATGAGCCCACTGTATGTATGAGAATTTGTGAGCAGGTGAGTGGGCATGTGTGCATACGTGTGCTTGGTAGTCGGCATGTAGGATATGTATGTGATGCTGTGGGTATGTGCTCCCATGTAATCATGCACCTGTATACATACATGGGCTTTACATGCATAGAGTGTGTATATGCATGTGAGGCAAGCAATTGCACATGTGCAGTCAAGCTTCTGCCAGTTTGTGCCAACCTTGACAGCTAACCCCACCAGCTCCCAGCGCTCACGAGCACCTGGTGAAATTCCAACAACTACTGGTGGCCACTCCCAGGCCTCTAACAAGGGCTCAGTACAGTCTCCTGGAGCCCCAAGCTGCTACAGGTGGAGGGGCTGAGGTCAGGAAGGAGGGACAGGTGGTCGGGGTAGTATTCTATGGGGAACAGTTTCGCAGAAACTTAGGGGATGATTGGGAGCGGGCAGGAGAAAGGCCTGGTGTAAGAAAGACTTCATGGCTCCCCAAGAATGGCAAGGCGTCTGCAGGTGGGATGAGAGAGGTTGGCAGGAGTTGAGGCCTTTGAAAAAGAATAAGGTATGAACAGCCACCCCTGTATATGGACATCAGTGGGATCCAGCCCTGAGCCTGGAGTCTGGGTGACATGGTCAGAGAGGAGGCCCACTTTCTACCCACTCTCCCACTGGGGCACTTACTTGCCTTCAGCTCATCAGTCCTGGCCAGGTCTTGGGCGTCCAGCATCTCATCCTTTCTAGAAACCTCCTTCTCTCTTTGTTTGGTTTAGTTTGGTTTTTCGAGACAGGGTTTCTCTGTGTAGCCGTGGCTGTCCTGGACTCACTCTGTAGACCAGGCTGGCCACAAACTCACAGCGATCCGCCAGCCTCTGTCTCTTGAGTGCTGGGATTAAAGGCGTGCGCCACCACATCTGGCATAAACCCCGTTCTCTCTTGACCTTAGATGAGAGAGTATACAGCTTACCCCCCAGCAACTCAGTGGGTGGGACTTGAAGGTTGGCACATGCCCGCACTGAATGGAACTGCACTGAGCTGGTAGCCTTGTGGAGGAGGCCTATGCTATGCATGGGAAGAAGACTACTTAGCTAAGGCTAGCCCAGGGCAGTGTTCTCACTTGTCCACCAACTCAGATTGGAGCAGACACCTCCTCCAGCTAGGATAAAGTCAGTTACATCCAGCTACACACAGCCTGAGACACACACACATGAACATACAGACATGCATGGAGACTCCCATGCATCACATATGCAAAGAGGAGACTACGGGAACACACAGCGATGCTGAGAGACCCAAGCAGACGCAAATGTGTACCCATGGGGCTCACGCACATATAGGTTTACATACATAGGGGTTTACATGTATGAGGCTCATACATAATAACAGGAAGCATATGCACATGGGAAATGCACAGGCACGTGTATACACACACACACACCCCTATGTGACTCCAGCACAGCTCTGGAAATTAATCCTGCATGCCCAGCCCCCTGGCCCAGCCCAGGCACCTAAGTAAAACACTCTTGGGGTGTCCTCTAGGCTCTAGACCAACAGGCCAGGACAGCTACTTTAGTGTGCCTGGTGGGAGGAGAAGCAGCCTGTGGCTCCTCAGGTCAAAGCCCTCACATCTAGCTCAGGACCCTAAAAAGCCTACCTTGTGGTGAAAGCAGGAAGAGCCTCACAGGAAGGCTTCTTGTCCTGGGCACGGCACCTGGATGTTGAGGCCCTCACTCTCTCTTGGGCCCTGTAAAAGGGAAAGCCCCCCACCCAAAGCTAGGACCTCATGAGCACTGCGGAGAAGCTGAACTCAAACGTGCCATTTTTGTAGTGCTCAACAGGCCATCAAGGCTGCCTCTCCTGATGCTCTCCCTTTCACACAGAGGCAGTCTTTGCCCTGGTACAAGGGCAAAGGCGCATACCCTAATCTCAGGCTAAACCTTCAGCCAAGACCTAAAGAGGGAGTGGGAAGCAAATTTGGATCCTCTGACTCCACCCCATCCCCACTCAGGATAGAGCCTGGAACCTGACCAGTCACCTGGAAGGACGTGATTATTCCCGCTGCAGCTGGCCCCATTCTTACCCATCATGCCCAGCTCCGAACACAGCAAGGTGGGCCCTTCCCAGTGAGCTGGCATCCAGTGGAGTCCCCAGCTTCCCTTTAGACTCCACGCTCTTGGAGGGTCAGAACCCACCACACCTTACCCATGGCAGCGAGAATTCCCAGCATGCCTCTTGCTGGGGGGAGCCACTCTGTCTGCTTGGGAGCTGGAGCCACCCCTGTTAAAGGGTCTCAAGTCTAGGGAAGTATAAACTGCCCACCCAAGACCATAAATACTAGAAGCTTCCTGCCAGAGAGCGTATATTCCAAGCCCATGTCCTCCTCACATTCTTGTGTCCATGTTTTCAAGGGAGGGAACTTTCAGAAAAGGTCACCATTGCCTAGAGGCAGGCAGGGAGGCAGCAACCTCCCACGCCCCACGCCCCACCCCTTGGGGGAGGGCATCAGAGGCAGAAGGAGAGAGCTGACCCAGCCACCCTCCCCTTCTACAGCTCTGGCCAATGACTCCCATCTGTGGTCTGAGAGTTCCAGCTGGCTCTCGGAGTCAGGTTTTCCCCTCCCTAGCAGCCCACAGTGCAGGTCCATCTCTAAGAAAGCTATTGAAAACTGAGGGCCAGGTTGTTGGCCAGCAGGAGACTGAACCGGCACCTCCCAACCCCAGGATCCCGGCAGGGTAAGGAAAGCACAGAGCACCCCTGTCATAGTGAGTGGGTGAGCAGGCCATTCCAGAGCTGCTCCAGGGTGGCCCCATGTGGCTGGTCTGGGGACTGCAAGCGATATAGACGTTAATAATGGGCAGCGGGAAGGGATTCCAAGGCTCTGTGCCGAGCTCCACCCCATGCATGACGGTGCCTAGCTGCTCCACCAGCCCCCAGAAGTGAGTCCTTTTGTCTTCCCTGCCTTTTGGGTGAGGAGACCATTGTGCAAGCTCCAAAGCCAGTGACAGGTGGGGTCAGGATTTGACCTCTGCTGGACTGAGAGCCCTACCCCTCACAGAAGGCCCACTGTGTGGTAGGGAGTGGTTTTGGAGGTCTTGGGAGGACCCTTCCTGCCTTCTGCCTCTCTGTCCTTTAGGTTCCAGCACAGAGATCTAACTCAGGCCTGGGTGACAGGCCGCCAGGTGGGAGGGGCCATGAGTGCATCCTAATTCCATAAGAACTTTGACGTCCCCAGTTCCTGTCCCCTGGGAGGATTTGGGGCAATTACCAGCCCAAGTCAGAGGACACTGACTTGTGTGTGCAATTTGACACTTCTGGAAGCAGCTAATCCTCCAGATAAGGTTGGGCTGTGCCCTTACAGTACGGAGACGCAGTGACTCGTGGCCCTTCAGGTGGATAAGGGAGGTGCTGTCCTGTGGAGGTCAGGCCCAGCCATGGCAGAAATCCGGGACTGGCATGGGGCTTGAAAGTGGCAGGTGAGCTTCAGACATGCTCCAGGCAGGGGTTGAGGGGTGGTTGTAGTAGGGCAGAAGCGAGGCAGGGCTGGTAGGGGCAGTGACCAGTCAGGGGTGGTTTTGCCTGTAAAACATAAGCCAAGCTACAGAGAGTGGCAGGAGGTGGACTGGAGCCAGGCCTACAGCTCCAGAGGTGTCCCCAAGCCCCTGTGCAGAAGCTGAAATCAAAGTACTTGTATAAGACAACCTGGGCTGGGGCAGGGACAGGCCAGGAACCCAGGCCCTGACTGTACAGAGCAAATCACCTCCTCTGTAAGCCTTGGCTTCTTCATCTGTTCCTTAGGAAAATCAAGACTGCTCAGGACCAAGGGACACAACGGCTATCGAAGATCGTCACAGGTTTACACCTCCCCTAGTGTGGAGAAGGGGCCTTGCTGAGGTAAGGGCAATTTGTCTCTGACACAGGCTCCCAGTGACAAAGGAGGAGCTGAGACCGCCCCCTCCTCCCTGAGACTGGCCCATAGCACACAGCCTGCCAGGCAGCCTATAAAGGAATGATTTAGTCAACCTTGAAGTCTGACCACCCCCAAGACCCTACAGCTGCCCAGAGCCTCCTCTGGCTAGGCTCATAGGTACAACACAGTGCCCGCGGGTGTTGGCAGGTGTGAGGCAGATATGGGTGTCCAGTTCAAGCATAAACTTTACACAACTGCTTGAGGGCCAACACACACACACACACACACACACACCTCAAAGCCAAGACCCCTCCTGTAATCCCAGAGCCACTCAGCACCTTGCTGCAGAGACTCTACACACAGCACATGAATCCTGCTAAAGCAGGGCCCTCCTTCTGGTAACAGGCAGGCTTCTTGAACAGTGATATTGTCTGGGCCTCTCTAGAGCCTTCTGTAAGCAGACAGCCCCCCCAGGGATCACCCACATCATCCCACCCTGCACCCAGAAGAAAGGAGAGCATCCTGGCCTGGGCGGCCGTTCATTCATGCAGTCAACACACATTTATTGGGCATCGACTCTGGTCCAGACCCTAGTTAGCAACAAGGACCTCAGAGGTGAAGTGCACACAGACCCTGCCCTGTGGCACTCACAGCCTGGCAGGGCAGCTGGTCACATGAGCAGACATTCACAATACAGTGTGGTCAGTGTGTTAGAGGTAGCACAAGTGACCGAGGGAGCACAGAGGAGGGACCCTGGCCCGGCCGTGGGTAGCAAGGACGGCTTCCTGGGGGATGTGTCACTTGAAAATTTTAGGGAGTGAACAAGAGTTAGGGTGTCTCTTTCGAGGGTATAGCCAGTGCAGAAGTTCAGAGGTTCGGGAGAGACAATGGTGGTGGTAGTGGCTAGGAGTCAGGCAGGGCCCACCAGAGGGCTGAAAAGCCAGTGGTGACAGGAAGCACTGAGGGTGTGAAGCAGGCAAGGGTATAGGGCCCGCCAGGAGCCATCATGGAAGGTGGCAGAAAAAGGGTTGGGGCGCCGGTGGGTGGCCATGGGCAGCAATGGGGGCCATGAGGCCCTGGTCCAAGGAGTCTGACCCTAGCCAGGGCTCAGCAGGGTGGGGGTGGGGGTGCAGGCTGCCAGCCCCGGGGCCTCAGTGTGCACAGCACTGGGTCCAGTGGCTTGAGTGTAGCCTGCTCTTGCAGCCCAAAGCGCTGCCCAGGCACCAGCCGGAACTCAATCCTCTGCAGCAGCTTGGCCATAACGACCTTCACCTCCATCTGTGGGAGCAGGACATGAAGGAAAGAGGGGAAGGGGGTGAGTGAGGGAAGCAGTGAAGACACGATGAGGGACGGTGGAAAGGGAGGGCACAGTGTGGGAGAGAGAGGCAGTAGGGAAGCATACTCTCCTTCCTGGTTCTCCTGTCAGACATGCTCAGCCTCACCCCCGGCCCCCCAACATGCCCCCAACCCTGTAGTCATTTCACAAGCCCTGTGCCTCCTACCTGAGCAAACTGCTGCCCTATGCAGGAGCGGTGGCCCAGGGAGAAGGGAAAGTAGGTGAACCGTGGCCTGCAGGAGAGAGGCCCTTCAGGGTCAGTACAAGGTGTCCACGCCACTGTCCCCTCCTATGACCAGGTTGGGCCCAGGGGCAGAGCCATCCTCAGCCAACTGCTGAGCTCCAGCCCTTGGGCAGGTATGGTGGCTACTGTTAATCACTGACTTGGCAGAACCTAGAGGCTGGGAGGAGGCTTGCCTGTGGATCATTATCTTGATTGCATTAATTGGGTGGGAATGGGAAGACTGCCCAGTGTGTGGCACCATTCTCTGGGCAGGGCACACTGGACCATCTAAGATGGAGAGAGTGAGGTAAGCACTGGCATAAACATACCCTATCCTCTCCGCTTCTTTACTGAAGAAGCCACATGCTAGCTGCCTCAAGATCCTGCCCCTGTGACTTCCCGTAAACTGCACGGACTGCATCCTCAAACTGAGAGCCAACCTAAAGCCTTTCCTCAGTAAGTCAGTTTCTCCACGTATTTATCACAGCCACAGAAAAGAAACTCAAAACAGCATGTGACCAACATCTCTGAGCTGTGATGTCCCCCCACACAGCCCCTCCTGGGGCTCTAGAGGAATGGGTCCTGTGGGTGCAGGTAGCTTAGTCCAGAAACCTCTGTGGTGCCCCATCACGGCAGCTCAGCAAGGGACTTACTTGGGTGCGCCAGGGCCGAATCGGTCAGGGTTGAAAGTCAGTGGGTCTTCAAAGTGGGTGTCCATCCGCCCCATGACATAGGTGCTGAACTGCCGGGCAAAGGAGCTGGTGTCTCTGGTTCCCAGGCCATTCCCCTTGTACCTCCCAACCCATTGCCCCCCAGAGGTGACCTGGAACATTGCCCCTTTCCACTACCCAGCCCCCAGAACCTCAAAGAGAAAGAGAGGGGACTCTGTGATATACCCTTGAACTTCAGGGTGTGTTAGACCATCCCAGACCTGGCACAGCCCTCTAGCAGCCACAGTGACCCCTGTATTGCAGATGAGATACCAAGGCTCAGAGGCTTACCTGAAGTTGCCCAGCAACTAAGTGGCCACAGACTGTGAGGTGAGGCCTGGTACTGAGAGGTACCTTCCTCCTGGCCCCTCCTTCACCTCAGTCTCACTTCAGCTTTCAGGACAGAAGATGAGGAAGCCATAGCCCCACCACCTTCACCTGAACCCAGAGTGCTCCTGAGGGAGCTGGTACACCTTCTATGCCCTGGGTCTTCCCTGGAAAAGCAGTGTGGCCCTAAAGGAGCTGTGGGCACTGGCCACGCTGGGCCTGCTCGCCTCACTTCACTGTGAGAACAGCAGCCTGGAGCTAAGTTGTGTGTGGGAAGCTGGGCGTGATAGAGTCAGGGGATCTACTGTGAACCAGGGGTGTTTGCTGAGCATTACCTCACACACGTGAACAGACTGACATTGGTGCCATCACCAACTATCATGCATGGAGGAGCCAGGCTCACAGGAACCTGAGGCAGGGTGAGCAGAGAGCTCAGGTGGAGCCTCCTCTATACATCAAAGCCTTGTGTGCACCCTCAGCCTGCCTGGCTACTCATTTCTTTACTGTTCCTTGACAGCCCTGCTGTGCCTGTGGCTGCCTCTGTTAGGCCTGGCAGAGACGGCCTCGTGGGCACTGAGTGAAGCATCCCCACTCGGCTCCACCCACATCCACAGACAGAGGCAAGGCAGTGGAAAGCGCTGAGTTGAGGACAACGATTAGTCCTGGAGGTGAGCAAGTGACATGCAGAGATGGGGGAGGGGATGAGTGAGTGAGTGAGCGAGCGAGTGAGCGAGCGGACCATACACAACAGAACTGTGCACATTCCTGCTAGATGCAACGGGCCGAGGGCAGAAGAGAGAGGATGGCAGTGGGAGGTCTGGCTGTAGGAGTTAAGAAAACGTGTAGGGGTTGGGGGGGGCATCAAAGCGCTGGTTACTGAAGCAGGAAGAGCAGAGTTTAGAGCCCCCCAAAGCTCACTTAAAATGCCAGGTGAGCACAGCTGCCCTGCTGCACCTCCAGCCTCAGAAGACAGAGGCAAACTCCCCAAAGTTGGCCGGAGAGACTAGTCATATCTACACTTGGGATTGCTTGAGAGACTACACAGTGAGGAAGGGGGAAGAGGGACTGAGTCTCCACAGCGACCTCAGGGTCCCACGTTCATGAGCACCACATGCTTGCATACGTCCCACACATGTGCTTCCTCACACGTTTATACTCCCACAGGCACACTTGAATGCATACAGAGACACACACACACACAAACACACCACTGTGACGGTGTAGCACCCCATATCTCCCTCCTGGCAGCTCTGGAGTCCAGGACAGTGACTAAGCCTCGGTGGATGCAGCTGTGTGTGGAACATTTCCTTTCTAGACCTGTCTGCTGGAGTCATTGGCTGAACATGTAAAGGGAAGGAGAGGCCTGACAGGCCAGCCAGGACATTTTGAGTGTCTGACCTCAGGGAGAGTCCCAGATTGGCCACCCTACGAACAAACAGGCCAGCCCACCTGAGGGCCCCACGCACCAGGAGAGGAGTGTTGCCGGGGACTCTGATCCCATCAATCAAGGTCTCCTCCTCCAGCAGGCGAAAGGTGCCCCATGCTGGTGGGTACAGCCTCAGAGACTCTTTGAGGACCTACAGAAGACATGCAAGAAGGTGATGTGGGAAGCCAAGAGACCCCAAGGCTAGTAGCAGTGTGCTCTGTCCCTGTCCCATTCCCACTGCACACACAGCCTTTCCTGGGACGGCCCAGATTCCTGGAACATCACCAGGAATCCAACCCCTCATGTGACCAAAGGAGAAAGTGATGTCTAAAGGAGAGCACTGTCCAGGATACAGGGGCAACATTGGGACCAGATGGCAGGGCCCTTCTCCTCCCAGAGGATGGTATGCCTGGTTAGGTGGGAGGGGCCTGCTGAGCCAGTTGCCAGGTGAAAAGCTTTAGAACCAGGCTTTGCCTGGAGGTACAATTTAGCCCCATTTGTTAAAGGGCCACTTTCCAACCCTGGCTGCATCCTTGGGGGAAGGAGGATATCTCCATCCTCCTGTTGAGTCCAGGGGAGCTTGGTCTCCAAGCAGACCCAGCTAGGCATCAAGGCTTGCCTCCCCACATCTGCCCAGAGGTGTCTCACCCACACTGCACACCTGGGATAGGTACTGCAGTCTCCCCAGATCCTCATAGTCCAGGTGCCTCTTGGAACCGACAACCTCATCCACCTCAGCCTGCAGCCTGCCGGGTAAAACAGAGAAGTTCACCTCTAGAGAGAGACTTACACCTGCAGCCCTTTAAGACAGGTGGAAGGGAGACAGAAAAGTGAGGCACGGGCTCCCCATGAGCACACGCTGCCTACCCCTTGGGAAAAGGCAGCTGCATCCTAGCCAGGCCACATCTGATAGCAAATAGGAACCGTGTTCTCAGAACCTTAAAATACCCATCCCTACTGTTTGTTGCTCAGATGCAACCTTAAAAAAAAAAAAAAAAAGAACACACCCCATGGAGCCTTTAAGACAATGCCCAGCACTGTGGACTGACAGAAGCTACAGCCAGAACCACTGGCAAGAATGGTCCAGGGAGGCTACAGCCTTAACGTGAAACGCTTCACACCTATCTGGATGGCAGTGAAGAAAGAGTAAATAAAACATAAAGACCAGAGCATAACAAGTCATGTGGAGCACTGGAGGAGCTGGTGTGCCATGGGTGAGGACAGAAAGCTGTGTGGCCACTGTGGAAAGCAGGGTGGTAGCTCCCACAGAGTCAAAATCAGAATTGCTGCCTGGTGATTCCACTTCAGGTAACTAGTGAGCAGCAGACAAAGGGCAGAAGCTGCCCGAATGTCACTGTGTCCAGAGAAGCCGAGGTCCCTCCAGCCCCACGATGGAGCCAGATCTAGACTTTCAAAAAGAAAGAAGATGGTTCTGACCAGGGCACCGGCGATCATGAGCCTTGAGGACTCGACCCTGAGTTAGCATGACCCGACACAGACACACCCACACTGACTCAGCTCTCGCCAGGCACCTACATAGATCAGTACACTGCAGGCTGGGAGAGCACAACTGTTTAACGGGGTACTGCTTTCAGTTGGGGAGATAGAAAGGCCCTGGGGTCAGGTGGTAGACAGGCTTGCACCACAGTGTCAACGCATTTAGTGTCCTTGTACGTTGGGCTTAAAAATAGTTCAAAGTGACCTATTTTCCCAGGGTCTGGGATGGAACCTGGGCCTTGTACATGCTAGGCAAGTGTTCTGCCACTGAGCAACACCCCCAACCTGCTACAAAGTGCATATTCCTAACATATCTATATACACACACATTAACACACATATGTTTATTTAAAATCCAATAAGCTTTTTTTAAATTTTTGAGTGTATCGGCATTATGCCTGCATATATGTCTGTGTGCCACACTCATGCCATGCCTATGGAGGCCAGAAGGCACTGGACACCCTGGAGTTAAACCTACAGATAGTTGTGAGCCACCACCTGGGTGCTGGAAATCAAACCTGGGTCCTCTGGAAGAGCAGCCAGTGCTCTTAACCACTAAGCCAGCTCTCCAACTCCCTAATAGGCTATTTTATACTCTCAGGCCGTCTCACTTCTACCCTTTAGACTGGTGGCCATCAATGCTTATAACAGGCTTCATCCACTTCCCAAGAGTTCCTATGGCTCCTCGCATGGCCAGAGGCTCTGAGCTTGGCTCTGTCTGCTGTCTGACACTCCCGAGGGTGCCCAGCAAAGGAAGCCAGCTAGGATCTGTGCAGCTTAGGCACCATGTCCCACCTTGGTCCTGCCACCTAAGGGCTGGTGGTCAGCCACAATTGGGATGGGACGCTCTGTGCACAGTGGGAGGAAAGGGACCACAGCTCTTGCTGGCCCCATACTTGTGGTCTCTTAGCAAACAAAGACTCATGGCCAATAGCACCTGCAGGAAACACTGCTAGCTAGGGCAGTGGGGAATGGGATACTGTGGAGGGGTAGAGTGACGGCTACGTCAGGGACCCCAGGTGGCTTTTCTGGAGGAGTGACAATATGTTCTCCAGGAGAAAAGCAGAGAGTAGAGCCTCTAGACCAGGAAACAAGCACAAAGGCTCTGGAGTAAAAGGAAACAGGGTCCATTGGAGGGTTCCAGCCATGGCGTGTGGGGACAGGGAGCTCTTGGAAAGACATCAGAAAAGCCCTTTGCCAGTCCCCAGGGCAGCCTTCATACCTCGCCACAATCTCTGGCTGCCGAGACAGCTCCATCACTGTGAACGCCAGGTGGTTGGCAGAAGTCTCATGACCTGAAAGAGGAAGGAGACCTCTGGGTGGAGCTGCAGGGGCTGCCCACGCCCTGCCCACGCCCTGCGCTGGGATCCTGGTTCTTCCCTCCCCCCATGCCTGAGGTCTGAAGGAGACGGTCTGTCTTTGCAAGCCCTCTGCTAGCCAGCGGGTGAGCACGCCTGCCCAAGCCTCTCCTTAGATGCCCAGAAAGACATTCCTTCCATCCTCCACACAGCTGCCCCCCCCCCCTTTCACAGAAAAGAAAGTCAAAGAGCCACATGCGGTAGTGCACACTTTTAATCCCAGAACTTAGGAGGCAGAGATGAGGTGGATCTCTCTGAGTTTGAGGTCAACTTGCTCTACACAGAGACCCTGTCTCAAAAAAGCTGAAGCTAGGAAGAGCTAGGAAGGCCCCCACCCTGCCTCAGGCTTCTGTGTGCCTACCCAAAGCCTTCCTGAGGTCCAGGAAGGAAGGTGCCCCTCTAGTCACAGGGACTGACAGAGGCCAGAGAGCCTCTCGGGAAATCAAACCCTTCCAGGGTGACTTGACTAGGGAGAGGGGCAGTCACATGAATGCACTTGAGACGGGCAACTGGCTCGGCGGGTAGCCTCCAGTAACCAGCCAAGCACAGGTAGGTGAGGCCACCTGCTCCTGGGGTCTCTCAGCCAGGACAGCTGAGGAGTGGCCAAGATGGCCCTAGGCTACCTGAGCTGTGAGGACGGGAAGGATTGCCCAGTCCTTGCTGGGAGACTGAGGTAGGAGCATGGGGACACTAGCAGCCCCAGCTGGCTCAGGCTCTCCAGAAGTTCCACACTGGACCTGGATCCATTCAGAGGCGGGCTTATTTCCACTTTTCTTTTTTGTGTGAATGTGGGAAAATATGCGCTCATTGGGGTGCACGGGGGTACACATGCATGTGTGTGTCCATGTCCACACAGCCCAGAGAAATGACCTCACATGTCATTCCTTGGGAGCCATCCACCTTGTTTTTTGAGGCAGGGCCTCTCACTGATTAGGTGAGGGAGGCTGGCTGGCCAGCGAGTCCCAGAGCTCTCTTGTCTCCACTCCCTGCACAGGGGTGCCAGGTGAGCACCCGCCTTTCGATGTGGATGCTGTTAGCTTCCACTCAGCTCCTCAGCTTGCACAGCAAGCAGTTTACCAACTGAGCTATCCCCCAGTCCCCAGAGATGCTTTTGACCCTGTGTGGGGATGGTGCCCTGTAGCCCAGCTCTGACACGGCCTCTGTATAGGCTTCTGCCCACCTGGCCACATCGCATCCATGTGTCCACCCCGTCCACTTCTGCCTCGAGACCATGACTTGTTCCTCCACTGCTCACCTGGGCCCTGCCAGCCACCCAGCATTCCTTCATCTTGTCCCATCTGTGTGGGTCCCCACTGCAAAGGGCTGTGGGAGGGTCCATATCATGCGGCCTCACTACTGTAGGGACAGCAATCCTTATGACGGGGGAGACAGCCCTCACCAATCAAGTCAGCTAACTACAGCCTACCATCAGGAAGAGCGGGCAGAAGAAAGTCTCTAGGCGTGAGGATGGCTTCTAATTGGGCCTAAAATGTGCTCATTGGGCAATTGTAGAGCATGTCCCTGAAGAGGAGGTACCTGCCAGACTGCTAGAGGTGAGGAGAGGCCCTCTGGGTGAGCAACAAAACTCAAGGAATGAGCAAACGAATGGATGCTCTTTGCACACAAGCCAAGCTAATAAATCTGAACAAAGCTGAAATGAGGAAGGCCGAAATTTACAGCCAGACTCTCCTGAGACAAAGAAGGCAGCTTCTCAAACATCCCAACCACCACCTAGGTCACAAGGACAGCAAGGAGACGGGGCTCCCTTTCCCTGGGACCCGTGGGGAGCTACGTCAGGGTTCAGGTACCCGGAGCAACACTTGGGCGGACCACACCCCAAGCTACATACCGGCAATGAAGAAGGTAACAAAGTTGTCCAGCAGCACTTCATCATCCTGAGCGCCCTCTTCAGCTGAAAGGCAAGGACACGCTCAGCCCCACGGCAGCCCTGGCTCCCCGGCCCCCAGCTCATGGAGCATCCTTTTCTCTGAAGCCAGAGGCAGAGCCAACGTTGAGAAGCATTGGGTGGCTGGACGGGGAGCACCCCAAGCCCACCTGCCCAGGCCTGCTCTTGGGTGCCCCACCTCGCCCCGCACCTTTGAGGATCTGCGTGAGGACGTCGGCAGGCGCAGCTTCACCCCTCTTTAGGGCCTCACGGCGACGCTGCACCCAGTCCTTTCCCAGCTGGCGCAGCAGGCGGATGCTATCCCGGATCTCCCGCAGCTGCTTTCTCTTCCCTGGCATGAACTGAAGGAAGGAGAGCCCCCACTCAAGGCGGCCCCCGAAGGTCACCAGTTCCCTCCCCAGCCCCCGCCCGGAAATCCATACAGCAGCGTGCTGGGGGAGAACGTGAGAAATTTCTAGAAAAGATCAAGCAGCCAGGCAGACCAGAACAAGAAGGCAGACTGAGTCCAAGCATGAGCTTCCCCCTCCTGCACCAAATCCCTGGAAATGATGGGAAGAGAGGCCCTTGCACCTCCATGCAGCACCGGGAAGAAAGGGCCCCTAAAGGAGGGAGACAGTTAGGGCTGCGTTGGGAAGGAGAAGTCGGGGGGCCAGAGGGAAGTGAAGTAGAACCAATGGCTGTAAAGATGGGGTGGCGTTGGGGGCTGCAAGCTCAGAGACTGAAGGCCCCCAGGAGCAGAAGGGAACCTGGAGGTTGGCTCAGGAATCACCTTTCCCCTCTCTTCTTCTTCATGTCTGGAATAAGGAAGTGATAGCTGGAGCTACAACAGCCATCTTATGACAATGAGGTGATGTGCTGAGGACAGTGGAAGACAAAGACAGAAGAATCCAGGGACGTCTGACACGGTGAAGTCATCATAGCACCCTAGAATGCCTGCTTTGGGGATCGGTTAACACAAGAAAAAAATTAACTCCTGACTTACACGAAGCCACTCTCTTTTGTCCTTCCACTTTTAGGTAAAGCATGCAAATGTAGATTCGGAAGTCGTTCAGGACACACTGGCACACAAAACCCATTCTGCAAAGGTCACTGAGGGAGGTGCTTCGGCACATGCGGAGGTACAACTGCAATGTGGTCACCGGGGAGAAACAGGCAGTACCTTCGCCAGGGTGTTCCGGGACGCGCTGATACCCTCTAGCATGACCTTCACTGCCCGGGACAGGGGCTTCTGGGCGCCCAGCAGCATACTGGTCTCCATCCCAAAGGCTGCCTATGGGGAGAGAAGGCTGATGTCAAACCTAGAGATTCAGGGGACAGCACAGAGCCTGGCACATGCAGCTGGGGACCTGGGCCTTGCTCTGTGTCACCCACACCTGATGGTGACCCACGGAGAGTCCGACCCCATGGGAAGTCTGGAGGCTCAAGTGGACAGAGCTTTTGCCTCCTCCCTGGGCTAGCACTGCTTGTCCCTGAGCTGCAGCCTTCCTGGGGTGGGGGTACATGCACACCCACACCCCAGTGCACTGTTCATGACTCCACTGGCTGCTTCCTGTGACCAGCCCAGCCTTACCCCACAGGGGTGCAGGAGACTGGCAGGCCTCAGAGAACATCCACCTCTGTCTTGACCAGCTGAAGCCAGTCTACCTCTGGGGGTCCACTTCTGAAGACAGAGGCAGAACCCCAGTTTCACACTAGGTCACTTTTAATAATCAAGGAGATAAAACATATGGAAACTATGCAGAGTATGCAGCGGCGGAGCTACAGAAGGGCAGAAGAGAGATGGGAACTCTCAACCCCTGGGCCCGGGCTTCCCCACCCCATCCCCCGCCAGCTAATGCCACCTGTCACCTTGGCCAGGATGTCGATGGTGGCACAGGTCAGCATGTCCTGCATGGACACCGGTGTCTGCCCGTCAGCCTTGGCTTCTAGAATTTCCACCAGCTGCTCTGCTTTCTCATTGAACGTCTCCATCAGGCTAACCAAGGAACTGGGAAAGCAGTACAGGCATCTACTGGTTGGCCACCCAGCCCCCTCATTCAGCCTCAGTGAGGCAGGTGGATCCTGTCAGTGTCCCAAACCAACCCCCATATTGAGACTGGGGTCAGAGCAACTGAACCTAGCCCTGAGTGAACACTTCCCTCTGCCCCCACCCACCCCAGTCTTAATGGTTTACTAGGTCCTCTGCCACTGTGATACCTCCATTCTGACTTCAAAGGGACATGACAATGCTGAAATTCTGGGGTCCCCAATAGTCCTAGAGACAGCTGCCCTGGCTCCCGCTCCTGCCCCTCTGTTTGCACTGTCTGCTCCCCTCACCTCCTTGCCAGGTCACCACGTGAAGCCTCTGGTTTTCCCATTTCACTTCCTGAGCAGTCACAGTGTCTAAGCCTAATGAAATGCTCTACCTAATTCCACTCTTAGTGGAAATGAGACCCTGGGTGCCATCTGCAACTCAGCTCCCAAAGCCACTGTGTTCTCTGCCCTGGGACATTCCCCCAGGCACAGATTTAGAAAGGTGCATGGAAGGGTACACTCCAAACTTAAAACCAGCCACCACGGGAGGAGAATGGCGCATTTTCCATTACACACCTCCAAGTTTTTACCAAGAGAAAGTGATGTTTTATAATCAAAACATTTGGTTGTAATCTGAGAAAAAGGTACATGGGTAATTTTTGCTCTACTCTTTAGAGATTTGCGTGTTTTTATTTTATGTGTATGAGTGTTTTGTTCACATGTATGTAAGTGTGCCACGTGCGTGCCTGGTACCAGTGAAGACCAGAAGAGGGATTCAGATCCCCTGAAAACGGGAGTTAGACAGTTGTGAGGCACCATGTGGGTGCTGGTACTTGAGTGCACACATGCAGACATGTCCATCGGAACGCAACCAGGTCCTCCGTAAGAGCAGCAAATGCTCTTAACCACTGAGCCATCTCTCCAGCCCCCTCTTTGTCCTACTTTTTTTTTCTTTTCTTCTTTTTTGTTTTTGTTTGTTTGTTTTGGTTTTTTGAGAAAGGGTTTCTCTTGTAGTCCTGGCTGTCCTAGACTCCCTCTGTAGACCAGACTGGCCTTGAACTCAGAGATCTGACCGCCTCTGCCTCCTGGAGTGCTGCGATTAAAGGTGTGCACTGCCGCACCTGGCAATATTTGTAAATTTGAAAATTATCTGGAAATTTGGAATTCTTTCCAAATAGGAGGCTTTTAAAACATTAACAAGAAAGTATAAAAGAGAAACAAAGAGAGCATTTTTTGAATTAGGGGTGGGAGTGGGGGTGGGAAAGACAGGCAATTCACTGTCCTTTACCGCTCTGGGAGCTCACCAGCTTGCTGTGACTCTCCCCCTCGCTGTGGCCAGCTAAGGCTCTTATCCTATAGCCAACCTTCCCTCAAGCACCTCTCCACACCCCTTCTCCCTAACCCCAAAACCTTGGAAGCAACTGTTGCTCTTAGGGAGGTAAAAAAAAAAATCCACCCCTTTGAGGGAAGGACTCTGCCCCCTGCTGACTTCTGCCTGCAACAGCACCTCCTACAAAGAGCAACACTCCAGCCCACGGCAGGCTGTTGCGCATCTGTCCTCGCTGTCCTTCCTCCCATTAGTACCTGGACATCTGGCAGCTTCCAGATGGTCATTAGGACAGTCTCTCTCTCTCTCTCTCAAGCACCAAGACATACTCCCAATGCCTGGGTTTCTCTTCATCTGCTCACATGCTCTGCAGAGATGCAGTGAGTGGCTGGTTGGGGGTTTTGTTTTGTTTTGTTTTGTTTTGTTTTAAAGCAATCACAGTCTGGTGAGCTATTTGGGCAGTGTGTGGCTGGCCAGTACTGACTTCCTGGCCACCACTGTAAGCAGAAAAGGCTGCTGGAGAAAGAGGGATACAGTATAGCCTCAGCAGCCTTTTGTTCTAAGCATTTGTTTGTTTGTTTGTTTACTGTGTGTGTGTGTGTGTGTGTGTGTGTGTGTGTGTGTGTGTGCACATGGTGCACACCTGGAAGTCAAAGGACAACCTGTGGGAATTGGTTCTCTCATTCCACCAAGTGGATCCCAGGCATCAGACTCAAATTGCCAGGCTTGGCAGCAAGTGCCTTTACTCACTGGGCCATCTTGCTGGCCCCCACACTCTAGTCTTTCCCGGAAAAGAAAAAAAATAGACCAGGCTCTTTTATTAAAATCTAGCAAAGTAGAGTGGAGGTGTACTTTCACAGTTTTTGTTCAGAGTGTGCCCTGACATCCTGTGGGTAATGGCTGGGGACTGCATCACTAACAGTTCCTGTTTTTTCCTTCATTGATGAGTTAGGACTTAGTGTTTGTGTTGTCCAAAGTGTCTTCCCTACAGCTTAATAATATAGGTGTTTTCAATGAAATAGTCATCTCTGAGGGGGCACCTTATGGCCCCTTGCTATCTAGTGAGAGCTCCTACAAATGCAAATGAATGTCAGGCACGGGGCTGCCACCTGAGAGGGCCAAGATGGCATACTCTGTGCCGTGTGTGTCTCAGAACGATGGACTTTTTTGCTCGGGGGTCTGGGGGTGTGCACATAGTACATGAGCACATATATGGGTGTGGGGGGTGTGCCCACGCACATGTGTGCTATTGTGTGTGGAGCGGAGCCCTGAGGTTGGCATGGGCTGTCTTCTTCCACTGCTCCCCACCTTATGTGTGGATGCAGGGTCTCTCAGTGAATCCAGAGCTCACTATTTGACCTAGTCTAGCCAGCCAGCTTGCTCTGAGGATTTCCTGCCTCCATCTCCCATATACTGAGACTACAGGTGGACCTCCATGCCCACCCAGCTTGAGGGGCCTAAACTCATGGCAAGCATTTACCTGCTAAGCCATTTCCCAGCAGAGAATGAAATGAAATAGTAATCAGACTTGAGGTCCTCTTCACCTTTGAGAAGTCATGAAGACTGTCCTCCAGTTTTGTTGTTGTTGTTTTGTTTGTTTGTTTTTAACATTTATTGTAGAAGATGCAGCTTGAAGGAGTTGGTTCTCTCCTTCTAACATATGGGTGAGAAACTGAGCTCAGGTCATCAAGCTTGGTGGCAAGTATCTCTACTGGCTGAGCCATTCTACAGACCCAATCCTGATGTTTTGACCCTGTGGTTAGAACCTTTTGGTTGTATCACAAGGAGACTACAAGCCCCAGGCTGAAAAGCCAGCTGGCACTTGAGAGGAAGAAGCAGGCAGATCATTTGCAAGTTTGAAGCCATCCTGGTCTACACAGTAAGTTCCAAAATAGCCAGAGCTACATAGTGAGACCTTATCTTGGAAAACAAACACAAAAAAGAAAAGAAAACTAAATAAACCTATATACACATCATAGAACGAACAGAAAACACAAATGTATGTATGTATCTGTATAGTCAATTATATGTAGATAATGCCTCATATGCATAAATACACATATACATTCGCACATGCATAAATTATATGTATATATTCATATATATGCATATGAATCACTTATTATTATGATCATAATACAATGACCTTCATACAGTGACCATCACATAGGTTTCTATGTCACAGCAGCTATCACATAGTGCCCATCACAGAGTGGCCATCATGCAGAAGCCATCACAGGGACTATCACACAGTCCCTGTGGAATATGTATACAAATGCAATTTGTTTGTTTGAGACAAGGTCTCATCACATAGCCCAGGCTAACCTAGAACTTGTAGTATTGCTATCTCAGTCTCCTCAGTGCTGGAGTTACAGGCAGAATCACCACACCCAGCACAATAAGTATGGATGCACACAGAGAACGAAATTATAAATCAAATTGTGGTTCTAGATACAAGTGAACATGAGTATATGGCTTTTTCTATAAATGTGAAATTATATCTAAGTAAAACATTACCTCCCTCAGAATGTTAAGCACAACTCAGCATGCTAGTCCATGACTACAAACGGTAAAGGCACATGCTCACAAAAAAGCCTATGTCGATGTGTCCTGGTGGCACTGTTCATGATAGCTGCAAAGTGGAGACAACTCAGCACCTACTAACTGAATAAACGACATGCATAGCCCTGTGGTGGAACATTATTCAACAATAAAAAGGAGACAAACATTAATGCAGGCTATCGACATCACTCTTAGTGAGAGGAACCAGGTACGGAGGACCACATACTGTGCTAGTGCATGTGTGCAATGTTGAGAATCCAGACAGAGTCAGTGTGATGAGAATTAAGGCGCGATGGTGGCACAAATCAATGAAGACCAAAAACTTATCAAATGATACATATTAAATAAGTGAGGTATGTGGAAAGAGACATATAATTCAATAAGAATTATTTTAAAAAATAATGTACCTTCAAGAATTAAAAAATAGTCCAGCTGAGCCGGGCATGGTGGTGCATGCCTTTAATGCCAGCACTTGGGAGGCAGAGGCAGGCGGATCACTGTGAGTTCGAGGCCAGCCTGGTCTACAAAGCTAGTCCAGGATAGCCAAGGCTACACAGAGAAACCCTGTCTCTTAAAAAAAAAAAAATTCATCATGGTGGCACACACCTATAATCCCAGCACTCAGGGAGGCAGCAGCAGGTGGGTCTCTGTGAGTTCAAGGCCAGTCTGGTCTACAAAGTGAGTCTAGGATGGCAAAAAAAAAAAAAAAAAAAAAAAAAAAAGTGAATAAGAAAATGAATAAAATAAGAAACCCAGAGTTTGGTTGAAGAGATAGCTCAGAGGTTAAGAGCACTGACTGCTCTTCCAGAGGTTCTGAGTTCAATTCCCAGCAACCACATGATGCCTCACAACCACCTATAGTGTTATCTGATACTCTCTTCTGGCCTGCAGGTATACATGCAGGCAGAGCACAATATACATAATATAAATAAATAAATCTTTTTTTTTTTTTAAGTAAAGAAAAGAAAAGAAACCCAGCATCTGCGAGGGGCAGCAGGGACTCCATCCTTGTCCTCACCTCTGGCCATTGGAGTCATGCAGCTCTTAATGTTCCCAAGACACACAGGGGTTTCCCTCAGCTCTTCCCTTTGACCACTAATGTCCCTACATTTCTCTTCAGCTGGGTGAGGTCCTGAATGCGAAGCCCTCTCCAGCCAGCACTGCCCCAGCCCAGGCAGGGCCGTCCCATCCCAGCATGCTCACCTGCGGCTGAAGGCCAAGTCCATGACTCTTCTCTGCTTGTACCAGCGCCCATAGTCGCATTCAGACACCAAGCCCTGGCCAAACAGTCTGCAAGAGACAGAAACTGGGTGCCAGAAGGAAGGCAGGGAGGAGGAGGGACTGCTCGGTGGGCACGGGGTCACCTTGGGGTTGAGAAAAAGACTGTAGGACTAAGTGGGGTGACGGCTGCCTCACACTGTGGATGTAGCCAGATCACAGGTGTGTCACTATGTGTGAGCTAGTGAGCGTGACACTATGTACATACAGCACGGTAAAAAGGAAGTGTGGCGTGTGTTTCAAAACATCATGTGTATCCCACAAACCTCCCATTTTTAACTAAATAAATGAGCAAGATGGCCCTGTGTCCCAGCATCAATAGTGCCCACCCCACCCCACCCCTGCTTTCCCCTATCTGCCTCCAGACAGGAAGGAAATATTAAATGCCAATGACGAGGATGGGGCCACCATGCACGGGGCAGCCATCATGGGTGCTGCTCGCCGTGGAGTCCTTCCTCCTCAGGTCCTTACCTCTCGCCAAACACAGTCTGAATCGCACGGTACATCTTGGAGTCCTTGTTGTACTTGGTGGACATCAGGAACTTCTAAATGGTGCCCCCCCCAAAAAACAACACGGTCCATAAGCGGTCGCCCTGAGCGCACCGGCGCCAGCCAAGCCCCAGCCCCACAGGGAATGCAACAGATACATGACACATGGGCTGCTGACACATACCAGGAAGCCTGTCTCTGAGCAAGAACGATTGTAGAGGGCTGTGGAAAGGGGTTCGGAGGTGCTGAGGGACTGTCCTATGACCACGCAACTGGAGTGGCCACAAGACCCTACACCATGCCTGCCTTCCAAAGCAGTGTGAAAGAGGCCTGCATTGCTGTGAAGCCTTGGAGACGCAGGAGGGACCCTTAGGATAAACTCACTGTCATTACCAAGCCATCCTCAAATGAAGGAGGTCTCTCTGGAGGAAGGGCCATCTTGTCTCTCAAAAGCTATGGCAACATCAACACTGACCACTGTTACCCAGCAGCCTCTGAGGCAGTCTAGCTCAGTAGAGACTGGCTTGGGCCGACCTCAGTATCTCAATCCATATTTGCTGTTACCCTGGATGAGTTTCCTTCTCTGGCCCTGGTGGTCTGTATATAATGATCACGCCTAAAGGGTGCCTGCCTCTTCCAGGGTTATAGTGAGGAGAGAGTTAGTCCTGCAGCAAGAGAGCTAAAAATGGGGTCCTGGTACACAGCAAGTGCTCAGTAAATGCCAAGGATGCATCAACATCCTGCAGTTTACCTCCTGCACTGTCAACTCTCAGACACACATGCTGTTTTATGCTCATCTCACACATGGATGGGAAAACAAAGATTTAAAACTAGCCCAAGGGGGCTTGGGATGGCGCTGAGTTGTAGAGTGTTGACCTAGAGAGCACAAACCCCAGGATGTGTCCCCAGCACTGCACAATGGGCACGGTGGCGGACACCAGCCATGCCGGCACATGGAGATGGAGGCAGGAGCGTCAGGAAGTTTAAGGTCATCCTTGGCTACAGAGTGAGTTTGAGACCAGCCTGGGCTATGTTAGACTCTGTACCAAAAACAAAAAAAACAAAAAAACAAAAACAAAAACAAACCAAACAAAAACTGAAGCAAGGTAAGAAGCAAGGTAATGTTTGTGCTGGACACAGAATTTGAACTAGGCAATCTGAGGCCAAGTGAAAGGAGATGATGCCGGTTCTGGGCTGAGGGAACAACATCTCAGCCATGACGTGTGAAGTGAGGTGGGCAGCAGAGGCCACAGGGCCCAGTTGGTCCTGGGCTTGGTCCTGGGAGCCCTAGGAAGGAGGAGTTGGGGACTTCTCTACAAAAATGGTTACTAGCTTCCACGGGCTCCACTCAAGGGTCTCACACCTAGCTTTCAGCAGAGAGCAGAGAGGAAATCCATGAGCCACCTCCCGAGACCTCAGCCCCACCCCCACACTGCAATTTATAAACCAAGCTCTGTCATCACCCTGCCCAGCCAAGACCACCATAGCAGATGCCACCTTCCCACTCCTCTCAAAGATCCCTCACATCTGTGACCCCTTGAGAGCTAAACTAGGGTACCCACCATTGAGCTGCCACCACCAAGCATCTCCCAGAGTCTAAGGATCCATGACTGACCACTGAGCTGAGCTTCGGGGGTGAGAGAGAGAGAGAGACACATGAACCCCTATACCTTACCTCTTCCTCTGGTCACCTCTGCTTGGTGCCACAACTGAGCCAGTAACAGCTAGGGACTTACTCTCCTGCTGCAAATAAACACAAAACTGGGCAAAAGAAAATGTCTGAAGTGTCTAGTCTTAGATGCTCAGTCATGCCATGCACAACTGTGAAACCAAAAGGATGGAAAAGCAAGACAAGGGTATGGTGACAGAGGGCCGTCCTAGCTTTCTGCCCCTATCAATTCCAGGACAGAGGCACTAAAGGAGACCTAGATACAGCCCAGAAACCATCCGTGCTAAGTGGAGCAGTGAGAGGGCAGGCTGTAGGAGGCTGGCAGTTTTAGGCCAGCATCCTGGAGGGGAGCTATGTGTAGAAAAAGCCCCCTCTGCACGAGGTCCTGAGAGCTGCATGAACACGCCACGTGCACACACAGTGACACTGCAAAACCAGAGGTAGCAGACACGGTGGGCAACTGTCTCGGTTTTGAGTGTCTCGGGGTTTCACACACACCACAAGTGGTTAAAGTTGCCTTCACCAGAACACACCAACCTCAGACATGAAGCCCTCAGCAGAGGCCACAGGTTCCTTCACAGACGGGCTGTCCCAGCCCTACACCACAGAACTTAAACAAGGCTGGGAGATTCATCTGCCAGCAAGTTGCTTGTCAAACTGAAGTCTGGCACTCTCTCATGAAATGAAGCAATAATGACCAAAACACCATTTTTTTTTTTTTTTTTTTGAAACAGGGTCTCAACCTGTAACTCTTGCTGACCTGGAACTCACTATGTGGGCCAGGCTGGCCTTGAACTCATAGAGATTCCCCTGCCTCTGTCTCCAGGTTGCTGGGATTAGAGGCGCACACCACCACGCAGGACAAATTCATATTTTAAGTGATTTTTTAAATTTTGTTTTTGATGCCATGGTTGGCCTATCTGTCTCCTAATGTATCTATCAATCCATG
Source organism: Acomys russatus (assembly GCF_903995435.1). Lineage (NCBI taxonomy): Eukaryota > Metazoa > Chordata > Mammalia > Rodentia > Muridae > Acomys > Acomys russatus. Next base: position 116,373,136 of record NC_067137.1, on the reverse strand, counting down.
GAGTTCTAGTTTAGGGCTGGGGTTGAGTTCAGTGGTAGCACTTTTGTAGAACTCAGGCCTGGGGTTTTATCCCTGGCATCACCAAAGCAAAACAAAAACAAAACCCATTACGCTGGGCTAGAGAGATGGCTCAGAGGTTAAGAACACTTACTGTTGTTACAGAAGACCTGAGTTCGATTCCCAGCACCGGAGTCAGGTGGCTCACAGATGCCCCAGGGGAGATAAGCCTTGTTCTATATTTTGCATCCATTTGCACTCACATGTGCATACCCATACCCACACACAGATGCACACACACACACACACACACACACACACACACACACACACACACACACACACACATACCCTGAGTGGTACTTTGCCCCTTTCAGAGTCACCACAGCCACCCTGCATGCAGAAAGCCACACCCACAAGTCCACTGTGGGAACAGCCCCATCTACTGAGGTGTTGCTGTGTGCCAGGCATGGACCAGAGGGCTCACACACATCAATTCAGCCCCACTCCCAAGCCTCCCTGGAAGAGGCCATCATTCCTGCTTTACAGACGAAGAAACTGAGGATCAAAGTAATGAAGCCATTTGCCCAGGTCAGCGTTCGGATTTGAGTCCATTCCTGTAGATAGTGGGTGCTGTTCCTCGTACAACATGGCCTGCCCTCCTTGTAGCAGTAGGATGCTTAAGCCCCACCTCTGGGAAGACTAAACACACCCATGGTGGTGGTTGGAGGACACAGAAAAGCCTGTCACACATCAGTGGAGAGGACTCAAAGGAAACTGGCTAGAATTGCAATACTAGTCCCTTGGGCCCAATGTCCTCTGGGGAAAAGGAAGCGCGTGGCAGCAGAACCATCTCCTACCTTGACGGATTCAGGGCTTGTGACGATGACTGAGGTTTTGTGGAAGACATTGACTCTCACGACAGGACCGTATTTCTTAGCCCTGCGAACCAAAGTGACTGTCAGTTTGCCCAAGCTTGAATCCCATCAGCCCTGGCTCTGCAGACCCACTGTCAGGAGACGCAGACACATCCACAGGCCCAGTCACAAGAGGCCCGGGCTGGGGGTAGGGGTGTCTCTTGTCTGTTGTTAACCCATTGCTAAATCAGGACCCCTGTAAACAAACTCACTTTCCACATCCATTAAATGAGACCTGTATTACCCTGCTCTGTCCACAAAAGCTGTGCCAGAAGTTAAGCAACTCCAGATGTTTAGAAGTATTTTGGAATATGGAAAATAACACCCCAAATAATAACTGCTACCCGAGCTTCAAGTCAGTTTGCGGATGAGGAAACTGAGGGTCAGAGATGCTTCAAAAGCTGCTCTAAGGCTCCTCGGTTAGCCAGCGGGAAATCTTGGTCTCCTACTGCCTTCACTGCCTCTGTGCTCAGGGGAGCTGCGGAGGCAGGAGCACCCTGGGTAAGGTGGGGTACTGGGAGTACCCAGCTAGGAGGAACTGGGAGTCACTTGGGGCAGGGCAGGCCGACTGAGAGTTTCTGTGGTGGGTTAGACAAAGTATGGTCCCTGCTGAGAGCCCCAGGGTAAGAACAACAAGAGACACCTTGGGACTCACCAATCCAAAAACACATCTTGGAGCACACGGCCACAGGCCTCATCCTTTTTCCAAAAGTAGGGGAGATGTCCAAGAAGAAAGCTAGAAGAAAGGAAGACATCAGGCCTGGTAGTGGTCCCCCTCAAGGGTACCCTTCCCCCTCAGGACCAGGAGAGGTCGTGTTGGGAACTGAGATCTAAGGGGTGGGTGGCTTGGTGCTGGTTTGAGGGCACCAGGCCAAGATGCCAATGGTGCAAAGTCTGGTCCAGTGGGTACCAAAGGCTTCCTTAGAGAGCAGTCTCGCTTCTGTCCCTCTGACACTCATGAGACATTTGCCATGTGCCAGGTCTCATGATATGCCATACCCATGATGCCTAGCATCACCTGGCTAGGTGACACAGCACAGTAACCATCATCATCATTATTTATAGGTCGGGAGGAGACAGGAAGGATGAAGCCATTTGCCTGGTGTGTATAGCAAGCCCCAGGCTGAGCCCCACGGCTCTCATCAGGACAGGACATGCTGTCATCAGTGTGAGCAGCAAATCATAGGCACACCTGCTTGCTGTCACCTTGCCGCACATCTCAAGTGCACATGCTGTGTCACTGTATTCCTCTTTGCATCGCAGCCTCTTGAATGGGTGGCAGTAAACTTACAACTGGAGCATTTGTTCTAATAAGGAGGATCTAATAAGGAGAATCTAATAAGGAGGATCTAACAAGGAGGATCTAACAAGGAGGATCTAACAAGGAGGATCTAACAAGGAGGATCTAACAAGGAGGATCTAACAAGGAGGATCTAACAAGGAGGATCTAATAAGGAGGATCTAACAAGGAGGATCTAACAAGGAGGATCTAACAAGGAGGATCTAACAAGGAGGATCTAATAAGGAGGATCTAACAAGGAGGATCTAATAAGGAGGATCTAATAAGGAGGATCTAATAAGGAGGATCTAATAAGGAGGATCTAATAAGGAGGATCTGGTGACACCAAAAAACAATCAGGCTGGGACCGAACCCGCTGGCAGAGCACTTGCCTAACCTGCGTGAAGCCCTGGGCTCTGCCCCCGCCCCCTGCCCAAGAACTGCATCAGCTAGGTGTGGTGGCTCACATCTATAATCCCTGGACTCAGGATGGGGCGGTGGAGGCAGGAGGATCAGAAGTCGGGCCATCCTCAGCTACAGATCTGAGATGGGGCAGCGATGGATAAAAGAGCGGCAGAGCAATAGGGACAGGCGTGTGGGGATGGCACTTAACGCAGATAAAGAACACCCCCTTTCGCTGAGGGGCTGAGAGAAAAAAATTCACTTGTTAAAGTAATTGCCATGCAAGCTTGAGGGCCTGAGTTCTAATTCCAAGCACCAATGTTAAAAAAAAAAAAAAAGGTATAGTGGTTGAAGAAGATATCTAACATCTCTGTCCTCTACCTACACACACATGCATACACTACACACACACACACACACACACACACACACACACACACACACACACACGGAGGTGACTTGTGAGCTGAGGCACAGTAGAAGACGCACATATGAAAGCAGGAGCACTACAAGAAAAAGTATCAGGAGGTGGGATCACCAAGGTAGAAGGGTAGAGGGTATTGTGAACTTTGACCTCAGTGAGGTGAGGGTCACTGGTGGGATTTTGGGGGGTATTTGTTTGCTTCCTCAAACCGTGGGACAGGTGTGGAACATGTGCTCCACACAAGCACCGAGTTACAAAGAAAGTTGTGCCTCAGTTTCCCAAAGGTTCCTCACTTTTTTGGCTTAACCTCTTTCTCTGTCAACATCCCCAAACCTCATCCCATGAGCTACTTTCCTTTCTGGTCACAGGACCAACAACCTGAGGTGGGCAGACGGACGGACCCACTAGTTTGTGCCAGCCAGTGGACCAAAATGAGGAGCTTATAGCAGTGGTTCTCAACCTGTGGGTCACAAACCGCACAGGAGTCACATATCAGATATTTATGTTAAGATTCATAACAGAAGCACATTTTCAGTTTTATGGTTGGCGGTCACCTCAGCATGAGGAACTCTATTAAAGGGTCACAAAGTTAGGATGGTTGAGAACCACTGGATGGGAAGCAGAGACAACATCTGGAGTCCATGCTAAACCCAGGACTGAGGACTCACGGGAAGGCGCCGTGGTCCAGCCCATATCCAGATGAGGCCACACGGACGCACGGAAACAGAAAAAGAGGACCCACGGGCTAGAACATCACGCCAAGGTCATAAAGCAAAGAGACAGCATCTAAGGGGACTGAGTAGGTGCCACCAGGTAGGAAGGTGCAGAGTGGAGTGAGTAGAGAAGATGTCCCCATCTTTGGGGACAGGGGTGAGGGTTGGGGATGAGGTGGGCACCTGGGGCTGGCATTCACTTCAGCAACATGGATAGAGAAGCTCTGGCCAAAACTAGATGGTAGCTGGTGGGAGGGAGACTGGAAGCCCACAAGCAGGGCCTGCTGGAGGGCTTGCTGCAGAGGGCAGAAGCCGCCAGAGATGAGAGGGTGGAGAGACAGGCTTTTTCAAGGCAGAGATTGATGTAAAGTGTTACGTAAAAGTGGGGGAGATACAGAAGAAAACCAGTGGTGTAGGCAGGAGGGAGGTGCTGCTGGGGCCCGGCCACTGAGCCAGGGGGCCAGGCTGGCCTTTGGTCAAGGCATCACTAACCACCCGCAAGAGCAGCTAAGAGGTGCCTGTGGGCTGTGGGGCAGGGGTGGGCAGCTGTGACAGTGGAGGCCAGGGCAGGAATTTCTCCCCAGTTGCTCTATTTGCTGGGGGGGAGGAGGAGGCAAGAATAAAAGCTGAGCATGCGATTGGAGGGGGAGGTATCGGGGCTGAGAGAAAGCAAGAGAACCGCCTGGAGAGGGGGTGGGTGAGTGTACTGGAGCAGAAAGTGGAGGGCAACTGAGGTCACTTCCGGTAAGGGGCCTTGGAGAAAGGCGAGCTCCATACATCACACACTGTGGGCTGTTATTCCCAGAATCAAATATTCATTGCCCCTAAAACTATACGAAATGAGGTGAATGCTCTCAGATTTGAGTCACTGCTGTGAGTTTGGGTCCTCTTTCCCCTCCTGAGCCTGTCCAACTCCAAAGTCTACGCCTGGCTCAACAGCAACCTAGGAAGAGCAGGGAAGAAGGGGACTAAGAGCTGTTCCTTCTGGCCCCAGCAGGGGGCACCAGGAACAAGACAAGCAGGAAGACCTGGCGCTGGGAACAAGCAGATACCGCTGGCTGGGACCCTACACACAGAAGCCACTTGTCATAGGCCTGGTGATAGATTGCATAAGGCAAGGCAGGACATGGAGGGCAGGCAGGACAGCACTTCCCAGAACATCCACTTTCCCATAAGAGTGCCTGGCCAGCTGGGGAGACAAGGGGTCTATGGACTTGGGCAATAAAAGAGTAGAGGCCATCTAGAAGGGCCACTGTGAGGCCACCAGAGGGAGGTCCCCACAGTGGCTGGGGAACAGGCTATCCACCACAGGTGTGTGCAGGTAAGACCCATGAGTGTGTCTTGTGCCAGAAGTACCAAATGCTCAGCTGGGAACTCAGAGTGCACTGGATGGTACCACATAACAGGATCGGAGTGGGGCTCTCCCATGACTAAGCCCTGACTTGTGTTTTGTGGACCAGTCTCCATCCTAGACAACTCATGGACCAGCAATTCTGAGTGGGAAGAGAAAGCTAACAATGCCTCCATCTCCATCAGATCATTCAGGAGGCAATGCCAAGATATCTATCCCAAAATTAATAAAAAAACAAAAGTACGATAAAGAAGACCCTTCATCGCCAAGTGGTGCCCGCTGCATAGTACCAGCAGATGAAGGGATGATGACGTTTGCAGCAGAGACAGAGAAATAACAAAGCAAAAAGAGGTTGTGTGGGATCAAAACATGAGGCTGGAGTCTTGTGCCACCACACAGATCAGAGCAGCGGGATGCTGTACTCAAAGCCGAGAAGGCAGGTTGAGGGAGGGCCTCCTGCAGGGTGAGGAGGGTGGAGGGCAGGGTAGGGGTGCGGCAGCTGCTTCTTGCAGGCAAAGGGCCCCTTGCTTGCAAGCTGGCACAGCCCTGGAACACCAAAGGACAGACGCTGTTACATCGGTTTCCTATTAAACCTTGGGGTGGCCAGGCACAGTTTGTGAGTCCAGGCTTTGAATGCCAGGGCTTCTTATTTGCACTGGAAGGTGTTCCAGAACTTTCACTTAGTTTAGTTTTATATTTGACCACCAATCCGGTTTGAATCCAAAAATCTTTGCACTTGTGTACTGCTCAGTTCACCTGCTAAGGAGCCTGGTCTGGTTATTATGGTCAGCCTCTTCACGTTGCTCTGCCCTCAACAAACCTGCAAGTCACAGGTGTAAGAGATGGACAGTGTTACAGTTTGTAAGGGTCAGGGTTGTTTGTTTGCTTGTTTTGGGTCAACTTAACACAAGCTAGGGTTGCCTGAGAAGAAAAAACAAAAAAACAAAAAAACTTCAATTGAAAAAAATGCCTCCAACCAAAGTGGCCTATAGGCACTCTGTTTCTGGGGCATTTTCTTGACTAGTGAGTGCTTTGGGAGGACCCTGCCCACTGTGGGTGGTGCTGTCCCTATGCAGGTGGTTCTGGGTTGTATAACAAAGCAAACCAGCAAGCAGCACCTCTCCACAGTCCCTGCTTCCAAGTGCCTGCCTTGATTTCCCCATGTGATGGACTGTAACCTGCCAGGTAAAGTAAATGCCTTTCTCCCCCAAAATTCCTTTTGGTCTTGGTGTTTCATCACAGGAAGAGAAGAAAACTAAGACAGACACACACTGCTACATAGACAGCCCTTGATACGTGCTCAGTAAAAGGCAGGCAAAAGGGGCTCCAGAGTGTGCGCCTCCATTCATATGACGTGTCTAGTGCAGGCCAGCCATGGACACAGACACAAATGCACGCTGGGGATGCTGGGGCAAGGTGGACAGGGCGTGCTAGGCAGTGGATACCGGATTTCTTCTTGGGGTGGCAGGGGTGGTACAGAATCACTGGCGATGGTTATGCAACTCTGAGGCTCCTTCAGAGGGTAGATTCTAAAGCATGCGCATTACATCTGTTTTTTTTTTTTTTTTTTTTTTTAGAGAGAGTAGACAGAGCTCAGTCCTGCCTTCTCCAGACAGGCCCAACCACAGGCCCAAACAGGTCTGAAGGGCCAGAAGCCCCCGGGTTTAGGAGAAGACAGTGTCAGAACAACAAGAGAAGCTTGCCCGTTTCAGGTCTCTGGAGAGACTGATGGGAAACTGAACCTGGGAATGCCACCATATACAACTTCGAATCTGTGCATGTGCCAGGTTCTGCAGAGGGGGAGACACTCAGGGTATCACGGTGAAGGAGACAGACCCTTAGCAGGAGGCGGCAGCGACTTAAGAAATCTATGAGACGACTCTAATACATCCAGGGGTCCAACGGAAAGGCCCCTCCCTAAGGAGCTAGCAGTCTACTCAAGCCATGTAGGTCAAGGATAGGCTTATTTAGGTGAATTGAAAGACAAAAGTGCTAAGCAGGGCAAAAGGGGTCCCGGAGAGACCCCCAAGGTCAAAAAGAGGGCACAGGGAGGGCAGAGAGACAAGGAGAGAAAGGGGCTGCCTCCTTATGTTATGTTGCCAGCCACAGGGGTCACTCTTGAGTTCACACACAGGACTCCAGGCTGCCATGCTGGAGATGGTACCTTCCAGAATGTTCATGGTCAGAGACGTACAGAGGTCCTCAAAGTGTGTCTAATACCGTTGTTTATTTATTCATTCAACAAACACTGACTGAGCACGTGTAACATGGCAGGCACTGGGGACACACAAGCAAACACGGTGTCTCTGCCTTCCTCAGCCGCACATTCTGGTGTGGGGGCAGTTAACAGGTGGAAAGAAGGTGACACACAGGCCTGGTGCAAACGACCCAGGGCTGGGCGGGTTTTACACGGCATGACTGGGAACAGCCTGTTTGATGTGAGACCAAGACAATACTGTCCACGGGCCTGAAAAAGTTAATAGATAGATCCAATGGACCAGCAGGGGACCAACAGGCTGGCAACAACCATTAAGTATGCAAAAGGGAACAGGTACCTCAGCAGGGGCCGTGCTAGCTATGCAGCATGGTTCAAGTGGAACTGGATTTTTCAGCTCTAAAGTGAGGGGGAGCCCTCAGGACACTGCCGTAACACACCTATTCTAAGCTTCAGAAAGCTTTTGCCCAGCATGGTGGCACATGCGTTTAAGCCCAGCACTCAAGGTGCAGAGAAAGGAAGATCTCTCTGTGAGGTTTGAGGCCAGTCTGGTCCACATACTGAGTTCCAGGATAGCCAGGGCTATGTAGAGAGACCTTGTCTTAAAAAAAAAAAAAAAAAGAAAAGAAAAAAAAAGAAATAGAAAAGAAAAAAAGAGAAAGGTTAGCTTTTGACGCAGGTCACTGGTAAAGTGAATAAGGGCCAAAAATGGAATAGAAATACTGAGGACAAATGGAATGTCCCAGGACATAAACACAGACGCAGGGAAACGTAACGGAAGTACAGTATTCTGTACTTGGATAGGATGGCCTTGCCCAAGTCCTAAAGTTAGCAGCACCCACTTTGAAAGCAGGCTGACCTGGGCTTAAATCTAGGCTTACCAACTGTGTGACCTTGGGCAGGTGACTTCGCCTCGCGAGCCTCAGTCTGCAGGTCTGAACGATGGGGTAACAGCAGCGCCTACCTGACAGGACTGTCGCTGCCATCACATTTGTGCGGCCCAGCCAAGCGCGGTGGGCGCCCAGCAGCTGCTGCGGCTGTGAGTAATTTGTTACTAAGAATAGTTAGCGCCCCTCTCCGGGGCCTGCGTCTCCCAGCTGGTCGCGCGTACAAGACGAGGCTGGACCCCTGGCCCGGACGCTGGCTCGAACGCGGTCCCCAGACCCCTCCCCGGATCGAGCGCCCCAGCCATGCCCCCGCCCCCACCCCCGCTCACCTGGGCCGCGGCGGCCCGGGGATGTGCTCATAGCGGCTGCGAGCGCGATGCACGAAGGTGCAGCAGAGGCCGAAGGCGAGCAGGACCGCGCTGCCGAGCAGCAGCAGCCCGGGGCTCATGGCTCCGGGCCCGGCCGGGGTCGGCGCCGGGTGCCGAGGGGGCCGGAGGCCGCGACCGACTAGCTGTCAGCGCCTCGCGCCGCCTCGGCCCCAGGCCCCGCGCTCGCCAGCACCGCCCCCGCCGCTCGGCTCCGCCCCCGCCGGCTCGACCCCGCCCCAGGCACGCGGACCCGCCAACCACGTCTCCGCCTCCGGCTCCAAGCTCGCAGGACCCGCCCCCGCACAGCCACACCCTCTTTCGGGCTCAGCCCTAGCCGCCACGCCGTTCCCGCCCAGAGCAATAAGTATTTACCAATCACGACCTCGCTTTAGGCTCAGCCTCCAAGGCCCCGCCCCTTCTCACCTCCCTCGGGCTCAGGCTCCACCCCGAAGTCGGCCCCGCCCAGAACGCGTTGTCCTGGCAACCTCGCTTCCTGGGCGCATGCTGCCCCGGCGGCGGCGCAAATCCAGCCTGCTGGCTCCGCCCCTTTGGCACCTCCAAAAGCCTCTGTCAGCGTGCGGTGCCGGCACCCTTCTTTTCTAGTGCAAACCTTCTGGAAACCCAATCCCAGCCCTCCAATTCCCGTCTTTTGCTGACTGTTCCCAAACATCTCCTTTGAACCCCAGCGCCCCAAAGTTGGCCATCCCCGAATGTCCTCGTGCTGCGCCTTCACTGCCGGCCCGTGCAAACCGTGCGCTCACTGTGCGCCAGCGTCGGCCGGGAGGAGGCAAACAAGATCCCAGCGGGATGTAGGAGCCCCGAGACCGGGAGAAACCCTGATCCTGAGTGTGGATGGTGGTCCTTAGCCTTCTCATCCGGTATGAGCGCGAGCTCACCTCAGGCCTCTCAATTCCGAATTTAAGTTCCCAGGGGGTCGCTCTGCTTGGCCAGCAGTGGATGGGAAGGCCTGACGAACACTCTCCTAAACTAGATAAAGAGCCTCAGGTTTGGGGAGTGGGAGTTCTGAAGACTGCAGGAGAAGTTGGATTTCTGACTACCCCACCTTGGTTAGGTTCGGGAGGGCTTTGAAGACAGAAAAACAGGAGAGCTGTGTGCCTGTGCCCACATTTCCAGGACTAGTCCCCAGGAGGGATGTGGCAAGGATGCGTGAGGTCAGGGTGACAGAGAAAGCAGTAGTATCTGTGCTCGGTACCGAAGAGGCTTGATTTCGGCCTGGAGAGGCCACGGCAGCCTGAGCAGGTCAGGAAGCCACCGCGCCCCCGTGTGGTAGCGAGCGGCAGTCGCGGGTGCGCTCGCGGGACCTCGGGTGGCCCTGCCTGGGGGCAGAGAAAGGTCAGCCAATCTAGTTTAGCCATTTGTGAAAGCTCCCGGATTAAGGGGCCCGATGTGGAGGAAGAAAATGAGGCTGTGAGGAGGTTGTAGAATTTTTTCATGGTTTTAGGTAAGTTGAAGAGACTAGACAGAAAACGGAAGTCTTGGGGCATAGCAGTGCACACAGGAGGAAGGGTCAAAAGTCCTAGGTTTGGTGTGGTGATACAGACCTTGAATCTCAGCACTTGGAAGGCCGAGACTAGATAGAGACCCTGTCTCAAAAATAAAACGTTCTAGGCTTTGAGAGTTCAAGGCCAGTCTGGGCAACTTAAAACCTAAAACCCTGTCTTAAATTTTTTAAAAAAAGGTTAGCAATATAGCTTAGTGGTAAGGTGCTTGTTTGTAAATACACAATGCAAGGTCTTGTGCTTAATTGCCAGTACTGGGGGACGCCTATTGGCAAGGCAGAGTGGCATGCATGGTCACCTTAGGAGGCCGGTTATGAAGCTCCGCTCTGAGCTTAGCAGACATCCCAAGCTGCATGGAGCTAATTTCGTGTTGCCTTGTCTGTCTGGACTCTGAAAAGGGACGGACTCCTTGGAGGCATGGCCAGATTCTGATGGGCTCTGGGCACAGTCTGAGGTGGTCCACACAGGACAAACTAAGGAAATGAGGAGGTAATAATACTCTTTGACACACCAGGCAACACCTAGTGACCTCTGGCTCAACAGGGCCATCTCACCCCTACCATTTCTGCCCCTGTTCCTGTAGTGTCCTTGTTCAGTGGTGGCCCTGTCCCGGACCCCTCATCCACTCCGTTCCCATGCCTCCATCCCCAATGATGCTCCTAACTGTCCTATAATTAGTTGTGGGACACAGGCTGCTCACCAAGGCCCTAGGTCCCAGGGCTGGCTGACTGCCCTTTCACTGAGCAGGTGGCCAATGGCCAGCAGAGCACACTGCCTGCCACCTGGCCCTTCCCCAAGGTCTACACTAATACCATCCAATAGGGTAGCCACAGGCCACATGAGACTACCACTTGAGACATAGTCTGATTTGGAATAAGCATGTGTGTTAAATACATACCAGATTTCAGAAATTTAATAGCCTGTGTGTGTGTGTGTGTGTGTGTGTGTGTGAAAGAGAGAGAGAGAGGAGAGAGAGAGAGAGAGAGAGAGACAGAGAGAGAGAGAGAGAGAGAGAGAAAGGCATCAGATGTCCTCTCTCTCACCACCTATTTCTTTGAGGCAGAGTCTCTCCCTCAACCAGGGACTCACATTTTCTCAGCTAGGCTAGAACCCAGCAAAGACCCACAACCCTGTCTCTGTCCCCTCTCGGCACTGAGGTTACAGGTGTGAGCAGGACGCTCGGTGAGTTAGGTGTACAATGGCACTTAAACCTCCATGGCGCACATGCTTTCACCGGACAGTGGAACACGGACAGCAGCCCTTGAACATGGTCCTTAAGCCACAGCATTTCCATCACACAGGAACCCCAATAATAAACCCCAGTACACACACCCCAGACCAGAAGTCAAAATGAAGACGGGACCCTGCCACCCATGTGGAGTTTCGGCCAAACTACCACTGTAGATGTTTCCTATGTTAGTTAGGATTTATTTTGCTGTGATAAAAAAAAAAAAAACAAAAAACAACAAAACAAAACAAAACAAAACAAAAAACAAAAACAAAACAAAAAAAATGACCAAAAGCAATTTCCAGGGGGCAGAAAGGGTTTATTTAAGCTTACATCTTGTAGCCCATTATCCAAGGAAAGCAGGGCAAGAGCTCAAATCAGGAACCTGGAGACAAGAACTGACATAGAGGACATGGAGGAACACTGCTCGCTTCCCCTCCCCAGGGTGATTTGCTCACCCATCCAGGGCTGGCACCACCACAGTGGGCTGGGCCCTCCCATATCAATCATTAATCAAGAAAAATGCCCTACAGGCTCTCCCACGTGCCAAACTGGTGGGTGCATGTTCTCAGCTGAGGTTCCCACTTCTCAAGTGACCAGCTGTTTAGGGACATTTAATGTTAAGCTGACATAAAAACTAGCCAGAACGACCGCCGCCACCCCCCCCCCCCCATAGAGTGCCATTCCCCAGCAGGAAACCCTTGGGGAGAGGTAGTAAAAGGAATCTGGAGCCACTGCCCCAGGAAAGCTTAGGGATGGGGGAGCCGCAGAGAAGTGGGCCTCGGTCCTCCAAAGCTCTGGACCCCAGTTTATAGCCACCATGGGGATGAAGAGAGGGATGGTAATGTTGGACGTGCAGGGGGACCATTGAGACAGGTGCTAACACACCTGAGGCGCCTGGCGAGCAGCACATTCTGCAGAAAGGCTGGGTCTTCATCAAGAGGTGGGGGAGAGGCCAGCCGCCCAGCTGGAAGACTCGAGTTCTCCATGCTAACCTGAAGGCACTCACTTTTCTCACTTTACCTGTTCCTTCCTATTTCACCCCCATGCCAGTGTCTCCATATGGCATGCCTCCCTACCTAACACAGTTGGCAGCTGCCAGCATGGATGTCACCAGATCACTACCGAGCTCTCTGTTCAGAAGATCCATAGGATGCATTGGTTACATCTGTAATGCTACCTTGGTTTTTTTTTTTTTTTTTCACCCAGGAATCCTATTAATTACCTCCATTTCCCCCACAAGGCTCAGAGAAGGTAAGTGACGGGCTGTCCTCAGGCCACACAGGGAGGACTAGAACCCTCAACCTCTTCTAGTCTAATGTGGGTAAGAGGTGGACATGGGTGTCTTGGGAGCTCAAGGCTAAAAGAACCTTCTCGGCCAGGCCATGACAGACCAAGTGCACCTGCTCAGCACCCTGCCCTCCACACCCAAACCTCCCCCTCCAATCAATAACCAGAACAGACCGTGTAGACTCTGTACTCCCTCCAGGAACTGTCCTGCAAAGACGCAAAGGACACGGGCTCCCCGGATCCCCAGTCTTGCGGCTGCACAGCTTTGCTCCAGAAGATGATGTTTTCCCTTTTCAGTTTGTCATTTTCTTAGCAGCTCAGTCAGAGTTGCAGAGCAACCAGGGTGACCCTCAAGCTCCCTCCGCAGAGGGCTTTACTCTTAGCTGCACCGGAGAGGAGCAGACGTCACCAAGCCCGAGCCTGCACCAGTTCCTCTGCCTGGAGCACCACACCGGCCTGTTCAGACCAGAACTCAGTGCGGGAATGACTTCTTCCCGCAAAGCTTGGATCAGGAGCCTCACCCAGAAACCCTGGCCACAGCTGCCAGACACAGGCTGCATCCTGGTCTCCCTGCCTAGTGGCTCTTTTGTTTAGCTAGCCCCACCCCTGTCTATCCAGGCACAAAGCCACCGGTGAGGCCTCACATGTGCAAGGAACCTTCTTCCTATACAGCAGAAGAGAAGCTGCAGACCCCACCCTCTTTCCTTGTGGGGCCCTCACCTTGCACCCCAGATTCTGGGTATGTGGGATGATAACAGGAGGGAGGAGAGGCTTGTGAATAGGGAATTGTTGACACAGCCATGATGACTAGCCTTGATGCCCACCCCCCAAAACCCCTCCCCGCAGGCTACTTGGCCCACAGATGGGTCTGAGGAATCTGAGGGTCCCCTAGGAGGTGATGGAGACAGTAGAGCCCCACCCCCACCCCACCCGGGACTCAGAGGCTTAAGGGCCTGAGTGGGAGCCTAAGGGAACTTCTGTCCCAGAAATAGGTGAGAATCAGGCTTCAAGGATGGAAGAGACCCAGCAGTCTCCCCCAGGGTGCCTGGCAGGGCTCATCAAATGGTTTCAGAAGTCCTCCAGGCCCTCTAGTCAGCTTTCTGTCCTGGGTGCTTGCCTTCATTTCATCAGCCTGATCCCTGGTGGGCAGGAAATGACCACAGCTCCCCCCCTCCCATGCCCCCTGGCCCTTTGAGATCCTTCTCTGTGGGCCTCAGACTTCGTTTCTGCAGTGCGTTGGACTGCTGGATCACTTGGTCACATGCTAGCCATGGTTCTCAGGCTGTTCTGGTCCCAGCCCTGGCAGTGGAAGGCTGGCCCCTTCCCTCAGATTCACACTATCATGGCAGCCAGCTTCCCCTACCCGGTGCTGTTCCTGAACAGTGGCTGCCCTTGCTCTCCGAAGTGCTGACAAGTAAGCACTAACCAACCAAACACACACACACACACACACACACACACACACACACACACACACACACACGTAGGCCATGTCCAGATGAACCACCTCTTGGGCCCTCCACCATGGCAACGGGTGCCCGCAGACCCAAGGACCACTCCAGGCTCCATCCTCGCAAGGTGACACAGCCTGGCAGGAGAAGCCAGGCTACAAGTCCGGATCCTGGTGGCTGCACTCAACGCCAGCGTCCTCTTCGTGCTTGCAATTGTGCGTGCCCACGCCAGCGTGCGCGCACTCCAGCAGGTTGCGCTCGCTGCCCGCGCATCGCACATCGTCCAGCAAGATCGGCAGCGCGCGGCCCTCACCGAACTCTGCGCGCTTAGCGGCTCGCACCGCGTGCGCAAAGCCCAGCTGGCGACACACCACGGCGGCCGCCTTGGTGTCCCAGGCGTCGTCGCACACCGTGCCCCAGTGTCCGCCTACGAACACTTCCACGCGTCCGCGGCCAGGGCTCAAGCCTGCGGGCCGTACCAAGCGCACAGAGCCATTCTGGGGTGCAGGGACCTCAGTGCTCGGACGTCCTCGCCGTCGCCCGCCCTTCTTCCGGCCCCCTGGTCGCCGAGTGGGCCTTGCGGGCTTTGTGGGCCTCAGGGTGGGCACCGGGGGAGCAGCTGTGGGGCGCTTGCGGCGGGGAACCTTGGTGGAAGCGCGGGCTGTGGGGCGCGGAGTGCTCTCTGACGTCCGGATAAACTCTACACCGAGGAAAAGGCCTGGGTCAGAGGGAACTGGCTGTCCCTGCCTAGCTCGGGCTCTCCTCCTGCTCAGCCCGCAAGCTTGTGCCAGGAAAACAGATCCTAAAGAAAGACACCTGGTTGGGCTCTACTCAGACTCTAAGATTAGAGTGCCTCTTAGGGAGCCAGCTGTGTTTGATGGGTCACCCTGACCCTAAAGTTACTAGCCTAGAGCTGTGTTTGCGCTTCTTCAGCCATTAAGCAAACCCTGGTTGGCAAGCAGAGAGGCACAAGGAGGAAGTAGGAATTTTGTTTTGATTTGTTTTGTTTTGTTTTTCGAAACGGTTTCTCTGTGTAACAGCCTTGGCTATCCTGGACTTACGTTATAGAACAGGGTGGCCTCGAACTCCCAGAAAGCCACCCGACCTCTGCCTCCCCGAGTGCTGGGATTAAAGGCATGCGCCACCACACCCGACTGGAAGACCCTGAAGTTCAGGCACAGTAAGGGAAATGTTGTCTCTGGCTTATAGGAGCAAAGGACCCATTGCTTCCTACTCTCGGTTTTCCATGAGGAAGCAAAGGCCACAGAGGGTTTGTAGCTAGCAGTAGCTTCAGAGTGAGTTCTAGGGCAGTCAGGGCTATACAGAGAAATCTTGTCTTGAAAAAAAAAAAAAAGATTGGCAGGTCTGTGAGGCATTTTCTTGATTAATGATTGATGTGGAAGTGTCCATCCACTGTGGGTGGTACAAACCCTGGTCAAGTGGTCCTGAGTTTAAAAAAAAAAAAAAGGCTGAGCAAGCTTTGAGCAAGCAAGCCAGTAAGCAGTGTTCTTCCATGGCCTCTTCTTCAGTTCCTGCCTCCAAGTTCCTGCATTGAGTTCCTGCCCTGACTTCCCTCAGTGATTGAATGTGACCTGAGAATTGTAAGTAGAAATAAACTCTTTGTTGCTTTTGATCATGGTGTTTTATCAAAGCAATAGAAACTCTACCTAAGACAGACAGATTGCTAGATGGATGACAGGAGGATAAATAGATGAATCAATAGATGGATGGATGGATGGATAATGGTAGATAGATGAAGTAATGCTTGGATGGATGGATGACTAGATAACTAGTGGTTGGGTGGGTAGTTGGGTGGGTGGTTGGGTGGGTGGGTGGTTGGGTAAATGGATGATGGATTAATGTTTCAGTGGATGGATGGCTAGATGAGTCGTGGATGGATAGATGGATGGATGGATGGATGGATGAATTTGTGAATGGATGGATGGCTGATGGGTCCATGGATGGAAGGTAGGTGAATCAGTGAGTGGATGAATAGAGAGATGGATTTCCTTTATCTTTTAGTGTGCAAAAGTTCTTACTATACCACACCACTGTTCCTGCCTAGCCTGGACCCAGTGGAGCAGCCCCTCTACCGTTTTGCAAGACTCTATGCCTAGGCAGTCATTCACAGCCTTGAGTGGCCTTCGGAACACAGGGTTTGCTCACAGTCCCCTGGGTCCTAAACCGAGAGGGACAAAATGGAACTGTGGAAGGCCCAGCCCAAATGCCCTGCTCCCTTACAGGTAGACATCCTCCCAAGAGCTCTGAGCATCCCTTGCCTGGCACAGCTATCTGATTCTTGTTCCATCCTGCCTGAGGCTGCAGCCCCTTGGGATTGCCCACCCAACTGCCTGGACCTAGTTGAAAGATCTGTCAATCAAGATGTGTTGTACTTATAGTCCATTGACACCTGCTGGGCTGCTCAGAAGTGTCAGACATGGTGCTATGTATAGGGGCTGTGAGAGCATTCTAGGTCCCTCTAGGACCGCAGCCTGACCAGAGGGGTAGCGAGAACCCCCTTTCCCACTGGACAGTATACTTACTTTCCTTGGGCACAAAGGGAATGAGCCGGCTCTTCGCCTTCACCTGAGCAGGGTGTATCTTACACTTCCCTGGTGGCGCCCGTCTGCCAAACACACACAGAAGGTCAGGATCGGCAGCCAGCCTTGAGCAGCCCCTATTCTCACGCCTTATCTCCCACCCCCACCCATCACTTTCCCTTGCAGTGGGACAAAGAAGATAAGGGCCAGATAGGCGTGACCAGGGACAGCAGTGACTAGAGTTCAGCCACTGTGTGAGGGCACACGGGCCCTCTTACCATGGCTTCTGCTGAACCCCAACAACTTGGAAGCCTCTCAACTCATTGCCCACCCCACTCTTGTACTGCACCATTCCTGCCCACCCCTTCCACCCCAGGCCTTTGAAAAGAGTCTGTCTCCCTGCCTCTAGTTTCTGGGTTTCTGGTGATATGTGGCCTGGAGAGATGTGGAGAAAGTTAAGGCAAGCTCAAAGGCAGAATGGGCAAAAGAGAGGAGTCGTGGGAAGCTGGCTTCAGTGGACCAGTACAGTCTTAGGGCCTATAGTTCAGAGAAAAGAGTCTGAGAAAGGTTGCCAGGGTGTGAACATCCTCCTTCCCCAGCCTGCAGAAACACGAGGACCAGAATTCCATTTTAATTAGTTTTTGGCTGTTGATCTGTGATTTTTTTTTTGAATGGGCCCGACCCTGTTCCAAGACTGCCCCACGTGGGCCCAGCACTTCAATGGGGGTTCCATCAGCCTGGGATTGAAGTAGACACATGACGAGGTGGCCCCCATATAGACCTGGAACAAGCAGGGACATGTACCTCTTACAAGGCACACAGACTTCTCAAAGCTGGAGATGAGGCCATCGCTACACTGATTGCTTGCTGGGTCTGCATTTTAGGCAGAGCTTGGAAGCAGGGGAGGGTATTGTCTCTTAAGGA
Source organism: Acomys russatus (assembly GCF_903995435.1). Classification (NCBI taxonomy): domain Eukaryota; kingdom Metazoa; phylum Chordata; class Mammalia; order Rodentia; family Muridae; genus Acomys; species Acomys russatus. The sequence continues at coordinate 116,355,630 of NC_067137.1, read as the reverse complement.
AATTATATTTTTTTAAAAATTCTTGTATGCTACACCACAAAACACCATGGTGGTTCTGTTCAGGCAGTGAGCCATGACCCTGGGCCTTCTTTCCGGTCTTCCCTTTCCATATGTCTGCTACCAGGCCTCTGAAGTGAGGGTGTCAGGAAACATACTTCTTCCAAAAGAGAAAAATAAAGGGGAGAAGGACAAGGGAACAGGGGAGGAGTCCCACCCACTTCCGCCTGTCTCTAACCTCAAGACCTCGAGCAGAGCAAGAAAATGCCAAAGTCCTGCCGGGTCCTTTCTCCATACACAGGGACAATGACCTAAGACTAGAGGATGTTGCAAAATCAAAGGCCAGAAACCCGCTAAGGTGACATCTTTCAGGAATTAGATGCTCTGTATAAGTGACAGGTCCTCAGGGAAGCATTCTTTTTTATTTTCACAAGTAAGGTTGTTTTTATTTTATGTATATGAAATGTTTTGCCTATGTGTACATCTGTGTACCACATGAGCACAGTGCCAGCAGAGGGCAGAAGAGGGATTCTGGTCCCTGAAACTGGTTCCAGATGCTTGGGAGCCATTATGTGGATGCTAGGAACCTAACCCAGGTCCTCTGGAAGAACAGCAGTGTCCCCCCCACCACCACCACCACCTTTTAATTATTTTTTATTAAAAAAAATTTTTTTTAAAACAGGGTTTCTCTGTCTGGCCTTGGCTGTCCTGGACTCACTTTGTAGACCAGGCTAGCCTCGAACTCATAGCAATCCACTGATCACAGGTCCGCGCAATCATGCCCCCCCAGGCAATGTTCTTAATCACTAAGCCATCTCTCCAGCCCCAGCATTCTTCTTAAATGAACATAACTTCAACTTCCAAGAACCATGAAAGCTGACAGCGGCTGAGTGACTCAGCAGACAGTGACTGCGTCCTTTTGAGAGGGATGATGCCATGTGGAGACAATGACACTCCTCGGGGACAAGCAAATGAGATCAGAGATGATTGTGGTCCAAGTATGAGGTCACAGGTGTAAAAGTGGATGAGACTTTAGGGAAAACAAGATGGCGGCATATAAGGGGAGGGACTGTGCTTTCGGCTTTTATGATTAGGCATTACATCATTAACTGTCAATTTGTGCTTTTCTAAGTCCTGATTTAAAACAGTGTGGAAGGACAAGGAGCCTGAGAAGCTGCCACTGCAGACGGGAAATGACAAGCGCTATGAGGACGTGCTGACTAGATGAGATGTGCGGTCCTGAGGTCAAGAAGGAGCACGAGAGCATCTGAGAGAGGCAGAAGCACGAGGAGTTCAAAGCCAGCCTAGACTAAAAAGAATGCCAACGGGCCAGGCATAATGGCATATGTGTGTAATTTCAACACTCGGAAGAGTTAGGCAGGTGGGATCTCTGTGAGTTCAAGGGCAGCCTGGTCTACACAGAGGATTCAAGGATGAGCAGACAGACATAACAGAAAGAGCCTGTATTTAATAAATAAATAAATAAATAAATCTAATCCGGGGTTCCGAGGAGGTGACTCAGTGTGTAAAGCACTTGCCACACAGGAGTGAAAACTGCAGTTGGAGCCTCAGCACTTACGTAAATACAAGGTGGGCATAAAAACCTGTTTGTAATCCCAAGTAGAAACAGGGAATCCCTGAAGCAAGCTAGCTCGCCAGTCTACCAAATTATGAGGTTCAAGAGAAAGGCCCCCACCTCAAAATATAAGGTGAAGAGCAAAAGTGGGAGACGTCCAACCCTGTTGACCCCTGGCCTCCACATGCACACCCACATATGTGCACCTACACACATGAAAACACATATCTACCTATACCCATACCGCCCCCATACTTAAACAGATACACACACCACACTCACACGTAGCACACACACACTCAGATACCATATATACCACACTCACACACCACACTCACATACAGATACCACACATAGATACACACACCACACACACACACACGCACGCACACACACACACACACACACACTAAACAAGCCTGACAGTCATCATTTAAGAAAATGCCCCTCCAGAATCTGTTGGTTTTAGAGACGTTAAACAATAGCACACAATCTACCCAGACATTAGGCGGGCGCAGTGCAGCCTTGTCATGGTTCGCTTTCACCCCTGAGAATGTCCATTACACAGTGACCTCTCTGGCCACTGGCCACTCTCACTCCGGGGATATAAGTGTGCTCCTCTGCGAGGGCACCATTCACTCCTGGGAGTGCCTTGTGCTAATCTGTAGTGAACTTTTCTCTTCTACACTGACTGGAACAGCAGAAGTGAACTGGAGAATTAACTCAAAGGCGTGTGTGTGCCAGACAGACCCTCTATGTTCCTAGTCTCACACACACACACACACATACACACACACACACTTTTAATCTGAGATTGGATCTTACTAAATTGCCTAGGCTAACCTAGAATTCTCACAGAAACTGGCCTCAAAATTTGTAGTTTTCTTGTTCCAGCTTCCTAAACAGCTGTGGTTATAAAGTATATACAGCTATATCTAACTAAAAAAAAAAATTTTTTTTTAAAACAAATTTTTATTTGTTTTAGAACAATGTGTGCAGCCAGGCATGGTGGTGCACACCTTTAATCCCAGCACTCAGGAGGTAGAGACAGGTGGATTGCTGTGAGTTCGAGGCCAATCTGGTCTATAAGTGAGTCCAGGACAGCCAGGAGTACACAGAGAAACCCTGTCTCAAAAAAAAAAAGAAAAGAAAGAAAGAAAGAAAAAAAAAAGAAAAGAAAAGAAAAGAAAAAAGAAAAAGAAAAGTTAAAAAGCGTGTATTTTAGAACTTCTTTAAACCTAATATGTCTCAAAGTTTAGGGTACTTGGCTACTATCATCTAGAAAGGGCTTCTGCAAAGACCAGTGGTAGGCATTCATTAAAACACCCGTGTGTCTCTGTGCCAGTCCCAGGGCAGAGGGGTATGACTGGGGCAAGGAAACACTGCCTTCTTCCTGGAGACTCTAACCATGTGAGAGACCATTCCAGAAGTGAGTGATGATGACCAAGGGAGGGCCAGGGAGGCCAGGAGGGCAAGTGGGCCAGGGAAGGCACCTGGAGCCTACAGGTTTATACCTGCCAACGGTTAGGGCTCCTGGCTTGTGACTCATCTCTGCATTCACACAATGGGGAGCTGAGAGGGCTATGTCCTAACAGAGGGAGTCACTGTAGGCCCTGAACCAAGGCCTCACAGCAAGAACTGAAACAGGCAGGGGCTGTGGGAATGGGTAAAGGATGGGGAAACTTACTGTCTCTGCAGACAGCAAGGGGCCAGATGCCAGTTCAGGGACTCACCTGGACGGGTCAATCACTTTGTAGATGACCCCGCGTGCGGCTGTGGCACTGGGCATGCCAGTGGACATGAAGTAAAGCTCCCCTTTGAACAGGGAACAAGAAGCAATGAGTGTGAAGGCCACCATCTGCAACAAAGTGGATGCAGCCCTGCCCCACCCAGGCTCCTCTCAGGATCAGAGGCTGACCGCCCCCCCCCCCCCCCGGCGGACCTCCACCAGCGATGAGGGGGTGTTTTGGCCACCTAACACCTCAGCATGCCTTTATCCTCTGCAGCACAGTCCCCAGATGTCTCCTCCTGCCTGGCCCCATAAAGGGGACCACCATCCATCCAGCATTACGCTGCTCCCTGCTTAGACGGGGTTCGACCAGGACTATTCTGTTAGCTATGGCCATCCCAGAGCTCAGCCCCCACAACCCGCGTGTACATAAGGCCCGAGCTGAAGCTACCAGTGCTGCCTTTGGTGGCCCTGTCCTTTTGGTTTCTGCACTGCAAATGCCCCTGAAGGTTACCCGCGCAGCCTCATCTCATGAGTCCAAAGCACAGCTAAGACGGCCAGGAGCTTCAAGAGGCTGCTATGCTTTGCCTTGGCTGCACTGCTACTTTACATGATCCAGGGCTGTCCTTGGTCTGGCCAGCTCACAAGTGCCTCCTCCTGGTTTTCTGTCACTCTTTGTCACTCAAAGAAACTGAGGAAAGGCACTTGAGAACTGCACCTTCCTTCCAGGCTCTGCGCTGGGGAGGAGGGGTGCTACTTCTAAGTCATGTTTAACCCCCTACTGACCAAAAGAAAAGGCTTCCAAGGGCTCAGTGAGATTAAGGATCTTGGGGAGGCTGGCGCTGCCCATTGGGAAATTCACATTCTAATGAGGTGGGGGAGGTTGTCAGTTCAACAAAAGTTTCCCAGACTAGGCCCCGTGGGGGTCTTTGGGCACTGGGCCCTGCAGGGGATACCCCTCCAAAGGCCGCGGTGAGCGTTGCCTGGAAACTTCAAGAAACTAGGGCCTGCTGGGGGCCCCTGGCCTTTTGTTAGGGAACAATCCCAGAGCCAAGGACAAAGACAGGATGCCTGAGTGGGATTCTAGCCTTCTTCTCTCCCTTCCCCCGCTGCCCCCTGCACATGAGGTCCGGTGACAGGCTAGAAGGCTGTGTCTGCTTGCTTTGGAATAACAACAGCAGCTGTCATTAGCTGTTACCTCACTGGCTCAAACCCCACTGGCCATCAAGAATCCAGCTCTACCCTCGCCCGCCTACAGCCCATATTCCAGTTCTTCCCTGCTCCTTCGGACTCTGGGGACTGGTACCCATTACGTCTCTAGCTCTCTTATCGACTCTTCCATGGAGGTGGAGGATGGCCGTTTCTATTTTCCAGATAAGAAAGGGAAAGTTCAGGAACAGATGCTAAGGCTGATTCCCACCCTCCTAAAAAAAAAAAAAAAAGAAAAAGAAAAAGAAAAAAGAAAAAAAAAGAAAAGCCTGAGCCCCAGAACAAGCCCCTCCCCAGTGTGAAAGTCATTTCCTGCTTAAGCTTCTTTCCTGTCAGAGGCCTGGAAGGATGACCAGGGTTGGTGGTTACAGTCCCAAGCACAGGAAGAGGGTGGGGTGAGGGGGTGGGGATCTCAGCACGCTCACCAGCCTCGTCCTCTGCAAAGGAGATGATATGTGGGTAGTAGTTGTTGATGAGGCCTGGGAAAGCGCAGGTCTGTCCACGGCCCATGCAGACCTCGCTATACTTCCACTGGCCTGTCTCTGGGTTTTCTCGGAGGGACATCAGTCTCCTGCAAAGGAAGACGAAGTGTGAGGTCATGGCTAGTATTCATCCATCTACCCGTCCATGCAGTTCCTCAAAAACCCATTAATCCACTCATCCAGATCCACCTGGCTGTCCAGTTATCCGTTCTTCCATCCGCTCATCCACCTGGCTGTCCAGTTATCCGTTCTTCCATCCGCTCATCCACCTGGCTGTCCATCTTTGCATGCACTGACTCGTTTTACTAATCCTTCCTAAAGAATGACTGGGACTTTCTCACCAAGCGAGAGAGCTGGTCCACTCCTAGGCACACGCATACAAACACACACTCCTTTTTACCAGTCAGGGAGCTCATAGGCCATGTCGGCCACTTACCCGCTCATGAAATCGCCAAATATGTAGAGTCCGTTGAGGTTGGGGTACTCACAACCACGGTACACGTAGCCCCCGGTAACTGATTTGCCCAGCTTGTGCGGGTAGGCAAAAATCGGCAGCACATCATCTGAGGGACAGACGAGAAAATGGGTTCATCTCGACGCCCAAAGCTTCGCAGGCAGGGCTCAGCTACACACTGAGATGGGATGGCCTGCGCAAGGAAGGCTCTCAAACGGGCATACCATATTTTTAAGGGCTCGGCAAAGGGTGCATGAGAAGGAGCCTAAAATGTTGCTTGAAGGGACCCCTGACGTACACGGAGGTCTGGAGTGGGAAAAGTCAGTCAGGTGGTAGAAGCAGGGTACAATACTATATGGAGGTTGGGGAGACAGTGAGGTCAGAGATTGTAGGGTGTCCAGGGAGGGAGAGAGGCAGGAGGTCCCCATGGGGTCACTCAATGGAGTGAAGGGGGTCAGATCTGGCTTGGAATGGGACAGGTCTCAGTCTACGACCCAGGGAGGGGTGAGACATGGCGGATCTAGGTTTGGGGTCCTGGATTATGCTGATGTGAGTAAGGGGTCCCCAAGTGGATGGGGTGGGTAGGACTGGATCCATGTCGAGGGTCTGTGCGGGGGGGGGGGGGGGGGGAGGGTAAAGGTAGATCTAGCTGGGGGAGGGAGAGGACCGGACACATCCTGTTTGAAGGTCCCCAGGGACGCGGTCACCGAGAGAGGCGTTGGCGCACAGCTTGCGGTCGTAGCACTCGAAGCCCTCGCGGGCGCGCCAGCCATAGTTGCGGCCCCGCTCCACCAGGTCCACTTCCTCGTACTTGTTCTGGCCCACGTCCCCGCAGAACAGGCGCCCACGGCCAGTGCCAGATATTGGGTCCCCACGATCGAAAGAGCAGCGCCACATGTTGCGCACGCCCAGGGCGTAGACCTCGGGCCGCGCTCCGGGATCCTCCACGAACGGGTTGTCCGGAGGGATACCGTAGGGCAGGCCGCGCTCCTTGCGGTCCACGTCGATGCGGAGCACCTTGCCCAACAGCGCCGACCTGCGGCCGGGGTGGAGAGCACGGGCTGGTTATGCTGGGTCGGCACAAGAGGCAGGAAGAGAGCGTGCCACCCCAAAGCTCAGCCACCTGCACCCGCCCTCTCTGCCCATCCTCCTGCGTGTCTTTTCTGCTTTCGCTGCGCACCAAGCCCTGCTGGAAGCCCTAACCCCCCACCTATGGCTGCGTTGCCTCCTCACAGCTCACCTTTCAGGTCAGTGCCGACCTTTATAGAGGGCATCCGAGCTATGACAAGCTGCCACCCAGCTTATCACTCAATAGCCCTTGGCCCTAGAAACCCAAGCTCTTTATCACAACCGCCTATGGAATGCCACTATCCTAAGCGCTAATGTTGTGAGTGCTGCTGTTCACATAGCTGTGCTGTAAGGTGAAGACTGTACTAGAAAAATAACTCAGATTTATGTTTTTCTCATAGCTCCCACATAGTGGAGGGACCACAAAGTGTTGAGCCGTTGAACCAGCGCAGGCCACCAAAGCAGAATATATCATATAGTGCCAAGTAGTTGGGGGAGGGGGCACGTGTGTTCTAACCTCCTGGCAGCTCAGGTGGGGGTGGGGTGGGAGAAGGAAAGTAGCTGCTGGCTTCAGTGATCACATGAGCAAAATGGTCTGCAGTGGGAAACATCGAGGGCAGCAGTTCTCAACCTGTGAATCTCGATCCCTTTGGGGGACCTCATATCGAATACCTTGAATAGCCGATATTTACATTATGACTCATACCAGTAGCAAATTAACAGTTACAGAGTAGCAGGGAAAATATTTTTATGGCTGAGGGTCACCACAACATGAGGAACTGTATAAAAGGGTCACGGCGTTAGGAAGGCTGAGAACCACTGATCTAGAAGATACCCGTAGTTAGAGGGGTGTGGTTCCTGCCGTGCGTCCCTCCCTCTCGGTTAGCTTGAGAGCTGACCCCTCCCTCCAGCCTGCCCAGCAAGGCAGAGTTGGTGCAGTTCGCTCAGGTGACACACTTGTGTAGCTGTCACTGACACATGGCATCAGAACCCAGTGTTTCCCTCGCTAGCAACACCTCAGAAGTGTCCTGTCATAGCGACAAACACTCCGGTGACAATGGCTCCTCCCCAGGCACTCCAAGGCCCCCATCTTCACACCCTACATCCAGCTCCAGGATCTACAGGCAAAAGCTCCCAGCAGCAAAATGATGGGTTTTTAACTGCTGCTCAATCCCCATCTAGTTTCTCAGCCACGTTTCTCAGCCTCAGCACCAATCTGGGATGTTCCTCACTATTTAAAAGGACTGCATAAGCCACAAGCAGTAATCTTCACATCCTCACTACTGTTGCTTCCTGGGCCGAGAGAGGCTGTGCATAGTCTCTAAAGGAATGGGAAAGACTGGCTGAGGCCTCCTGCACAACCCTGTGTACATACACAATTTCCTCCTGAGTGCGCACACACACGCACACACATGCACACACACACACACACACACAGAGAGAGAGAGAGAGAGAGAGAGAGAGAGAGAGAGAGAGACAAAAGGAGGAGAAGTCCAGGCCATTGGCTCAAGACAGGAAATAGTTATATAAAGATGGGACAACCAAGCCACCGCCAGGCAAAAGCAGGACATACTTGTTTTGCGCATTCCCAAACTTCCCAAAGGGGTCTCCGGCCATCCCGCCATCTCCGGTAAAAATGTAGAGGAAGCCGTCATCCCCAAAGAGCAGCTGGCCCCCATTGTGATTAGAGGCTGGTTCTTCAATCTCCAGGATTATTCTAAAGAGAGAGAAGAGCCCCTCAATAAAAACACTTTCCAAATGGTAACCCCAAAACAGCAGCGAAACCTTCTCTCAGATGCCACTTGGCAGTGGGAAAAACTTTACAGCTCTTGTAACATGTTGTCTTTCATAAGGACCAATAGGGAAAATCCCCTTCCTTGTGTCAAGGAAGGACCTGGATGCTTGAAGAGGTTGAATGACCCACTTCGAGGGCACACAGACTGTCAGCATCAGCGCTGGGAGCAGGGCTCTGGGCTGTGTTTCTTCTTCTTCTTCTTCTTCTTCTTCTTCTTCTTCTTCTTCTTCTTCTTCTTCTTCTTCTTCTTCTTCTTCTTCTCCTCCTCCTCCTCCTCCTGTTCTTCCTCCTTCTCCTCCTTCTCCTCCTCTTCTTCTTGGTTTTTTGAGACAGGGTCTCTGTGTAACCTTGGCTATCCAGGACTCACTCTGTAGACCAGGCTGGCCTGGAACTCACAGCGATCCACCTGTCTCTGCCTTCCAAGTGCTGGGATTAAAGGCATGCGCCACCACGTCCTGCTCAACTCCAGGATTTTTGTTTGTTGCTTGTTTGTTTTTAGGCAGGATCTCCCAACATGTCCCTGGATGCCCAGGAACTCACTATGTAGACCAAGCTGGCCTTGAACTCACAGAAATCCACCTGCCTATGACTCCATAGTGCTGAGACTAGAGGTGTGTGCCACCACATCCACCTGATCTTATTTTATTTTTTAATTTTATTTAAGACTTATTTTATTATGTATACAGTGTTCTGCCTGTCTGCAATACCTAGAGGCCAGAAGAGGGCACCAGATCTCATTATAGATGGTTGTGAGCCACCATGTGGTTGCTGGGACTTGAACTCAGGACCTTTGGAAGAGCAGCCAGGGCTCTTAATCTCTAAGCCATCTCTCCAGCCCTTATTTTACTTTTTTTTTTTTTTTTTTTTAATTTAAAGGCAGGGTCTCGGGAAACTTAGGCTACCTGGACATGGTATGTAGCCAAGGATGGCTTTGAACTCCTGATTCTCCTGCTCTTGTTGCCACCACTTCCTGTGTGTTGCAATTACAGTACATGGGCCAACAACTCTCCATTTCCAACCTCGGTTCTGTTTTTTGTTTGTTTGTTTTTGGTTTGGTTTGGTTTGGTTTTTCAAGACAGGGTTTCTCTGTGTAGCCTTGGCTGTCCTGTACTCACTTTGTAGACCAGGCTGGCCTCTAACTCACAGTGATCCACCTGCCTCTGCCTCCTAAATGCTGGGATTAAAGGAATGTGCCACCATGCCCTGCTTCAACTTCAGTTTTTATCTCGAGTCATTTTTTTTATGTCACTGTTGGGGACACATGCTTTCATCCTCCATCTGTCCTCTGTCAGGTCCATGGAACAAATCTTCTTCCATTGAGAAGTTGTCTCCCAAGCCAGGCGTGGTGGCACATGCCTTTAATCCCAGCACTCGGGAGGCAGAGGCAGGTGGATCACTGTGAGTTCGAGGCCAGCCTGGTCTATAGAGTGAGTCTAGGACAGCCAAGGCTACACAGAGAAACCCTGTCTCAGAAAAACAAAAACAAAAACAAACAAACAACCCCCCCCCCCAAAAAAAACAGGTGTCTCCCAGGCTTGGGTACAATCATGAAAACTTTATTTTCCCTTTTTCCTCTGTCTGCCAGATAACTCACGAGTCCACATTAATGCTATAGGACAAGGTGTATATTCACCTTCAACACTACCGTTGTGGGTTGTTTCTCATTTTTATATGTCCAACGTTAACATTTCACAGTTATTTGCCTTTTCACCAACACATCTGATCCTGGTCTTGCTCTGGCTTGCTCTCTACATGAAGGCAAGAACAGGTCTCTGAACTACAATTCCCATGCTCCTTTGCTAGCTGAACAATATCAACCAATAGAAGGTATTAGGGGAGCCAGGAGTGGGGCTGGTGTTTTGTTTGTGTTTCTGGCAACGTCTCTGCCTCTCTCCCATGGCTCTGGTTAGGTTAACCCCCAACCAAGCCTACCCCCACAGTTCTGGGGTTACAGCACCTCACTTCTCCCTAGGTCCCTCCAGCCATAGGAGGAGGCAGCTTCCTCCAGTGATCCAAGCTCAATGCCACCTTCCCCAGGCTGTCCTTCCAACACTTTTAACAGCCTTGACTCTTATTTTCAGTATCCACTTCTGCCTGGGAGAGCCTCTGCAGCAGGGTGATCAGGTCAGGTTGACTGCCCTCTGAAAGCATTGGCACATAAATAACAGAGACTAGGTTCTGCAGGCACTAGGGGCTTAGAGGTGGGAGCCGATTACATGGGGTAAAAGCTGGACATGGTCCCCAGTGCCTGTAATTCCAGTACTTGGGAGGCAGAGACACAGAGGATCAGGAGTTTGAGACCAGACTTGGCTACATAAAAAGTTCCAGGACAGCATGGGCTACACAAGACCTTGGCAAGAGAAGGAAGAGAGGGAGAGAGAAAGAGCAAGGGAGAGAGGGAGAGAGAGACAGACAGAGACAGAGAGACAGAGAAAGACTGAGAGAGGCAGAGAGAGAGAGAGACACAGAGAGAGGGGGGCACCAAGACTGTAGTAGGAGAGAGCCAGCTGCCCAAATACAGCCAGTGGAGAGGTTGGGAGAAATGCTGGCCATAGGGTCAGGAATGGTAACTTTGGACCACAGCCCAGCATGCCCAGTGGTAGGATGCACTTCTGTGGACAGAACAGGACTCCAGCTTGGATGCTTCCTAGCTGTGTGACCTGACAGGTCATTTCCCACCTCTGAGCTGTGACCTCATCCCAATTTTATGAGTCAGTCGAAATAGCTCTCTCAGAGGCTGCAGGAGAGAAGTGTCTGGCCTAGGAGGTCATAGGCAGGGGCGGTGACATGACCCCATGCAAAACCAGGCCCCAGAGCATGTGATTCAACACCCCCACCCACCCATGGGGGTGGGGGGTGTTAGATAGTCACAGTATTTAAGACAGACACGCCCACGCAGCCTCCCACGTGACCATTCAGCCCTCCCTTAGCCCTTCCGGTAAGCAACCTCTCTGAGCTGTGATCCACGGTGTTCTCGTCAGCATCCGAGACTCTGAACTCGCTGATACGGATCCACTCTCGGAAGCCGACCCCGACAGAGTAGTAAACATAGAGCTTCCTGGGATGTGGGAAGCGGGGGTGGAAGGCAAGGCCCAAGAAGCCACGCTCATCCCCTTCCCAGGGTGACGTGAGCACCGCTTGGCTCACATTCAGGAAGGGCTTCTCCAGACGAGAGCGGTCAGGCAGGTAGGTCCATACCAGCCCCACCTGCTCTGCCACGAAGAAGCGGTGGCTGCCATCCCCAGCGTGTACCATGGCAACCGGGTTTCGAAGCCCATTGGCCACCTCCTCCAGACACAGCTGCAGGCAGCCCTTGGCATCAGCCACTACACGACCCAGGTTCAAGTTCAGGTTATCGTTGACCAGCAGGCTTGGGAAACAGTAGTCTGTGTCATCTAGGGACAGGTAGTGGCATAATTTGGCCCGGTTGCTCTCGAGGGCCCAGAGCTCACGGTCAGGGGAGAGGTAACGAAAGAGGCCTCGGCAGGTCTGCCACATGTCCAGGCAGTAATCTTCACATAGGCCAGGCACTGTCCGCAGTGGGGTGGCCGGATCCTCGGCATCATAGAGGTGGGCTGCATAGGGCGAGCATTCCTGTAGAGACAGGAGGGCTCAGAGATGCCAGAAGGGGAGCTCACACCTGCTCACTTTGCTCCTTGCTTTTATGTCCCTATTCAAGTGTCATCTCCTAAAATCTAGCCTTCCCCTCCAGGCCTCCCTGCAATTATTTCCTGACCTCTGACTACTTAGAGAAAACAAAGCCCAGCCAGGAGGTGGTGGCACACGCCTTTAATCCCAGCACTCGGGAGGCAGAGGCAGGCGGATCGTTGTGAGTTCGAGGCCAGCTTGGTCTACAAAATGACTCGAGGACAGACAAGACTACACAAAGAAACCCTGTCTCAGAAAAGAAAGAAAGAAAGAAAGAAAAGAAAGAAAGAAAGAATAATAAAGAAAGAAAGAAGGAAAACAAAGCCCAGCCAGGAGGTGGACGTTCACACCTTTAATCCCAGCACTCTAGAGGCAGAGGCAGGTGAATCGTTGTGAATTCAAGGCCAGCCTGATCTACAAAGTGACTCCAGGACAGACAAGGCTACACACAAAAAAACCCTGTCTCAGAGAAAAAAAAAAAAAAAAAAAAGAAGAAGAAGAAGAAGAAAGAAGGAAAGAAAAAATAAAATAATAAAGAAAGGAAAGGAAAACAAAGCCCAGCCAGCTGGTGGTGGCACACGCCTTTAATCCCAGCACTTGGGAGGCAGAGGCAGGCAGATAGCTATGCGTTTGAGGCCAGCCTGGTCTACAATGCAAGTCCAGGGCAGTCAAGGCTACACAGAGAAACTCTGTCTTGAAAAACCAAAGAAGAAAAGAAAAGAAAAAAAGAAAAAAAACAAAGCCCAAAAACTTACCACGAGCCTTCAGCTTTCAAAACTTAACACTCTGCTTGCTTATTGCCTATCTTCTTCAGAATGCGCATTCTATCAGGGCGAGAATTTTCAGTCTGCTTCCCTGCTGTATCCTCTACCCTCACATAAACCCAGGGCACAGCAGTGCACAGCAAATGATGAGGGGGCAGTGAGAAAGATTTTACCTTGCCAGCCTTCTGGCAGCCTCAATGCACCTGTGTCAAAACCCTCCTGACTCTATTATCATTTAGTGTTTATGAGTATTTCACAGAGGGGAAACTGAGGCTCAGGGCCCCTAGTGTCATTCAGTTGTATTCAGCTTGGATCAGTAGCACTTGGAGGCATCTGGCTTTGGGCTCAGGTCTACCCTGCTGTCTCCATAGCTAGACAGCAAACATATGCACAGCAGCTGCGTGAGTGTGGGCCGAGGCCCAAGCCTTTGCCTTCCAGGATACCCCTGACCCTCTCTCCTACCCTCAGTCTCAGCTCCTTGCAGCAGGACCCTGAAGCATCCCCCACTGGAGCTACCCCTTGGGCACTGCTGGACCTGAAAGGCTTCCGGGGTTCTTGTCCTGGCTCTGCCGGGTGTGGGTAGAACTAATCACTGTTTCTGTCTTGCAGGCTTCCCACTAGCAGCATGCTGTGGACCCTACTCAGGCCCCCATGGACACTGCATGGGAGGAAAGTTACAGCCTTGGGGAGCAAGCCTGTGACCACAGCCAGCAGTGTGTGGCTAGGTAACGTGCCCACCTTCTACCCTGCCCTAGACAGTCTTACCACACAGCTAGTCTTGTTGGAGTCGGTCATGTGATCCCCTCCCAGACCATCTCCGTGCCCTGCCTGCAGCAAAATTCTCCAAAACCCAGGCTCCTTCAGGACCCTCTGTGGAGTCCTTCACGCTGTGGTTGCTTTTCTCTGGTGTGACAGACCGTTGTTGCTACTCCCCTCAACCCCAGAGATGACTCATCTCAGAGTCTTAGAGAAGCAATTCCTAGACAGAGAAGACAATGTCACCTACATACCACCTGCCCTCGCCAGGACACTGGGCTGGGTTGTAGCAGGAGACCTCGGTGGAAAGCAAATGGACAGCTAATGTCAGGGCTGTTCCTAACTCAGGCTCCCTACTGTTACAGCTTCAGTCACCCCACGACCTATCTGTCCCCTTGGTCCCTCTGTTGCTATGGGCTGAGTCCCACATGACAAGCCCTATGTGTTTTTGGCACCTCTGGTCAGTCCCTGTCCCTGTCCGAAGTGTCATATCTCATAAGCTCCATTCTGCACTCTGTGTATGCCCGGCCAAGCCTCAGGCTGTGCAGGGCCAGCTCACCTGTGACCCTTGCATGCTATTGTGGACCAGCAGTGACTAACAGGAGACCTGAGAGGGCTGTGTACACACAGGCTTTAGTTCCTCTCTGCGGGGCAGTGTCACTGTGACCCCAATGTTATAGATGAGGAACTTGGGCTAACAGTGACTACGTGTCGAGAAGTGGCGAGAGCAGGAATCACCCTCAGCTTTATGACACCCAGCCTTCTGCTCTCTCCAGCAGTCACTGACCAGTCTCTGCAGGGCACAGACTATACCAGGCACTGGACTTGGATCCAAAGACACAGTAGAGACTGGACTTAACCTGATAGCCCTTTCCTTGTTAAAACTTAGAAAGGGGCTGGAGAGATGGCTCAGTGGTTAAGAGCACTGTCTTTCTCTTTCAAAGGTCCTGAGTTCAATTCCCAGCAACCACATGGTGGCTCATAACCATCTATAATGTGATCTGATGCCGTCTTCTGGCATGCAGGTGTACATGCAGATAGACACTCATATACAAATAAATAAATATTTTTTTAAAACTTAGCCAGAACACATGGAGAGCACAGGGCTCTGGGGACCTGGTGAGGACCTTGGCGCCTTCCCACTTAGTAACCATGGAGTCTAGCAATCTCTTACATGTGGCCTCTTTTTTTTTTTTTTAAAGATTTATTTATTTTATGTATACAGTGCTCTGTCCTCATGTACACCTGCAGGCCAGAACAGGGCATCAGATCACATTACAGATGGTTGGGAGCCACCATGCAGTGGCTGGGAATTGAACTCAGGTCCTCTGAAAGAGCAGTCAGTGCTCTTATCTGCTGAGCCATCTCTCCAGCCCCCGCATGTGGCCTTTCTATTCTTCCTTACATTTTATTTGAATGTGGGGCTCAAACCAGAGTCATGCAGAATTAATAAATGACAAGAGGGGACAGTAGTTGATGCTGGCAGAGAGAGTGGTCAGTCACTGAACCTCATGTCCAGGTAAGGGACGCAATGAAACATCCACAACGGTACAAGGGGTGCCTGCCAGCTGATGGCCCCAAGGTTGCCACACACCATTGCTGATGCTCATGACTCACAGCCTCAAGTCCTGAAGGCTTCTCACCCACCCCACCCCTGCACCCCACCAGGAAGACTGAGCCTTGTACACAATGTTCTCTCTGTGGGATGTTCCTTCCCCCCTCACTTCCACATCTGGCAAACTCCTATTCATGATGCAAGGCCCATCCCACAAGCCTCCTCCTTCCTCCTTTTCCACGGGCAGGCTCCTGCCCCTCTGGGGTTTATGACACTCTATCCCTGACTCACACATAGAATCTTCTCCTGGTAACTTGTTAGTTCGGGAAACGATGTTCCTCCTCTGCCATCACCTCTGCTTTACCAGAGGTGACCCGACTGTTCTGCCCGGCCAGGACTCAATTTTCTCTTTGCCTGCCTGTCTGCCCCACACACTGTGAGACCCTCAAAGGTTGCCATCCCAGGTTCCAGGACACAGGTTGGCTTCAGGGCAGGGGCAGGGTTACGAAGTGGCCACATGAAAGGCTTTGGAGCTAGAGTTTATGTTCCACATGTAATGTTTGGCTAACTCCTTCCTACTCTGTACCTATGTCCCCATCTATAAAAGAGGACAAGAACTCCAAAGAGTTGTAGGGAGCAATACACTGAGATGTCATGTGTTTGTTCAGTAAGTGTCCAAATAAAATGAGCCCCGAGGGAATGACACAGTGAGTGGTCACTTTCCCAGGCTGTCCCAGATTTTTTTTTTGAGGACTTTTCATTACTTGCCCTGGTACCTTGGGGTAGTCTCTGGGTTGCATGTCTATCTGTCTGTCTCCTGAAATGAATAGAGGGGCTTTTTGAGGCTAAGTCTGTGACTTGCCAGCTGTCTCTGGGCCCAGCAGCACAGAACCACCTCCTAGCTTGCCCTGAGGAGATGCGTGCTGAGTGCATGAGGCTGTTCAGTGCCTTTCCCGGTTACTCACGTTGATGAACCCATGTGCCCAGCTACAGAGAAGTTAGCCACATGTGAGCCACACACCAGCCACAGTGAGGTTGCTATGTGCAACCATTGCCTGACACGTTTTCCCAGAGGAGGGCAAAGCCTCAGGAAAGAGCCTCCTGCCTCCACAAGACGTTGCTGTGAGCCTTGAAGGATCATTGATGGATCTGATAGGTAAGGTTCCTTAGGGTTGGTGGCAGTAAGGATGGCGCTCCCACACTCTCCCAGGACCCCCTCAGGGAGACCATGCCACAGCCTTGGAAGCCTGCCTGATGCAAGCTCAGTCCAGACATGAGGTCATCCCCGAGACGCCTCACTGGAGGTCTGAGCAGACACTCTACCACAGACTTCTTGGGCCAGGCCATTTTGGGCAAGTTCCCAAAGAAAAAGAGGTGCCTCCTGCCAGCAAACAGCCTCAGGATTGGCTCCTGCCTCATCCTTGGTCCTGCCCATCTCCTTTGCCATGAGGTGCCCATCACATGGTGACTGCCCTATAAGTAAACATGGCCTTGGGTGTAGAACCCTGCTATTGGCCTGGGTGTTGCAGGGAGACCTGCAGGTAGCCTGGGTGGACCTCCAGGATGGGGAGAGAGGTGGGTGATCCACCACACCCTATGGCCTTCTTGGGATGCACAAAGTTTGGGGGGTGGCTTGGTAAAACCCACTACAAGATGAGCAGAACACCCTGAAGCACTGTGGTCTCCCCTGAACCCCCTCTTTACCTCCCAGGGACACTGAGTGTGGTCTAGGTCTTCCGACCCTCCACTGGGTTGTGCCATCACTGGGTAAGGTGCCCACCTTTCCTGGAACAGCTGCTGATCCTAACACTCTAGGGACAGCAAGTAAACACTGAAAGAATTTACCTACAAACCCGAACTGAACCACTATGCCTGTGTCATTTAATCTTCATGGGGTGGGGAATGGGGTAGAAATCTGTCCCTCTTTTAAAGATAATGTATCTGAAAGACAACCAGGAGCCTCTCAAGTTCACAGTTAGGAGAGACCGTAGCATCAAACCAAATCAGCCCTTTCAGTCCTCTCCTCTAGGCTGCCCCCTGCTGGCTGGGACCGGAACTGTGTACGGTCGGCTTAGGCCCTTCAGCACATGGATCCCTTCACTTCACAGGCCTGGGTTACGGCCAGCCTTGGATTTTTCCCTGGCTGGCTGGCATTCCTCCAATCACCCCAGTCAGGCAGGGGAGATGCAGGGGGTTGCAGTCAGAGACTCCACATCAACAGAAGGGAAGTGGTAGTTCAGTGTGGATCGAAGTATGGGTTCCACTCTCAGAGAGGAGATGAGAGGGGAAAGAGCCCAGCAGCCGGAGCCTGGTGTGTTGCAGGGAGACCTGCAGATGGCCTGGGTGGGCCTGGGTTCGCAGCCCTGCTACACCCTGGCCCTGATAAAGGGCCTCTCAGACTGCTCCATTCAGTCTGACAGAGGAAGGGTCCTCATCGGTATCAGCAGTCCCCAGATTGCTGACAAAGCCACGCCCCCCTATCTTGGCCACCCTTTTCCCGTCCTGCCATATTGTCCTCGGTCAGGCGAAGACTTCATCCTGGTACCTGACAGCTGACAGGGAGAGATCTCTCTGAGGGTGTGGGGGTGGGAGATGACACGGAGGACTGGGAACAGCTTCCAGAGTGTCCCAGAGAATAGAAGTCTCTAGTCTCTGAGAGAAACTGAGGCAAAGGAATGAATCACTCCCTCTTGGACCCTCCAAGCTCCAAAGTCCAGGACCCACTCCTGATCTCGCCCCTGTGGTTGCTATCACCTCCAAAGTCCAGGATCTTCCCCGTAAACCTCGCACCCGTGGGGTTGCCATCACCTCAAAGTCTGGGACCCATTCCTGAGTCTCGTCCTTATGGGAATACCATTCCCGCCCCCCCCCCCCCCCCCCCCCCCCCCCCCCCGCCAACAGCGACCAGTGCCCCGCGTGCCTCCGCCGCCGCGCGCCCGCTCACCTGGCACAGCAAGTCCAGCGCGTAGCCGGCACACGTCGCCCACACCCCGGCGTCCATGCGGTTCTCCAGGGCCCGGAAGCGCAGGGCCAGAGCCTCGTCCTGCTCCGCTGTGCAGCAGCCGAAGGCGGAGTACTGCGCGCAGAAGCTCAGAGGCTGCGGCGGCCGGAATGGCGGCCTGAAGTCCAGGCACTGCGGGTGCGCGGTGGCCAGCAAAGCGCGCAGAGCCAGCAGTGCCCCGGGCCCAATCCCGGCCACAGCTCGTCGCCCCGCCATCGCCCGACGGTCCGCAGAAGAAAAAGCCCAAGGACGGCCAGCCCTGGCGGTGTGACCAGCTGGGAGCCGCTGGCCGCACCCCGAGCGACCGCCTCCCGCCTCGCTTGCACCCTCCTGGGCGCTCGCGGGGGAAACCCGTGGAATCGGCCCGCAGGCCTAGAGTCTGAGGACTCCTCTCGCTCGAGGTCACTTCTGCTTGGGAGCACTCTGTGGGATTGGAGGAGCGCTGCACACCCAGCGCTCCAGCTCTGCGGACAGCCCCCTCCTCCTGGCCCCAGCCTTTCCAAATTCAAGGGCAGTGGCCTGGCGTCTGGGAAGCCCCGTTTGCCCAGTTTTTCACAGTTCCACCTCTGAGTCTCAGCTTCCTCTCTTGGGCCTCTGCTTAGCCGCCAAGGAACAAGAACCCCAAAGCCCGAGGCAGGGACTCCTAGGTTGTAGTCTCAACTCTCACTGAGCCAGACGGGAACTTTAGCAGAATGTTTAAAAATGGAGGTGTGGTGTGAAAGACAGGTGGTGTTGCCTGGGACCTCACAAGAAGTGGAGCCTGACCCTGGGGGCGGGGGCCGGGGGTGAGGGTGGGGGAAAGAGAGAGGCGGCAACCCACAGTCCATCCTTGGCCCTGCCCGGGCCCTACCCTGGCCGTGGACCTCTCCACCCGAAGCTAAAAAGCCCTGGGCCTCTGTCCTTTCTACACAGGAAGCCCTAATGAGTGTGTGTCTCCTGGATGAGTGTTTACCTCTCCACCGGCGTCTCTTGCCTCAACTTCAAACCAAGAGCGCAAATATACACTAAGGGGCCAGAATTGCTCAACACTAAGACCCCAGCACTGGCTTCTCCCTAGAGGGCACATCCCTTCAGTTCTGTCACACACACTCTCTCACGTGGTCTTCACTCATTCTCTGCCGTCTCTGAACTGCCCTGTTGAGTCAGTCTGCCGCAGATGCTTCGTGTGGTTGGAGCTGCTTAGATTCCACGGGGCTGTGGTTGGAGCCTGAAGGGGGTTGGGGGTGGGGACCAGCAATGAGTCATATCCCCCATATAAGACCAAATAGCTCTTAAGTATTTAAGAGTGAGCACATTTAACATGAAACTGATGACAGGGAAGTTGAGAAGCGACACAGGGGACGATGAGACCAAGTGGAGTTTTGTAGCAGCAGCAGTAGCAGTTGGTCGACAAAGTCCCTGATGGCTGGGGGTGGTTAGAGACAAGAGGGATGACCAGCGCTGCAGTTGTACCCTCAAGAGTGAGAGGGGGAGACAGCAGGGGAAGAACACCCCCTCCTCCCTCCTCCTGTGCCAGCCAGGGCTTATTATAGGCTGAACTGAACATGGCTGCCTGAATAGCAGTCTAGAGAGTATGATCTTGGAGTTGAGTGGCCACACAAGGTGCCTGGCAACTGCAGAGGCCCTGGAAGATGCAGGCATAGGCAGGGAAGGACATAGTCACAGCATCCTTGTCCCAGGCTGGTAGCCAGGTTAGGGTAAGAGTAATACATCCAAATGGTGATGTAGGGAAATTCCTGGAGGCTGGGTGTGGGTGAGTATGAGTGGAAAGCTAGGGGGTTCACAGTCTTGGGGGTCAAGCTTCTACAAGTTTACCTCCAAGAACCCTTCCAAGGACTCAGAGAAGGGCCAAGAATGCACCCTCACAGTTCCGGTGGGCAGAGGGAAGAGGGGCTGTCAGGACCCTGAAGCAGGAGAAAGGACTTTTAGACTCACCGTGGGGGAGGGAACCCCTCATCTGGATGACTCAACAAGAAGACAGTCAACTCAGACACTGTGAGAGCCACAGCCCAGGGGCATAGGGTTATAGGTATCCCCTGGCCAGCCCCTGAGTACCCCATCAGCAGGCTCCAGCGTAGCAGCAAGTGGCCCTTGTGTACACTGTGGACAGTGGTGGGTGCTTCAGGTCTCTAGCTCCTCATTCGATGCCCAACCCCTACCTAGGTTCATATTGTGCCTCTCTCTAAGGCTTGGTGACCCTCAGTTTGCTCTCCAAAACAAGCCAACCAACCAACCAAGGCATGATGCAAAGCTTTAGGAAAAGTCTGACGGAAGAGTCCAAGCGCTCATGACACATGCTGTGGGAGAGGGAATTCAGAAAGGCGATGACTCAGACGTAGAGGTTCCATTGTAAACAGGGAACTGTGGGGGGAGAGATGGGTAGTATAAACACAGAGTGCTAAACTGTCAGATTAAAGAGCTGAAGGCCAAGCATGGTGAAGGCTCTGGCTTCCATCCCCAGGGGAAAAAAAAAAAATTCTTTGCAGAAACAAATTAAAGGGGAGGTAGAGACAGCTTAGTGAGCAAGCTCCTTTGCAAGGATGACTCTGAGTTCAATCCCAGAACCCATGGGTGCAGGAAGCATGCGGATTCAGGCATGAGGACCATTATATGTCACACCTGTAATCCCAGGGCTGAAAATGGAGAGGCGGTCAGATCCCTGGGGCTCTCTAGCCAGCTATCCTAGCCTACTTGATGGATTCCAGTCCAGAGGAACAAACAAGAACAAAACAAGATGGAAGATATAATAGACGGCGGCTGGTGAGGCTGCTCACTCACAACCTGAATCAGTCTCTAGGACCCACCTAGTGAAAGAGGAGAACTGACTCCCACAGGTTGCCCTTTGAACCTATGCGTGCATGCGTACACACACACACACACACACACACACACACACACACACACACAGGCACACACATAAATAAAAAGTTAAAGATATAGTAGAAAGGAAAAGCATTAGCCAGGCATGGTGGCGCCCGCCTTTAATCCCAGCACTTGGGAGGCAGAGACAGGTGGATCGCTGTGAGTTCGAGGCCAGCCTGGTCTACAAAGTGAGTCCAGGACAGCCAAGGCTACACAGAGAAAGCCTGTTTCGAAAAACCAGAAGAAGAAGGAAAAAAAAAAAAAAAAGGAAAAGCATTAACAGAAATAAAAATGTGCCAGGTGAACTCACTTTATATGTATGGATATTTTGCCTGCATATATGCCTGAGTCACATGCGTGTCTGGTGTCTAAGAAGCCAGAAGAGGGTATCAGATCCCATGGGACTGGAGTCACAGGCAGCTATGAGCCTCCATGTGGGTGCTGGCAAGCAAACCCTGGTCCTCTGAAGGAACAACCAATACCCTTGACCTCTGAGCCATCTCTCCAGTCCCCAGGTGAACACCTAAGATTAGTCGCTGCTGTGGCCTTCAAGGCTGACCCACAAAAGGGATAAAAGGAAGGGACGAACAAAAGGGAGACGGCTAAAGACATTTCAAAAGCTCTCGTACACGAGAAATTAGGAACCAGAAAGAGAATAAAGCGAGAAAGAAGGACAAAGGAGCCGGGCGTGGTGGCGCACGCCTTTAATCCCAGCACTCGGGAGGCAGAGGCAGGCGGATCGCTGTGAGTTCGAGGTCAGCCTGGTCTACAAAGTGAGTCCAGGACAGCCAAACTACACAGAGAAACCCTGTCTTGAAAAACCAAAAAGAAAAAAAGAAAAGAAAAAGAAGAAAGACAAAGGATATTTGAGGTGAAGATGGTCAAGTCTTCTAAAATGTATAACCGATATCAGAGGACAGATGAGCTCACAAACTCGTAAATAACAAAGGAGCGACACAATCATATCACATTCAAACTGCAGAAAACCCAGAACAAAGAGAAATGTTGAAGGAAGCCAAAGGTGGCGGGGTGGAGTGGGCTAGGGCTGGGGGCTGAACTGTAGGGCAACAGGAAGGAGCAACAGTGAGCTAGCTAGCATCTCCTAGGACACCTGCAAACCAGGAAGGTGTGTGGGGGGGGGGGGGGGGTATACACAAAGACCAATGCGAGAGGACCCTGCCACCTGGAAGCGGTGTCCAGGAAACCGCCTTCCAAGCGTAGGAGAAGTCCACAGTGAGATGGCTCAGGGGTTAAAGGCAAAAGCTGTCAAGCCTGAGGATCCCTGAGACTCACAGGTTAGAAGCCTAGAACCAACTCCTGCAAATTGTTCCCTGAGCCCCACCTCGTGCACCATGACACCTTGCCCACCAGTAATTAAATAAATGTTTTGGGTTTTTTTTTAATTTTTAATTTTTTAAAAAAAGTTCTTTAACTGAGAATGGGTCATAAACTTCCATATGGCTGGCCCTGACTGATTATATAATCAGAATGAGCTAATTGGCGACGAAGCTATAATGTATAAATGCAGGTTTATTGGAAGCGCAGATGAGGGGGTGCGGTTAGGGGAAAAGAGAGCGCACACTGCGGGTGGGGGGGGGGGATGGGAAGGAGAGAAGGCAGGGAGGTAGAAAAAGGACAAGGGCGGACAAAAGGGCAAAAAAAAAAAGGGGGGGGCGTGGAACCGAAATGTCTGCTTTACATAATCAACCTCTGGGAGAGAGGAAGCCCCGCCCCTAGGTAGAGGTCAGGCCGTGGCAGCCACGCCCAGCACCACACAACCTAACACTGACTAAAATAATTTTATTTAAAAATGTTAAGAATGCCTGATAGCATGAGCTAGGGAGAGCGGCCCCTGAGGGAGGGAGTGAGAGTGGGAGAGCTGGCCCTGCGCCCTGCCTGGGCAAAGCGGGAGAAGTGGAGCCGGTGGCGCAGGTGCAGGAGAGCTGGTGGGCTTACTAGCCCATCTCCCGCCCAGGCCCAGATGCAGGGCTCTGAGTTGACCCCACCCCAAGATCTACGTCATCTATGAACTGCTGGAGCCATGAAAGGGCCCGTCCTGCAGATCCAAAGCTGTAGGAGTCACGATGAGAGAGTCCAGTATTGACAGTGAGGCAGAAGCCAGAGACCTCAAGCCAGACGGATGCCTCGATGCAATGACCATTTACAAGTAAAGCTGTTTGGGCAAAAGGATATACTGTGTGACACACCGCAACTACCGCAGAGATTTTTTTTTTTTCTTTCTCTTTTTGTTTTCTTCGGAAGGGAGGTTACAAGGGTGAAGGGCAGATATGGAGGGACTGGGAGATGAGTGGGATTGTGGTGCACCATATGAAATTCACAAAGAATCAATGAAAAGATTTTTGAATGTTAAAAGATGTATGTGTGTCTGCATAGCGGTGCCCTTAGAGCCCAGAAGTGGGGATCATATGCACAGAGCTGGAGCTACAGGAGTTGTGAGCCACCCATAGTTGTTAGGAATGAACTCCAGCCCAGCGCTGTGGCGCACACCTTCAATCCCAGCACTTGGGAGGCAGGAGGATTTCTAAGTTCAAGGCCAGCCTGGTCTACAGAGAGAGTTCCAGGACAGCCAGGACTGTTACATAGAGAAACTCTGTCTCGAAAAAAACCTGAGAGAGAGGGAGGGAGGGGAGGGAGAGAGAGAGAGAGAAAGAGAGAGAGAGAGAGAGAGAGAGAGAGAGAGAGAGAGAGAGAGAGACTCCAGTCCTCCAACCCTCCAACCCCTGCAAGAGCAGCCACTGAGCCATCTCTCCAGCAACCTTTTTTTGTCTTTTGAGCAGGAAATTGGGTAGCGGTGAGTTCAAGCCTCTGTTGTCTCAATCCCAGCCCAGCCCCTTCGTTTTGAGGGCCGGGTGAGGTCATGATGGTCCAGGAACACTGTTGACATCTCTAGGGGCCCAGTAGTGGGCTCTGTCAGCTTCCAGAGCCAGGGCAGGTAGGCCAGCACAACTGCACCCAGTGACTCTGTGGCTTGAGTTCTCAGTGTGGGCAGCTTCTCCAGGCCAGCAGGTGGGCTCCTTCCCTGGGAAGGGGAGGTGTGCTCTCAGCAGCTGGCTCACTGCTGGGCCACCTGCCGCCTCATCTGTGGGGAAGAAGGCGGGCGTCCATTCACTTGTTAATCCCTGGGTCAGGCCTCCTCCATCCCTTTAAACCTGGGGCTGGGAGCCTCACGCTAGGAAAGCACTGGGAGTTGGGGTGAGTTGGCAGTTACTCCACTACTCCAGACTTGCGGGGTGTGGACCCAGACAGGCACAGAGCCAGACAGGAGCCCAAGGCTTTTATAAGCATTTCACATGTATGGAAAATCACCAAGAACAGAGAAAGGAACTTCCAATAACACACTCCAGGCTTTGCCAGTGGCAATATTCAATCACATTCCTTTCAGGTGCCTGAGTTTAAAACATTAAAAAAAAAAAAAAAGCAGAGTGTGGTGGGACAGGACTTTAATGCCAGCACTCGGGAGGCAGAGGGAGGAGGATCGCTGTGAGTTCGAGGCCAGCCTGGTCTACAAAAATAAGTCCAGGACGGCCAGGACTGTTACACAGAGAAACCCTGTCTCGAAAAACCTAAAAAACAAACAAACAAACACCACATGAGGATCTGTGCACCACACTGTGAAACATGGTGTGTTTTAGTGTTTAAGAGCACGGTCCAGCTGCTCAGTGGTTAAGAGGACCTCCGATCAATTCCTAGCATCCACACTGGGCAGCTCACAACTGCCTACAACTGCAGTTCCAGGAAATCTGACACCCTCTTCTCCCTGGTCACCAGGCACACGTATGGTGCACAGACACACATGCACTCATATGCTCATACATATAAAAACAATAAGTAGAACAAAACAAAGCAAAGCAGAGATGGTGTTTACAGTGTTGGTGTTCTGCTGGTCTCACCTTGAACAGGATTCATACGGTGGCTTGCAACACCTGTACCAGCCCCCCCCCCCAAACCCCACCATGGAGCAGGGGAAGGGCTGGGTCAGAGAGTCCAGGAAATCATCCTCTCCCCTGATGCTGTCTCACCCACAGCTATCTGCTAGAGCCCAAGGGCTCCCCAGTTCTTTCTGACTCTCCAGAATATCTTACTGATGTTCCGTACCCCTCAGGAAGCCACTCCCCCCTCCCTCACCAATGCTATCATTTCTCCAGCACATGGAGGTGAAGAAACTGAGGCAGCGCATAGAGATGGCAGCAGTGAGTCACAATGGGATCAGAAAGGGGCTGGGACCGGGGGTGTCAGTCCGGGGACACGGCCCACTAGTACAGTGTTTGTCTAGCATTCATCAAGCCCTGGGTGTGATCCAGGCTCTGCGAGTGGGTGTGATCTGGGCACTGCGAGTGGGTGTGAATGGTTTATCCTAGCGCTCAGGAGGGGTAGTCAGGAGGATGAGGAACTCAAGGTCATCCTCCATTGCACAGCAAGTTTGAGAGCAGCCTAGACTACAATGTTTCTCTCTGTAGCCTTAGCTGTCCTGAAACTTGCTCTGTAGACCAGCCTGGCCTAGAACTCAGAGATCCACCTGCCTCTGCCTCCTGAGTGCTGGGACTAAAGGTGTGTGCCACTACGTCCCGGTTTGAGATCTTGTCTTTAAAAAGAAAAAAAAAAAAATTTTTTTTTAAGCAGAGAGATCAAGACATGAACCTAGGACCCAGTAGCCTGCCAGTGTAGGCCACAGTGGACTTGGTGGCAATGGAGGCCCCCAACCTCGCACCTGAGTCCTAGAGCTGCCCTCTGGCCACACCCAGCACTATGTTGGGTATTCACTGTGCTCCAATCTCAGTTTGGTCAAAGGCTCTCTGCAGGGAGCCACAATCTGCAGGAGCATGCTTTCTCCATGCCAGAGTCCCTCCTGGACTGTAGGGCCTGGGCCACTTCCTTGGTTTTGTTGTGGTGGCTTTGTGTTTTGTTTGTTTGTTTTCTTTTCCCAAGACAGGATCTCTACTATGTATGGAGCTCTGGCTGTCCTGGAACTCACTCTGTAGGCCAGGCTGACCTTGAACTCAGACAGAGAGATCTGCCTGCTTCTGCCTCTGCCTCCCAAGTGCTGGGATTAAAGGCATGTGCCAACCACTGCCAGGCATTCTTATGGCATTTTTTTTTTTCTTATGGCATTTCTTGTAGTAGAGAAAATGAACCAGCATAGATCAGGAAAGATGGGGCAGGAGGGAGAATCCGCCTCTTATTTTTATTTTTATACATGTACCTGTGTGTGTGCGGTGCCCACTGAAGCCACACACACCATGGCATCAGATTCCCCTGGAGCCCGGGCGTGGTGGCGCACACCTTTAATCCCAGCACTCGGGAGGCAGAGGCTGGTGGATTGCTGTGAGTTCAAGACCAGCCTGGTCTACAAAAGTAAGTTCATGACAGCCAAGGGTCAAAAAACAAACAACAACAACAAAAACCCAGAGACTCCCCCTGGAGTTCTAAGTGGACGTGGGTGCTGGGAACTGAACTCTGATCTTCTCAAAGTGCAGTGTATGCTCTTTCCCAGCTGAGTCGGGACTTCTCTGCCAGTCACCACAGAGCCCATCAGATGCCCTCAGAGCCTAAGCCCATCCTTTGTGGCCTCAGTAGGCAAACTGAGGCCCAGAGAAAGACAGACATGTGTAACTCACTGGGCACATAACTCAGCCCCACAGCTGTTTTTCCTTGGAGTTGCCCTGCCGGGGTCTCGAGGCTGTCTCTCCTCTTTAGCTCCCTCACCCTTCCGTCCCCAGCTCTACCTTGTACCCTCCATCCTGACCCTCACACTTGCTGGATCCCTCTTTCCAGCAGCCAGGCCTCACCCTCTAGGGTGCCCCTAGAGCCCCAGATGCCATTCAGGCTGTGACTAGGCCAGCCAATACGTGCCTGTTGACCCTTGGCTTTGGGTGAGGCAACCGGGCTAGCCAGGGGCACACACACATAGCCACCCTCCAGGAATGGAATGACCCCAGGGCCTTGGTTCCCTCTGCCTGTTCCTCCAGCTTGCAGGGTAGGGGACTGCAGAGCTGGAAACCATAGGGCTGGGAGATGTGAGTGCACTCCAGGGACCACGATGGAACAGTGGCTCCCGGCAAAGCTAGGGTTCTGTTTGTGTGGGAACTGGAGGGATGGAGGTGGGTGGAGTGGGAGGGGCCAGGCAGGAGCGGGGCTAGAAGGAACATGTGCAGACAGGGCTGGCCTCAGCTCCTGGGTAGCTGCATATTCTAACTCACAAGCTGACTCCGAGAAATCTGAGAGTCTGAGACTCCTCACAATCTCCTCCAATAGTTCCCAAGCTATATTGTGTGGTATCTCAGTGTTTTCTGCCAGAGCTGGGGTTGCTTGAGTGTGCCACGGTCAGGCCGTGTCTCAGTTAGGGTGTCTATTGTTGTAAAGAGACACCATGACCACAGCAACTCTTAATGCAGACAGCCTTTAATTGGGGCTGCCTTACAGTTCCATTATTGTCATGGCAGAGAGCATGGTGGAGTTCAGGCAGACATGGTGCTGGACAGGGAGCCAAGTGTTGACTCTTGTTTTTTGTTGTTGTTGTTTTGTTTTGTTTTTTCAAGACACGGTCTCTCTGTGTAGCCCTGGCTGCCCTAGACTCGCTTAGACCAGGCTGGCCTCAAACTCAAAGTGATATGCCTGCCTCTGCCTCCTGGGAGCTGGGATTAAAGGTGTGTGCCACCATGCCCAGCTTGTTTTTAAATTTTATTTTATTTGGGGGATTGAAGCTTCTACCTCCCTTTCACCAACCCCTTAACCCTGAGTATGAGAAAGAATGTTAGTAGGGAGAGGGGGTACAGACCCCTTTACTTCTCCCAGCTGTTTAGAGTCTATTGGGTTCTTTTGGGGCAATACCAATCTCTGTCAACAGCAAAAGCAGCAGCGGTCTCCTCCAAGCTGCTGCACTGAAACGTTTCTCTCCATCTGCCACATTGGCCTCTGGTCTCTCCAAAGTGCTACACCCCTCACGCCACCACCGCACACCACACCTTCTCTTTCTACACTCTCCCATTTATCTTCCTCAGAGTCCTAGACCACTCTGAGTGAGGCAGGCCGTTACCAGCTGACAAAGACAATTATAAACTACGGGCAAACTAAAGCCCAAACTAAAATCTCGCACTTGGGATTAAAGCAAAAACACATTCGTATAACATAACTGAGTTTACAAGGAAATCAAAACTTCCATTACAGGCAAGAGTTCTACATCTGGATGGGCAGGCAGCAGAAAGAGAGAGAAACACTGGACCTGGCTAGAGCTGCTGAAACCTCAAAGTGCACCTCCAGGGACACTCTTCCTCCAGCAAGGCCACACCCACTCCAGCAGGGCCACACCTACTCCAGCAGGGCCACGCCCACTCCAGCAAGGCCACACCTACTCCAGCAAAGCCATGGTAATGCTACTCCCTTTGAGTCTATGGGGGCCATTTGCATTCAAATCACACAGATTGCATTAGAAACATCCCATACCAAGCCCTCCTAAACATTTTTTAAACATTTATTTTATTTTATTTTTAATATACATTTGTGTTTTGCATGTGTATCTGTATGAGGGTCTCAGATCCCTTGGAACAGAAGTTATAGACAGTTGCCAGCTGCCATGTGGGTGCTGGGAATTGACCCTGACTCACTCTGGAAGAGCAGTCAGTGCTCTTAACTGCTGAGCCATCTCTCCAGCCCCTTTGTAGACATTTAGGACATGGTGTTGTCCACTAAAAGGCTTCTAAGAAGTCCTGAACTACTTGTTTATGTATTTGCTTCAGCAAGACTTATTTTTGCCCCCCCCCCCCCCCATGTGTTGATAGTAACACTTTTCTAGCTTCTAAGTCAGAGCCTGGGCAGCAAGGAGCAGCTCTGTTAACAGAGTTCCCCTGCCCACCAGGGCCTCCACCTCTAGAAGTCCTGGAGGGCTCTCCCTAGCACACTCCTCCATGCTCAGAGCCTCTGGGGCCTCTACGTGGAGGTCTGCCAGACGTCCCTGTGGAGAAGTCTGGCCACACCTCCTCTCCTCACACCCCACAGCCTGTGTCCTGCCACACCCTCTGGCATCCCTGGGCTACAGCCTATGTGAGGCTCTGCCTTGACTCTGTAGCCTGCGTTCCTCTCACAGGCCAGGGCTATCTGATCCTATACTGAGTGGGGAGCAGACAGACTATCAGAGTGCTAGATTCAAAGCTGTAACTCTGAGAAATACGCATGCCCAGGAGTCAGGGCTGTACTCTGGCTACCATTCTGCTGATAGGAACTCTGAGGCGGCCCTTCTGCTCTACAATGAAGGTGGGCCTGTAGACAGACCAGGCCTGTGGGAGCAGTTCCCCACCTAATCACCCTGGCTGTGGTAAATGGTGGATGCCTAGTTTCAGCTGCCTATAACACTTGGAGTAAGACCGTTACAGGACCCCAAATGCCACCTGTACAATTTGGGGCCTTCGGGGATGTAGCCTTTACTCACCTCTGCAGCACCCAACTGCAAGGCCCACATTTCCACTGGCTGTGATGTGTGTCTTTGAGGTCCCCAAGCAATGGACTTTACAAGTATGATTTCTCAGACATCACAGATTTCCACGGTGCCTTCCTGCAGCTGCCTGGTGTAGGTTGATGCACCCGTCCCTGGGCTCCCTTTAAGCCACAGCATGTCACAAGACTCCCCTGGAGGAGCTTAGTCTGCATGTAGCCATGTCTCAGCAGATGCTTCTGGAGAGGTAATCGTACCTTCTGGGCTCTGGTCTTGTCTCTTCCATGTGTCCCTGTCACCCGGGGAGGCAATCAGTCAGTCCCTCATGTAAACATAGCAGGTTTGCTCACTAACCTCCTGGCCAAACTTTCCCAGGCAGGTCCAAATCCCAGTCCAGAATGGAGCAGAGGTCCCAGTGGAGGCTTCTCCCTACCTCCCATCTG
The DNA here is from genome assembly GCF_903995435.1 of Acomys russatus. NCBI lineage: Eukaryota > Metazoa > Chordata > Mammalia > Rodentia > Muridae > Acomys > Acomys russatus. Next base: position 116,325,845 of record NC_067137.1, on the reverse strand, counting down.
CTCATACATAAATGAAAGGTTGTAATGTATATGATCATAGTGTGGGTTTGGAAGCCGCACATTAAAGCTGAAGAAATATGAATCACACCACCACCTCAGAGTCTCTCACAAAGGATTACAGTAGGCTGTGGCAATGGAACAGAGCTTCACAATGCCAGGTTAAAGAGAAATGGGCAAATTCAAACCACAGAGGTAGCTGAGTATAGTGGCACACGCCTTTAATCCCAGCACTTGAGAGGCAGAGGCAGGCAGATGTCTGTGAGTTCAAGGCTAGCCTAGTCTATGTAGTGAGTTCCAGAATAGCCAGGGCTACTGTTCAGTCAATAAATTACTTCTTGAGTTAAATGCCTCAGTACCACATAAAATATGTGCACCTGTTTTGATTTTGTTTTTTGTGTGTTTGTTTGTTTTTCAAGACAGAGTTTTTCTGTATAGCCTTGGCTATCCTGAACTCACTTTGTACACCAGGTTGCCCTCGAACTCACAGTGATCCATCTGCCTCTGCCTCCCGAGTGCTGGGATTAAAGGCATGTGCCACCACGCCCGGCTAGTGTGTGCATCTGTAATTGCAATGATGGGAAAACAGGCAGGGGGCCCTCTGAAGCCAGCCAGTCTAGTTAGGGAGCTCAAGGCCCAGTGAGTGACTCTGTCTGGAAAAATAAGATTGGAGGCTGGAGAGATGGCTCAGTAGTTAAAAGTGTGTGTAGTTCTTTCAGAGGACCAGAGTTCAGTTCCCAGCACCTGTATCAGGTGGCTGACAACCACCTGTAACCCCAACTGCAGGATCCCCACACTCATATGCACATACCCCCACACAGGCACATACATACACAGACTTTTGTTTGGTTGGTTTTGTTTTTGTTTTTTGAGACAGGGTATCTCTGTGTAGCCCTGGCTCTCCTAGAACTCTCTTTGTAGACCAGGCTGGCCTTGAACTCACAGAGATCTGCCAGCCTCTGCCTCCTGAGTGCTGGGATTAAAGGTGTGCGCCACCACTGCCCTGTCACAGATTTTTTTTTTCTTTTTTTAATTATACTTCATTGGAAAAAGAAAAGAAAAAAACCAAGGTGGATGGTGCCTGAAGGATGCCTGAGGTTGACCTCTGGCTACTCACTCACACATGCAAACATACATGCATACATGCAAAGCCACATGCTAACACACCCATGCAAGCCCCCACACAAGCAAAGACACATACACACAGAATATATAACTGGATCCAGGAAAAGTGGGTCTCTGTGACCCTGTCAGCCTTCACACAGGTGCCTGGGTTCCCTCCTGAGTGATGACATAAGAGGTCGAGGCCAGCCTGGCTTACATAGTGAGTTCCAGAACAACCAGGGTTGTGTAGAGAGATGCAGTCTCAATGTCTCTCTTCAAATAACCCACATCCATGTGGTTTACTGTGTTCTGGTTCTTGCTCATTTCACAGAACAATCACTGTTAAATGGCCTGACAACACGGAGTGGCCCTCTGTAGGCATCTACCTGTGTAAAGGGAAGGGCCCTCTGTCAGTGGAGGCCAGGAAGTAAGCAAGTGGGCAGCTGGCTGCATCAACTCTTCAGGCCACTAGAGGGCTCCTTAGTGTCACCTGGTCTTGCTTGGAGTCAAGCTATAGCCCAGAGGTGACCAGGACAGACAGGAGAAAGGAAATGCACCCCTATAACCCACACACACACATCCCTGCATTTTAGAAGCACCTGCCTCCTGCCACCCTTCACAGTAGTTGGGCAGGTATGTGAACCCCGTAACTGTACAGGGAGAAGGATGAAAGAGTAGCTGGAAATTAAAGGGGACCCACTAGATACGGCAGCCTCAGAGAGAGCAGTTAGGAGGCAGAGGCAGAGAGGAGTCCAGAAGTTTGGACCACCTGCCTGCCCACTCAACCCTCCTGAAGAGAGGAGTTGTTATTCTTCAGTCTTTTTTTTTTTTTTTTTTTTTGGTTTTTCAAGACAGGGTTTCTCTGTGTAGCCTTGGCCATCCTGGACTCACTTTGTAGACCAGGCTGGCCTCGAACTCACAGTGATCTGCCTGCCTCTGCCTCCCGAGTGCTGGGATTAAAGGCGTGCGCCACCACGCCCGGCTCTATTCTTCAGTCTTTATAGTTGCTTTCACTGGGGGAAGAAGACTGTCCCCTTACAAACCTATGTTCTGCCTCCCTGTCATATCTTATCCTATCCCATCCCATGTCCTCAGGACTCGGTCACCGAACAGCATTCCCTGGAGACCTGGGCTCTGCCTTGACCTTAGAGACTCTCGCCTGTCCACTTTCCTGTCCGATGAGCCCTGACTGCACTTATTCCAGCTGCTGCCTCTGTCCCGGGTGCTCTTGAGGACCCTGCTTGTCCTGTGGGGAGAGCTTCCAAAAACATTGTGCCTATGACTCTCCTAGGATAGGTATTTCTGAACAGGAAGCTCTGGTGTTGTGTCAGCTGGGCATGGGGAACATGCAGGGAAGAGGCGGGAAACAGAAAGGGCACCTTTGCCTGCTGGTGAGTGCTCAGTACCCAGACCAGTGACTGCAGCAGAAGGGTGACCTTGGCCCTTCTCTGTCCCCAGTTCCAGAGCCATCCCAGACTCCTGTCCTGTTGAGACCTTGAGGGGCCAGACCTTGGCTGTTGCAGCCACTAGATTCCCTGAGTCAGAGGTTGAGGCTTTGACTCCCCAGGCCCAGAGAAGAGAGAGATGACAGGACAGTGTCCCAGAAACATGAGATCAGTCATGGCAGGTCTCTGTCCCTTTTCTCCTGGGAGATACCGGAAACGGGAAGAGAGACCCTCTGGGCCCTGAGAACCAGGAAGCCTGAACCCTCGCAGCCAGCAGGCGCCCGGCTTTATCAGCCCACAACAAATGCTAGTGAGGCCCCAGGGCTGTATAGTCACAGCAGCACACACTTAGCACCTTTGAGGCCAACCATTCCCCTGGGCCAAATCAGCCACCAAGTCTGTCTGTAGTCCTTTATAATCCATTTTCCCTCCAGCATAGGAAGAGCAGACCGTGCCACTGGTTGTCTTTGGTGGGGCAACAGACAGTGCTGAGCCCTGACTCGGGGCAGACACAGGCCCAACTTATGAGTTCTAGAGAGTAAAATGAAGCAACAGAAGTCACTGACCTAGGGTCAGACCTAGGAAGAGTGAGTGGTCAGCTTAGACTTTGCTCTGTATGGTGGGGGAGCGGGGAGGGGTTGCTACAGATATGTGTGTGCCACAATGCAACATCTCTGGATGCTGGTCCTTTCTTTTTTATTTTGTTTGAGGCAGTGCCAGCCAAGCTAGCTGGCCCTGAGCCCCTAAGGGTCTCCTGTCTTCCATTTCTGGGATAACAGCCTCTTGCTCTACTTCCTGTCTGGCTTCTATGCAGGTTCTGGGGGAGCCCAGCTTGGGTTGCTAGGTTTTCATGGCAAGGGCTTTCACCCACTGAATCTGCCCCAGCCTCAGCAGTTGCTCTTAGCCAGAAGGATTCTGCCTTTTGGAATGTGAAAGAGGGTATATGCAATGTGGCAAGGCTAAGTTTTCTATCTGTCTGTCTGTCTATCTTTGTTTTGTTTGTTGGTTTGTTTGTGTGTTCAAGACAAGGTTTCAGGGGCTGGTGAGATGGCTCAGTGGTTACGAGCACTGTCTGCTCTTCCAGAGGTCATGAGTTCAATTCCCAGCAACCACATGGTGGCTCACAACCATCTATAATGCGATCTGATGTCCTCCTCTGCCTGCAGATGTACATGCAGGCAGAGCACTTATACATAATAATAAATAAATAAATCTTTAAAAAAAAAAAAAAAAAAAAAGAGCACTCGCTGCTCTTCCAGAGGACCTGGGTTCAATCCTCGGCACCCACACAGCAGCTCACAACTGTCTGTAAATCCAAGAGCTGACACCGTCACACAAACATACAGAACTCACAGGGAGCCACCTGTTTCAGCCTCTCGAGGGCTGGGATTACAAGGCACGCGCCACCTGGTTGAGGGTTATGTTTTCTAAAAGCACTGAGTATCGCTAGTTGGGTATTGAACAGCCACAGTTATGAGCCAATCCTGAATGTATCACAGATACTTCTGGAAAGATGGTGGCCATGACCCTACTGAGCCCAGGCTATGATGGAGGAGGTGAGGGGAGGTCACACCATTGGCTGAGGTTGTACTCTTTAATTGAACTTCTAGTCTTCAACTTGCTCCTGGTACAGGTAGGAACAAGGCCCTGCCTACTTCTACGCACAGGCTAGACACCTGGCCCCAATGTCACAGTCACCCAGACATGCTTGCCTAGAGTACTACCCTCAATGATAATGATAATTATGACTGTCTTAGGTAGGATTTCTAATGATATATTGAACCGCCATGGCCAAAAAGCAAGTTGGAAAGGAAAGGGTTTATTTGGCTTATGTTTCCACATTGTTGCTCATCATTGAAGAAAGCTATGACAGGAACTCAAAACCGGCCAGGAATCCAGAGGAGGAGCTGGTGCACAAGCCATGGAGGAGTGAGTGCTGCTTACTGGCTTGCTCCCCCCGGGCTTGCTCAGCCTGCTTTCTTATAGTGGTGAGGCCTACTCTTTGACATAGCTGCCGCCATTTCTGTATTCAGCTTATAAGGTGAAATTAAGTTCTCAACTTTTCAACTGCTTCCTAGAAGCAGTCATTCATAGCTGACACTACCATTCCCTGCCAGAGGGTCAAGGTGACCTACACTAGACGGTTCAGTGATGGACTTTGTTATCTATACACTTTGCTACCCTCTGGCTGCACTCTGGCTACACTTTTGTTATCTACACACCTGGCTACACTTTGGATGTACTCTGAAAGACCCTAACCACCACCTCAATTACCTCACTTGGGACCAATCGGCTTCAAGTTTAGCTGTTAATATGTTGTCTAGTTAGCCAAAATGTAATATTGCTTTAAATAGTTAGCCAAAATGTGCTACTCCCCCCCCCCACACACACACACTCCTGTCTTTTGCTCTTGGTTTTCCTATAAAAGATTACCCTAAGAACAGGTTGAGGTCACAGTTAGGCTCCTGAGTCCTTGCTGTAGCCCTGATCGATCAGTTTGGAAAAGGTGAGCAAATAAACCATCAATATCTCACTGAGATTGATGCTTGGGTGGTTTGTCTTGCAATTTGTGTACTATAACAATAGGACCCAGACCACCAGCTCAGGGATGATGGTACCACCCACAATGCACTGAGCCCTTCCTCATCAATCACTAAGTAACAAAATGCAGGCTGGGCAGCGGTGGCACAAGCCTTTAATCCAAGCACTTTGGAGGCACAGCAGGAAGATCTCTGTGAGTTTGAGGCCACCCTGGTCTACAGAGCAAGTACCAGGACAGCCAAGGCTACACAGAGAAACTCTGTCTTGAAAAACAAAGGAACAAAGAAAGAATGAAGAAAAACACAAGCAAGAAAGAAAATGCTTTACAGATGGATCTTTTGTTTTGTTTTTGTTTTTGTTTTTTGAGACAGGGTCTCTCTGTGTTAGCCTTGGCCAAAAATGGATCTTATGGGGGCATTTTCTCAGTTGAGGTTCCCTCCTTTCAGAAAAGTCTAGTTTGTGTCAAGTTGACATAAGACCAGTCATCACCCCAAGTAGTGATGGTGTACACCTTTAATGCCAGCACTCGGGAGGCAGAGGCAGGTGGATTGACGGGAGTTCTAGGCCAGCCTGGTCTACAGAGTGAGTTCCAGGACAGGGGAGACCACACAGAGAAATCCTGTCTCCAACCAACCAACCAACCAAAAGACCAGGCATCACAATGACCACTGATCTAGGAATTCCAGCATGATATTAGTAATGGCATTGAAGGCAGTTGGTGTACTGGGAAGGATATCAACTCCCTAGGCAGTTGCAAGGTCAGGCCTGACGGTTTGTTTGTCCACCTGAGAGGGTCTCCTGGCCTAGGAGGGGTTATTTAGATTAAGCTAGCCAGTCGTCACCCTGGGAGGGGTTATCTTGATTACATTAATGAGATGGGAAGAAGAGTGCAATGGAAGTTTTGGTTCCTTTAAAAACTCAGTTATGTTATATAAATATGTTTTGGTTTTAATCCCAAGTGTGGGATATGGGGCTGCTTTTAGTTTGGCTACAGCTGTTAGCTGTGATGGCCTTGTCTGGGCTCAGAGAGAGGCATGATCTCTGCCAGCTGCAGAGAGTTTACTTCTGAGGACTCTGGGAGGCTATAAATGCCAGAGCACTGAGAGGAAAACGAGTCTGAGGAGGAAGGAGGCAACTGTTGGTTCATCCTGCTGCTGCACTTGCTATTTGCTGCTTAGCTGAACTGACTACAAAGATTAGACTTGGAGCTAAGTCTAAAGGGGTCTGTGTCCCTTGTCCCTTCTAACTTTCTTTCTCTCCTACCTAGTGTTTGGGGGTTGGGAGGGAGGTAGAGGTATAAGAAACCCCAATAAAGTAGATAAAAGTATGCCCACATAGCCAGGCCTGGTGGCACACACCTGTAGTCCCAGAACTCAGGGAGGCAGAGACAGGCAGATCCCTGTGAGTTCGAGGCCAGCCTGTTCTACAAGCTAGTCCACTACAACCAAGGCTACACAGAGAAACCCTGTCTTTAAAAAAAAAAAAAAAAAAAGTACACCTAAAAAGAACCACCATAAGTGGGCAGAGCCACTTTTTGTGTTTGGGCCATGGATAGCTTAAAACAGAGAAAGTGGGCTGAGCGCCTGCACCCATTGCTCTCTGCTTTCCGATTATGGATGCCATGTGACCAGCTGCTCTAGGGTCCTGCTGGAGCGAACCTTTTGGTTTCTTTTATGTGCTTTTTGTTTCTGTCCCAAATGTGGGATGTGGAAATGGTTTCAGTTTATTCTCAGTTGAAAACAGAGAGGGCAGATGATGTTTTTCTAGACGCTTTCTTTTCTTCTTCTCTTTTCTTTCTCTCTAGTTTTTTCAAGACAGCCCTGGCTGTCCTGGAACTCTCTTTGTTGTTTTTTGTTTGTTTGTTTTTGTTTTTTCCAGGGCCACACCTGGCCCTGGAACTCTCTTTGTAGACCAGGCTGGCCTCGAACTCACAGCGATCTGCCTGTCTCTGCCTCCTGAGTGCTGAGATTAAAGTCATGCGCCAACCACGGCGTGCACTGGAGGCTTTCTTGAGAGGGCACATGGCGTTTTGCTGAAAACAGACATGTGAGAGGGTGCATAGTGTTTAGAAAGAATACAAAGAGAAGCCCACGGACAGTGAGACAAGGCTTTGGCATTGCTACACCTTTCAGTGGTTTACAGCACTTCACTGGTCTTTGCTTCCCAGAGAGAAACATTCCGGAGAACTTCTTGTGGTACTCCGGCTAGATCTGGCAGCTTGCGCTGATTCTGGCTGGTTGGGCAGAGCCTCGCTGTTTCTTGCTGCCGCTGCTGATTTGTAATGCTGGTTCGTGTTTGCTATTGGACTGGACTGCTAGCGTCATGATAACACTGAGTGGCATCGCCCCCAAGGAACTACGTCAGAAAGGTCCATATCCCCCGTCTCTGTTAACCTTCCTTCTCTCCTACCTCTGGTCGGTGGGTTGGAAGGGAGGTAGAAAAGCGTTTAAGAACCCTAAATAAAGCCAGGCGTGGTGGCGCACGCCTTTAATCCCAGCACTCGGGAGGCAGAGGCAGGCGGATCGCTGTGAGTTCGAGGCCAGCCTGGTCTACAAAGTGAGTCCAGGATGGCCAAGGCTACACAGAGAAACCCTGTCTCGAAAAACCAAAAAAAAAAAAAAAAAAAAAAAAAGAACCCTAAATAAAACCTAAGCCTACACCCTGCTACCTGGACTTTTCTTCCATGGTACCCTTGAACTGCAGCCCCCATGAGTTGTCTACTTGAATGAAACCAATGTCTCACCTTGAAGCCCCTCAGTTTCCCCATACTTCAGGTGAAATGAGGTAGCAGAGAAGCTGCAGGCAGAGGGCTGGACAGCCTAGCTTTGATTGACAGAGCCCAGAACAGAGTCCAGGATGGGCCCCAACCATTGTCCAAGAAGGACGCTTCACAATATGGCGTGCTTTTCAGGTGATCCCACCAAGCGTCACCATGGAACTTGCAATTACAGGTTCCTGAAACCGCACCTCACTTGCCCATCCCAGGTGGAAAAGTGTTTGGTTTCCCCTGATGACAGTAAAGGCCAGTGGATGACCCATTTCCTCCTTGAGGCACGCTGCAATTTTCATCAGGTCAGATGCTAATTAATTTTCCAATAGACACCCACTTTAGGGTTGGGGTGACGGGACAGTATAGGCCTTAAGGGTTTTATGTTTGTTTTGTTTTTGTTTTTATTTTTTGTGACAGGGTTTGTCTGTGTAGTCCTGGAACTTGCTTTGTAGACCAGGCTGACCTCACACTCATGGAGGTACCTCTGCCTCTGTCTCCTGAGTGCTGGCTTCTATGCCTGGCTCAGGTACAGGCTGTTGGCTTGAAAGAGGCGTACAGATCAGAGGTTCACCAAGAATTCTGGATTTTGCCTCTGAATGGGTGAGCTGAGGGGCTGATGTGGAGAAGATGAAAGAAACCAGGGTTTGCAGGGGCACCAAGACACAAACCTCCTACCACTGTCTGCCTTCTCTTTTCAAATGTCAGGCTGGGAAGCCAGGAAAGAGAGGACTGGCTCTAGTGCCGGTAAAGGGCAGGGACATCCCTTCCGAGAGACACAGAGGCTGTAAGGCCTCAGCATCGCTGAGGAAAAGAAGATACTGACTTGTCCTTGGTGAGTGAGGTTTGGCCTAGGTACTGACTGGCTCACAGCCTTCACATATTTCCATCTGTCCTTGTCACACCTATGTTGTGATCCTGCTGGGTAGATGCCACTGACTCTGGAGAAGCCTGAAGTGTTTGCTCAGGCCACACAGGGGTTGTCAAGCTGAGTTCGTGTCCCAAGACCCTTGCATATGTCAAGTCAGATTCCAGGGAGTCACCGAGGGATGACTGGGTGTCAGGGCAGAGAGAGCTCAGAGAGTCAGCCCTTTGAATGTACACTCTCTCACTGGAGGGCTGGGAGCTCGTGTCTCAGTCATGCTGCAAGGTAAAAGGGAAGACCGTGTGAGAGGTTGGGTTCCATCTAATTTCCACTCAAGAGGAAAGCAAAATATTCTTTCCTTGCAGCCGGGCGTAGTGGCGCACGCCTTTAATCCCAGCACTCGGGAGGCAGAGGCAGGCGGATCGCTGTGAATTCGAGGCCAGCCTGGTCTACAAAGTGAGTCCAGGATGGCCAAGGCTACACAGAGAGACCCTGTCTCGAAAAACCAAAAAAAAAAAAAAATCTTTCCTCAGACAAAATATTTACATTTTAGTTTTTCAAAATATTTACAGCATTGGGCCAGGCATGTGTCAGCATGCCTGTGATCCTAGGCACTGGGAGACAGAGGCAGAACAAGGTCATTGATACAGAGTTTGTAGCCTTGGCTACATGAGACCCTGGTTTTTTCCTTTTGTTTTCAAGTGATAGGGTTAGGGCTGTAACTCAGCAGTAATAAACATGGGTGGGGCCCTATGCTTAGTCTCCAGTACTTGTTAAAAAATATATTTTACATACTAATAGAGAGCCTTGTGTTTAGTAAGGCCACAGCTCTTAGAATTCTGGGGAGCAGACAAGTGTGGTGGCTTTGCACTTTTAATCCCAGCTCTTAGGAGGCAAAGGCTGGAGGGTCTCTTTGAGTTCTAGGCCAGCATGGTCTACATAGCAAATCTCAGGCCAGAGCTTGCGTTAAATAAGAAAGCAGAATTCGGGGGTGGGGGGTGGCATGTTGGGCCAGGCTGAGAAAATCTGTGTGCAAATCTTAAGGACAGCAGGCCCAGGGAGGAGCATCAAGTGCCTGTGGCAAGCCTGTATGCCCTGCCCTTCCTCCTCATCCCAGTGCAGCTCAGCTCTGATCATGTGTGCTCTTCCCAAAAGTCACCCACATTCTCCTGGGCTGAGCTCATTTCAGAAACTCAAGTTGAAAGGCAAGGATTCCTTTGGACTCGTACCATGAGGAACTGCGGCTCTCTCAGAGCCTGCCTTAAAGGGTAATGGACATCCAAAGAAACGCAGAATGAGGCTGGATGTGGCAGCACACATCCCTATTAAACCATCATGAAAGTGATAAAGGCCAGGCTGGCAAGGCTGCAGGAATTTCTGCTTGGCTCACTGTCTCCATGCCTGCCTCCCCACTCCCCCCTTTTCCCCTGCAACTCCCTCTTCAGGCTCTGCATCCTGTACCTCTCTGTGAAGTTCTCCTAGCTCCCTGGTTTGAATCACACCTCCTCCAGTTCCCTGTCCCCACAGCACATGGTTGGTCATGGAGGACAATCAGATCTTTTTTTTCCCTTCTTTCCTTTTTTTTTTTTTTTTTTTTGGTTGGTTTAGTTTTTTCTTTGTTCGTTTTCAAGACAGGGTTTCTCTGTCTAGCTTTGGTGGTCCTGGACTCACTTTGTAGATCAGGCTGACCTCACAGAGATCCGCCTGCCTCTGCCTCTTTGTGTGCTGGGATTACAAACCTGTGCCACCACACCTGGCTGACAGTGAGATTTTTTTTTTTCGAGACAGGGTCTCTCTGTGTTAGCCTTGGCTGCCTTGGACTCGCTTTGTAGACCAGGCTGGCCTCGAGCTCACAGTGATCTGCCTGCCTCTGCCTCCCAAGGCATGCGCCACCATGCCCCGGCCAACAATCAGATTCTTTAGCCAATGTTTAATAGGGAATTTTCCCCCCCTAGGTTTATGTGGGCACTTGCTTGTGAAATCAGATCTTTAGCAAAGAATCTGTAGTCAGTTTAGTGGGAGTTCCAACTCTGACCTCTATATCCAATCACGATCACACACTACCCACAGTGGGTGTCAGGTCACCCAGTCCCTGTCTCCCACAACAATCCTGTTAGGTTGGTTTACCCAGAGTCTACTGGCCCCTAGCAAGTTCTTCCTGGTAATTTGCCACCTACCTCCCATCTTCCTACAGTTGTATTTGGAGCCTTTCCCCTCTCTCTCAGACCCGACTGCAGTAGTCCCTGTACCCATTGAACAATACAAACCTCCTCGGGTCTGGAGAGATGGGGGCTCAGAGCTGGCCAGGCGTGGCGGAGCACGCCTGTAATCCCAGCACTTGGGAGGCAGAGGCAGTGAGTTCGAGGCCAGCCTGTCTACAAAGGGAGTCCAAGACAGCCAAGGCTACACAGAGAAACTCTGTCACAGGGTGGGGGGTAGTGGGGTGGGGTGTAGGGGTGGAGTGCAGGAAGAGCACTGTTCTTCCAAAGGTTCTGCATTCAATTCCCAGCAACCAACACATGGTGGCTCACAACCATCTATAATGAGATCTGGTGCCCTCTTCTGGCAGGCAGGCACACATGCGGGCAAAATATTGTATAAATAATAAATAAAAACTTCCTCCCAAGGCTTTTACAGGTGGCACTAAATCCGTGTGTGTGTGTGTGTGAGTGTGTGTGTGTGTGTGTGTGTGTGTGTGTGTGTGTGTGTGTGTGTGTGTGTGTGTGTGTGTGTGAGATCAAGGATGGGTTTGTGCTCTGAGCCATACAAAGTCCCCTAAGAATGGGGGAGGGGGACAGTAGACTGGGTTGGGTAAAGGAACTTGCTGCCAAGCCTGGCCATCCAAAGCCCCATCTTTGGAGCTCATATGATGGAGCCGATTCCGGCAAGTTGTTTTCACATGTAACTGATTGCTCCCCTCCCCGTGATACATATTTTAAAAATGTTTAAAAAGATAGTTTTCTGAGAATGTCTGTGGTCAGTGAGCCCTGGATGGGTATCCCCGAATCACTTGGGATTGTGGCCGAGACTCCTTGAAAAGCCATCCAGTGTCTCTGGGCCAGGGCTAGAAGGCTGCCATACAGTTCACAGCTGCAGGAATTGGCGCTGTCCACATTAAGCCCCCCCCAGCGCCGCCTGAGGGTGGCTATTCCAGCTGTCCTCAGACCAGAGAGGGCCACCTCCAGGTGAAGAGTAGCTTTGGTTGGGTTGTGGACAGGTCTCCTTCTGTGAGAGGAAAGGGAGGGCAGCTGACTATGCTTGGGGTAGACCATAATGGTTGGCAGGACTGGATGAGGGTAGCCAGGAAGGAAGGACCTGGCACACAGCTGACAGGTAGGTAAGCAATGTAGCCTGAGGGTGTGTGTGTGGGGAGGATGTGGGTGTGGTGTGGGTGTGGTGTCAGCCATCAGCATCTCTTCAGATAAACTCTGAGCGCCTGTCTCATTTTCTTCAATAGGAAGGAGTCATTAATCCACAGGGGGAGGTAATTATTAAGACACAGAGTGAAACTGGGCAGTGGTGGTGCACACCTTTAAGCCCAGCACCTGGGAGGCAGAGGCAGGTGGATCTCTGTGAGTTTGAGGCCAGCCTGGTCTACAGAGCCAGTTCCAGGACAGTCAGGGCTACACAGAGAAACCCTGTCTCAGGGGGTGGGGGGTGCCAAGAAACATCAAAATACCCCAACCCAGTCAGACCACTGAGCCTACAGGAAGCCCCTCACAGCCAACCCTTCCTGCCTTTGCCCTTCATCCCCAGGAACAGGAAATGTCCTAGCTGGTAAAGCCGACAGTGGCTTTTCCTTTAGAGGTTTCCAGTCTCATGAGGGGAGCAGTATGGGCCTGGCTCAGTGGAACCTGTTAACACCCCCCCCAACACTAGTCTTTCAGGGTTCACCTGTTCCTGCTTTCAGGGGGACACACCATGGCATTCTGTAGATGGCCTTGAAAGGTCACTGACACCCCCGCCCCACACACATACCTCAACAGGTTAAGGGAACCAATCGGTCTCATGTCCAGGCAGCAGTCCAGGAACCAGCAATAATGAGCACCCCTTCCTTTGGAGAGGCCAGAACCTCCTCTGACTTGACATCCCTCAGAATTCCCTTCTTAAAGAACCCTTCTCAGGCAGTGAGCATCAAAAAATGGTTTCAGTGACTGAAAAAGGGGTTGCCTAAGGGAGGGCCCTACATACTCTTTACCTACCATTCGTCCTGGCCCTGGGATCCCCACTTGGGGTGAAGCGTTGGGTAGGAAGGACTCCCTTTAAGTGTTCCAAGTCCGGGCTTCCTTAAGCCTTTGCCTGTTATTCTGGTCTGGCCGGTCAGAGGGGTGGGGGTGGGGAGGCAGCAGCCCTTTGTTGGCTAAAAGGGCAGAGGGATTAACTGCCATTGGGCCCTCCCTGGAGTTGCTGACAGCTTTGTCTCCCTGGGGAGCTGCAGGACAGCCTTCCTGCTTTCTGTGACCTCCGCGAAGTAAAATTCATTACCGGATGGCTGAGCAATCCAGGCGGTCCCTTGAAAGATGACATTGAGTCACCTGGGTCCTCATCGCTCTGACAGGCGCGGACGCACTGGGCCGCTAATTAGCTCTTACAGGAAAGGGCCAGATCTGTCATCTTCCTGCGGAAGTGCCAGGCAGGATTAGCCGCGGCTCCTGGAGGCTGGAGTCTCATCCTAGGACAGGGGGACTCTGAGGGATGCGAGTAAGGTGCGGGAAGACAGCAGTCCTTCCACTGGGGAAATGTCACTTCTGGGAATTTGTCCCAGTGGAACAACCCAATAGGAAAGCAAAGCTGCACAGACCCTGGCTCTCCGGTGTTACCGTTCCAGCCTTGGAGTTGCCCGTGTTGCCCAGCAGTGAGGGAGGGGGAAGCAGTCAAGACCTTGGCAGGCTTAATCAGCAAGTTATAAAACTATGAGGAGGATGGGGACTTGGCCATGGTGTGGGGAGCCACGACTTTGTCACCTTGATAACTGAACTTGTACACCTCAGCCAAGCCTGCCTTGGCCCTAAACACATCTATTTCTGACCCAGTGATCCACATGAGGGACCTGATCACTCGCCTCCCTCTGAAGCTTGCCCCCCAAACCTGACAACTCCATTCAAACCACAGCTTCCAGAATGCATTTAGATCTTGAATTTTACTGGCATTTGTCAAATGGACCTTGTAGGGTTTTTGTGTATGTGTGGTTTTTTTTCAAGACGGGGTTTCTCTTGTGTAGTCCTGGCTGTCCTGAACTAGCTTTGTGGACCAGGCTGGTCTCAAACTCACGGTGATCCACCTGCCTCTGCCTCTGCCTCTGCCTCTGCCTCTGGAATGCTGGGATTAAAGGTGTGCCCCACCAAGCCTGGCTAGCAGTATTTTTTAAAATCCATTTAATTTGGGTTCTTATATCTACCACCCTATTCCCTTCCAACACCCCAACACCAGGTAGGAGAGGCAGAAGGTTCATAGGGAGAGGCGGCTTTGAAATCTTTTAGACTACTTCTCAGGCCACTCCTCTAGAGGCATAGTTTGAAATTACTCTTCCTCTTTAGCCCTGTCTCTCTACCCCTCCTGCTCCATCCCAGCTCCCTGTCCCACCCAGGGGTTGGCAGGACTTGCAACCAAAAGCGTCCTGCGCAGGGAAGGCTGGCAATCTGCCTTCTAGCTACCCAGTCTGCGTCCCTCTTTACTTTTGCAAGAAGCCCTAGTTCTCCTGCTCAGTCACCAGGTCTGAGCTTCTTCTTCTTCTTTTTTTTTTTTTTTTTTTTTTTTAAAGATTTATATATTCTGCCTGTATGTGTGCCTTCCACACCAGAAGTGGGCACCAGATCTCATTATAGATGGTTGTGAGCCACTATGTGGTTGCTGGGAATTGAACTCAGCTACTGTTCTTAACCTCTGAGCCATCTCTCCAGACCCAGGCCTGAGCTTTTTATTTCTTCTACCTTTTCTGGTGCTAATCACTTCCTAACTGCTTCAGTCTCTACCTCTAACCTCTCCAGTTGCTTTTTGTTGTTGTTTTTGGTTTTCAAGACAAGTTTCGTTGTGTAGCCTTGGCTGTCCTGGACTCACTTTGTAGACCAGGCTGGCCTAGAACTCACAGAAATTCATCTGCCTCTTCCTCCAGAGTGCTGGGATTAAAGGCGCGGTGCCACCACGCCCAGCTTCCAGTTGCATCTTAGACTCCCCCTCCATATCCATTTGCAATCTGCCCAATTGTCCAATTATTCAGCCATTCTCCTGACCTTTTTTTTGAGACAGACTATAGGAGGAAGGAGAAGAAAATATAGAAAATTCCGTCTGGGGGCAGAGCAGGAGAGAACCTAGCGCCAGAACATCCCTTTCTTCCTACCCTGCCATCACCTCTATGACATTAGAAGCCACGTTTTCCCACTATTCCAAGCCCTAAGTCGGGGTACCACCTTTGTAGGCATATTTGTTTTTGCTGCCTTATTGGGTCTTAAACCTCAGCCTCCTTTCCAATACTAATTCCATCCTAACCCCTTCCAGCACTCCAGCACCTGGTAGGAGAGACAGAGAGTTAGTGGGGTGAGGGGAGACATAGACCTCTTGAGACTACTTCCTGCTGATGAAGGGTGTTGGTGCAAGTCCAATCTTGGTCTTGTCAGGATGTCACCAACTTCTTGTCTTTTCTCTTGACCAATTGACCAGTAGTAGCAGGATCAGGAACCAGCAAGAGGAACTGCTAAGCCCCCTCTCTTGGGGCCCTGGTTTTTTTATACCCTCTCTTAGAGTCCCCCAAATTAAACCATCTTCAGCTGGCAGAATCACACCTCTTCCAGAGCACGCTCAAGGCAAACAGTCCTCTGCTGTGGACAATCTGAAGCAGCCACACACCCCACATCAGGGATTAAAACAAAAACATCTTTAAATAACTGGGTTTTGTTTTTTGTTTTTCAAGACAAGGTTTCTCTGTGTAGCCCTGGTTGTACTGGAACTCTCTTTGTAGACCAGATTGGCCTGAACTGGGTTTTTTAAGACACCAAAATTCTCATTACAGGACCTAACATCAACATTCTCCTGCCCAAACCGGGCGTGGTGGCGCACTCCTTTAACACCAGCGCTCGGGAGGCAGAGGCAGGCGGATCACTGTGAGTTCGAGTCCAGCCTGGTCTACAAAAGTGAGTCCAGGACAGCCAGGGCTGCTACACAGAGAAACCCTGCCTCAGAAAATATATATATATATATATATATGTATTTTTTTTTTTTTTGGTTTTTCGAGACAGGGTTTCTCCATGTAGCCTTGGCCATCCTGGATTCACTTTGTAGACCAGGCTGGCCTCGAACTCACAGCAATCCGCCTGCCTCTGCCTCCCGAGTGCTGGGATTAAAGGCGTGCGCCACCACGCCTGGCTATAATTTTTTTCTTGTGCCCATCTGGATGGAATATTGTTACCAGTTACGCAGCTCTTGTTTATCTCTCCCCTATCACAAGGCCACCACAGTTAACTCTGAGGACATCCTGGGACACCTAGGATCTGGGCAGAGTGTGTGATAGTTCACGACTGTCTTCTCTGCCAGTCATGGGTGTTCCTGGGGTAGGGGTGGGGCAAAGCCTACGAACTGCGGCTGTGTATAAAACTGGTCCAGGAGTTGGTAGAGGGCCCTGTGGCCAGCGTCCACGTAAAAGCAGCAGCTGGACTAAGTTCCGCAGGAAGTACAGGCCAAGCTCCTTCCGGAGCCATTAGGTTGTCAGTAGAGAGGGTGAGCACAAGGGGTGGGTGGTTGTATGCAGCCAGCTGATGGTACAGTGGGGATTGGGGAGATGGGAGTAGGGACCCCAGAACCACAGCTCCTGTACTTTTCTGTGCACGTTGAAGCCATGTCGTCATCTCTCCTGTGATAGGTCGTTTCTTAGTGTGGCACAACATCTGTGCACCCACCATGGCATGAGCTGCACCAGCTTCGAGGTTCCCAGATATGGTCTTTCCATGCACGTACCATCCCCATCAGCTCTCCCTCAGGCACCCAGGGTGGAATTGTGGGTTTGCTAGCACACTGTGGTGTCTTCCCAAAGTCCAAGCAGATGCCAGCCCTTCTTCAGGGACAGGAGGAGCCTCCAGTACTCAAAGTCCAGTGTGGCTTATTCTGGGCCGCACTCCCCACCTACCCCTGCCTGCCTCTGTGTTTTGTATTGTTTTGAATTAAAGATATATACAGTATTCTGCGAGGGCACCAGATCTCATGGTAGATGGTTGTGAGCCACCATGTGGTTGCTGGGAATTGAACTCAGGACCTTTGGAAGAGCAGCCAGTGAGTGCTCTTAACCTCTGAGCCACCTCTCCAGCTCCTTGCCTCTGTTTTTAATATGTGAGCAAACCTGTGGCGAGAGAAACTTGTCACAGCCCCACCCCGCCCCGCCCTCAGGGTCCCCACTGGACACCACCTGAGCCCTTTCTCTACTTCCTGTTGCTGGGCATGAAGGACATTTCCAAGGCTGGACTATTACAGTTCCTACAGGGATGTGCTTTATCAGATGTGAACAGCTGTCCAGGCGCAGTCACCCTCCAGCAAGGTGGCTTGAGGGCCCTGACTGAGGGTCAGGTCCAGGGCCTCCCCTTCCAAAAATTCCCTAGTCTTCATTTGGTTCACATGCCCAGAGGTAGGTTTTCCTGACAAATGTATGATTAGGGCAAGTTCTTCAATGACAGTCAGGAAATGGCTGGCGACAGTTTCTTATACAGTTTAGTTTCTTTCTGCTCTGGGGTTAGTGCCAAGTGCCCTCCTGCTCTCTAAGTGGTTCCTTTGCTGCCCCAGGAAGGGCTCCTCCTGCTCATGACTTACAACTATGAGGGTGTTTGCTTTTTGTTTTGTTTTTGGGGACCTTACATCACTGAAAACACTTATGTTGGTCTTCTACTAGGCTGACCCTTTCCAGGGAGCCAGATTCAGACAGGAAATCTTTTTCTCACATTTTCAGGGCAACTGACTGATTTGTAGTCACTCAGCTGCCAGCGTCCTTGAGAGAGCTAATGGCAGACTTTATACATTTGATTTTAAATCATTTGCACAGTGGTTTGTTTTCCCGAGACAGGGTTTCTCTGTGAAGCCCTGGCTGTCCTGGAACTCCCTCTGTAGACCAGGCTGGCCTCGAACTCATGGGATCTGCGGCCAGCCTCTACAGGAGAGATTAGACTTTGAGGGATGAAAGGTGTGCAGCACCACTGCCCAGCTCACAGGGTTTCAAGAGTGAAATTATAGGCACAGGTGGACATTGTGATGGAAGCCTCTAGTCCCAGCAGTCTGGAGGCAGAGATAGGGGATGGATCTCTTGAGTTCAAGGGTAGCCTGGTCTACAGAGCTAGTTCCTAACAAAACCCTCCTCTCCCTTCAGGTTGGTATCCTGCATCTGGGCTAGAGGTGGTTTTCTGATTCCTAGAGTCTCCAGGAGTGTTTTCAAATAAACAGTGCACTCTTGGCACCTCCCCACACACCCAGCCCCTGCCCCTGGCCAGGGTTTCTGTATGTAGCTCTTGCTGTCTTAGAACTGCTCTGTAGACTGTTAGCCTTGAACTCAAGAGACCTGCCTGCCTTTGCCTTCCAAGTGCTGGGATTAAAGGTGTGCACTGTCACGCCTGACCTGACTGCTTTCTCTGCGGCATCACTTCATCTGGTGCTTCTCTCTTGTGGAAACGGACTTTGTAGCCCCCATGCCACACTCCACATCCTCTCAGTGTAGCTTGATCACAATTCGTTAAATTCGTATGTTACACTATTTAACGTGTGTGGCCAGCTGAGCCATGAGCTGTTCTTCGATGGGTCTTCATTCCTTGGATGATGTTTAACTTGGGAGATATTAAACCAGTCGATGTGTTTGGAGCTTGCCTCTGTAGGTGCCCTTGTGTTCTCTGCCCTGGCACCTCTAACTGGACCCCCAGTCTTTCCATTCATTCACCTGGCTCCTTCTCGGTGCAGAGTCCACACCTTGGGTATCAGCTCATGAGTCACCGTGCTCCTGTTTCTTGGAATTAATTCTCCCACACTCCATGCCAGTTGTGAAACCCAAACACCCAGGGCCTTGTATACATTAGACACGTGCCCTGCCTCCGAGCCACGCTCCAGCCAAATTCCTCTTACATATTTTCAGACATGGTCTTTCTCTGTAGCCCAGGCTGCCCTAGAACTCGCATTGATAGCCTTCTGAGGGTTGAGGTGTTAGGTGCAAAACCCAACATCTGGCCTCAAAGTCCTCATGTTAGAGAAAGGTTGCCTGGGAGCTAACTTTTTTTGTTTTGAGACAGGGTCTCAGGTCCTCCAGGCTGACCTCAGAAGGATCCTGAGCTTAATATTCTGAATGTTCCACCTCCAGAGCGTTGGGATTTTAACTGTATATCACCAGGACCATTTGCCATGGTGCTGGGAACTCAGGTCAGGGGCTTTGTATATGCTGGTCAAGTTCTCTACTTAACTGGGTCTCTTCTCCAGCCTGGCTTTTTTTTGTTTGTTTTGTTTTTCGAGACAGGGTTTCTCTATGTAGCCTTGGCTGTCCGGCCTGGACTCACTTTGTAGACCAGGCTGGCCTCAAACTAGCAGAGATCTGCCTGCCTCTGCCTTCCCAGTGCTGGGATTAAAGGCATGCACCACCACGCCCAGCTCAGCCTGGCTTGTTTTTAAGTGTGAAAGAGAGGCTAGTGAGATGGCTCTGTGGGTAAAGTTATCGCTACCCAGCCTGACCACTGAAATGCTATCCCCTGGATCCACACTGTGAGAGAATCCATTCCTTCAAGAGCCTCTGACCTCCATACAGGTGTGCACAGGTGCACAGGTCAACAGCCCGCTCTCCCCCTTCGCCTGGTTTCTCTGTGTAACAGCCCTGGCTGTCCTGGGCTTGCCTTGTAGACCAAGATGGCCGCTAATTCATGAAGATCTGTCTGCCTCTGCCATCCTGAGTGCTGGGATAAAAGGCATGCACCACCATGCCCAGCAATAACCTGATAAAATTTAAAAGGCACTAAAATGTGTGAAAATGTCTTACTCTCCCTCATACCTTTGATCATGTGGGTCCAAAAATAGGTTCCCACAGCCAAAGGTCCCATTAACCTGGCATCTTGTGGCTTGTAGAACTTGCTGGAGAATCCTTCATTGACTCTGGAGTTTCTCCCCCACTTCCCATCTCCCTTCCCACCCCATTTGCAAGATCTGCTTGGCCCGATGCTCTGAACCGACTTAATGTGTCCAAGAGGCCTGCCCTCTGTGTTGACCATTTCCTTTGGGATCCTGTGTCCATGAGCCCCAGGCAGTTTTTTTTTTTTTTGTTTTTTTTTTTTTTGTTATTATACCTTTCTTTCTTTCATGCCATGACACTGGAGCAACAAATAAGGGAGTCTGATGAAGACGGTGGCCAGCGTTACTAGCCCTGGTCCCTCCACTGGTACTAGATATTTGCATCCTAGGCAGCATATCTGAGGATCACTTGAGGGAATCTGAGTATCTTCAGGGGACGACACCCTCTAAAGCAGTGGCTCAACCTTCCTAACCGCTGCAGTCCTTTAATACACTTACTCATGTTGTGGTGACTTCCAAGTATAAAATTATTTTTGTTGCTACTCTGGAACTGTAATATTTGCTACTGTTATGAATCACAGCGTGAATATCTGTCTTTTCTGATGGTCTTAGGTGATGACCCCTGTGAAAAGGACATTTGACCCCCAGAGGGGTCAAGAGCCACAGGTTGAGAACCACTGCTCTAAAGCCTGGCACTTAGGGAAGGCTTGCCCTACACAAACGAGTGTGTCTCCTTTCATCTTGGCCTGATGCCAGGAAACCTGACCAGCTCCAGTGTCCTGGTCCTTCATACTGGAATCATTCCCAGATATTCAGGTGGCATCGGCCTGGGTTGGGGGATGCATTCCATGCGCATTTCAAGGCTGAGACTTTTGGGGCCGAGCTTTCATCTTGCTGCCTTGGGACCGTGATTTGCTACAAGGTTCTGGGCGCCTGGGATGCCAACAGGGGATGCTTCATTGCGTCTTGGATCTGGTGTTGGAGCTCTGTTGGGGAAACCCTGCTTGTGACTGAGGGCTCAGCATATTGGGCAGGTTTTCAGAGACTCATGGATACAGCTTTTAGTCCAGGCTCTGGAACATTCTCCAGCTTCTCCTCCCCCAACACCAACTAATGCCCTATGTAAGCAGCACCCACCTGCCTCACTCTGTGGCCTAGGGTTGTAGTCTGCCTTCCTTGTGTACTTTGAGAGTCTGCCATCCATAGGAGGATGAAATGATCCCAAGCTGAGGTACAGATCCAGGCACAGGGGACAAGGTGTGTCTAAATGACTGCCTAGGGACACACTGTGGTGTGAGGCCAAAGATACAGACTCTACGTCTATTGTTCTTTCCTTAAAAAACAAAAAACAAACAAACAAAAAAAAACCAAAAAACAAAAAAACCCCACCTGGTTCCCAGGTCCTCCTATGCTCAGTGAGTGACATTATAGACTTCTCTGGCCAGCTGGGGGGTCAAGGGTCAACTTCTTTCCAGCTTGGCCTCACACAGGGCAGGGCATAAGACCTGGGGTGCTTGGAGAGTTATCATGATCCACTGTTGCTGTTTCAAACAGGAGGGCCTGGGAGGGCTGGGCCTGTAGCCAAGCAGAGCCCCATTAACAATTAAGGTCTTGGCCACTTTCATTTCACCCTTGCTGTATGAAATATTAAGACACCAGAGGAGCTGCCCTTGGATCTCTGCAGTGTGCGTGCGTGAGCGTGTGTTGGACAGCTAGTTGTAGGTTTGGGGCTTGAGGTAGCACCCGAAGCCTGGCATGCCGAGCATCTGGAAGCTGCAGGGTTGGGTGGCAGAAGCAGCTGCCAACTGTCATAGAGATATACAGGGCAGGACTCAAAGGCTGCTATGGAACCTGGCACTAAGCACCCAAGCAGACCCTACGTTGTGGGATACTTACTGCCCTCTGAGCCGGACAGCCACTGCCAGCTGTGACCCTGAAGACTGGTCCAGTTGGCATTCCCTCAGGGGGAGGGGTGGAGAGGGTAATTAGGTACCCTCCCCTGGGATTCCAGCCACTGTCTCCTACACCTCCTTCCCTTTGGTAGCTGAGTTAGGAGTTACTCCTGGTCGGTTAGTTAGTGCCAGAGTACCTACAAGGTGTACAGTTAACTGAAGGGGAGGGCGCTCTACCATTGTAGCTATGGGAAACTTGTTATTACTGCTGTTGTTAGTGTTAGCTCTCAGAGACAAACTCACAGTCTCCTCTGCCCAGCTCCACAACATGCCTCCTCCCACCTCTTGCACTTCCACTGAGCTCTCCCAAAAGCCCGGTGCACGCCTGCAGTGAGTAGATGGTTTGAACCACTGCTTGGATAAAGGTTTCATTTTTTTTTTCTCAACTGAAGCTGTCACTCGGCAGGATCAGAAGGCAGAAACTGCAGGCCTTCTGCACCACAAGGAGACAAATGGCTTCCACAGAGCCCAGTGCAAATTGAATTGTCTCATGAATTTCCCTGGTGAGCAGAAGTTTTCCCTTGGGGTGTGCTTTGCTCATCCCTCCCGCCACCGCCCCCCCAGCCTGCTCTCACTGGAGCAACTCCCCAATACAATCTTCGTCTGTGGGGAGCCTCCTAGGAGCTTGCTGCATCTTGCCTCTTGAAGGTGAAAGCAGATCTGCAGCTTCCCCGGGCACAAGCTGGACATCCTTTCCTTTTTAATTTTTAATTTAATTTTCTTTTTTGAGACAGGGTTTCTCTGTGTAGCCCTGGCTGTCCTAGACTGGGCTGGCCTCCAACTCAGAGATCTGCCTACCTCTGCCTCTGCTGGGACTAAAGGCATGGGCCACCACACCTGGCCAATCTCTTCCTTTTTCAAGTGTGCTGGGCTGGATCTGCAGAAGGCCAGGCCCCTCCACTCCGCTGACTCACCCATGGAGCGTAGCGAGCGTGTGTGTGTGTGTGTGTGTGTGTGTGTGTGTGTGTGTGTGTGTGTGTGTTCCCTTCAGCATCCCTGGGGCTCACCCCCTTTTCCAGTTCCTCTACCAGGAGGGAGGGGGTGAGAGGACTAAATTGAGACCAAGCTATGTGGTTCCCAACCCTTGACACTTAAAGTGAGCTACCACAGCCAAGACAATTCTGCTTCTGGTCACACCTGGGCCTTTTGATCTCAGATCTCATATTTCATTCCACCCCCCCCCCTCTTTCCTCTCTCCTTCCGACTGCCCTCCCTCTCCCCCCCCCCCCCTCTCTTTTTAAGACAGAATGCCACTCTGTAGCCCAGTCTGACCTGGAATTCACAGAGATTCCCCCTGCTTCTGCCTTCAAAGCTTTAGGATTAATGACCTGGCACCTTTCTTGATTTAAAAAAAAAGGGGGGGGGTTATGCATGCTATGGCCCCTGTATGGGGGTCAGAAGACAACTTGAGGGAGTAGAGTCTCTCCTTCCATCACGTGGGTCCAGGGAATCAAGCCCAAGTTGCTACGCTGGGCTGGGCTCCTTTACCTGGTGAGCCATCTCACTCGCCCCTCCTCCCCTTGGAACCGGCCACTGACAAGCCAACTCTAAGGCCACTCCACTAGCTGTTCCTTCCTCCTGCACAGCCTCCCCGTTTACCTATGTCCTTGTTGCTCAGGCTCACATCCTAGTTCCCATGTCCTTGTCCCTCCCAGAATACAGATCTAAGGCAATTCAGTTTCCTGCATAGCGCTGCAGACAGCCTTACGGTATCTTCTGACGTTATATTCACCTTCCTCTCAAGAAAGCCAAGTGCTCTCACAGGGCAATGGCCTCTTGTCCCGGTAGAATTCCCCCGGGCTGGGGAAGGTGTGAGAAGGCACACGCAGTGGTTCAGTAAACGGCTGAGTAACTGTAAAAGGGGGCGACGTTAGCTGCAGCGCGGGCACGCGCTCCAGGCCTTGGCTAGCTTATGCCAGTATGTGGCAGCGCGTGGGGTGGGTGATCTCCTACTCGTCCCCCGCCCCCCACTGCCTCCCTCCCGGCAGTAGAAGCGCGGTAAAAGCGCTTTGGGGACAGGATTTACAGGCTGTGAGAAGATCCGTTTGCCCCGCAGCGACGCGGGGTGAGGGAAGGTTCTGCAGTCGCAGCGCGCCTCTGTACCCCAGCTTTACGGCCGGGTGGAAGACCTTCCCTCGCCTTTCCCAGGGGTTTCCACCGAGCGCACTGCACATGCTCCTCCAATCCGAGGGGTTTAGCGGTTGTGTGCGCGAAGGGCTCTTGAGAACCGCTCCGGGAAATGGGCAGGTCCCCGGCCCCCTCGCCTCGTCAGGTCAGGGGAAAATGGGAGAGATCAGGTCCTCGGATAAGGCTGGGCAAGGTTCTACAGTCCTGAGCTAAAAGTGGAAAGATAGTTCCGCTGGGAGATTAGGTAGGGACCCAGGTGGAGAAGGTCGGTGGCCTAGAAAGGGACAAAGAGCAGCCTAGCCCGACCCCCTATGTCAGGGTCCTATTGTTCCTCCTCTCTCGGACTGTACCGAACACTCGTGCCCCCGGGAGGGAGGAAGGGAGCTGCGCCCACCCGATGGGCATTTGTTTATTAAAGATGAGAAAGGGAGGGTCAGGGACGCTGGCCCAACAAGGGGGACGCGCATTTTCGCGCGTCGCCTTTAAGGGAAGCCCTACCCTACCTTTCCCACCGGTCCCCGCCACCCCCACCTCGCTAGCCCTACCTGCATTTTAAAACCCCTTGTAGTCCTGGGATTGGCCCAGACCGCGTCCTCCAGGGCGAAGAAACTTGAACCAGGGGGAGGAGGATGCTAGGCCCCGCAGTTGGACGATACCATCTTTGCAGCCTCCCCGAGCGCGCCCCTCCTCTCCCGCACACCCCCGGACCGGCCCAATCACACTGGCGGGAAGGCGGGACCGCGGCTGGAACGCGCCTCTGGCAGGGCGCCCGGCGGGCCGGCGCACCGTGGAAAGGGACCTCGGGGGCCTGCCGCGCCTCCGCCCGCCTCCCTCTCGGAGGCGGGGCCCGACGGAATCGCCCCGCCCCCTCTCCGCCCGGGGTGGGCGGGGCGGCTGGGGCTCCGGGAGCGGGGCCGGGGGCGGGCCTCCGCCTGCTGCGCCGGAGCCCGGAGATCCCGGGCACTGCGGCCGACGTCGCAGCCACGGTCTCCGTTCTCGACCCCTGAGGTGCGCGCGGGTTCTCGGGTGACCTGAGAGGTGGTCGCGGGAGGGAGCGCGAGGCGGCGCGGGGCGGGCCGCACGCGTCCCCGGCCGCCCCCCGCGCGCGCGTGGCCGGGCCCAGAGAAGCCCCGGCGCGGGGAGCGCCGGCCCGGCGCGGGCTAGGGCGATGCGGCGGTGACGGCCCTGCCATGGCGAAGCCCCCGGCGGTGGCGGCGGCGGCTGCAGCGGCGGCGTCGGAGGAGCTGAGCCAGTTGCCGGACGAGGAACTGCTGCGCTGGAGCAAGGAGGAGCTGGCGCGGCGGCTGCGGCGCGCCGAGGGCGAGAAGGTGGGCCTCATGCTGGAGCACGGCGGCCTGATGCGCGACGTGAACCGGCGGCTGCAGCAGCACCTGCTGGAGATCCGCGGCCTCAAGGACGTGAACCAGCGGCTGCAGGACGACAATCAGGAGCTACGCGAGCTCTGCTGTTTCCTGGACGACGACCGGCAGAAAGGGCGCAAGCTGGCGCGCGAGTGGCAGCGCTTCGGGCGCCACGCGGCCGGCGCGGTATGGCACGAGGTGGCCCGCTCGCAGCAGAAGCTGCGGGAGCTCGAGGCACGCCAGGAGGCTCTGCTGCGCGAGAACCTGGAGCTGAAAGAGCTGGTGCTGTTGCTGGACGAGGAGCGCGCGGCGCTGGCGGCGGCGGGGGGCGCTGGCGGCAGCGGCGGCGGCGGCGGCGGCGCGGGCTCCCGCAGCTCCATCGACAGCCAGGCCAGCCTGAGCGGGCCCCTGGCGGGCAGTGCGGCGGGCTCGGGGGCCCGCGATGTTGGCGACGGCAGCAGCACCTCCAGTGCAGGCAGCGGCGGCAGCCCGGACCACCACCACCACGTCCCACCGGCTCTGCTACCCCCGGGGCCGCACAAGGGTCCCGACGGCAAGGCCGGAGCCACGCGCCGGTCCCTGGATGACCTGTCAGCGCCGCCGCACCACCGAAGCATCCCTAACGGCCTGCACGGTAAGCACCTCGCCCGGGTCAGAAACCCAGGGGTGTTGGGAAGCGGTAGCTCCTGGACACCTTACAGGTGCGGGGTGGGGTGGGGTGGGGCCGCGCCACCAGACCCTTACGCAGCCGCAGCCTTCTAGCTGATGCTGCAGAAAAGTTTCTCACCCACAGCTTTTGTGTTAGTGTCTGGCACTCCGGGGCTGTCCAGGGGTGTCTCTCATCCCACTCTGAAAACACTTGTGGGCAGAGGAAGTTTTTCTTGGAAGACTATGAAAGGCCCCTGAGTTAAAGCAAGTGAATTTTCTCTTCTGGTTGGAGCCACAGATATTCCTCCAAGCCCAGTCAGCCCACAACCGCACTGTGCTTGTGGCTGGTAGCCTCCCCTGCTTCCTTTCCAGCCCTATCTCCTCCTGGGCTGGGCTGGCACACAAGCACTGGCGTTGAGACCTTGAAGCAGCTGGGTTAAGATAAGACTTCCTGGCATTCCATAAATCCTGCAGTACTGGTTGGGACACCCTTCTTAACTTGGTCTCTACAGTTTTCCCCCAGAGGATATATTTGGAATGGGTTCTGACTTCTCTAAGCGCCTCAGTTTCCTTTTTTTTTTTTTAACTTGGAGAGGCTAATGCCTGCCTCCCCGCAGGGGTGTGAGGTAGAGCTAGATAATACCCCTGAAGAGATTTGTAAGCTTGATCGCCTTACAGGAAGTGCCTGGGTCATCTGTGGCTAGAGTGCTGGTGGGAGGTCAGAGCTGTCTTCCTCAACCTGTTGCTATTGGCCCTGTGCTTAAGATATCCGGGTCTAGGGTGTGTGGGGGCTCAGCAGTCAGCGGTGTCCCAGCCGGCCCTTCACTGACTCAGTGCCCTGCAGCTAGCTTCTCTCCTGTCCTGACAGCCAGGTGCTGTACTTCCCTGTTTTTTTGTTTGTTTGTTTGTTTTTTGTTTTTTTTTTTTCAGTTTCTGGAAGCTTGGTTGCCAGGGCCAGTGGCACCTGCCTCTCTCTGCCTGAGCTGTTTGCAGTGGTGATGGAGAGTAACTGGCCCTTTCTCCTTAAAGCCTCTCTCTGTCCAGACACTCTCAAAGCTTAGAAGAACTTCTCTTTCCCAAACTGACAGCTGGAGCTCAGTCCAAGCCTCTTTAGCTTCCTGGCCAAGCCCTCTGCGGGCATGTTGGGGTGGGGACAGGTAGGAGCTACAGTCCCCATGCAGGTGAGGGGGAGGTTTTTTTCCCCCTTATTTACCACCCAGAGCATTCGAGTTCAGGAAAGGACTGGGACTAGAGGGGTATTTTGTTACTGATTAGCAATCTACCGCAACAACTCAGGTTTCTTTTTGTAACACTGCATCCACCTGGCCTTCTCTGGACAGCTACTCACTCAAGCCCCAGATAGTGAGTTCAAACTTAACTTGTTGAGGATGGGCCCCCCTCTTTACAGTGCTTGGATCTCTTTGGCTTCCTCCCCCCCCCGGGGGGGCCGGTCTCTGGGAGGGTCAGTGTTCTGGGTCCTGATTTCCCCAAAGTACATCAGGAAGGAATAGAATCTTCTTTGCAGTCAGGGAAACATAGTGTTGCCCTTCTCAGCTACGTCATCAGGAACACTTGGCCGGAGTGACTCTCTGCAGGACACTGCCTTGCTTGAGTGTCTCCACCTCTTTGCAGATGGTCATGCTTTGTGCTAGGAGGTGTGGGTCTGGCCCCGATGTTCCATTTGCAGCAGTGACTAAAGCAGCAGTGAGGGACCTGGCACGCGGGTTTTCCACCCAACTGGACATAGGTGGGGGTTGAAGTTGTCCTGTTTCCTACAGACCCCACCTCCAAGTGTCCTTGCAACAGATCTGCTGCAGATTTTGTCGTAGCCAAGCTTCACATTGGCCCAAAACAATAACTCAGCGTTGTTATTACAAATTTCAGTCACACACTGGATTGTTCTTTTTAGTTTTGTCTCTCGAAAAGTCAGCGGGTGGCGGTGAGGTATCCTCCCTCTGATGTGTACAGAATTCCAGGAAACAAGGAAAACTGGTCCCCCCCGCCCCAGGATTGAGATCTGAAGCCTTACTTTGGCTTTGAAGAGCAGGGCTGAGCTGAGAGAGATAGAGTTCAGGTGGTGACGGGAGTGGAGTCAGGCACTGGGCTTGTGCCTTAAGTGCCCGGTCTTGGTGTGTGCTTGCAGAAGCCCTGGGCAGGTTTCTTCAGCCCTGTTTTACAATATGCAAGGGGAGAAAGGAGAGAGGACCCCAGCCTTGCTTTGTTGGGGTCGTCAGCAGGCCCATCGTTCTCTTTACCAAGAATGGTTTGAGGTCTTGAAGTTGGCCACAGGGATGCCTCCCTGTGCTTGGTTCCTGACCCAGTTGTGCCTTTTTCCTCCCAGGCCGGAGAGTGTTACTTTCTGATTATCTACCACAGAGAGGCTCATCGATAATCCACAGGGTCTGGACATCTCCGCTCCCTCATGCATCTTGGGCAACTTGGTTAATTTTGCCTCTCTGTCCTTTGGAAGGTGGAAGGGAGCCCACAGAACCCTTTACTTCAGGAAGGTCAGTGAGGTCGGCACCTGCCCACCGTGGTCTGGCAGTTGTTGGAGGAGTCCGCCATGAGAGGCTTGCCAGCAGATTTTGGGCTTCTCTTCCTAGCTCTGCTTGCCTTTGAGACTGCTCGTGGTCATGTACACATCTGAGCTCCGTGTGTGGTGCGTGGTGCGTGGTGTATGGTGTGTGGCTGCACCTGCTGCTGAGCGAGGGAACCAAGGTCTTGTAGTCCTTTCTGGGGGAGCTATGCTGCTCTGCCTATAGCCCTCTGTAGGGTGTCCAAAAAGGCCTTGAGTGGCAATGGTGGAGGTAGCTGCCATCTTATTCAAGGCAGTCCTGGCTGAGGTGGGTCTGGTTGGCCCTGAATGCACATGCAAGTAGGTCTCAGGTTTGGGAGGGCACTGGACGGGGCGTTGGGCTCCTTTTGAGAGGCTGGGTCCCGCCTGGCTGAAGTCAGGTCTAAGGTGCCCTTGCTGTTTCTCTAATGCAGTCCTGCAGGCTGAGACAATTTTAACGACAGAAATTCAGTCCCCTTTTCTTCTCCCAAGTCGGGGTGTAGCTCACGGGTAGAGAGCATTTGCTCAGCACAGTATGGGACTCCATTGACAGCAATGCACAGACACAGACACACACACACACACACAGCAGAAAAGAACAGTTTCAGGTTTTTTCCCCTCCAGTCTCCCTCCTAGCCTTCTAGCCCACTGCCTATCCCCAGCTCTTGGGTGTGTAGCTTCCCTCCCCCCCCCCCTCATGCCCTGTGGGCCCCGTGGCTAACTCAGAAGCTCCATCAAGCCTGTGAGTAAAAATGCCATCTGTCTTTTCATGTTTGGGTACAATTTTGAGCCACTCAAAACGAGCAGGGCCTGATCTCCTGTTTGTGGTTTTGTTGGTTTTGGGTGGGTGAAGTAGAGGGTGGTCTGGGCCTTTAAAAAAAGAGTAAGCTGGTGCTGAAAAGGTGGTGTCCCCTCCCCCCCATTGCCTCAGGGCTCTAACTAATAAGATTGCCTTTCCTCAGCCTGCCAGCCTGGGGCAAAGGTCAGAGGAGATAATGGGCTGGTTATGCAAGCTCTGGTGGAGGGGTCCTGTGAGATTGTCTATGGGTGCTGGGTCCTCAGGGTCCCAGGAGTTCTCAGGCAGGTGACTCGCTCAGCATGTCACGCCTACCACAAAGAGCTTGCTAGCTGGTAAGGCTCAGAGAAGCGCTGGATATTGCTTTGGTTCCCACAGGGCTGGCTGGGGTCTTCTGACTTAGCCAGCCCAGCCCATGTGTGAGCCCCATGGGGGAGGAGGGCACTTGCAGTGAGAGTTAGCCCTTCCCTCTCTGCAGGGATGCCTCTCCACATATCTCTCTCTTACATTCTCACTTTTCCCGTCACAGTGGTCATCCCACGACCTCTGGGCTCCTGGGACACAAACTGTGGACTGTTGGTCCATGACCAGCATGTTTCATGAGGAAAAGCAGCTCCTTCTCATGCTTGTTTTCTGTGTATACCGTGCCTGTGGCAGTCATGTACACAGTTCCCTGAAAGTGTCAGGGAACATGACAAAACTGGGAGGCGGGAAGGTGTCTTTGATTTTTGTTTTGTTTTATTTTTATTTTTTTATTTTTTGTTTGTTTGTTTTTTGAGATAGGTTCTCTCTGTGTAGCCTTGACTGTCCTGAACTCACTTTGTAGACCAGGCTGGCCTCGAACTCACAGCGATCTGCCTGCCTTTGCCTCCTGAGTGCTGGGATTAAAGGCATGCGCCACCATTGCCCGGCTGGGAAGGTGTCTTTGAATGACATCCTACGAATGAATGCACCTTCTCTGGGACGGAACATCCAGTGCTGAGCTTGCAGGCATAGCAACAATGCAGTCTGCTGCCTAGGGCTCTAGCTCCAGGGTCAAGAAGGCCTGAGTGAACCTGTCCTCCCTGATCCGTGACCTTACTGAGCCCCCCCACCCCCTCACCCCCCATCTGTAATATCCTGCCTCGATAGCTGGGCCTTTAAAGGAGGGGTCTGTAACTTCTGTTGTCATCTGGATACCTACAGTTCTCATTCTGGGAAGTGCTACCTGGGAATTGTCACCTTGGGGTGTGGGCTTGGAACCCCCTAGCCCATGCTTGTGAGGGGAGCCTTCTGGCCCAGTCCCGTCTTCTTGTCCATTTGAAAAGAAGAAAAATGGCTTTGTAGTCAAGAAAGAGCAGAGCGGCTAAGCTCCGGAGGCGGGAACTGGAACGTGGTGTGGAGAGGCCAAGGTGTGGCCAGTGCGCTCTTGGGCGCACATGGGTGTGCTAAGGGAAGAGTTGTCAGGGGTGAGAGGGCAGCTGGAAGTGGGCGTTGCCCTTGCGGTGGTTCCTCAAAACAGGAAGGGAAACAGTAGCTTAAGGTTAATGAGCATCTGTACTCAGAGCCTTTACGGTGATTCAGTCACCTGGCCTGGGAGTGGCAGTTAAGGAGCGTCTACCTGGTGACTGTCCCATGGTGGCCGGGAGTCTAGCAGCAGCCATAGGAAAGAGCCTTTGTTGTGGGCTCAGTCTGCCCCCAGCCCCTCTGTCTGCTTGCTTGCTTCCTTGGACCTAGGCTCCAGGGAAGTCAGGTCAGACACTTGTGGGGGGCGTTTTATCTACATCCCAACCCGAGCTCTGCCCCCATTACAGAATAGTTAGGACACACTTCCAAACTCATGCTGGAATTGAAGTCTGATCTGTGCAGGGGCTGTCCCTGGGAGTTTTAGAAACACAGGTAGCTGGTTCTCATTTTCCTGAGGCTCAGGGACAAGAGGATCTCAATGGAACCCACAAGGCTTGGAGACAGGAACAAAATCCTCTCCTAAAGGGATGGTATCTTTAAATTTTTATTTCATTTTTTAAAGATTTCTATGGGTGTGGTGGTGAGAGCCTTTAATCTCAGCCTGGAGGCAGATGCAGGGGGATCTCTGTGGGTGCAGGCCAGCCAGGGCTACATACATAGTGAGACCCTGACTACATTTATTTTTTTATTTTATGTGCATGACTGTTTTGCCTGTCCGTGTGTAAGTGTGTAAGTGCATCACGTGTATGTAATGTGCAAGTCAGAAGCAGGTGTAGGATTCCCCGGAACTGAAGTTACCTATGGTATGCGCCACCTTGTGGGTGCTGGGAACTAAACCACAGTCTTCTGCAAGAGCAGCCAGTGAGTGCTCTTAACCCTGGGCCACCTCCCCAGCCCCTGTTCTTGTGATTTTAAAGTCAGGGGTAGCCCCCACTGCTTCCTCTGAGCTGTCTCTAAACCTGTCCCTAAACCTGTCCCTGTCACCTACGTTTTCTCCCTATAGGCATATGGTTTTAGATAGATAGGGAGCTAGGTCACCCAAGGGTAGGTGCTGGTCCCCAGCTCTCTGGGGAGCAGGCCAGGAACCCTGGAGCGCTCATTCATCAGTAGATTGGAAATGCTGTGTTGCCTTGTTCACTAAGGTGGTCCCCCCGCCCCCGGCCCCCCTAGCAACCCTACTTCCTGGTCCTTCCATACTGGGTACGGAAGATGGCTATCAGGCTGGCATTACTGTCTTCCCAGCTTACTTCTTTCTCCATAGTGCTGTGGGGGCCAGGTCTGGGAGTCCCTCTGTGCCTTGCTGCAGGGTCACCTCTCCCTTTGTCCCTCCCTCTGTCAGTCAGTGCTGTCCTAGAGTAGATGGCATTCAGAGCGCTGGCTTCTTGGAGTAGAGGAAATGCCTGGCCAGGAAGAGCCGGAAACCCTGAGCAAGCTGTGTGGAATCCTCTGGCTCTAAGCAGGAAGCTGGGAGGGAAGGGACCCACCCTTGGGTCTGTCATTCCTGTCTGTCCCTTTGGGAGCCTGGGGTCCTGGTCCTCTTGACTCCTAGACCCGGCATTGGCGTGGGGGTGGGAGGGCAGGCTCTTAAATGGTCTTTTAATTTTAGTGCATGTGTTTTGCAAAAAAAAAAAAAAAATGATATTTTACTTGGTCCCTAGAACAGCTGGGTCCTAGGGGTCCTCAGTTTGGGACAGGACTCAGGCTACCGGGGCTGCCTGCGACTATACACGCACCAGTGTCTTGAAATAGTGACCTGACTAGTGCTGTGAAGGCCAGAACTGTGGGCCACGACTCCCTCTGAGGGCCTGATGGAATTACCGGCCCCTGCTATCTGATGGAGTTTAGGGCATCACTGAACGCAACATTTTGGCGCATGTTTGTTTGCTGGGTCTGAGGGTGTCCACTCCCGAGTTCAGTCTTATGGAGTACACAATAGGTTGTACTTGGGGCCAGGGAGGAGGGGCTGGGTAGAAAGGCTACGGGAGCATCGGCTCATACTTTACACTGGGTAGAGGTCAAGCCACTTTGGTCACCTCCCTTTTTTTCTTCATTTACTATTCTTGCCCCCAAATGGTCTCTGACTACTTTCAAAAAATGAAACCTGCCAAGGTGGTGGTGTGTGTACAGGCTGACCTTCTCCTAAATCATTGCTAATGTCATATTCTTTGTTTTTGTCTGCTTCCTCAACTGCTTCGCTTTTTTTTTTTTTTTTTTTTTTGAGACAGAGTCTCACTATATAACTCTGGCTGGCCTGGAGCTCACTATGTATACCAGGTTACCTTGAATTTGCAGGAATCTGCCTGCCCCTGCTTCTGTTAAAGTCCTGTGCCACCGCAGCTGGCTCAGTAACAAACAAACAAACAGGCACTGTTGTTTGGGTCCAGTCTCTCAGAGCAGGACCCAGGGCTATGGTAGTTGCTGTGATTTTTGGGTCCTGTGGGCAGTGAGAGCCGGAGTCTTTATGGGAGGTTCTGGAGAAATGTGTGGGACCCGCAGGGGCCGCTGAGCTTGGTTCTGTCTATTGGTCAGCCAGTGGAGGACGCTGGGCCATCCTCCCAGCCTTGGGGGTGGTGTGAGGGAGGTAGAGCGGGGCTAAGTATCAGGCTAAGGTTGAGGCAGGTTGGTCTGTGTTGCCCTCTCATTGACTGTGCTTTGTGAGTACCCAAGGTCACACAGCTCTAGGGGAGCAGTTGAGGGCTTACAAGCAGCTGCAGAAAGCCAGGCCCATTTTTCAGGCTGTACGTAGGTCATCTTACTGTACCCCACCTCCCCTGCATCTCTAAGTTATAGCTGTGCACAGATGCGTCCACACCCCTAATGCCCAGGACAAGCCTGCCCTGAGGGGAGTGGTAATGGCTGTTAGGCTGTATTCAAGGGGACAGATGCAAGCAGGGCCGGTGGCACGGGAGATGGCAGCTATTGGGTAGAGTCGACCCATTTCCAGAAATAGAACATCCACTGTCAGGGGAGGGGTATATCTCTTTGTCTCCCCAAATCTGTCTTCCCGTCAGCTTCCACGCTGTAAGGCAAGAAGGAGGCTTTGCTCTTGTCTAGGAATCAGAGGCCCCAGCGAGCACCCTGCTCCCCTGCCTGCCACAAGGGCTTGATTGTGCGCGGGCCCTGAATGCACCCGCCTGTCACCATGTGCGGCACCGGCTGGCCTCCCTAATGAGCCCGCTCTGGGAGTGGCCCTTTGTGGCAGGTTCCGGCCACACTGCCTGGGCCAAGGCTCTGTTTCCCAGCCGCTTGGCTGTTTAATGACTCTCCATAGTGCGTAGGACAGTGGGAAACTCCCCACGTTGTCCAGCCCTTTTTGTTTGCCATATTTTCGGCAATGTGCACTCCCCACCTTTGTGCATGTTCAGAAGTGAGGGGAGGGGGGTGTCTTACTTTTTCAGCTCCTTCTGGGTTGGTTGGCAAAGCGGGCCTCCCTTCCTCTGCCCTCAGGTCAGCTCCTCCTGTGGGCACCCTCCCTGCCATTGTCTCCTTTCTTTTGTCCCTCTTGGGTCTCTCTCCTCAGATCCTTCCTTGCAAACAGGTTAATGTTTCCTTGTTGAGAGCAATAAAACAAAACCTGTCCTTCTACTGTCCAGCTCGCCTCTCTAGGGGGGAGCCTCCCTCACTGTGGACTATCAGGCCCTTTCTGCTGCTCCTTGCTGCAGACCCTGGGAAAGGTGGCTCAGGTTAGCAGCCTTTACCCTGCCGCATCTGATGCCTCTCTAACAGTTGTCCTCTGGAACCCAGGGTGTTCCCCGTTACCCCTTCCCCCACCTCCTGATTGCCATGTCCGTTTTCTCTCTCCAGCCTGAGTTTGTTTGTTTGTTTGTTTGTTTTGCTTCTGGTTGTCTGCCCTGGGATTGCTGGCCACCATGTTTGCCACCTGTATCCCATGGCTTGGGCCCCTGCCTCTGACCTGTGTCCCCATACTCTCTGCCTGAACCTTGGCCAGCTCTACTTGAAGGCCTCTGCGTTGTGCCCCCTGAGCTACCCATTGCTCCAGCGCCTTCAACCTAGTGTGATTGCAATGAAGTGGGCGGAATGGCTCCTCAATGCAGAGGCACCTGTGTGTGTGGAGATAACGAACAGTCTGTTGACAGCCCTGCGAGACGGTGCTGGTGTAGACAGTCCCGCGAGACAGCGCTGGTGTAGACAGCTCCTCCTGGGTGCTGTGATTCCCACTTGCCCCACACTCGTTGGGACTTCTTAAGGTTGGACTTGGGGACTTGTCACCTGAGTCCTGGAGCTTTGTCTTGCGGCTGCTCACTGTTCAAGTACACCTCAGGCCCTCCCGTGTGTTCTTTTCCTACTCCTGTGCCCTTTTCATAGAGGCTTAGGCTGGTCCTTGAGGCAGACAGGCACACGATGTGTGACATGTGGCCCTTGTTCATTCCGTGCTTGTGGGAAGCGTTTGCCTCCTGAGCCAGGGTCATGGTGGGTGCCCTGTGGTGGCGGGTGCCAGGCTCGCCCATGTGTAGGGCATGGATGGGGGCCATGCGTCTGCAGGAAACTCAGGCACTGAGTGCTCCCTAGCTCCTGGGGTCCTCTCCAGATCTCAGCCAATTGGTTCTGGGCTGGCAGCTTTTCATTTTTCAAAGGAGGCCAAGAAGGGCACAGAATCAGAAAACAAAGAAAATGGTTTGTAAACTGAAGGGACAGTGGGGTGGGGACACAGGCCGGTGGCCCGCTTCTTGCCCTCTTCTCCCTCTTAGAGGAGAGGCCGAAGACCTGCCCTGGACACACTGCCGCTGATTACTTGTAGTGGCCAAGGTGGTGCCTGGCAAGTGGGCAGACGAGCTGCCAGGGTGCAGCTGTGGGCTATTTTGCTAGCTGCCGCTGGTGATGAGTCCGTTACACACCACACCTGAGGCTCTGGCCCTGGACTGCCCCTTCCCACTTTCTCACGGCAGCCTCGTTGTGCTGAGCCTGGTGTGTGTGTGTGTGTGTGTGTGTGTGTGTGTGTGTGTGTGTGTGTGTGTGTGTGTGTGTGTGTGTGTGTGTTTTTCAGGGTGACATTGATCTGATCTCAGTGACATAGCCTAGACAGAGACTGGACATAGCGTCCTGCAGACTGTAGAGGTGAGTGGGACAATAGGGCATCCCTGACCTTGTGGGAGGCCACAAGGAAGCTCCCTCTGTATACACAACAGCACAATTGAAGTGGAGGGGATTTGATGGGACTGTGTGCATGGATCCTTGGTGTCAGTGGCCTGGGAGGCCTCTGGTACTCTCTACTGCCCCCCTCCCTCTGTTCCTCCCCCCCCCCCCCTCAGGGCTTCTCAGTTTCTCGATTTTCCTTGAGGACATGCCCCCTCTGCAGAGTTCCTTGAGCATGCTACGCCCGGGCAGGCTCTCAGTGTGGAGATTTCTCCTAAGGCAGTCTTGGGGAGCCATTCCAGGGGTGTGGTCATGAGGCCCTGGTATCTCCATCCTGGCAGCTGGTCTGTTACAGATGCCATCTCTTTGATCTGCAGACTTCCTTCTTCCTTTCCCACCAAGTTAGGAGCTTGTCCCATGAGCGCTAGCCCGGCTGTGGGCGTCGTGACCAGGCACAGAGTGAGTGAAGCTGAGTGTTGTAAGACTCCTGGTTTTGGTGAACAGGAAGAGACAGAAGTGGGAGGGGCAGGCTGACCTCCTCCTGCTGGTTGCCAGTGGCCTTTGGATCCCCAGCACCCCTCTGGTAGTCAGGAATTCACTGCTGCCTCCTGTCACCCTTGTCTAGATCTGCTTGCACTGACCAGATGCTCAGTGGCCTCTGTTGCTTGTTAGCTAGGGCACCCTCAGGGACCTTTTGTGGGGGAATGACTGGCTTTGGGAATCCCCTCCCCCCTCCCCAGCTCTTGAAAAGTCTGTGCACCCATTCCTTCTCCACCCCTGTGGTTCAGAACAGATGAAGAACCCCAATTGTTGGGTTAGTGAGCCCAAGGCTTTTAAAAAAACAGATCAACCTTAGCCAGGCGTGGTGGCGCACACCTTTAATCTCTGCAGAGGCAAACGAATCGCTGTGAGTTCGAGGCCAGCCTGGTCTACATAGTGAGTCCAGGACATCCAAGGTTACACAGAGGAACCCTGTCTCAAATAAACCAAAACCAACCAAACAAAAAAAAAGCCCAACTAAAAAACCCCAGATCAGCCCAGTTGGGAAACCCCACACAACACAGGGTGGGAGGTGGAGTGAGTGAAGGGGCAGGGGTCCTGAGTTGGCTGAACATCTGGGTGGCCCTGCAGGCCTTGTGTGTGCCTGTTGACCGACAAGCTCTGTGTGCCCCTCACCGCCTCTCTCCTTGAAGGTTGCCCCGGGGAAACTGCGTGTCTCTCTCTCTTGAGGGTTGTGGTTGTGCGTGTAGGAGCTTTAGCGTTAGGATGATTTTGTGTACCCACCAGCGTGCTTTCTCCTGATGGGTTTATTTCTCCCTTCGTCTCTTCCCCAATCTCCCTGGTCTCAGTCTGCTTATCTCTGGGCTGAGGTGGTTGCATCAGGTCTCCGGTGCCGTGCGCAGAGACCCTTAAGGGCATCTGTAAATCCAAACCCTTCCTGGGTTTCAGCCACTTAGGTGGCTGCTTGTAGCTTAGTTGCTTTCCCTGTCCAGACAAATCAGCAGTAGTAGTACCTCTTCTTTCCCTTCCTCATTCCTGTTTTGAGGCTTTGAGGACCTGCAGTAGCTGTAGCTGTGTTTCTGGCCTCTTTGGCTGTCACTTTCCAAGTGCTGAGCCAGTCGGGCGGGGGGGGGGGGGCCTGGTCTGACCCAGAAGCAGCAGCAACAGGATCATTTGCCACTGCACCCACACCCCGTGGAGGATTTAATTTCCACTGCTCTCCCTTCCCCTCCCCTCCCTACAGGCATCACCTGTTAACTTACCCTCACTGCCCCCAAAACGGCCTTGGGTGGAAAGGCCTGAAGACAGGAGAGACTTACTTGCTTCTTTTTAAGACATTTTTATTTCTTGCACACCGTTGTGTATGCAGGGGTGGGGGGAGCAGAAAGGGGTGAGTGAGTGTGTGAATTGGGAGGCGGGGAGAGGGGCATGCCTGTGCCGTGGCACACATGTGGAGGTTGGGGACAACTTTCAGGAGTTATTTTTCTTAGGACACCATGGGGTTCGAGGATTGCACTCAGGCTGTCAGGCTTTCCAGGGCAAGCACCTTTACCTGCTGAGCCATTTTATTGGCCCCTTCGTTCAAATGTTGACCTTGCTCTTGTGCACCTGGCCTCTGGTGACTTTGAATGTGTTAATGGGCTCTTTCTCTTGTTATACGGACCTGCCCTGGCTGTTGTTTAACTCAGTGAAAAAGACAAGCTCTGGAGGGGCAGGGCTAGCCTGGAGGCAAAGAGAAAGTAAGTCATTTTTTTGTGCATCGCATAGACACCTTCACCTTTGACTCCAAATGGCGCTAATTACACTGGGCCCCTCCGGGACATACAGGGCCCCAAGTGGACACCTAAAGCCTCAACTAGTACTGAACTGTCTGTGTGTTGTTCCGATGAGGGAAGTGAGATGGGTGGTTATGCATAGTGTGGACGCCCAGGTCTGATGAGCGTCCCAGGAGAGAGCACCTCGTCATGAGATGCCATCACACCACTCAGAGCCAAGGAGGTTCTAAAACTTGCTAATTACTTTGGGGATTTTCCGCTTAATGTCCTTGGGCTCTGGTCAGCTGTGGATGACCAAATGGGGGGAGGGGGAGGAGTAAAACTATGGACAGGTGGGATGATCGTACCCAGGGCCACATTGGGTCTCCTCATGTATGAAGAAGGCTGTCCTGCCCTGCCCTCCCCGCCTCCTGTATTCAGCCTTGGAGAGGGGGTGTAGCTGTATAGCCTTGCAGGCAGAGGCAGCTGGGAGGACCCAGTGCGGGCTCACCGTGCTCTGGGGGAGGCTAGCGCTCTGTTACTCAGGTAGCAGCTCTGAGACTGCTGCTGATGAGAGACTACAGGCTAGAGTGGCTGCCTGCCTGCCTGCCTCACTGCCCTACTTTTGTGTGTTTGGATGAGCCTGTGGGAGAGCTGGAGGCAGACCCTCTGACATTCTGGGGAAATTGGAACAGACATACAGATCCCCAGACCCTGTAGGCCTGTTTGCCTCTGACCTTGTTCTGCTGAGAAGTTTGTCTGTCTGTCTGGAGGTGTCTGTCCAGGCCTCTGAGGTCTCTGCTCTTCTTTACCCCAAGCCTTTGCTGTGGAACCTCAAGGGCAACTGGGAATCTGTTGGATGTGAGGCAGCCCGGCCACATTGAGCTGGTAGTTCTCTTCCTGTCCTCCACTCTGCTGTCCCTGATCCAGTCCATGGAGTGGATTTTTTTTTTTTTTTAAGTTTTGTTTTTATTATTTCAAAATATGTGTATGTGTCTGTGTGAGTGAATACCAAGTGTGTGTAGGAGCCTGTGGAGGGCAGGAGGATCCTTAGGCCATAGGATCCCTTGAAGCTGTAATTACAGGGAGCTGTGAATCACTTGACAGCTCAACATGAGTGCTGGGAGCCTAATTCAGGGCCTCTGCAAGAGCAGCCTGTGCTCTTAACTGCTGAGTCTGCTCTTCATCCTCTGAAGTGGGCTCTTTGTTTGTTTGTTCTTTTTTGAGACAAGGTCTTACTATTGTAGCTCTGGCTGGACCTTGTTGTGTAGACCAGGCTGGGCTGGAACTCACACAGACATCCACCTGCCTTTGGCTCCCAAGTTCTGGGATGAAAGGCGTGCGCCACCACTCCTGGCTTAAAATGGACTCTTAAGGATATCTCTGAGGATGTAGGTGATGGAATACATGTGTGCCGTTTCTTGACTTTTTTCTTTCTTTTAAAAACTAATGAGGGAATTTACAAGCAAGAGCTTCACCTCAGGTGTTGGAAGAAGCTTTGTTCAGTGAGCCTTGGGTGCAGAAGCTGGCTCTGTGCGATGTAGCAGGTCGACTTACAAAGGATGAGGGGCTTGAACCTTCGAGGAGGAGGCCAGTGGGACCTAGGGATATGGGGTGAGACATCCTAGTGCCACGTCTGTTTTACCCATTTAGAGCCTTGAGAGACACACAGCCCGTCGTAGGCGTGGTGTAGAGTCTGTGGGACGGGGGATTGGATGCCGGTTCTTGCTTTGCCCAGCTCTCTCCTGGTGGTTCTGCCCCACATTACCCTTGCCCAAAGGCACAGGCAGGAGCCCTGGTTTAAAAGGGTGGGGGCTCTTTGCCTGGCATGGCTTGGGGGCTCGCTAAAGGTACAGCTTCCCTTAGTCACAAGATCTTGATGGCCAGCCTGCCCTCCTCAGTGCTAGCTTCTGCTCTTAGCACGGCCTCTGTGGCACAGACAGCAGAGGCCACGTGTGGGAGGACCCTCACTTCCCTCCAAACACGCATGCAGTTGTCAGTTAAGGGCTCTGGAGGACGGGCCGTCACATGCCTTGGTCTTGTGAATGTTCACACAAAGGCCCATGGATTTCACCTCTCTCTGTGCTCTAGTATGCTGTGGTGAGCTCCCAGGTGTGGGGTTTTATCATGTGTTCCCACACTATGTGCCTCAGTGTTCCCTCTGTGAGAACAGGCTTTAAGTAGTTCAGGTACCTTGACCTTCAAAAAAAATTTGGGTCAGGCTTGCTCCAGTGGCCATGCCACCTGCTGTGAAGGCCGTTGGTGGCAGATGGGACCAGTGTGCCTCCAGTGCTTGCTGTGGTCTGTTTCTCTAGTCCCCAAGCTGCATCCCACTTGGCTGCGCGTGGGAGACAGATGGAGGGCTGTCCCCAGTGTGGGAAGAGCAGGGCACAGTTCTCTGTTGGAGCCCTGGGGCAGTTAGGAACCTGGTCTCCTCAAGTAGGCTGCACCTATTTACCACCAGCCATCCTGTCCTTGAGGTTCATTTGTAGGGCCCCCTGAAATTACCCACAGACCAGTCTGTCTCTCTCCTGGCCTTCAGAGTCACGGGGGGCGGGGTCAGCATTGACCCCATGTGTGGGTGTCACTGCCGCCCACAGCATTACTTTCCACCTCTGCTCTTTGTCCTGTCACTGGGCTGATGAGGGTCATGAACAAAGTGTGTAGACAGTGATGTCAACCTTTTCAAGGCTGAGCAACTTTATGAATCCCCTTTACCCAAAAATAGGACATTGAGGCAAAGAGAAGTTATGTAGTTTGCTTAGAACCCCAGAGTAGACAGCAGCAGAGCCTGGGGTCTAGCCTTGGGTACTCTGGGGTCCCCTTCCTGTTCCCACCCATTCTGCTTCTGCTTTTCCATAGCTGTGACTTAGCTTACTCCTAAGCCATAGCCATCTGGTGCACAACACTAGACATAACTGTTTTCTGTACCAGCACCCACGTGGCCTCTGTCTCTGCAGGGTGGCTGTGATGACCCTGTGATGGCCAGTAAGCCTGGGTCTCCCTTTACCCCAGGAGGACTCTCTGATGAATTGGATGTATAAGGTGGCCATTCTTTCAAAGGGTGGTCCTCATCTTCCGTATGGGCAGTGTGGACAGTTGTGTAGACTTGGAGTGTCAGACACTAGTAGAAAGCTCCGCTTCTTTCTTTCTCTTTATTTTACTTTATTTTGTTTTTCCAGGCAAGGTTTCTCTGTATAACAGCCCTGCCTGTCCTGGACTCGCTTTGTAGACCAGGCTGGCCTCGAACTCACAG
The DNA here is from genome assembly GCF_903995435.1 of Acomys russatus. Lineage (NCBI taxonomy): Eukaryota > Metazoa > Chordata > Mammalia > Rodentia > Muridae > Acomys > Acomys russatus. The sequence continues at coordinate 116,284,627 of NC_067137.1, read as the reverse complement.
CGATCCCCTGCCTCTGCCTCCCTAGTGCTGGGCTTAAAGGTGAGTGCCACCACGCCCGGCTCTTTTCTTTCTTTTTAAAGATTTATTATTTATACAGTGTTCTGCCTGCATGTACGCCTGCACACCAGAAGGTGGCACAAGATCTCATTACAGATGGTTGTGAGCCACCAGGTGGTTGTAGGGAATTGAACCCAGGGTATCTTGAAGAACGGACAGAGATCTTAACCTCAGAGCCATCTCCCCAGCCCTGAAAGCCCAGTTTCTTGACTCCACAACCCAAGGGGCCGATTTCTCTTAGTACCCCAGATGTTTTGCATCTGTTAAGGGCAGCCCCGTTGCCCTTCACAGGTATGAGCACACACCCTGCTTATCCAATAGGTGCTGCCGGGTTATCCGGTCCTCTGCGGGGCTGACAGGCCGCAGCCTGGCTTGCGGAATGGCAGGCGTTACGCCTCCATGTCCGCCTGGGCTGGGTGTGAAGTGGTGCGCGAAGCGTGGTGTGGTGTGATGACCGCACAAACCTCCCAGGCGGGGTAGATGCCCCCAGTTGCCATCTCACCTGGCCCTATCAGGCCTCAGGCTCTCGCCTATCTCCCACACCTGTGATTCGTCACCCATGCTGCCACCTGCTACCTGCCCCTCCGTAGCCCATTGCTCACAGTAAAAAAAACCTTGGAAGGTGCAAAAACATTCATAAATGGAAGTTAGAAACTGCCGGTGATCCTTCCCATCCTTGAAAGTACCACCGTGTGATCCCCCCTCCATTTAAACAATGGCAGCATCTCATGTAAGCATTGTCAAATTATGGGCCCTAGTATAGTGCAGCAAACCTGACCGTAGACCTGCCTCTATTACTGTATGAGATTTTACTGCATGTAACACATGCATTTTACACATTTTATTTATTTATTTATATTTTATTTTACTTTTTAAAAAATTAATCTTAATTTTAGATGTGTATTTGTATGTCCACGTGTGCGCACCTGTGCTCAGAGGCAGAGGAGGACGTCGGGTGTCCTGTTCTATCACTTTCTGCCTTTTTCCCTTGAAACAGGGTTTCCCCTGGGTCTGGAGCAAGGCAGGTGATCAGCAAGCCTCAGCCATTGTCCCACCCTTACCTGGTGCTGGGGTTACGGGTGCCCTCGGCCACGCCCAGCTTCTTAGGCAGTGTGCTAGAGATTTGAACTCATGTCCTTATGATTCTTCTTCTTCTTCTTCTTCTTCTTCTTCTTCTTCTTCTTCTTCTTCTTCTTCTTCTTCTTCTTCTTCTTCTTCTTCAAGATTTACTTACTTATTTATTTATAAACAGTATTCTGCCTGCATGTGAGCCACCAGGCCAGAAGAGGACACCAGATCTCATTATAGATGGTTGTGAGCCACCATGTGGTTTCTGGGAATGGAACTCAGGACCTTTGGAAGAACGGCCAGTGCTCTTAACCTCTGAGCCATCTCTCCCGCTCGAGCACCAGCTTTTTTACCAGCTCCATCACTCAGGTTAAAGATTGCTGTGTTTAAAATAGCTGCTCCCATCTCTGGTCATTTCCAGAGGGTCCTGGCTTCCCTCCCCCGACTGTGGCCTTTCAGGAAAGGCCATGAGCATCAGGTCCCAGCGACAGGATGTTTCTCTGTGAGCCCTTTGAGAAATCCCCCTGGAAATCCTCCTTTGGCCCTGGTGCAGGCGGGTGAGAGAATCGGAGACAATGAGGAACGTGGGAACAAAAGGCACCATTGTGTAAGCTGCCTAGGCTGGGGTCAGTGGCTGCCTAGCTAGGACAGTCAGACCCATGCCCAGGCCATGAATTTCTGCTTCCTGGGGCTTGGCCATGAGCCCCATGGGGGAGGGGAGGAAGGGAGCATCGCTGACCCAGATCCACTCTGTACCCCTGTGCCCCCCTTCCCCCAGTCCTATCTTTGAAGAAGAGGAGCTTCCGCATTTATATTCGGGATCCATGTCCTTGGAGGATGTACAGACATCATGACAGCGACTGTGGTGGAGTTGGCTGAGCCTTGTCTGGGCTCCATTACTCAGCCCTCCCCTGAAGCCAGGTGGCCCATGGTGAACCCAAGGCACTGGGTGTGACTGCGTCCCTCATCCAAGGTTGACAGTGGGGTTCCACCCTCTTACGCCTACCCTCTAAATGGTCCACTGTTTTCCTGCCCCTGGGACAGCCACCTGTAACCCTCATTTTGCCCTTCCAGTGAGTTCTTCCTGAAACAGAGGCCCACTCTGCACCTGACTCTCCCAGGACCCCTTAGGCTCAGCATCAAGTTCAGAGACCAGGAGCAAAGTTGGAGGCCACCTTTCCTCTGCCTCTAATTCCTTTCCTGTCCCTCCTTCCCTCTGCCGCAACTTTGCAGACCCCAGGGCAGCACAACTAAGTCCTTCCTTTCCCCTTCTCTTGGCGGCCTTTCTCGTCTTCTCTAACTTTCTTCTCTTACTAGAGAGTCTTTGAGACAGGGTTTCTCTGTGTAGACCTGGCTGTCCTGGAACTCACAATGTAGACCAGGCTGGTCCCTGAGTTCACCGAGATCCACCTGTCTCTACCTTCCGAGAGTGCTGAGGTTAAAGGCGTGCACCACCAGGCCCAGCTGTGCTGTGTTCTCATAAGCCTCTGTCTTGAGCGTCTAGGGTGGCAGTGTAGCCTACGATTGGTCTGTCATCCCTGTCCTCAGCGGTGACCGGTGACCCTTAGAGTGGCTGGGGTTGGCAGAGCTTTAGTGCTGAACTGAAGCTGCCCTGTTCTCTTTTCCTGGATTCCTGGGGCCAGGCCAGACGCTTCCTGTCCCGCGGCTGTGGCCACTCTGCTGACTGACTGAGTCCCTGGAAGTTCCCTGCTCTCTAGCAGGAGTGCACAGCTGAGATTAAGGGACCAAGCCCTGTCTAAATGACTCACGCGTCTGTGTGTGTGTGAGTGTGTGTGTGTGTGTGTGTAGTTCTGACTCCTACACAGCACAGCTGTGCCTGTAACTGCCTGGTTGCTGTGTGTGTGTGTGTGTGTGTGTTAAGAGTTTTGACAGCCACACAGTTTACACCTCCACCCACCACCTTGATCACTGTGTGAGTGTGCCCAGAAGTCCCCTGATCTACATACCTGTAGCTCTTCCCGCCTCTGTTGTGTGTATGAAGTCTCTATTCGCTTGTGTGCTTTCACCTATCTTGATCACAGTGTGTGAGTGTGAGCCCCATGGCCTATACATACACATCACCTCTTTGCCATTCCTCCCTATTGCTCCTCTATTTTGCTGTTGACCTTTTGATAAATGCTTGTGGTTGCGGGGCTGTTGGCATGGCTGGGAGCTGACCTCATGTCATTGGGAGAGAAGGCAACTCTGTTTCCGTCAAGATGAGTTACCTGCCATCTTGCCACCTCCTCTCCACAACAGCCCAGCTGTCCTAAGAGTTTCCCATGGCGAACCTTTACTAACAGCCCAGGAGGTGTGCCTGGTTCCACAGGTTTGAGGTGGGAGGGGTGGGGGTGGAGTATGACCCTGTCGGTCCTTGTTAGCTCTCTAAGTGAGCTCTCCATCAACCCACAGCCCCGCTGAGTGCTTGGAGGTGCTTTCTGGCCACGTGCCCCGATGCTGTATCCCAGAAGGGCCTGTTCTTAGAACCCGCAGCCCTTCTCCGTTACTTCTGAAACTCTTACTGCAGATGAGGAAACTGAGGCATAGCCCCCCCCCCACATCCCCCTAATGCTTAGCCAGCACAGGAGGAAGTGTAAGTGTAGAGTTGGGGATGCGCTCAGTTTGCCTCCAGCCTCAAGTTTTTTGTCTAACCTTGGTCAGAGCTGTGCAGCTGCAGTTGGTGTTTCACTGGTGGCTTTGGCTTGTTCTTCCTTTGTGGGTTTATTAAAAGCCACCTGTGTGAGGAGAGCGGCGCAAACTCAAGACCAAAGGACAGCAGAGGCAGGCTCTTCAGCTCTGACCTTTAAGGTCTCTAGCCTGTGGCAGGGTCTGTCAGAGAGAGGGAGGGAGGCAGGGAGGGTGGGTGTGAGTGACACCAGTCTCTGGGACACTGATGCTCACGGTGACTACTGTAAGCTCTCAGGTTCTTGGAGTGAGGCTGCCAGACCAGGGGGCCAGGCAGGCCTTGGGTGTGGCCCATGGGAAGTTTGTGTATGACAGGTCAGTTATGGTTCTGGGCCAGCTTGGTTCTGTATGTCACAGCAGGAAGCCTTGGGTTGGGTGGCCTGCTCTTTGTCACAGCAGGAAGCCTTGGGTTGGGTGGCCTGCTGCCCATTAGTCTTCCTTGTGGGGCTAAGGTTACTCTGTGGGCACAGAGGGAGATGTGAAGTCGGTGTGGAGCACCTTGTCGTCGAAGTAGGGACCCAGTAAGATCTGGGGTGGGCACATCTGGTTCTCCCCAGGGTCTTCTGTTGTAGCTTGGGCTCTGGAAAGGAGAGGAGGGATGGGTCACGCCTTCCTGAAGGCACCTGATTTGGCCCGGGAGGTGAATCAGAGTCCTGCTGCCTTGGCGGCAGTGAGAGAGACCATTTATGAGGTCAGTCTGTCAACACCTCTTTTTTGGAAGATGTAAACAAACGCCTACCTTTTCCTTTTGTGCTCCAGCGACAAAGCAAAGTACGTTCTACCATAGTCCAACTTGGGGAACCTGTGGGTTTATTGAGAGCGTGAATGAGGCGATCTACACAGTGAGTTCCAGGCCAGCCAGAGTTATATCCTGAGACCCTATCATAAAACACAACCATGCGTGTGTGTGTGTGTGTGTGTGTGTGTGTGTGTGTGTGTGTGTGTGTGTGTGTGTGTGCGCGCGCGCGCGCGCACACACACACTCCCGCCCTGGCCCTTCACATGCCTGCATGCACACACATGCACACACACACACATGCATACACAGTACAAAGTGCCAACTCCAAAGGAAGTGGTTCAGACCATTTGTTGACAGAACACGGCTCATCATTACACCAGCCACGGTGAGGCAGGTCCCTTCTCCACACCTGCTTCAGGGCCTTTGAGCGCCTCCCCATGTATAGCAAGCCTTTGGGCATTGGGCCCCAGAACTGACTGCTATGGACCCTGGGCCTTGAGGTTTCTTCCCTTTACCCTGGGTCCCTGGGCAATTCCTACCTGTCAGAGACCAAATGAGACGGAAACACAGGAGGGGCCTGCTGTGGAGTGCTATCCCCCAACCCAACAGATGTCATCAGAACAGCTGTGGCTGCTTGCAAGAGACCCTCAGGCTTGGGCTGCCCTGTGGCCGATGTTCTCCCAGAAAAGGAGGGGGTGGGAAGTGTCGTCGGACCCTCGCGAGCTTCCGGCCACTTGCTCTCGTGCTTCCCAGCCATGTGCGTGTAACTGCCCTAACCGAGCCTGGTAGAGTGGTCTCAGGGGGCGCTAGAGCATACAAGGTGGAAGAGTAGAGGGAGGGGACACTTGACCTACGCAACTATGGACAAGTTGACATCCGTGATGGGTGAGACATCCCAGTGGTACAGCTGCTTTGGGGTCACTCAGTGAGCCCGTGTGAGTGTAGGCACCCTCAGAGGCCAAAGGCACTGGGTCCCTAACGCTGCTGGCTGCCTGGTGTGGGTGCTGGGAATGGAACTCGGGTCCTCTGCAAGAGCAATAGGTTTCCTAGTTGTTAGCAAGCCGTGTCTCCAGTCTCCCACCTTGGTTCTTGGAGGAGAATCTCTCTCACAGGCTGGCTCCCCAGTGCTGGGGTGATTACTGTGCCGCCAGGCTGGCTTTTTGTGTGGGTTCCGGGGATCGAACTTAGGACCTCAAGCTTGCAAGGCGAGCACTTTACCAACTGAGCCCTCTCACTCAGCCCCTGGCAGTTTGCGTGCATACATTTTGCAGAGCCTTGAGCTTAGGGTCTCCATGTCACCCGTGGAAGCATCTTATAGGAGGGATAAGGCTCATTAGTCAGAGTCTGGATGTTGGTGACATCTGAGCCCTGAATGTCACACGGAGGATGCTGGAAGAATTTGTGCTGCAGGTTTCCGGTCCTGTGCTCAGGAGTCCAGGTGTCTCTTCAAGTCCCTAGTGATCTCCACATGCCACAGTGGCAGTCCCTGATGACTGATGACACCTGCTGCTGCTGAGGGTGGCAGGTGGAGCGGACAGCACTGGTGTCCCCGGAAGAGCCTGGGATGCCGCCTTCTGGCTGCAGTCCCCTCTCTCCAGTGTTTCCTTTCCATGATGGCACCTGTGCAGTGACCTTTGGAAGTCACTGGCTTTCAAGGTCCCTATAGATGGCCTGCACCCGTCTGAACAGCGCCTTTCCAGGCCCGTCCCTGTGAAGAGAACCTCAGCTGGTCCCATCTTGCAGATGCAGAAATGGGCTCAGAAGTATACTTGAACTGCCGAGTAGGCTGCAGTGGGGCCTGCAGGTAGACCTCAGTCTGGCTGAGGTGGACGTGGGCATCGGCCACCATGAACCATGTTAATGTGTTCACCCTCAGTGCAGATCGTGATTCGTCTTGCCCCTCTGCGCCTCACTCTCTTTCCCTTACTTTCTGCTTCCGTGTATCCTAGACTCTTGTGTGTCCTAGCTCTCTTGGCTCTGGCCTCCCTTGACTCATCCATCCATGCTTCAGCCTGCTGTGGGGAGCAGGGGGTGCATGCGGTGTGGGTGTGTGGGTCCAGGAGGGTAAGGTTTACCCGAGATCAAAGCGTGTGGTGTTGGCACAGAGCCCAGGAAGAGTTCCTCAGGACAACCTCTGCTTCTCCTTTCAGCTTGCCCTGGGCTGGACTTGCTAGCCTTGACGGGGCAGGTGGCAGCTCAGTTTCATGACTGCAGAGGCAGTGGAAGGAGGACGCTCAGGCCTTAGCATCGCCCTCCTGCACATGCCTGCCAGCCCTCCGTCACTGAGGGTGACCGGCTGGGAATTCTACACTGCTCCTCAGCTGTCCTACCCCAGGAAGGCATGACAGAAAATTCCGTGAAGAGGACCTGGGCACTGTCTGAAATTGGGCTGTTGTGCTTGGACAGACCAAGGACCACACGGCAGATTTGCGGCTAGCACTCACATTTCCAGAAATCTAAGAGCTCGACAGGGCCATCCAGTGGCACAGCAGAGGTTCCTTGGGGATGAAGGGCTGTGCTCAGGGTTTGCTGGACTGCAGCATGGCTGGCTGGAGACCCCATGGCTGCAGGAGAAATCAGTGGCGTGAGCTATGGGGTCTTTGCTGGGTCGTCCCCGAATGCTTCATGATATGCTAGCTGCTTTACTCGTCACTTCTCACACTGGCACCAAGCTCTGTCCTGGGCCTTGGCCTGTGATGTCTCCCCTGGTCATCTGGATGCCCCTGCTCTGCCATCACTGTCATCTTGTCTTGGGTGTTGCAGAGGTGAGGCCCTAGGGTCTGGTGGCCTGTGCAGGGTCACCTCCAAATCAAAGGGAAGGAATTCTTAGAACCTTACACTTAGGTCCTTCTCTGTGTACAGTGCTATGTTTATTTGCTGAGTGCCTGCTGTGTACCGGGCTGTGCTTCTAGGCTCTTGGGATACTGTGAGCAGGACAGAGAGAGGCATTCTTGGGCCGACTAGGGGGCAAACCAACCAACCAACTCTGCATAGTTCCTTCTGCTCAGCAGAACCGAATCAGATGGCGACAGGCGTGGTCTTGGAAGAGGAGCCAGGTGAACGGGGCTGAGGAGAATTGAAGCTGTCCTTGGAGCTTTTCCAGTGGGGCGTGGGAGGGTGGGGCTTTGCAGGAATGGGACACAGGCTCTCCTAGCACAAGGAGAAGAGCCAAAAGCTGGTGTGTGTGTGTGTGTGTGTGTGTGTGTGTGTGTGTGTGTCTGTCTGTCTGTCTGTCTGTCTGTCTCAGTGTGTGTCTCATGTATCAGGTCCTCCGGTTCCTCGCAGAGGACGTGGTTGGCATGTGATGGCTGCTGGCCTGTAGGCTGAGGCAGGAGCTTTGTAGTGTCCTGCTGACCAGTATGCTGTGAACGGAGCAGAGCGCGGTGTCCTTGGCACACTAAGGGTAGTCTCTCTAAGACTCTAAGAGTCGAGAGGAGATGACTGCAATGGGCAGGCATCACTTTCTGACCCTGTGCTTTTGGAGGACACAGTTCATTAAATCTTATTTTCTATGTATTATTTGTCATTTGTGTGCCCATGCTGGGAAACTTGCTGTACCGCATGCCCAGTAGATGGGCATAGGATTTGAAACTGCATCTTTTCATCAGTCGCCAGACCCAGTCAGCCTGTGTGTGATTCAATTTCCCATCCTGTTTTTCCTCCAGAGACTTCCTGGCATCGTAAATCTTCTTACAAGGGTTGTGGAGACCAGAACTGGAGGTCACTTGAAGTTCGCTTAAACCCCTGTGGGCACAGGTGATCTTCCTGCCAGTGGAGGCCTGGCACATGCCTCTGCGTGCTGGTGGCAGCTCATGCTCCTGGTCCCAGCACCCTGTCAGCGCTGTCTCTGCCTGTGTCTTGCTGCTTCTCAGAGTCTTTCCAGTGGAACCTATGGGGCACCTCTGCAGTGTTGGCACTTAGTCATCTTAGTGGTTGGAGCTGGGCGTTTACTGGCAGCGTTGCTGTTGTCATCATTTGACTGTCCTTCTGGCAGACCTGGGCGGGTGAGGTGGCCCAGGAAGAGATCTGGCAGGGTCAGGCAGGGCTCTCATGGCTACTACCAGCCCTTCAACTATGAGCAGGTCTCGGTTGACATTGGTGTGGGTGAGAGGAAGTTTTCTAAAGGTCACCAATGGCGCTTCTTTTCCCTTTCTTTTTTGGTCACTCCTGCTTCCTGGTTATGTGGCTGGGTTGTCTGGAGGGAGAAGCCTGGCAGGTGGTGCCCCGTGGGCACAAGAGGAGAAGCAGGTCCCCGTACACAGTAGGTGGGCCCTAGCTTTGTGTTAGAGAAACATCTAGTGGGCTAGGAGAGGAGAGGAGGGTACCTCACTCCCAGGAAGGTAAGGCCTCCTTATTGCTCTGGGGACCTGCCCACCTGGGGCTCAGCTGTGGCTTCCCCCAGGTTCCAGGACTAAGTGTTCTGTTTTGGCTACTGATTGAAAAGTTTAGCACCTAGATAAGGGTGCCCTTGGCAGCCGAGGGACCTCTTTACTCAAAGTCCACTGGCTGGCTCGCAGGTCCTGGAATGCCTTCACTTCCTCTGTCTGGCTTGGCGACTGTTTCCCTGGTCACGTGGCTTTGACACGTTGCCTCCCAGAAGCCCCCGTCATACAGAGCAGTTGTGGGGCTGAGCCCCCAACAAGGAGCTCCTAAACCTGGCTGTGGTCTGCTGCTCTGGACTCGTGGGAGGTGTCCACTTCTGGTGTCTTCTGCTGAAGTTCTTCACTTCTAGAGAAGGTGACAGGTAGGAGGGTGGTTCCTTACATTGGGGTGAGTGGACGCATGCTTAGAACTGATTGAAGACTGCGTGTCACATGGACATACTGTCCCAAGGGAGTGCTTTGGTCTCATAAAGGTCCTGTTACAAGTCCTAAATCAGCCCGCTTTGGGGCTGTTGAGATGGCTCAGCAGATAAACACATCTGTCACCAAGTTTAAAGACCCGAGTTTGATCCCAGGACCCGCATGACAGATGGAGAGAACTGACTCCCACAGATGGTCCTCTTAGCTTCATGTGCATTAGAACACGCGTATGTACACACGTACATGCACACACACACTACACAGGGATGATGGCTCCCCCACTGCAGGTCCTGGGTTGTAGTTGGCCTGAGTGCAGGTGCTCTCTCTCTCTCTCTATTGATCCACCTCAGTCACCCGCGCCACATTGCAGCGCACTCTGTCCGTCGCACAGCCCACGTGTTAAACAGAAGGGAGGTGGAGGACTAACACGTACCCTGTGCTCTTAACTCTGGAGCGTCCAGCTCTGTGGCTCAGGGCAGTTGAATCACTGTCTCACGTCTTCGCGGAGACACCCTGGGTGGGCAGGGGTGGTTTTTCACAGCTGTGGGTTTTGTCTCAGTGCCAGAGTCAGGCTGCAATTGCTCAGATCCTCAGGCAGTGTGACAGGGCTGTCCTCATGGCATTTGGGGACCAGGCCCAGGTGTCCCGCGAACCATGTTAGAATTTTCCGGTGCAGCTGAGCAAACACCTGCCGGCTCTGGAGGATGATGTCAGGGATTTTTAGAGCAAAACCCCCGGGCGTGGTCCCAAGTTTCCCAATTCTTGGTTTTCACCTTCTTGTGCCATCCCCAGAAACGACTTACAGTTGGTGCCACCCAAGGAAGCTCGGAGCTTTAGGAATAAAGATGGGCTGATGTGAGCTTGGCTCCATGATTCTTTCCTGGAGGGTGTTGCTGGGCTTGGAACCACAGCTGGAGCTCCAACCACATGGAAGGGCTGAGGCTGGGAAGGTCCCTGGAGTAAGGGCTGGACTGACAGTGTGGACAGAGTCAGGATGAAGTTGTAATCTAACCTCTCCTCTTTGGCACCTGCCGAATTCTAGAAGCTTCTTTCTGTACAGACATATCCAATCCTGCCCAGCTCCCTTGCATTTCTGAGGCCCATGTGCCTAGGGCTGTGCAGGGCAGCAGGTTCTCTGGGAAAGAGAGGCCTTCGCCTCGAGGAGGAGGAGGACCGGAATTCCAGGTGAGGTGAGGATGTAGACCCTGCAGAGAGGGCTGTTAGGGTCCCTGCCCCCACTATTTGAGTTCTGCTGAGATCAGAGGGCTGGCTGGCAGCCTGACGGGAGTCACATTTTATCTGCCCTTTTCTCCCAGTCTGTGTCTGGCTTCTGGCCAAACCACTAATAATAACGCAACGCAGACTAATCCTTACATTGTGGGCCATGTGGCCTGGTCTGTCCTATCCTTCTGCCCTGAGGAAGGCCTGGGTTCAGTGTTCCCAAGGGAGGCCACCCCCCCCCCCCCGCCGCCCCATGTCCTTAGCAAGCTCCTCTGTAGACCTGAGTCTTGGTGCAAGGGTACAGCAAGCATTTATTTCCAGTCAAGCTTCTCAGGGCTTGCCCAGGCTCCTCTGTTGAGCCAGTCAAGAGGGAGCTAACTTCTGAGAACTCAAGGGGTTCACAGAGGAGGATGCTGGGCCTGCCCTGAGGTGGGAGTTGCTCCTGTAGAGGAGGTGGAAGGGCCTAGCAGGGGTTTGGGCTCAGCCCAGCAGAGATAGCCTTTCAGAAATATGTCATCCTCTCTGTCACCTGTCACACTTAGAGCCAAGACCCTAAGGCCCAGGAAGGAAGCTAGAGATCCTCTCCTGGGTGCATTGAGCATGCAGGGTTGGTTGCCTCTAGCGTATAAATCCCGCCCCCAGCGGAAGAGTGAATTCCAGTTTCAGGGCACACAGCAGGGGCTGAGGTTGGCTCAGCTGTCCAACTTTGAACTGAACTGGCCTGGTCCACTGGTCCCCCTGGTACTTGGGGAGCACAGGTACCCTCCCTTACCCTGTGCCCACCTGAAACACTCCCATATTACCTTCTATTCTGCAGAGCAAAGCGACACCCTCTCTGCTCCCGTAGCTCCATCTGTGTGTGGCTGTCTCAGAAGTTACCTCATGGCCTTGTCACCATGGACCCTCACCCTTCTCTACCTCACCTGCAGACCCAGATGGGGAAACAGGGTGGGCTGAGCTAGAGGGAGACCAGCTTGAGGGGACACAAGGCAGCTCTCAGCCTGGCCCCCAAAGGCCTGAAGGGCTCAAGATCTGTGGGCACCCTTTGTATCCTGGGTGAACTGTTGTTATGGTAACTGACCTTTGAGGCTGCTGATCTTGAAAGCCTGCACGTAGTATTGCACATCATCCTGGAATTGCTTCCACCTATCTGCTTCTGTTACCTCAAGGGATCAGAGTCTTGATCTCCTTAAGAAACCTCTGCTGCATTCAGGAGACATTCATGTCCCGTGTCTGTCTGTCTGTCTGTCTGTCTGTCTCTGTCTGTCCCTGCCTGCCTGCCTGCCTCGCTCTCTCTCTCTCTCTCTCTCTCTCTCTCTCTCTCTCTCTCTGTGTGTGTGTGTGTGTGTGTGTGTGTAAGGACATTTGAAGTGCAGAGACCTGGTCACTGGTCCCCTGTCCATGCCAGTAAGAACAAGAAGGCCCGTCTCCCAGCACTGGGGTGGGGACAGGAGGCAGGTGTGAACTGTTGAGTCTTGGATCAATCTTGGATTAAAAAAAAAATCTTCTGCTACTGGAGATCATTCTGCCCAGAGCCTTGACTTCTCCATCTATAAAGTGGGGACATGATGGCACTTACCACTTCGGTCTGGGATGATTCAGGTGGCATGCTTTGAACATCTGTCACAAGGTAAGCGCTAAGTAGATGCTGGCAGGGGGCCATTTTTGGAGTCAGCACTTAGAAGAGACCTGTTTCCCTTTAAAGTGGCTTTCAGGATGAGAGCTGGGAAAGCATGGAACCCGTTAGCTCCTTTGTGACACCACCACACCCTGCCCCTCAGTCATCAGCACCAAGACAGTTGGGGCTGCATTTCAACAGGTGCATTGTACCTCTGGGTACAGGCTCAGCAGCCGCCGCGCGGCCATAGCTGCTTTCCGGTGCCCTGAGTGTGTCTGTGTGCGCGCGCGTGCCTGTCCTGATTTCTTCTTGTGGTTGCTTTGGGGTTCTGCCACCTTGTCAGTGCTTGCTGCTGTTCTGCTTCTTTCTGTGGGTGTTGGCAGCCCAGGATAGACCCCTCCCCTGACAGGACTGCCAGGCCAGGCAGTTGGTTACTCCGAAGCAAGTTAAGTGTTCTGGGACCTGTCCTGTGGGCACAACTCAGGGAGCAGTGTGCTGCTCTGGGACCTGATGCACTTGGGGTGTGTCACCAGCCCCACCTGCAGTCCTCCACTTATTCTAGAACTCACATTTGTCCCCAGCTGACTACTTAGGTGTCTAACTTTTGGGGTGAGGCTGAAATCCCTTCTCCAGGAATTTCTGGGTATGGTACTGGCAGGGGTGTGTGTGTCTCTACCACCAGGCCTGGTGTCCTCCCTCTTCCCCCTCAGTGTCACATCTCTGTGACACCGGGCAGCCTTGTTCAGACCTGGATCCTGAGTTGTGGTGAAGGAAAAGACCTGCTGGGGGTCATGAGGAGACTGGCTGCAGGGGTGAGGGGGGCCGGAACCTGGAGTTAACATAGGGCTATAAGGACTAGGGACTCCCCCAAGGACGGGTTAGACCCCATCATTCCCGATGCCAGTGCTTTCCTTCCAACCGGCAACATCGGCTGCGAGCAGTGTGCTCAGTGGCCTGTGACTAAACCCCAAGTGCAGCCGCTTGACTGCGTGATCTGAGGCCAGAGGCCACCCAGAGAGGGCCAGTCTCCCCAGCGCCCTTCAAGGTGGCCGGTAGCTCCCTGCAGCAGCTGCCACTGCACTCACTGGTTGCTCAGTGGTCTAGAGAACCCATAGACAGGAGCCTATCCCCCACTGCGTGGCCTACTGCAGCCTGAGTATCTTCCCCAGGCCCGTCCAGCATGTCCCTCTTAAGGCTAAATCAGTATGGGCTCTGTAAGGAATCTAATTTGCGTAGGCACCAAGGGGGCCAACTAGATCGAAACTTCATTCCCGGAGTTCAAAGATGGACCCTGGAATATCTGCTACATCTCAGCTGCCTCCCCCTACCTAACTAGATCCTTTCTGCTACCCAGACCTTGTGCTAGGGAGCCTTGAAGATGTGTACAGTCCCCGGGGACACATAGATTGCAAGGTGACGTAGCCAAAGAGCGCTGGGGTAGAGGGGAGACTTGCTGTGCTCTGGAGCCCGATCAGAGGCCTGCAGATGAGTGTAGCCCCTGCATGTGCACGCCTAGCCACAGTGGCAGTGGCCCCATGGGGCGTCAGTAGGGAACGCCCTGGGGATAGCGCGATCCTGGCTGTTTCTGGCTTTCTACCATGTGGAAGGAGAAGAAGATGCAGGCCTATGTGTCTCTCCAGAGAGAGCGGCAGCACAAGGGGCCCAAAGGTCTGACCGGTCTACCTCTGTCATATGAACAACAGAAGTCTCCAATGGGCAGACAGATGCTATTTTCCATGGCCAGCGGGAACAGTGTCTACTGAGGGCATTTGGTAATTTCTAGAACAACTGTAGAGGTATGGACCCTTTAATCCAGCAAGATCACTGCCTGGGACTTTCTTACGAGCAAACTGGTATATCCCTGCAGAATGGTTGCTCACACAGGCTGCACGTGGAAAGCAGGCCTTGCAGACAGCCTAAAGGCCACTCACTGCCAGGTGACTGGTGTCTACCCTGCATGGGTCTTGGGGACCCAAGATCAGCTCAGCCCACCCTCTGGGAGTGTGCCATTTTGCAGGGCCCCCTTGTCCATGGAGAGGCCTACCGGGGTTGCTGGCACACGGAGATAAGCGCGGCCCACGGGTGGGGATAATTTATGTCTGCCGGCTGGTGAGTTCTGTACCGTTGGCTTCTGCCAGGCATTGTGGGAAGTGCGGTGCCTGGCATCTTCCTACCCACTCTCTCACCCTCCCTCTTTCCTCCTGGAGTCTCACAGACATACCGATCATGTAGTCTCACCCAGTAGTTCTGCCTGCTCTCCCTGAGGGCTGTACCTGCCCCAGTATTCCTTTTGGCCAACTATGCTCAAAGCTGCCTGTGCTCCTGAGTTGAGGGAGCCGGAGGCCACAGGGCAGGGGTAGGATATGCTGTGTGTGGCTTGGTCCGGTTCCCAGGCCTCCTGCCCACAGCTCTGCAGGGGCCGACAGCATGAGCGATTGGTTTGCAGGGGCTGCCCGCCACGCCGAGCCATCTGGCGGGGCTTTTGTTGACCACACAAAGGATGGATCTCAGCAGGGCAGGGGCAGGGGCCCTGGCCAAAGGAGTGGACAGAGGGGTGGGTGGAGGCGCCCAGCGCGCGCCCTACCTGCACAGCCACCCACTTGTCCCTGCCACAGTTGAGGCTTTAGATGTGTTTTGTTGCTTCTTGGGCTGAGGGTGAAGAGGGAGGGGTGTCTCGCCATCTCCAGAACCTCCAGCTAGAACTCTTTATGCCACTTGGTTCTGACCTGATTTATTACTCTGCTATGATTCAAGGGCATCTTTATGTACTAGGTAATTAAGTGGCATTATAGAAGGGTCGAGAGTAAGTGGCTGCTGTTTTAATAATTGAAATAAATGACCCCTTGACAGCCTTCCGGCTCGATACTGTCTCCCCTCAGTGCCAAGACCCTGGTGAAGCA
The DNA here is from genome assembly GCF_903995435.1 of Acomys russatus. Taxonomy (NCBI): domain Eukaryota; kingdom Metazoa; phylum Chordata; class Mammalia; order Rodentia; family Muridae; genus Acomys; species Acomys russatus. Next base: position 116,269,537 of record NC_067137.1, on the reverse strand, counting down.
GTGTGTACATATCTGTGTGTGCACACGTGTATGTGTGTGAGTGTGCATACCTGAATGTACATATGTGTGCATGTATGGATGCATGTGTGTTTACATAAGAGTGTTTTGTGGGAACATGTCTTTGTGCAATCAAGGGTATATGTGCATATGCACTAGCATGTCCATGTGTGTTTAAGGTGTGTAAGGTGAAGAGCCTGAGCTGGCTCTGCTGTGGTTTCTTGCTTGTAGGAGAACTCCAGGGCACACGTCTCTTAGGCAGAGGGCCTTGCTCTGTATGAACTTTTCCTGAGACCCGGCTGATTTCCAGGAGGTTTTAGGATATTGTTTCTCCCCGGGGTAGTCCTGATTCAAACTGGCCCTGTGTGGGCTGTGCACAGTGCCTGGAGCTGGGGGTGTACTTCAGTTTGAGGGAACACTGCGTCACCTCATGGCTGCTGTCAGCCTAGCTGAGGGTTACAGTGTTGGGTTTGCAGCCTGGGCACTCCCTCTGGCCATGCCTATGTGACCAGCTAAGCACCTGCCCCATCCTGGGCCACGGTGATTTCTTCTGAAAATTGGGGAGGTCTGAGGTATCCCTTAAGCCTTTTCTGTGCCTAACCACAGGACTTGGAGGGGGATGACTGGGCTGAGTGTCTTGCCCAGCCTGGCACAGCAGGTTCTCAGATGGTGTGTGTCACCACTTGTGATGCCTGAGTGTGTCCTGGCTCTCCTCTCCTGGCTGCTGGAGCACCAACGTGCCTCTTTGTCTTGGAGTCTGTGATTCTAAGGCCATAAGGAGGCTCCTGAGGAGTGTGGGTACCTGGGCCCGCCTGCCATTGGACAGGTGTGGGTCTCTAGGTTCTATGATCTGAACTCCCTCTGTGCCGTCTCTGCTGGCCCTGCATGTCTGCATATTTTTAAGCTGCCTAAATAGAGTACTGCCAGAGTTATTTGGTTGCCAGGGTAACTTGCCGAAGCTTGCACCATTCCAGCTCTTAGATCCAGACACACTTAATTCTGCCCATCACAACAGCGATGACCGTGGGAAGGCTGCCCTCAGGCAATCTTGCTTGATGAATGACTTCAGGGCTTGGAGTTGGTCTCTGGGCAGGTCTGGGACACAGCCCCCATCTCGACCCATATACATCCCTCTGGAGCGCTAGGCCTCAACTCTGCCCCTATGGGTGAAAGAGAAACACTCTTAAGTCCAGGAGAGGGGAGGGCCCAAGGCTGAGGGCCTGCCTCCGTCTGCCCCATCCTGTGGGATCCTGTGGGTAGGCTGAGGTGGAGGTGGCAGTAGGGACTGGCCTACATATCCCTGAAGATATAGGTAGGTGCCTGACTCTGGGAGGGAGGCATGAGGTCCGACTGCCTCTCATGCTGCCTGAGGATCCTGGGGAAGGGGCTGGCATTGCCTAGGCTGCTCTTTTGTGCATGGTTGGGGCGCAGGTTGACGGGGGAGAGGGCACAGGTTGGGATGGAAGTGAGATTTCCCCAGAGCCTCTGGGTGGGTCTTGTCTGATGAGGCTGGGCTTTCAGGATTCACCTAGTGCAGGGGAGACTGGGATGCCATGCCCTTTCTCCAGTTGCCTCTCAGTGAGTTTCCTTGACTCCAGAGTTGAGTCGTGTGCTGTTCAGCATCAGAGAGGAACCCCAGGAGCCAAACCATTGTGTACAGTGCCCGCTGGCTTCCATCAGTGTGAGACAGGCTGAGTCTTATGGTGACCAATTGAGAGAGACATAATGGGGTCAGACTTCCTAGTCTTCAGGGGGATGTGAGTAAACCCTGGAGCCTCCCCCGCCGCCGGGCTGGGAAGGCAGGACCTGACTTGGGCTTCCTTTGTGTGCTGTTGACCACGGTGGGTGGCTGGCTGACTCCCCGTGGGCTTCTGGGGGCTGTGTCCTTGGCTATAAACTGGGAAGCTGAGGATGTTTATGTAGGTGGAAGCCTCACAGCCAGGGCCAGTAGGCCAGGATCAGCCTGGGCTAGCAGAGAGGGTCTGCCCTCGCCTCATGTGGGCCTTTAGACGTGGTGCCAACTGATGTGATGAACTGTCCTTGGCAGGATTTGGTCTATGTCGTCTTGGCAGGATGGGCTCTGGCCACCTGGAGAGAAGGACTAATGCTGGCCGTGTCCCTGCTCCCTGTAAGTGCTTTGCCCCAGGCCCAGGGTAGCTAGCTATTGGCTTGTTTGATACAGCTAGCTTCCCAGTGCACTGTGATGGGTAGTAAATATCCCAGAGGGAGGCCTGGCTTCTCCCCTTGGTCTGGGGTTTCCTGTGACACTCAGGGAGGCTTGTCCCTTCTCTAGACTTAGGTTTCCATCCCAGGATCCCATGGGCTTGGCGTCCTGTCAGAGCTGTCTTGTTGATTCACTAAATTGCATGCTTGGTGGGGTTTTGTGATTGGCATCCCAGCAACTTTCTCAGCTCAGTGCCTGTCCTTGAGACCTTTCTTCAAGACACGCAGGCTGTTTCAACTGCACAGAGTTCCACTGAGGCCCCCTGTGAGCACTACTCCCCTCTCGGTCCTTGCCGGTGACATCGAAACCCCTCTTGGAAAGTGCTTGGAGTCACCTGCCAAGCATTTCAGAAGATCAGCTACTTTTCTTCATGTGTGCGCGTGTCCACGTGTGCCGTGCAGAGCCTTGGCCCAAGCAATCATATGAGGTGCCGAGTTGATTATCCTTCCTGCCCTATGGTTCTGTCGTAGGTGGTCTTGTCAACACTTGTCCATCTGGCCATCTGTTTTGTTTTGTTTGACCAAGCTGGCATGGAACTAGAGGAGATCCTCCTGTCTCAGCCTCCCTACACCTGACATCCTTGTGGCTGTTTTGCCACAAGGCTAGTTATGAGTTTTGTTGTTGTTCTTGTTTTGTTTTGTTTTATTTTATTTTATTTTGGGTTTTCAAGACAGGGTTTCTCCACGTAGCCTTGCCTGTCCTGGACTCACTCTGTAGACCAGGCTGACTTTGAACTCACTGAGACCCACCTGCCTCTACCTCCCGAGTGCTGGGATTAAAGGTGTGCACCAGGCTTGGAGACTAGGGAGATGGCTCAGAGGGTGACGTGCTGCTGTGCAAGCATGAGGACCAGGGTTCAAATCCCAGCATCTACCTAAATGCCAGGTGGCCTCACTGGTTCAGTGCTTTGGAGCCAGAGACCAGATCCCTGGAACAAGCTGGCTGGGTGGCTGGACCAGCTGGATCTGCAAACTCTGGGTTCAAGTGAGAGGCTCTGCTCCCCTCTGTAAGGTGGGGTGTGAGCAGGGAAGACATCTAACTAAACCTGCGGCCTCCACCTGCCCATGTGTGTGCATGTATACCTGCACACACATGTGTGCCCACACATGCCAGAAGAAACAACCGACTAGATTGGTCCTCCTGCTCTCTCTGTGTTACTCTTCAGCTGTGTCTCTTGGTCACAAGATTAGAGGGCAGGCCTTAGCGTCCCCTTCCGTACCAGCTCTGGGTCTTGGGTGCTTGTGTCCAACATTTGGGGCTCATGGGCGTAGGTAGCAGTGGCTGAGTGAATACACAGCAGTGTTCAGTGGTGGAGGGGCAGCAGGCAAAGAGTTTTTTTTTTTTTTTAAGAGTTTTGAAGTGGGTGGTTTTTCACAAGAGACTTAGGGAAAGGGGAAAAAAAAAAAAAAAAAAGGCTCAATTCACACAGCCCAGGCTCATTGGAAAGAGTCCCTCAGGGTTGTTTTCTTGTGGTACAAGGGTGTGTCTGCTGCTACTGCCTGGTGTGTGCTTAGCATGGACACCTCCTGTTCAGCCCCACCTCTCTTCCCAGCTCCAGAGGGACATGGTAGAGAGCTGGATACAGCTACTGCTTTTTATTTTTTTTTTTCCTTTCTTTCTTTTCTTTGCTGGGGTCGGGGGAAAGCCCTGGCTTTATTCCCCTCAGAGCAAGTATCAGCAAGCACTCTGCCTCAGAGCCTGAGCCTGACCTCTGTACGCTCCCTCAGCCTCCACCAGACACTTGTGCAGGCTCTGATAGCTACTGAACAGGTAGTGGTGGTGGCAGCGATGGATTCTCTCACTGCACGTTTAATTGTTGGCAGTCCCTACAGAGACAGTGTTAGTAAGCCTGCCATTGCCGTGGCAGAGTGGAAGTCCAGAGAGCAAGGGTTTATTTTGGCCACTTAGGTCTGAAGCAGGAAGCTGCTTCCATCATGGCACTAGCGAGCAGAGAGGAGAGGGTCACAGAGGAAGAGACTCAGGACAAGACACAGCTCCCAAGAGCACGCTGCCGGTGATCTTCTGCCCCCAGCTACATGCCTCCCTTTCGAGAAGATTCTGCAACTTCCCAATACTGTCCGCAAGTCTGCTAGTGGATTAGTCCATTGACTACAACAGAACCCTTATGGTCCAGTCACCTTTTCCCAGTAGGAAGCCAAGCCTGCGATGAGTGATCCTTTACAGGGGCCAACTTTCTGTCTACACCGGAAATGGACTCCTTCAGCCCCTCATTATCAGTATTGTTGTCCCTTGGGTGGGGACAAATGACTGGCCATGTGCCAGGGAGGCACAACAGACTCAAGGTCCAGGTGTGTGCTCTCATAGACTGTTGTGGGTCCTGGGTCCTGGGGCATTTGCTCTTGCCCTGGCCATATTATTCATTTGCTCCATGACCTTGGACAAGTTGGTGGCTCCCTTTGGCAGGGGCCAGCTGCCAGTCAAGCCTGTTATTTTGTGTTCCCAGGCTCTGGGGCTCCCCTCTCAGGGCCTTGTGCCTTCCTCCCTGCTGGGTGTAGTGTAGGAGGTGGCAGTTACTTCTCAATTGCTGAGTGGTGACATAAAGGGCGGCTCCCTCACACCCTGCCTCTCCTGCTGGGCTCTCCTGGAGGACCAAGGCCTATTTGCTCTCCGTAGTAACCAAATATTGACCTCACCCTGGCACTGTTACTTGTCTAACCTTTGAGTCTGTTCTGGTTCATATCTCCCTAAAGAAGCACAGCATTGTGGGCAAGCGCTGTGGCATACTGCCAGGGTGAACCATACCTACTGGTACCCACCCACGGATGGCCACCTGTGCTGGAGGGTTTTGGAAGCTGTTAGCTCCCTTGTTGATGGGGGGCTGTCCTGGGGCCGAGAGAGGGGAAGAGAGGGACCTACCCAGAAGCACACAGCAAGGTGGTGGCAGCACCAGGCCTTGACCACACAGAGACTCTGATTTGTGACTGTGGGCACTCGGGCACCCCCTTATAGTGGGACCTCAGGTATATCCCTCATCTTGCCGAGAGCCTGAGGTGGAGGATGTTTTCTTAGGGTCAACTAAGAAGGCCTAGAACCATCTGAGACAAGGAGCTTTGAATCTGGGGACAGTGTTAGCCAGAGTAGGGGGTGCCTACTGTTGATTGGGGGGGTCTTCAGTAGGTAGCAGGGCTCCCAGCTCCCACTCTGTTCCCGTGCAGGCCCCCTGGGGTGGGAGAAGCTTAAAGCACAGAAAAACGAGGGTGGTCAGCTGTCCTCACTGCCACAGGTGCCAGGATTTGGTGCTGGACACAGCCTTGGAAGCCTGAGATGCGGCATATTCAGTCCGTAGTCCACATCAGCGGAGGGCTCTCCCCTTCCGGGTAGGCAGGGGACGGTGGGTGGTGGGAGTGCGTGGCTCCACAGGGGCTTGTGTGCTGAGATGAACACAGTCCTCTCTGGTAATGGGTGGTGATGGTTGAGGGCAAGGCGAATGCTTCAGGGACTGAGGCTCAGGCTAGTGCTGCTGGGAGTTTACCTGGGAAGCAGCGAGCATCCTGCAGGAGTAGCTGGTAGGGGAGCCGGCTGCAGCAGACCTGGTGCATTCGTGCCATAGTTCAGAGAACGGAGAACCGGCCCTGTCTCACTGGTCAGCCACACTCACCCAGAGTGCCAAGCTAGAAGAGGCCAGGACTATGGTCCTGCTGCCTGGCTAGCCTCTAGGAGAGGACGGGCTGAGGGACATACTCCAAGGATGCTGCTTCTGGGTGGACCCTGCCCTCTCTATGGAGGCCATACTGAGGCCACACACAGGGAATAAATGGTCCATGTGGGATTCGGATCCATAGCTTGTGCTGGTAGAGACTTGGAGGAGATTATAGCCCTTTCCCTCCCCATAGGGCTCTAGTCCCATGTTCCAGTCTCTCCACCACCCCTCCAACAACCTCATGTATGGATACTAGCTTCTTGCTTAGAGATGACGAGTCGCTGGCACAAGGTCATATACCTGTGAGGTAAGTTAAGCTCTTCTGTGACTAGAGAGCACCAGAAGCCCTGCAGGAAGTGGCGGGTTTTCCAGGCCATGCCCAAAGCCAGAAGGTGACCTTTGAGGGGACTTGCTGTGGGGAGGACCTTGGGGTCCAAAGGTTCTAACTACATTTCTGGGTGAAGGCCTCTGGTCGCTGAGAGAGCTGCTTGGCTAGGGATGGGACACAGGGCATCTGGAGTTTCCTGTGTCGATTTTCAGAGGCCTGTGGCATGCCAAGACTTGTTAGCTTAAAACAAACAAAAAAAAACCAAATATGTAAAATAAGCCAGGCATGGTGGCACATGCCTTTAATCCCAGCACTCGGGAGGCAGAGGCAGGTGGATCTTTATGAGTTTGAGGCCAGCCTGGTCTAAGAGTCCAGGACAGCCAAGGCTACACAGAGAAACTCTGTCTTGAAAAGACAAACAAACAAACAAACAAAGTGAAATAGTGAGCTTAGAGAACAAAATGGACATTTATCCCCATGGCACCTCTTGCCCATCACATTGCTAGCAGCAAGGCATACTAGCCCCAAGTCCTAAGAAGCAGGCTCCACGTGCAGAACAGAGCGGAGGGCAGCCTGTGTGTCTCCTCTCCCATCCTCTGGCTCTTCCATACTGTCCTTTCCTCCCAAAGAACCACTGCCTGGCCCTTTTCCTTCTTGTGCATGGCTTTTCACTCTTCCGGCCCAACAGCTTGTCCATAAACAGTATCTGGTAGTGCTTCCCAGAGTTCTCTCGGAAACCTGCTCCCCACCACTCTTGTTTCTGAGATGTATCCTTGTCAGATGTGTGACTCCCATGCGTTGATTTGGCCACTGTTTGTCTGGCCTCCCAGGGAGGTCATGCTGGCAGATGTCCCATACCTGAGTCTTTGTCCACCCGTGTCTCAGTTTCTGGGAGGGCTGAGCCTTCCAGCCACAGAAAGCCACCAGGTACCCTGTCCTTGTGGGCAGTCAGCGGCCTTCCTGCTGCCCACTGTGGCTTGTGGCTGCCATTTTCCTTTCCTCCTTTCCGTCCCTGTCAGTGCCTGACAGGCTGCTCAGAGGAGGCTGCCTCCCCGATGGATGGGTAGCTGGGCGGAGCTGGGGGATCCCATGTCTGTTGGCTACACTCTGAAGAGAGGGCTATACCTGCCTCTAGCCTGTGACCACTTGGCTTCTCACTTTGGTGAAGTATCTGTTTTCATTTTTTCATACAGTCTGTGACTTTCTTGCTTTCTTCATTAAGAAATTATTTCCTCGGGGCTGGAGAGATGGCTCAGAGGTTAAGAGTACTGTTTGTTCTTCCAAAGGTCCCGAGTTCAATTCCCAGCAACCACATGGTGGCTCATGACCATCTGCAATGAGATTTAGCGGGCAGGTACACATGTGGGCAGAATACTGTATAAATAGTAAATACATTAAAAGAAAAGAAATTATTTCCTCTTGAAATATAATAATGATGATGATGATGATGATGATGATGATGATAATAATAATTATTATTATTATTATGGTTGGGGGTCACCACAACATGAGGAATGGTATTAAAGGGTTGTGGCATTAAGGAGGTGGCAAACCAGTGCTCAAGAACCTTCCTCACTCCCAATCTAATCCTGCCTGGAGCTTTGGACTTGCCTGATGGTGTTGAAATGGAGATCCCAGAGGGAAGAAGGGCTACGGTTAATGCAATCAAGCATAGGCACCCAGAGCCTGGGGTCACCTCAGAGTCTGTAAAGTATTGTCAAGACAATCCTTCCGGAAGGCAGGAGGAGAGGGACAGGAAGAGGAATGGCTTCAAAGTTCCTTCCCACGCCCCAGTGGGTGGCCCAGAAGCTTGGCGCGCAGTACGCATTCAGTGAAACTCGTGGAAAAAAAAATGAGTCTATTCTCAGTGCCCTTCTGGACACCAGAACTTTGCAGCAGCTGTCATGGCCTGTGGTATCCTGCACACCCAGTGGCAGGCTGTGGACAGTTAGGTGACGGTGCCCAGGGCTTCCGACCACCCTGGTGGGTGCTTCTTGCTGCACTTCATCCAGACTTCTTGCTTTGCCCGTAAACAATGCCTGAGCCTCTCAGGGCTACAAAGTCAGCAAGCAACAAGGACCGACACAGCTTCCGAGCTCATGGGCACTGCCTCAGGTGCCCGTACCTGTCAGGTAGACTCCACATCCTTGCACTTGCTCAGGCCGTGGTGTCAGTACACACCAGCCTCCTATGCAGTCCACCTTTTGTCTGCCTGTCAGGGTTTTCCTTAGCTCAAGGCTTTCCTCCTTCCGGAAGTAGTCTCTGGCTTCCCAGTAGGCACGCTCTGCTTTGCCCCTTCTCCCGAGGCTGTACCTCTTTAGTAGACACAGTTGTCCTTGTCACTCATCCATCTAGCTCCACTCCCCATGCCCTCCCACCCCCTCACCCCTCACCCCCGCCACCAGAAGGGGATGCACTGCTCTGCTGGCCCCGTGGGTGTCTGGCTCTCACTCTCTGACAGACAGTCTGCTCTGGAAGACAGAGTTCTGCCACCTACCTGGCAGGTCACTGAGGAACAGAGGAGCCAGAGCGAACCCACCTAGCCTTCCTATGGGGACTTGCTGGCTGTACCCTCACCACAGACTTGCTAGGACCCTTCTGCATTCCAGAGACACCCCCCCTGCCTCCCCCTGCAGAGGCCGTCCAATATGTCCTTGCTCTTTCCTAGTGATGGGGAGCTCAGCCCCTCTCTAGTAGGCCTTCTCAGTAGGCTTGTGTAAGCAGAGCACCCCGGGGCTTGCAAGGGAGCTGTGCAAGGGCTCCAGAAGCAGGGGAGCATGGCACTCAGCAGCACGTGGCTTCCCAGACCCCTCTGACCTGGCACATGGGATGCTGGCCTGGGACCATCTGCGTGGAGCAGGATGAGCACTGACTACAGGAAGTATGCTCAGGGTGTCTGTCCTTTGCTGCCATATGGAGTCCAGGATGAGGAAGGCTGCCCGGAGAAGAGGAGGCCGGCATCTGCACCCCGGTGTCTGCAGAAGGACCTAGCTACAACTTGCTCCCAGGGCCTATGGTTCACCTGTCTACCTCCTCGAGCCCCAATCCCTTTATCTGTAAGCTGGGGATGTCTGATGCTGATGAGGTGTTCTTGAGAGCCATGGCTGGCACTCTGAAAGCATATGCGGTCATTGTTGGTGCTTGCTTGAAAGGTCCTGTCTAATGGGTGACCCTGGTGCTTAGAGCTTCTGTGGCTGGGGTCCCAAGAGCGCGGTGAGGAGGGCTTGGGGCCTGTTCTCATTGGCCTTGTTCCACCTGCGTGACTCTCGCTCGGCTTTGTTGTTGGGGATGGTGGCCCCCTTTGTAGCAGAGGGTCTGAGGGGGCCTGTGGGAAGAGTGCATTGGCACATGCCGGGTGAAAGGGTGGTTGTTCTGTGGTAACGAAGTATGGAGGTTCACCCCTAGACCTGCCCTCTGTACTTTCCATGACCCACTCTGGCTGTGTGTTGGAGTTTGTCCCAGCGCAAGATAGGTCGGGCTTTTCTTTGCAGGCATCCCCCTGCACATTTGTTAATGCTGGGTACATGTGGAGACTGTGTCTTCCCTGTGCAGGCAAGTTCCCTGGGAGGAAGAAAGGAGGGATTCATGAACGTGCTTCTGGGAAAGCCGTGCTCTGAGTGGCCTTCCTCCTGCCAGGCTGAAAGGGAAAGGCTTGTGAATGACATAGGTCCTTTCTAACAGTTTCTAAAAGGCCCATGGAGAGGGCCGGGAGCCAGAAGTACCCATGTGCCTAGGTCGCCTGCTAATGCTCAGCCATGAGGCCTAGTTGTCCCCAGACCTTGCAGACAGTGACAAAGTCGGGGAAGCGGAAGCGAGATATTGGGACCTTGCTCAAAGGCAAGGGAGTTAGCGCTGGTGAGGAAACCCAGGGAGGAGGCTGCAGCTGAACTTCCAGTCTCCGCTTTCCACTTTCTCCTCAGCCGTAGCAGGCCCTGTTGGCACCCTGCCCATCTCCTCAGGCCCTCACAGCTTTCTGTGTGGGCTTCCCTCTCTAGGTGGGCCGTTCCTGGTGTTCCCTCCCTGCCCCTCAGAGCCCTTGGTACACGGGCTGACTTCACTGCCCTTTAACTGGCTTCTTCTGTCTCCTGCTTCTCTCCATTCGTCAAGCTTCCTGGGGTCACTCCCTAGACCCACCCTCTTGCACCCCCTCCCCCCTTCAGTCCTTGACTTGATGACTATTTTGGAGACTCAGCTGGGTAAACAGTAGTGGGACGTTCCTGTGCTGGCTCCTCCTTCCTTAGAGTGCCAGTGCTGGGTCCCGTGACAGCCATTGCTCCTGAGAGCTCACTGTAGCTGTTGCTGATGTTAGGAGCCCGTGGCCTCAGAGCCAGGAGGAAGGAGAAGGCTGGAGAAGATGCTTCGCTGGCATCATCTTGCCAGGAGGAGGAAGCCAGGCTATATGGGTCATGTGACCTAGCCTCTCCTTACAGGCTTTGAGCAGCCTGTGGCAGCTGGACCATGACCCTCCCAGAACTGGACTGCTGAGTGCGAAGAGGGCTGGGTGCGAAGAGGGGGTGGGTCCCGGAGAACACCTCAGCCAGCTCGTCACAGGCCTCTCACAGGCCTCTCGTGTGATCACTTCTTTCATTTTGCCTGCAAGCAGCTTAGCTGGGAAGTGCTGTTTCTCTCCCTTGTGGCCTAGCCCTCATTACTGTAAGGCCCTGGGATTAATTTAATTACCTGCTGGAGCCTGGGAGGCACCTGATGAGCTCACGAGTGAGTTTGAGGGCCAATGAGAAATGCGAGCCTCCTCTCAGGGAGGAGTGTCCAGGTCCCCATTCTCCGCTTCTTCCTCTCTGCTCCTGACTCAGGGGGGACCCAAAAGCCAGCCGCCTGGCTCTTAAGAGAGTCTGTTTTGGGGGACTGGGTGGGGGCAGGGTCACACCTAGAGAACTTAAAGTTGAATTGACTGGTGGGTGTGCGCACATGTGTGTGTGGGTGTGTGCACACACGAGTGTGCATCTAACCCATTGCTGCACAAGTGGTGTTCCAGAAGCCCATCCCTTGACAGGATGTAGGACACAGATGTCTAGGGAGTCCCATTTGAACCATGTTTGCCTGTGTGTGGAGTCAGTGTGGGAATTGCTCCCGGGCGGTGACTGGCTCGTGAGTAAACTGCAGCCTCTGTGGCTGGCCGGAGTCCTCATCAGGGCCTTGTGGGCAGGGCCTGAGGGGAGAGACGAGGGGAGAGACGGGTGGAGTCCGTGTCGTGGGTTATTTGAGTTACATATCTTGTGCTTCCCTGAAGTGTGTGAGGGACCTAACCCTTGAATTCTTGGAAACCCAGGGGCACAAGCTGTTTGTGGAGCTATGCAGCAAGGCTGTGCCCCGAAGTAGCATTACTCCATTCGAGCCACCTTGTGCCGGGTACTGTTGTCATTCCTGAGGATGGGTTGGCCAGGCCTTACCAGGGAGCTGCCCTCCTCTTCTCTATAAAGGCTCTGCATTCCTAAGAGGTGACTGAGGCGATGAGGAGGAGGGAGGCTCTGGTTTTTTTGTTCCTCAGCCCTGAGTGGGCTGGGCCTTGCTGCCTGCACCCCTGTTGCCACACCTTTTTCCTATCCTGGGCTGTAGCAGATGCTCTGCCAGGCCCTGTGGAGCTAGGCTGAGGGGGCGGGGCGGGGATCCTGAGGGTTCTTTGGGTACCTTCCGGAGAGCAGAACGCTCTTCAGCAGGCAGGTCAGAGCCCACCTGTGTGGGCCCAGGCGTTCCTGGGGACTCAAGTTCCTGCTGGGCGGCAGTGGGCACCACATCTGTTCCTTATTAGAGCCCGTGGGTAGGGGTGGAAGAAACTGGTAAGGCATCAACGTGAGACATGAGAACATCGCGCGTGCGGGGTGGGGGGGGGGTGATTGGGGGAGGGACTTCCCTGGGGTCAGGCTGGCCTCCTGCTGGAGTGGACAGACGCCTCATTGCTCCCATGACTGGCGTGGCATGCTTGTCCCGTCCACAACAGACCCCAAGGGTTTTCTGTGTCCCCCCCCCCCCCCAGCCCCAAGTCCCTTGAGGTGGATTCAGTAGCCAGCTTTGCTCAGAGTCTGCTGCCCCTGCCCTTGGAGGTTAGGGGTTAGAGTATGGAGCACCTGGGGCACACATTTTTGGGGCGTGGGGATACAGGTAGTGACTCACTGAGCCGATGGGGAGAGTCCCAGCTGGCCACTTGGCCTTGTGACCTCTAGCAAGAGGTGCAGTAGACTGACGGTCTTAACTGGGTGGCCGTGTGGCTAACTGTGAAGTGTCCCATCACTGTAGCCTCATGGGGTGCTTGGGACAGGTCCCGTAGTCCCCATTTTCTGCCTGTCTCCTTCCTTTCCTGAATTCTGTTCCCTGACTCCACCAAGTCTGGTGTCCCACGTCCATGTCCATCCCCCCCCCCCCCCCCCACGCGCTGAAGATCACTGGTCTGCCGCTCTGCTGTGCTGGGGAGGAAGACAGGGGCTGAGGGATTAGTCAGAGATTGGAGGGGGCCAGCAGAATGGGGGTGATGTGCAGTGAGTGTCTTGTCTGCTTTACTGATGGGATTAAAAACCGGCAGGGTCAGTGTGGTGAGGGTGGGTTGACTTTATATCCTGTGATATGCTGTGAGTGGGGTTGTCTGGGCCCCGTGATTGGTGATTGAGGAATTCCCCACAGTCGTGCTTTTTGGGTGGATGGAAGGAGTAGGGGGAGAATGCTGCCGAGCCTAGGGTAGTGGCCATTTCTCTTCTACTTTTGTTCCACTTGAGCCCTTAGCCTGGCACTGTTCGCATTCAGGGTGGGTCTCTCCTACTCAGTGACCGTCCACATGTCAGTCATCTCTGGAAACACCCCCAGGCATGCTTGTTATCCATCTCCGAGGTGTCTCCCGCTCGCATGAAGCTGACTGCCCGTGCCCATGGTCCTCAGTCCCCCCATTACAAAGAGAGGAGGGCCTCCTGGACTTTTGGCCCCAGGACAGGCCACCTCTGGCTGTAGATATTTATACCAACTGCTGTAGGTTCTGAAGCTTCTTGGGATCAGAAGGAATCACCCCCAGGGCATGTAGGTCGGGGAGCACACCATGGAAACCAGGCTTTGGGGACCACATGGAGGGAGGGTCTGCCCACGGGGTGAGTCCGCTGGTGTTTAACAGACCTTTTCTTCCTTTCTGTCCTTCAGATCCCTCGTCCACCTACATCAGGCCACTGGAGACCAAGGTGAAGCTGCTGGAGGGTGACAAGCTCCCCCCACAGGTAAGTGAACTACAGGGGTATTGGCTACTGTACCCCAGGGGCCTACTTCCCGCTCTAATCCAGGCTGTAGGGTAGCCAGGGCTTGCTAGCCATGGCAGACTGCTGCTCTCCCATGTCTGCAAGCTCCGCATGGCTGCCACCGGGCCCAATGCCAATGGGTCGACAGGTGGATGGAGGCCAGTCCTTGCTGGCCATTCCCTCACTGGGTCCACCTTCCTGCCTCCCAGGCCTAACCCTGCTCACATAGACAGCTGGGGTCCTGGGTCTGTGCAGAGAGAGCAGCATTAGGATGGTCGGGGAGGGATTTGGTGGTCGTGGCTGCTGCGGGAGATGGAGAGGAGGTGTCTGATGAAAGGGTTTCGAGCCTCTGTGGCCACGACTGGACATGGAGGAGCCTAGTAAACACCTCTGCAGTGGGCGGGGGTGGCAGAGGGCCTGGCGATGAGAGGCTGTGGTATGCCTGGGCCCGGTGAGCTTGACAAGTCCCTCCAGCCACCCCCCCCCCCCCCCCCCCACCCCACCCCACCCCCGTTTCTAGACTCACCCCTGTGCCCCCACTCCCAGAGTCACCCCTGCCTTAATCTTAGCCTCTCTCTCCTCTGTTACACCCGCTGGTACAATGTAAGTGGCCATCCTTGGATGAAACAGCCTTAGAAATAGCTCAGATGCCTGGCCCTATTGCCATTTACCCACCGGCTTGATGGCCACTGGCCTGCAGAGGACTACCATGACCTCCTGTGTCCAGTGGTGGCTGCTGGGAGGCTTCCGTCCCCACAGTGAATGTAATCCCCCTGTGTCACCTCCGTAGGTCACCCTGGTGGGGCAGGACTCTCTGGAGCCTGACCTGTATGTGGTTGATAGAGGGACGAGGGACGCACTGCTGTGAGAAGCCGAAGCCAAAGGGCTTTAGAGGAGGTCCCTGTCCAGCCTGCAGGAGAGGGAGTTGTTCCCGCATGCTCACCCCTGCAGGATGGGCCACTGCTAGCCGCATGAAGGCCGGCATCATGTTCTGGGGCCCGACTCAGGCCCTATGGAATATGGGCAGCGTCAACCTCAGCCTGGCTTTTGTTCCTTTCAAGTTCAGGGTGCAGCTTCCATTGTCCAATCAGAGAAAACAACTCAGGCTCCTGTTTCTACAGGGACTGGGGTTGTACCTGATATTTTGTCTCTGCTCTCGGGGCCACTTTGTCACGCTGGGAATCTGTACCCCAGTTTCGAGTGTAGGGACAGGCCATGGACTTGTACAATAGGTGTATGTAAAAGCCATGGTCTAGCAGTCCCTCCTCCTTCTTTTCCTCCCTCCCTCCCTCCCTCCCTCCCTCCTCCCTCTCTAGGGCAGCCATAGTCCCCCCAAGGGGGCCCTTCTCATCCATAGCTGTGCCCACTTGCCTCATGTCCCCTATGCAGGGGGCTGAGCCTTAAGGCCTGGACAGTAGCCAGCCCTGTCCTGGTCTCATCCCTCCACAGACATTGGGTCCACATTCTGTCCCTCCCCTGTGCACACCTTTAGGTGTGTCTGCACTTGGCTCTGAGCTTTCTTGGCCCTGGGCTGCCTGTCATGTTCCTTCCTGTGAATTCCTGTCCCTACCCTGGCCTGACTGACAGCTGCCTGAGGAATGGGTGGCCAGAGCCCCAGAGGCCTGATCCACATCTCTATGCCTGCCGTGACTGAGCCTGGGAAGCCTCTAGCTGCCCGCCCCCCTGACTGCTCCCCCAGCTCTCCTAGGCCCAGAAAGGAGGCCAGGGATTCTCACCCAGACTCAGGAAGTTCTGTTTGACTAAGGATGGTTGCTCTGTCAAGCAAACAAGAGCATCACCTGTATAGGCCACCATGCTGTGGCTGTGGGACAGGGTTTGGGCATCTTGAAGAGGGAGACAGTGATGGCAGGACAGTCGCCGCCCTCACTCCTCAGCCTTGAGGCTCTGGTGTGTGCAATTTCATGAGTCTGTCATGAGATCATATCCGGCAGAAACCCTCAGATCCTCGCAAAGCAGAGAAATTGCCCGCTGGCGGTAAGCAGGAGCGAAGAGTGTTCTCAGCAGTCTCGTAAGGTGGTGCGTCCTTGGGGTTTGAATAGGAGGCCAGAGAGTCTCCTCTGATCCCACCCCCACTTCCCCTCCCCCACAGCCTCTATTTAACTCCAAAATAGCTTTAATTAAAAATGTGCCAGGGTGTTCACAAGCTAAATTACTCTAGTGCAGTTCATATTTTCTCTCTCGTGTTGGCTTTAAAATTTCATCAACACAGCTGCTTCCTCCGAGATGATTCATCCCAGGACTCCATGTGCATTATTTTTCCTGCAGATTCTTCATGCCCAGCCGGACCGGTGGGGGCAGCCGTAATTGACGCCTGGTTCCCCCCCCCCCCCCGTTAGCCCCCTGCTGGGCTGATAAATGAAGCCTCCAGAAGCCAGAAGCCGGGCTCACAAAAGGGCAAGCAGCCCTGGGGTTCTCTCACTGAGGCCAGGGCCCCTACTGTGGTTGCAGCTGCAGCTGGGGCTGTGGAGGGAGGCTGGGGAGCACCCTAGTTCTCCCCTGTTCCAAAACCTTCATGCTCCTCCACACAGTGCCGGGCTACATGGGATAGCTAAATGCAGCCCGTGATCTGGTCTTAACCAGACACACGTAGAGAAGCTGAAGCCAGGGTGGGTGGCATGGGTGCCCTGTTAGTCCTGGTGTTGGGGGAAATGCACAGCTGGCTACACTCATTCCCTGCCCAGGATGCTGGAAATGGAATGTCAAGGTGTGAACAGGGCCGGTTTACCCTAGGCCTTGATCCTATGGCACTGCTCCCCCGTGACCCTCAAACTTTTCTGTCTTTGACATAATTTGTCTCTATAATGAGAACACCCAGGCACCTTGGATGACCGCCCCCCCTAATTACCTTAGCTTGCTCACCTCTGTAAAGAGACTTCCCACTCTCCCCACTTCCAAAAGGATCGCATCCTAAGGTTAGGGCTTGGGGGCGGGGCTGGGACTTAACCACATGAGTGGGGTGGGGCAGTTAGGCATACAGTGTGGCATTAGCCTCATGCGAACCACCAGGAAGTGGGTTTGGGCGCTGGATAGATCTGAGTTCAAGCCATTTCTGTCCCATTGTTAACCTGTGGCTTCAGGCAAAAGTCCCTGTCTTGAGGTGTCCTAGTTTTCTCTCTGTAAGTCAGAGGTAATGGTGACACCCAGCCTAGGTGTGGCGTGGTCCCTTGTCTGTCTGCATTTTCATGATCCCAAGGGCCCCTGGCTGTGTTGTCTTGGCAGATAACCTCTGCCTGCTCCTGCATGAAGCGTTATCCTTTGTGTGGATTTGGAACAGGCCTTTGCTTAGGAACCCTCTACCACCGCCCAAAATCCTCCTTGCCGCCTCATTTTTGTTCCTCACAATTCCTGAGCCCGAGGAGGGTACGGCTGCCCCATCCACGTGCCCCTCTAAAGTCCCTCTGCCTCATTATGGTGGCAGTTCACCTGATTGTCATCTGCCATGGTACACTGACTTCTCCCACACTCAAGGTACTCCTGTCCTGCCCCTCTGATGTCTGGGCTGGCGCCTTGACCCCTGCCTGAGCAGTACAATGCCACGGCTCTGGAGGACTTGAAATGCTGTCTTAGCAAGGACCCGAGTCTGTCTGTCTGCTCCCTGCCAGGGACCCTGTTGTCCACCCTCAGCAGAAGGGCAGCACAGCCAGGTGGCCGGATGAGGGTCCAGGCATTCTGCTGTGTGCCTCAGAAGTGAGGGCTTAAGGAGCCGAACCAGAGACAGCTCACTACTGCCACCTATCTGCCGGGGGTCACTGGGCAGTTGGTGCACCTTCCGTGCGGCTCAGTTTCCTTATCTATAAAACATGACTACCAATAACACCTGCCATATGTGCCACTCAGAGAGTCAAAGGGCAGCCGTGGCTGGGGGGCCATGCTGGGAGCCGCCGCCTGACTGTAGGGTGTCTAGCAAGCAGAGGCCCAGGGGGCTGGTAAGTGGTTCAGACTTACCCATCGAGAGCAGGATCTTCAGACTTTTAAGTCTGCGTCCCTCTGATGTCTCTCTGTCTGGCCTCTGTCTCTCTCATCTCAGGGAACCAACAGGGGACCTGGAAGGGTGCAAGAGTCCCTGTGGTGGTGGGGATCTGGATGTCCCGTGGGTGAGCCACTCTGGCATAGGCCTCGTGGTCTGGTGGTCTCCCCCCAAGCCCCCCAGGGTTGACAGTGGGATATGGAGTTTGAGGTTGCCTGGGGGATAGGGGAGGTGGCGCCAGCTGGGCAGATGTGGCCTCAGTACCTGATGAGAATACTAACGAAAAGAGGTCTGGGGGTGGGCGGCCCAAGTGGCTGCCCCTTTGTTCCTGATGGCCTCCAAATGAGTCAAGATTAAAGAGAAAGAAAAGATTAGGTTGGCATCACTGGGCATCTCCCACTGGCCTCTCAGAGTTGGCTGGGGCCTTGAGGGTGCCCCTAGGCCCTTCAGGAGGCTGCTCTCCTTAGAAGGGTATTCAAGCTTTGGGCTTAGGCCCTGTGCTCAGTTCATCCATGTCTCAAACATTGAGTGACGTCATAGGTTCCTCTGTCCCTACACCCGAGTATGGGAAGACTACCCTGGCCCAGCTGAGATCCCGTGGCTTTGGCCAGTCCAAGGAAAGGAACTAGGCAGATGGCATAGACTGGCAGGGTGATGCTGTTTTCTTTCCTTCCAGCTGCCCCGCCCCTACGGCCACCAGAGAAGCCTGCTCCAGGTAGAGCTGCCGGGAAACAGGGCTTTGTTTGCAGTGGCTCTTAGGGGGCAGGAGGGCTGCTAGGTGCTGTGTGGTGCTGTGTGGTGTGTCTGCTGTGTCTCCTTTCCACGGTCATCCTTTCCTGGGAGGTGACCGCTTTTGGAATGTACCAGTCCTGCTGGAGATTCCTTTTGGGACCTGCCCCTCTGAGCTGGCATTAGTTCCTGCTTTGCAGTATAACAAGCGAGTCCTGTAGTAGTAACCCTTCGCCCTGGTCTGTCCTGGATGTCCTGAGGCAGGAGCTTGTGTGCTGGTGAGGATATCCTACCCTTCTTCCAATAATCCCCTGACTGCTTCTGAAACCACCCCAGCACCCCAGCACCCCAGCTCTGCAGCAGGACCCCTGCAGCGCAGGGCTGGAGGAAGCCACACCAGTGAGTGGTGGAGCAGAGACCTGGCCTAGGCAGCTGTGGGTCCCAGGAGGGAGAGGTGTGGACCAAAGGTCATGGGGCCAGATCTCAACCCACAGGGCCTCACTGTTGGATGCTTGGAAGCTTCTGTGGCTTGTACTCACCACACAGTTGTGACAGCTAAAGTTACCTTAGACATCCCCAGATGTCCCTAGGGGCAGAGTCATACCAGTCGAGAACCACTGATCAATAGCAACATGACTGTGTGCCAGGCCCTGGGCCTGGGGCTGCCCGCCCATGCCCAGCAAGGTTATTACAGAGTGCCCAGGTTCTATGTCAGCTGACAGCTGTAGTGGGGTAACGTGTATTGGACCGGCTGGCACAGGGCATGGCTGGAAGTGACTCTAGGATCTGGAACCCTCTGGAGACTTCTTGTCTTCCTCCTCTGTGAGCGCCACCTGTGGGAATTCCACTGGACACAAGCGGCCACCTGAATTCTTGTAGGCTTTGCTCTGGATTAGGCCCTCTGAGCCCACGTCAGTCTGTGGCCCTGGCTTCCCATGGCAGAACAGCTTCCTGGAGACTTGTATTCTGCCTGTGTGGTAGCCTTCCCCCTGCCTCCAGCCTGGCCAGTGAGATGGTGAGCTGTTTGTTTCCGGGCAGAGTGAGGCTTTCAGGCTGCTGAGGCTCCGAGTGTGTTGCTCAGAGTAGCCCAGACCACTAATTATGCTTTGATGACCAGTCCCACAGCCCCTCCTCCTGTGGCTGAGGACAATAGATGAAGGTCATCAGGCCTGGGAGGAGACAGGAAAGGTGGAAATGGTGCCCAGCTCCCTGTGAAACCCCCACCATAGCCCGGAGACCCAGGGTAGGTCTCACCTCCCTGTCCTGCGCACATCCACGGCAGTGGCAGTGGCACCTTAGCATAGAAGCAGGCTCCCTCTCCACTGTAGTAAAAAGTGACCCCTTTGTGGGAGCTCTGGGTTCTGAGCTGCTTCACTGTGTGGTGTCATAGGAGCTCACATTCTCCCATGTGTGTTCAGTGTCCTTGGAGGCTGCCAGGGAAGGAAGAGTGTGCAGGGGGTGTGAAAAGCCCACCTCCCCACGCTAGTAGCACCAAGTCCAGGCTCTGGCTCCTTGGTGGACCCTATAGTTATTTTCTGGTTGTTGTGAATGAGCCTAGGGCTCTGGACCTTCTGGTCTGAGTGGCCCCTTCAGGCAGGCCACTGAGGCCCGGTGGCATCCATGAGACATGGTGTCATGCCTCACACGCAGCATGTTCTCTCTGTAGAGCTGCCCAGGGATGGCACGTTTTAGGGAATGCATGCTCCTTTGGCACAACCCAGGAAGGGGGTCCCTGACACAGCCTCTGGTCACCCACCTTCCCCAGTGAAGAGTCTCAGGTGGATGGGCCATGGGGTTGGCAGCCTCCCTCAGCACCCCACCTCTCACAGTGCTTGCCAGGGTTTCTCCAGCATGAGGCTCCTCCTCTATCGAAGGCCCCACATGCAGAAATTCTTAGGAATAGGAAGGCAGGAGAGTCTGGCAGTTTTGAGGCCCAGTTGGGTCCAGTGGGGAGCCAAAGGTCACACGTCAAGTCTGCACTAGGCACTGAGTGGGTGGCATTGGGCATTGGCTTTGGGTAGAAGCCTGGGCAAAGGGACCCTGCAGCTTCCTGGCTCGCCTTCTAGTTCAGAATCTGCATGCTGCTCCTCAGAAGACTTAGGAGAGGGCGACAGGGGTGCAGTGTTCTTGTACCCTCACCAAGAGGGAGCAATGCGGGGTTAGCTCCTACGACTGCAGGGGGCGGGGGTTACCTGGGAGACCCATTCCAGCTTGGAGCAGGCCGAGGGGACCTAACCTCCCTCTAGAATGTCAGGGTAGGCACATTTGCTCAACTGTGACAAATGCCCTACACCTCAAGGGGTCTGCGGCTCCTGCCCTGCCCTCCCCTCTGAGATGAAAGCAGGAATTTCATTCTGCCCAGGGATCTAGGCGGCAACTAGCAGTGTTTTTAATTTGGACTTAAGTGCAGCAGTGGCTACTCATTTGATGCGTCATTAGTCACATTGCCCCTTAATGAGAGATGATGTGCATTTCCCCCTGCCTGGTTCTGTGGCTTGCTAATAAAGTCCTGTGTGCGTGCAAATATTTATAGATGCTCACCCAAAGTAGGGGTGGGGAGTTGCATGGTGCTAATTGGAAATCCCCCATCCCACCCAAGGAAATTACCCAGGAATCTGAAAGGGGAGGAGGCCTTAGCATACTACAGTGTTTTTTTCGGTTGCAGTACTTGGCTGCCCAGGATCCTGTCTGATTGAGGGCCAGAGAGGCTGTGGGAAGGGAGGCCCAACCCAAACATAATCCTGTGTGTGGGTGAGGACAGGACAGGACAGCACAGGATAGGTCCTGCCTTCCTGGTCCTGGGCTAGCAGGAAAAGAACCAAGGCTACAATCTGTTGCCACTCCTGATTCTGAGGCCAAATGGGATGTCACTGCCTTCTCTGCTGGGCTGGTAACCTGCCTCCGGTGTCCTTATTTTGTCCGCCAGTCACAGCAAGGTGGCAGGATATCTCCATGTCCCCACAGAAGAGCATTGGTGGGCAAGGTCCCATGAGGACTTGTGGGTGTGTTTATGCTCGGACGTTAAGGGCTCATTGGAATTTAGAAGTTGCTCTCTCTGCTGGAGAGTGCTTTGTGGTTGCAGAGAGCTGACTGGTTTAGGGTTTTGAATGGGGAGTTGGTAACCCCTCGGGCTTGATGGATATGGAAAGGGTTATGGGGACAACCTCTTTTCTTGAGACCTTGTCATAGGGTGCTCTGCTAGTTCTGGTCCTTGTGCCAGGGAGGGTTAATTTTCTGTGGCCTTTAATGCTTTGGAGTGGCCTACACCCTACACAAGACCATGGTCAGGGAACCCGGTCCCACTTGACAGCGAAGGCCGCTCATAAGGTCTCTTGGGAGATCTCTTTGCAGATGCTGCTTGCCTGGACCATACCTAGTGTAAGAGCCATGTGGCGTTACCCCAGGAGGCTTCTGGAAACCCTTATGGGTTTGGGTCATACCCAATACTGAGGAAACAGCCCCAGCCCTCTGTGCCTGCTCCCTGGCCTTTGAACAGACACAGTGCAACAGACCCCTGTAAAGCCCGTTGTACACCCTGTTGGCAGATTTCTTTTCTGGCTGGACTCTGTGGGCTCCCCAGGTTGGGGGTGGCATAGTGGTGGGGCGTGGCTACCCCAACCTTTTGTGTGGTGGTCTGGACGCCTCTGTCTTTTGTCTGAGACTTCACTGTCTCCTTCTGCAGGTGGCTAAGACAAGCAGCTCTGGCAGTTGGGTGGTGGGAGATCTGAGAAATGGGAGCTAGGCCTTAAGAGTAGCAGGAGGCCGGCTGGGTGCGAGGAGGAACCCCCTGTGTGGAGCTGCTGCACATCTGCCCCTTCCTGCCCACTAGCCTGGCCTCCCTTTCTGGTTTGTTTGGGGGACTCTGCGACCTGCTGATTTATGGACATTGCTCTGTAGTTTTTATTATCTGCCTTGTGGCTCTCTCCTTTTCTTTGAAGTCTTGGTGGCTTATAATACAAGGCTGTCCTTGGTGGCGCTGGACCTGGAAGGTGAACTTTCTGGACCACGCCTTGTCCACCATGCAGTCTGCCTGGTCCCTGGAGACTCGGCCTGTTGGGTCACTAGCCTGGTTACAGGGATTTTTTATTTTTTATTTATCACTCCCAAAGGAGCCACCCGAGGCCAGCTTTTGTGTGTGCCCATCCTTCCTCTCTCCCCGCCCCATTGCCCTTCCAGGTACTGACTTGAACTGGTTCTTGTGGATTCAGAACCCCGGCCTGCTTTCCAGGGGGAGTGGGGTTGTTCGCTGTCTGATGGCAGAGGGAGCCTGTGAACTGGGATAAGGCACGCAGGAGGCTGTGCTTGAGCTGATAAGGTGCTGTGCAGAGGGCGACATGCTCATTAAGAACAGTGCCTGTCTTGTTGGCATGAGAGGTCTTCACTCCTCAGCCATCCCTGGATCTGACTCCTGTTTTCTTTTCCCTTACAGCAGGCAGGCTCCGGAGAGTTTCGGACCTTGCGGAAAGGCTTCTCTCCGTACCACTCAGAATCCCAGCTCGCATCCCTGCCGCCCTCCTACCAGGAAGTCCTGCAGAACGTAAGTGTCCCCACTGAAGGTCCCGGTGTTCCCTGATTTAGAACCTCCCAGAATCGTTGCTCTGAGCTCCAGGGGAGACAAACACAGCCGAGACAGGATGGTTACAGCCCAGGGCACGTGGGTGGTCTATGGTGAAGCCAAGACTTTTGCTTGAAGCCCCAGCTGTGTCCAGGGCAGCTGTGGGCAGAAGCCAGGGCTTGGACTGCCAGCCTCGAACGTCCTTCCTTACTCTCTGCCCTTCTAGGAAAGGGCCTTGGAGCCTCACGGGGACCCGGTCAGGGAGTAAGAAGTGAAGCCTTGGGTAGGTGACATTGTTAGACATTTCAGGGCAGTGTCTGGAGGCCATGGCAGGGGTCTGCCAGGCTGAACACCATATTCTGTGCTCTGTGTGAGTCTATGGCAGAGAGAGAGGAAGCCTGCTGGCCTGAGATTTCGCTTTGGAGCCAAGGAATGAAGCCTCTCACATTAATGGGCTCTGTACTGGGACCACCACAGGCCTCCAGGGTCATCTGTCACCTGCTCACCTGGGCCCTGACCTGCCTTGGATGGGAAACTGCTTGGAGCCAACTCTCAGGAAGTAACCATCCAGTTCCGGGTCACACTTTGTGGGCAGGAATATCTGTCACCCTTGTGACAAGGGTGGTGGGATGGATGCCTTGTAGTTGCCATTCTCAACTCCATGGGACAGTGAGGGCCCCCAGCCTGCTATGGGCTTAGAGGAACATCTCTGTGGGAGTCCCTGTGCTGTCACACACTTCATCCCTGTGTGCTATGCTCTTCCAGTATGGGCATCTGGACGGACTTCCTGGGCTGTATGTGGGTCCCTCTCCGGCTCTGTCTTCCCCCATGATGGCCAGCAAGGGTGACCTTGGCCTCTCTGTGGCTTTAATGGGCCACACAGCGCTGGCACAAGAGGGCTCATTTTACCACTGGCATGTTGGGTGTTTCCCTTCTGAAGCCTGGCCACATTCTCCGCCTGTTGATACCGTGCGGCCAGCCAAGCCCACCAACTGTAGATAATCCAAATATTTATCCAGGAGCCCTGTGGCTGAATGATGCTCTAATTGCTTCATGATAAAGGGCTCAGAGAGCTAAGTGGTGCCACCCAGGGGCTAGCTCCTCAGGCTTCCCTTTTCTTGGGCCTCCTCCTGCATCCTGCAAACAGCCACCAGCATCCATGAAGTGAGGTACTGGCTCTGGTGATGGGTCAGCCTGCCGGGTGCCGACTCAGTTCTCACAGCCTCTTGGGGATACTCTCCAGGCTTCAGCAGTGCTGACAGAAGGCTAGTAGAGCAAGGGGAAGGTTCTGGAAGGCTTTGTGGCGGAGACCATGGGGGAAGGGAGGTCATGTGTCTCACTCCACAAGAGGGCCTGTCACCCTGCTTTGGGGACGAGGCATTGAGCCTTATGGGGCTGCACTGGGTTGGAGGGCCTCCTGGGTAAGGGCATGCTGGTGCTCAAATGGGCCTGGAGGTCAGGGGTCAGTGTGGGGTTGTGGAGTTGGGGGCTTGGAGGTGGTACCTCTATTCTTTGAGGGCTATGAACTGAAGACCTTCAAGTCATCTGTTTAGGATAATGAGCCAATTGGCAGAGGGCAGGGGGAACTGAGGTGACAGGCAGGCCTTTGGATGGAGTGCCCTGTGGATGCCAGCCAAGGAAGTTACTGAGGTTGCTGCATGCAGAGGGTGAAGGCGCAAAGGTCAAGGCTGTAGGCCTGACTGGGTCAACTTGACCCTCAGTGTTCTCACTGCCAGACCTTGCCCTCTCCACACTGGGGCTAGTCTCTTTAAGGCGCATAGGGCCAAATAGGGCAGCAAAATCAAATGTTGAAAGTCCCCAGATAAAAATGGGTGGCTATGTGTACCCCCTCCCATCCTTGCTGCCAGCCTAGGTAGGACGTGCTTTCCTGACGGGGAACGTTAAGGCTTGGACAGGTGTCCTGGGAAAAGCAGGTCTCTACACTTCCAGTACCAACTCCGGTGTGGCCGAGACCTGAGTTCCAGGCTTGGACTTCTGTATGTCAGCTGATTTGTGCAATCTCACTGTCCTCATCTGTGAGGTGGGGTTGTTTAGACACTTAGGATTGACTTACCCAGTGCAGGTGCTTGGTGATTGGGAGACCACAGTGAGTCTGAGTGACACTTACTCCCAGTACCTCAGTCACTGAATGTTGACCGATGGCCATTACCCTGCCTGATACCTGCTGCTTGGGTGACTTGAGCCGGGGTGGAGGGGGTGGGGGGTGGGCTGGACTGCACAGCAGCAATCCGTTTGGCCCCCTACATTTGTGGCTGCTTCCTGGAGGAGGCCACAGCAGTCAGTTAGAAACTGGTACAGACGAGGAATTAGGCCAGTTTCATCAGGGTGAGTCAGGGATAGGATCTTCCCCAGGACAGGGTGGCAGTACTGACAGGGAGGGGTGTGGGCACCCCAGAATGAGGTGGTAGGACCAGATCCTCCTTTATTCATTTGGTTGGCACCCTCTGCTGGCCAGTGGGGGAACTGTGGCCTCTGCTCAAGTCCAGTGTAGGTCTGGGCGCAGCCTGAGGATAATCCACGCCCCCCCCACCCGCTCCCTCCCTTTCCCTATTTGGTTTTCCTGTTGCCACCCAGGCAGTTGGAGCCACACCCCCTGTGTTTTGCATGCTTCCTGTGACACATGACCCTTTCTGTTATCCAAGGGAGGAAACTGGGCCTCGGAGCTGGCTGAGGCATAAATCAGTCAGGTCCCAGTTAAAGGGATCATCATGCCCATCTCTGTCTTTTCCAGCAGATCCCAAGCCCTGTCCGGGCAGACCCCCCCCCCCCCCACCACCGTGCCTGTGCTGGCGCTGGGTTGTGAAAGCAGGAGCCAGATCAGCCTTTGAGGCCCTGGGGTGCATCCATGCCAGGTGGCCCAAGAGAAATGGGCTTGGTGGGCAGGCTGTCAATGGAAGGCTCTGGGTCTAAGGACAACCCTAAGATCCCTACTGAGCTTGGATGATGGCCTGGCGGGATGGCCATGGCTGGACTGGATTCAGCTCTCTTGGTGGCCAGGACTGGGCCAAGGGCAAGGGGTGGGAGCAAGACTTAGGAGGGGTTGGGTGGGCTTTGTACTCGGAGGGACAAGGGTGTTTGAGGCCCAGCCTGCTGGGTGACAGGAACCTCTGGCTCTCACAGGATGCTCATGCTTTACCTGCAGAACAGCACACGTGGTCTCCTGTGCACCCTCCCCCATCTCCCCCCATCCCCCGCACTCCTGACACCTTTTGCTCTGCAAGCCACCACCATGTAATCTACAGAAGAAGTGCCATGGCCAGGAAGCACAGGGACTAGCCGGGCGGAGATTAGCTCCTAGGGTGCCCAGTTCTCACCCCGCCTCTTCTCCTCTAACCCTCATCCCTCACCCCCCATCTCCTCCTGTCTGGGTGTTGGCTCCATGTAACCCAAGCTGGCGTTCATCCAGAGGCAGGCATCTGGGACCCAGCCAGAGGGCTCATATGTGCCGTTCTTTCTGCAGGGCCCCACCTGCCCTATACCTGAGCTGCCCTCACCTCCTTCCACCGTCTACAGTTCTGCAGGGCAGAAGCCCGAAGCCGTTGTACATGCCATGAAGGTAAAATGTGCTGTTTGCCCCTCCCGAGCACGCAGTGGGACCATGGGATCCTGGGACCTTGTTTGCCTCAGAAGCCGTCTCCAAGCTCAGGCCACACAGGCCAAGCTCCCACAGGGGGTGGGAGACAGTGTCTCTGTTGGTGGCTCGGGGTGCACGGTTGCCTGGAGCACCATGGGACTTGTGCTGGATGTAGTCGTGACTGTGTCAGTTGTCTGCTCAGCCTGAGGCGTTGCAGCTGGGGAAACTGGCCTGGGATGGGAGTGCAAGTGTTCCCCTAAAGGCAAAGAGAGGCCCCAGTTGGGAATGAGGCTAGCCTTGTGCCTCTAGGTACAAGCAGGCAGGTCTCATGGGACTCTGGTGTCTAGAGTGGTTTGCAGAGCTGAGCACAACCCTGCCCCAGGGCGCTCCTTTGAAGGAATATCATGGTCATAGCCACCCACGTGCGTGGGCACTCAGTCATAGTGGGAGCTGGCTGTGACTGCCATGTCCCACGCGGATGCCTACAGGCTGCCATGTTTCTTTGGTGGCTCTTGGAGCAAGCTCCCCTCCCTAGATCCTTAGCAGCTCTCTGCTGGCCTTCACTTGACCCTTTTTCCCTCAGGTTCTGGAAGTACACGAGAACCTTGACCGGCAGCTTCAAGATAGCTGCGAGGAGGACCTGAGTGAGAAGGAGAAGGCCATAGTGCGAGAGATGTGCAACGTGAGGCACTTGCTGGGGTGGGGTGTGGGGCTGGGAGTATGGCTACCCGCTTCTCACTCGCTCAGCTAGGCCTAGGACGACCAGTTCTGAGAGTGCCTCCTTACCACCCCCCATGCCTTCCCCTTCGGAGAGGCCCCTGACCTCTCACCAGATCTGCCCCTTCTCAGTAGTGCCATCCTGGGGTCTGGTTTTCATCCCGACTGTAGGGTTTCTTTGCTCACTGGTGCCCTCTGGTGGCCCTCTGGCCTTGCAGTTAGTGTTCAGACCTGGCCATGCGAGTGGGATACTCACTCTGCCCGTGAGAAAGCCTCCTTTTCAACTTCCACCCACCACTTGTCATCTCCACGGACTCTCACAGGAGCCAGCAGGAAAGTGGTTTCACAGGGTCTGAACCTTGGGCCTAGGCTGGGTGGGATGCCCTGAGGGGCATTTCCTCATGTTGTCTCCTGAGTCTGTGGACTCCACTGGACATCTTCAGGGATGAGATCACACCTAGCAGTGGCCTGCTTGGGGGTCAGGCATGACTGTCATAGTGGGCAAAGGCCAGGTCCCAGCACCTCCCCTTCCTGTAGCCTCATCTTTCTCCCCCACGGGTGATCTCTCCCATGGGTGGTGAGGTAGTAGGTAAGCCCTTCATTTACACTGTGTGCCTCCTCACAGGTGGTCTGGAGGAAACTGGGAGATGCTGCGAGCACCAAGCCTTCCATCAGGCAGCACCTATCTGGCAACCAGTTCAAGGGGCCTTTGTAGAACCATTTCTCCATGGGTGTGGACTGGCCCTGCCCAGAGTCTGAGGTCCTCGGATTGGCAGAAACTCTGGCCCAACCACCGTCTTTTCTCTGTGGTGAATTGTACATAGGACACGGCCCACCCTGGCTGCCCTGGTGAGACACTGACAGCCAGGCCTCCACCTCCTGCCTCCCTCACCAGCAAACCTTGGGAAGACGAGGAGCCACTGCCGGTTGGCTACGGCAGAGTGGCCGGGCAGCCTGTCTCCATGTTTGAACTCCATGTTCCACTAGCAAGAAGCTTCTGAGACTTCAGGCCCAGGGACTGTCCGGGGCAGCGTCCTGCTCTTGGTGGAAGCCCCTCATCAAGCCTTCCACCCCGGCCGTCCCTCACACTGGACAGAGGCCACCAGAGCCTGAATCGTGACACAGGTGGCACTTTTCTGCCTCCCTGCCAGAGCTGGGATCCTGGGTCGTGGAGCACTGGCTCCTGTGTGTCCATGGCTGGCTGGGAGCTCACAGGGTTCCCTGCCACCTGGGGGTTGGTGTCCAGCCACCCCGAAGCCAGCTGCTGCTTATTAGTGTCCACCCCTCTCGGTACTGTCTCCTTGCTCATGCCAGGCTTAGCCCCCTCTCCCCTCTCTCCTGCCGCGTTCCTTTTCTGGTTTACAGCAACATAGGAAGTCCTGGAGCGTGTCTGGGCCAAGCTCAGCATTCTCAGTGGACAGGAAGAACTGGGCCATGGCGCTGGGTCGCTGTCTGTCTGGCCTCCCCCGGCCCCCAGGTGTGCTCTGGGTGGCCACAGATGGAACGACAGGACCCACCCTGATGAGTTTTCCTTGGGAAGGAAGGGGCATGACCTGGTTCTGGCCTTTAATTGGCTGTGTGGCCTTCAGCAAGTCACTCAGCTTCTCTGGGCCCCCAGGAAAAAGATGGGCTGAGGTTCCTTTTGGCTCTGCTCAGTCTAGAAGCCACCCCTTCGGTGGGCCTTTGTCCTCCCAACTGATGAACTCACGTGGTGACCTACTGGGAACATGTGAGGCTAGCCTGTGTGCCGTGCTGTCTCCTCACAGGTCACAGCTGCGCCTCAGCCCGTCCCCACAGGGACCCAGGGGTCCCATGTGTGTCTCAGTGTACATGCTCATGCCTTGGCGAAGCATGACTGACAGGGATGTCTGCTAACGAGCTGTGAGGAAAATGAGGAAGTGGGTGCAGATGATCTCTCTCAAGACGTGTAGGAGGAGCAGGCCATGCTGCTGGTATCACCTGTGCTGTGTATTTATGTCCCCACTCATCAGCTGTCCTCACTGAACGGTACCTAGAGTCCTGTGCAGCAAGCCCAAAGAGCTTGTCCTCACCTCAGGCCCCATACCCTGTGAGCAGAGGGGACGGCCAGGAAGGTAGTGGCATCCCCGCTCGCCTCCCGTAACCTTGGGTTGTTCCCACCACCTTTGCTGCCTACACCCTTGGGTCCCACACTCTCAGGGGAAAGGCCCATGGCCCTCGGTGTGCCCAGGGAGTGTTGTGCAGGGCCTGTAGGGAACGGGCCTACTGCGTCACTGGGAGCGCTTCCCAAAAGGAGCCGCTGTATGGTCAAGTGATAAACTTGTTGGCGCCCCCACCTGCTGGCCCTGGTACTGGGTGGTTTCTGGTAAGTGGGCTGCTGGGAAGGCAAGACCCCCTTCCTGGTTCTTTGAGGCTGAGGAAGCCCAGCATAGCACTGAGGTATGTGGGTCCACACAAGGTGGGAGCCAAGTCAGAGTCCCAGTCACATTTGTATCAGGATGGCTTAGCCACCACTGAAATAAGCAATAAGTAAGGGCTCCTGGAATTTAAAGACTGGCCAGTCAAGAAAAGCCTAGAAGCTACCTTTCCCTTCTGGAGAGGTGTGACCCTGTCTCTAATGCTGCAGAGGCATCCTGAGACTCTGAAGAGGCGGGAGCAAGCAATGGCCCAGCCCCCAGCACTGGGCTGGCTCCCGAGGACAGTCTGTGTCATATCTCAAACCTACCAGGATGGGCCCGCAGCCACCCCGTGAGCCCTGGGCCGGGGAGGGCAGGTGGTCTTCTGTGACCCCTCCCTTCTGGAGTCTTCGCCTTTGCCATGCTATCTCAAGCCCACAAGATGCTTGCACTGGCTCCACCTCCCACTGTGACAGAGGTCACCCGGCCCATCCAGGTGGCCTCGCCTACCCTGGAGTCAGAGTCTGCAGGAGCACATTTTCTTTCATGTTAAACAGCCACATACCAGTGTTTAAAGACAAAGTGACCTTTCATTTTTCTTTCTTGAAACTTGAGAGGAAGTGATACATACTACTGATTTTTCTTTTTTTTCTTTCTTTTTAAAGAAACAAACTAAATGCATGGCTGCAGAGTGGCAGAGGTGTATATTTTCATACTGTGGGGAAAGTGTGCTGCTTTGGGGAGGGGCTGGAACGCCTGGTTCCTGCCCTGGGCCACTCTTCTAATTGGAGTTGGTGGTGAGACCTGCAGCTGTTCCCTCCTGCCCTGGCTGTGTAGTGCTGGAGCCTGTGCACTTCAGCCGTTTCTACCTTCTGTTGAACCACTTTGATTTGTGGAGAGAGGAAAAAGAAATAGAACTTTTGATAGTGTGGTAAAAGCATTGATTTGAACTATTTTAGTAAAAGGAGTAACAAATAAGATTGTGACAGTGTCTACTTTGAACTAGATAATAAAGGCCTCTTTGTGAGCCTCTGGGCTGGGTGTTATGGTGCTTTTCTCTGCTGTGAGCTGATGGACGGCTGGTCGGAGAGGCAGCTGGCCTCACACTGGACAGACAGTGAAGACCACTCACGGCTGCTCCCAGACCAGGAATGGGAGGGTTTCCAAGCCTGATCCTTCTAGAAGCCTGTGTATCCCAGAACACTGGTTCCTCCAAAGGAGACACAGGACATGAGGCAGATCGTCAGAGGCAGAGAGGTGCTCTGGGAGCTGGAAGGCAGTGCCTGGCGTCCAGTGGGAGGAGGCAGTGGTCTGCATGTCCTTTACTTAGGTCACACACAGACAAACAGGGTAGTTTCAGAACAGATTTTATTTGGATAACTGACTGAAGGATTCTTATTTGTAACCAAGATGGAATTCACAGTATGTTGTTACATTCACGCTTAAAAAATATATCTCTATATACAAGACTTTGCAAAGAGATGTAAACATACATTATTTTCCAAGTACACACCTCCTTTCTCCCTGGAGGGAAGGAGACAGCCATCAAGCAAGGCAGCCTCCTCCAGATGCCGATAGAGGACACAGAGTTACAAGCTAAGTGGGGGCTCGCCTCACCTACTAGGGACCACAGAGAGAAGCCACTGAATGGAAGGAGAACAGCTCCATTGCAGACAGGAGGACACAGCTACCAAAAGTTGAGTTCCCAGGAAAAATAGGCACTGATTTCTAGAGGGTCAGTCACTCCTCCCTGAAGCCATTTAGTGAGCCAATGTGGCTACTTCACATCCTCACTAGTATAAAGTAACCCAGTGCAGGACACAGTCGGCAGCTGAGACGGATGTGGTCACACCACAACAGGCACTGGCCAGGGCACACTGTTTTCATCCCAGGGCCCAGCCCTCCCACACCGTAACTGTCTAACATACACAAGGTACCCTGCTGCTACCCACTCAATTTACTCTTCAAGTTGGTTGGAAAACTCTTGTTTGGAAAAAAAAAAAGAGAGAGAGAGAGAAAAGGCGTCACGTTATCTCATCCAGGCTGCCCGCCCTAGGCCCCCCACAGGCGGCATTCCAGGTGGGGGGATAGGTGGGGGGACAGGGGGCTGCCCTCCAGGGGGAACAGCTGGAGGTGGGTAGCTGGCTGGTGGCAAACCCAAGCCTGGAGGAGGGTGAGGAGGGACTGCATGAGTTGGGGGCAGGCGTGGGGGTGGGGGTGGGAAATTGGGGTTGTAGGTAGGAGGTGGTGGAGGGTATCCTGGGGTAGGGGGGGGAATGGTGGGTGGGGGAAAGGAAGCTGGGGGTGGAGGAACAGGAGGTGGAGGTGGGTTGGGGGGGTAAACATGGGGGTGGTAGGGAAGGTGAGCAGGTGGGCCATAGGCTGGAGGCAGGGCACCATAGGAGGGACCTTCTGTCTTCATCATGGACTGAAGGCTCTGGTAGCCCTCTCCTGACATGTAGGAGCTGGTGGTAGACATCCCAGTTATGTAGCTGGAGGGTGGCGGGGGTGGAGGCCGATGTGGCAATGGTGGGGGCTGGTGCACAGGGGCTGGGTGTGCTGGAGGAGGAATCTGGACTTTGGGGAGGTCACTTGCTTCCACAGGACCAGTTGCTTCAGCCTCACTTAAGGCAGGAGCGAGGGGAGGCTTCCGGTCTGTAGAAGAGAAATGTGTCAGTGCTTAGCCAGATGAATGATGTAGCTACTGCCCCGACTGTTTTGGAGTAGGAAGCCCTGGTGCCAAAAGGGCCAAGCAGCTTTTAGGGACGCCCTGGCCGCGTAACTCTTCAGGGCACCGGGTGACATGCTGCTATCCTCCAAGGCCTTGTTACAGAGGACTGAGGAGTGGCTATCACCTTGTGGCCCACCAAGTCTAGAGGCCATTAGGTCCTGCCCCATCCTACAGACCTTCTACACCTTCCCCGATGACTCTGGGGGAATGACTCAAGCCCACTACACTTCAGATCCAAAGGATGGGCACATGAATGGAGCAGCAGCACTCCTGAGATCTGCAGAGCAGCTCACAGCTATAGGTTTTACTCCCCAACACCTCACAGTAGGCTTTGGCTTGTGATCCCAGAGCCATGGTTGGACCGTTGGAAAATGATACCAGGCATCACACCCCATCACCACCACTACTACTACTACTACTAACACACACACACACACACACACACACACACACACACACACACACACACACACACACACACACTCAAAAATTGTGTCCTGGGCAGAAAACTGGCTTAGGGGTTGAGAGCACTTGTTGCTCTTGCAGAGGACTCAGCTATACACAGCAGCTCATGCCTGTGTCTCTAGTTCCAGGGAGTCCAATGCCACCTTCTCTTTAAAAAAAATTTATTGTTATGTATATGAGTGCTCTATCTGCATATACACCTGCAGGCCAGAAGAGGGCATCAGATCACATCTCTCCAGGTGCCCTCTTCTAACCCCTATGGGGACCAGGCATGTATGTGCTGCACAGACACACATGTGAGCAAAGCACCCATACATGTAAAATAAAATGTCCCTTCACAAGGCTTCTCAGGAGGAGCACCAATCACAGAAGCAAGCCTACTGCTTACAGATGCCCCCTGAAGGGAAGTGAGGGAGGCCATGGAAAACATTTCCTGCTCCCCAAGGAGCCCTGTGTGAAAAGGTGGCTGCTGGCTCCTCACTGGCCAGGTGGGCATGGGATAGTGGTAAAGGTTTCTGCCCAAGCACTAGGGCACAGCCACACCACTGCTTTTCACACGGCTTTAAAACTGGCACCTGCTGTTCCCTGTTCTCACCAAGTTGAAGGCAAACACAGTTTTGGCTTGGCACAGCTATCGGAGGGCCTAGACTGGGATGGTCAGCAGTCACCTTCCTCCCTCAGAAGCCCCTGCAGAGAATCTGCTTGAAGTCTGGCAAATGCTCTTTGGTTCCAGAAGCTAAGTGAGATGTGTGCACGAAGGCATAGCCCCTGAATTCCTCTGGTGTTGCTCCCTGATCACCTGGGTTGTGAACGTGTTTATCCAGCTTTAAGAATATGACCCCTGGGTCACATGTAGGTGGTGCCCACCTTAATCCCAAGAATATGGGAAACTGACATAGAAGGACTTTGATTCAAGACTAGCCTGGGCTCCACAGCAAGATGCAATCTTAAAAAAAAAAAAACAAAAAAAGCAAAAACAAAAAGCAAAACAAAACAAAATCCCCAAAATGAAAAAAATAAACCGTCTACTGCAATCTTTAGCTCTGTCTTGCCCAATCCCCAGAGTATCTGACCCTGATCTATGCTAGGGCAGAGGTTTCAGCTGTGCCCGCTGCTGCCACACAAGGCCCCCAAATGTCTCCTAAGCCTGGTTGTTGACTTTAGCATTTCTTCGGGTCATAGAGCTCTGTCTCTTTCTACCACTGACTCTTCCTCCAATCCTACAAGGCAGCTACTACAGAAGCTTAGGGACCCTGTCTGAGGGAACACCTGTATAGCCTAGGTCACTCATCTGTCTTTGCTGCCACATCTCCTTACAGAAAAGCAATGGTTGTTGGGCAACACTTTCTCCAACCAGGCCTTTCTGGAGCTGATCTGGCTCCTAGGCACTGTTATGTCCTAGGCTGTCTGCAGCCACCTGAGCAGAAATTCCTGTGCTCTGTAGGACCTGACGTATCTATAGTGGCTGCTGCTCACCATAAGTATAAACAGGAACAACTTACTGACTGCCTTGGGCTCCCGACATGTGCCACATCCCACCCAAGCTAAGCACAGCGCTGCGGACCACACTGAGATGCTGTGCCTTCTAAAACAGGAAGGGGTTGTGTTCCACCTAAAACACATTTCCTCTACTCTCACAGCACTTGAGCCTCTGATTGCATGTGGACAGAGAAAGCTCCTTGATAGCTGTTTGCTACAGACATGAGCTCCACAGCTGGGGCCAGTCAGGCACACCAACCACCTGTCAGAGGCACAAAGCCCCTGAGTACACCAGCTCTCCTGCGCCAGTTTCTGAAAAGGAGTACAGGTAAAGAAAGCTATCTGGGAAGCCTCCCAGCCCCATGCACTGCTGAGAACTCTATACACTTTGTTACGCTCCAGTGACTCTGAACAATTGCTCACTCTTCACAACACACCATAAAGACTTTCTGCAACATGAAGCAGGGGAGAGGCTGCAGCCTAAGAGCAACTCTGTCCAGATCTGGATAAACGAACGGTTCTCAGCTCTTAGCATTTTCTCTAAAATTCACTTACCTCATGTAGTCAAGTGTTTCTAGGTGTAGCTGGTCAGAGTGTTCACAACTACAAATACCTAGTACCTAGCTGGTGAACCTAGCAGTTTTTAAGGTTGCTTGCACAGCTAGCTTTGTAGGACCATCCAGATGGACCCTCCAAGATGGTCCCAAAGGCACTGGGGAAGTGGTGTCAGCAGGCTCATACCTGGAGGCGGGTGCGCTGGAGGCAATGGTGGGTGAGTAGCCTCAAGTTTGGGAATTTTAGGTGGTGGTGGTGGTTCTAAAAAGGAAAATTGGATTAAAAAGGCTCCTCACACTCTCATGCAACTAAACCACACAGCAGAGAGTTGTTTGGAGAAAATAGGCACGAGCAAGGCCTCCCAGGAGCAGGAGGAGCGGCAGAACTACCGTGAACCACTAATCCTGTGCAGACACCTCCACAGACAAAGCCAGCTGTCTGCTGTCTGTCAGCATTGGCCACTCTGTCACAAGTCCTTCAACAACCTGATTGGGCATCGAGGGTTCAGAATACAGACAAGCCCTGCACAGCAGAGTCATGTCACCAGCTCCCTGGGTGCTTATAAGACAATCCTTCACGTCTACATCCCACTCTCAAATATGGATTTCCAGCTGGCAGTGTTAGCAGTGCGTGCATTAACTGTGGATAGAGGAGATCTAGAGGCACATGAGGGATGGAGGGGGAAGATGCAGGGCGGACAACACTAATCCAGGTGGAGACAGCAGCACAGCCTTAGCACTATAGCACCACCAGTCCCCACGGTGGTGCCAACTCACTAGAACTAGCAGGCACGAAGCTCATGGCTGACCTTGAGCTCCATCTCTTGTTTGTTTCTGTGGGGCTTCTGTCCTAGAACTTCAGAGCAGCTTGGCTCTGGCTCCTCTTCTGGTCTCTTTCCCACACTGCTGACCACTTTCTCATGGTTTTAGGTCTCCAACACTGGCTGGACTCTGGCCCAGATAGCCGTTCACCCCATCCTCTCCTTCCTCAGCCCGGGGACCATGCCTGTGGAACAGGTGTATCTCCCACCCTTTCCTTGGCTTTAGACATGGTATCACCATGCAGTGGAGGAGCTCAGGGCCCTCCAGCCTCCACTTGCAGAGGGCTGGGATAACAGGCTCAGCTTGCACAAATAACTAAATTTCTAGGCCCCACCTCTTCTCTAGAACCACAGCCCTGACTCTACACTGCATCCCTGGACCCTTTAGTCAGTGCCTTTCTTGATGTCCCCATCCCACCCAAGCTGAGGGAAAGCCACATACTTTTCCAATTGAAAAAGTATAGGCTATGTCACTTCATTTAACATAACTCTTATGCCCTTTTTTACACAGCCTTGAAGTATCACTTCACCTGGAGGCAGAGGCAGGCGGACCTCTGTGAGATCTAGGCCAGCCTGGTCTACATAATGAGTTCCAGGGCAGTTAGAGCTACCTAGTGAGACCCCGTTTCAAAACAAAACAACAAAAAACAAAACCGGAAGTAACAAACAAAAGCCTTGGTGATCTGGTGATTTTGTGCTGACCGTCTCTAGGAAGACAGAAAGGGCTGGCCTGGCCTTAGTGGCTGTGTGACACGCGGTATACCATGTGGGGCTCCCACATCAACAGTGCATCCCAGATGCCCCTTTTCGGTCCTGATGGCCACTGCCAAGGTGTGTGTAGTACCTTTCCACAGCTAACCATTTATCCTACTCATTATTCTACTAATGCTGTCAGGAACCTGACCGCAAATGAGCTCATCTTGCCACTGGCTTGCATGAAAGCCTTCAGCAGCCCCCAACAACCACACAACAACAGAAACAAGTGAAGATGGATGCACGGTGACTGTTGGGAGTGCAGGAAGACTGGCACAGGCAAAGGGTTCTCATTTCCTGTTCTGGAATCCTTCAACTTCTGCTTTCTGCTTCTTCCCAACACTAAAGCGTATTAAGTAACTTGTGAAAAAACAAAACCCTACAAGCATTAAAAAGTGTCCCAGCCTTCTCAAGCAGCTAGGATGAGCACAGCGCCCTGTGCCCTCTGGCTGCCCACAGGTTCTCCTCATTCTTGTCTTCTATGATGAACTTAATTCATCCGTACCCTGCAAAAGTCACTCACTCACGACTATACTGTCATATGGATTTCTAAGCACATATTTTTACTGCCAGCCACGGCTCCACTTACTGACACCTTTTATCAAAGTACAGTCTAAAAACACCCAGTCTGCTGATGAGCAGAGATGACAGCACTCTTGCCGGAAGACAAAGGTAGTCACAGGTTCTATGGCTCTACATCTGAAGGTTGGCAGAGACTAAAGGCTGCTTACCTGAGGCTTTGTTCTCTTCCTTGGGAGAAACTACCTGTTAAGAAAGGAAGCTCAACTGTGAACTGAGCCTGGTTTGGGTGGTAAAGAAGACAGTAGCAGCGGCAGAACATAACTTGCAGGGCACAGTACAGCACCTAGAAGGTCATTTCTGTCCCCTCCCATCCCCATGGGGCCTTTGGGCCCTCTGTGCATGTGATGCCTGGGGGCTTCTGGTGTGAGCTCTGGAGCACAAGAATTCCTCCCCTGGTCAGATTGTTGCCATGGGGGAGATGATGCTCCACCACCAGCAACCCTTATCAATACTCCACACCACACATGAGAACAAGGTCCCAGCGAGTTCCAGAGGCCACTGGGGTAGGAGAAGCAGGGAGGCTGCAACAGAAGGGCAGTGTCCTCCCAGCTCTCGGAGGCCATTAACTTCCAGGCTCCTGGATGGACAGTCTTGACTAAATTTTGGTGGCTCACCTCTTACTTTGGGTGTTCATGGTACCCTTTAAAAATGGGACTAGCAGCAAAGTGTGATGCTGCCAGCTGCGAGCCCACTCACCACAGCACGCTTGGCCTGTCGGGGAGGGCTGGGCTGAGGGGATGGTTTCTTGGGTTGCTGTGCCTGTTGTTGTTGTTGCTGCTGCTGCTGCTGCTGCTGCTGCTGCGCTGACTGCTGTGAGTCTTTCTGCTGAGGCTGGGCCGCTTCTGAGCCTTGAGATGGTTGTGACTGTGGCACCTGTGGCACTTGTGGTGGTGTAGGCTGAAGAGATGGGGGCTGCTGCAGCTGATGAGGAGTGTGATGAGGCATCTGTTGTTTCCCTTGTGAGTAAAGATCCAGGATTTGGTGGCAGATGTCTAAATGAGAGCAACATTACATTTATCACAAATCAACATTTTAAGCCAAATTTTACCTAGTGAAGAAAAAAAAAAAATCACCTCTGATTCTTAAAAGAATAAGCAGCAATTACATCTTGAAATCGCCTGGTCTTTGCTGTGCACAAAACCGGGCTCTATTTTTACCTCATTAAGCTCTGTGCACGGACAAAGAAAAATCATTAGCTAACCTAAAGATGCTATTGAAAAACCACGAAGCTACTGACTTGGGAAAGTCTACTTTCAGGACTTGGGCCTACAGGGAAGAATCAACTAAACATCAACATTCCTAGAAGGAAGCTCTGCATGCTAGGTACCTTCCAGAACGTCAACAGGGACATCTTGAACAAACTGTTCCCACCATCTCCTGTACATGGGCTTGGAGGTCCACTCCTGTATTTCAAATTTGCATAAACGTCCCGCGAGATACATTACTGCGACAGCTATGATCTCTGGTTCCCACTGCAGTGACAGGGTGGTGCAGAGACTGGATCAACAGGGAAAGAAAATAATCATTTGCACTGTGATAGGTAACATTCAAAACAACACACAGAAATTAGATGTCATATTTAGCAACTAGTCAGTTTGCTTAATTATCTACAAGAGACAAAAGCATTACACATTAGAAAAGCAAGTCTTTAAGTGCCCAAGTGAGCTACGGTAAACCATGGTTACCACTGTGCTTTTTAAAGATAGGAACTGCTGCACACTGTGACAGATGAGAGCAGGCCGTGTCGGCTTTCTAGCTGCTGAGAACCCAGACAGTACACTGTCTGCAAATGAACTCTCATGGTTGCTCAAACAGTCTGTAAGTCAGATTCCAGATGCTTCTCTGCAGGCTACTGAGTGCAACTGCCAGCAACCCCAGTCACTGGCTCGCTAGGAACATTTAAAGCTCTGAGGTCATCACTAGAAGTCAAACAGGCTGGAAGCAGTCCAGTGGCCACTCCATTACACTCTTCATCTCCCTCACATCACACCACTGCAACAGGGCGAAAGGAACCTGTGTGGAGAAGCGGCTGACCTGGTCAGCTCTGGGCAGGGTACCTTCCTCTATGTGGGCTAAATGGCCCGTATACCTCTGCATCTTCTCAAACATGAATTCAGCCAACATCTGAACACACATACCTGTCATTTACAAATGTCCACGCCATTTGAACCAACTTCTGAATTTTGTTTTTATCACCTAGAAATGGAGGGGGGAAAAGGTAAATTAGTAATAGAAAAAATAATTCACAGGAAGTGACAAATAGTTACTTAAAATCTATTGTGTGTCAGCACAGCAAAGAGTTTTGTATAGAAAATGGTGACAAAAGACATGGTTCACATCCTACCTCTTGGCATTCTCTACATGACCTGCGCTGAGCCACCATTTATGGGAAATGTCGCTCCAAGGCTAATTTTATTAGTCTATTTTAAATTCTGACTCATTTCCCTGTCTCCTGTCACTTGGCAACAGGATGACAGAACCTGTTTCTGCATAAAGGAAAAGCATTAACAGCTCTATTACTGCACTGTCTAAGTGAGCTACGGCCCGGGTACATTATACACAGAATTTTCTGCTTTTTTTTCTTTTGAGAAACATAATCCTTGTATAGTCAAATAAAAAAGATTTGATGTCAGAAGGAAAACTTTTATACAAACAACTGGGGATGTGGTTGAAAGGTGGAGGACTTGCCCACCACATGCAGACGTCCTGGGTTCCATCCCCAGCAGCACAAGCCCCTCCCCCTCACCTTTGAGCTGCTTTGCGTATTTGAGCAGGAACTGGTATGGATGCTCCACTTGTAAATCAAACTTTATGGTCTGCAGTAAGATCCTCTCCAGCACCATGACTTCTTCCTATGACAGCAAACGGTGGAAGAGTTGGTACAGCCACAGTTCTATTTTAGCATATGTTAACTGCTCCTTCCTACCTCCACTCAGCCTTTTAACATGGCACACAGTGAAAATCTAAAACACTTAAATAGGTGGACAAACTAGTAAAGAGACAACCTAAAAGAAAAAAGAGCAAAAGCCTTCAGAGGCATTATTATGGCAAACATACAAGCCACCCTTAAAACCAGACCTTTAAATTTTGGTTTTTTAAACTTACGTATATGTATGTGCACATGTGGTGGATGTTTGATGGTCAGAGAACAACCATGTGACCCTGGTTCTCTCTACCCATCTTTATGCAGATTTTGAGGGTTGATTTAGGTCCCTAGGTTTGCACAGTAAGCACTGTTACCCACTGAGCCATCTCAATGGCTCCACTTTAGTTTAGAATTTTTGAGGCAGGGCGTCACTCCAGCTCAAGCTGCCCTGGAACTCACTTTGTAGCTCCGGCTGGCCTCAAACTCAGTGATCTCCTCCGTCAGTCTCCCATTGTAGGTGTGATCCACTCTGACAGCTCGACCTTTTATTCACAGATCATTAAAAAATGTGATCCCAAGTCAGGAGTGGCAGCACTCGGGAGGCAGAGGCAGGCAGATCGCTGTAAGTTTGAGGCCAGCCTGGTCTACAAAGTGAGTCCAGGACAGCCAAGGCTACACAGAGAAATCCAGTCTCCAAAAACAAAAACAAAAACAAAAACAAAAACAAAAAAGAAATGTGATCCCCAGCCAGGTGGGATGGCGCCCGCCTTTAATCCCAGCACTTGGGAGGCAGAGGCAGGCAGACTGATCTGAGTTCAAGGCCAGCCTAGTCTACAAAGCAAGTCCAGGACAGCCAAGGCTACACAAAGAAACCCTGCCTCGAACAAACAAACAAACAAGCAAGCAAGCAAGCAAGCAAGCAAGCAAGCAAGCAATCCCCTAGGACCCTCCATTGGCTGCTGACACCGGGCTGCACTGTGCACACAGGCTCTATCATTACCAAGCCTCACTCAGCCCTAAAATATGCTGACTGGTCATCATTCTCCCGGAAACGCCACCTCAAGTCGTAGGGACGTAAAGCCCTTTCCTTTGTTCACCAAGCTCTTGATCCTGCTGCATCGCGATCCAGGGGAGTGAGCGGTCCAGGAATCACCCCTGCTTTCCAAATGCAGGCTCTGCGCATCTCTTGCCATGCACACCTCACTCACTGAGTTTACAGTGACTTGGGAAATGGAGACATTCCCAACTTTATGGAATATCCTGCCGAAATATTTTCAGCTTTGAACAGTTTCAGGTGTTCGGCTTTCTGTAAGACTTATTCTTAAAGAGTCTTACTGTTATACATAGATTCTCTACTCTTCCTG
This sequence comes from Acomys russatus, assembly GCF_903995435.1. Lineage (NCBI taxonomy): Eukaryota > Metazoa > Chordata > Mammalia > Rodentia > Muridae > Acomys > Acomys russatus. The sequence goes on along the minus strand of NC_067137.1, from coordinate 116,228,524 downwards.
TTATCTCTAAACAGGCACTTCCTGAAGTGGACCACCAGACAGCTGATGACGCCTAGCACTTACAGATGCTGTGGGATTAGAGAGGAGGCGTGTTAGGCTGAAACATCTGCCGTCCCCAACTACTGCATGAACACAGGTACTCTGTGGAGAAGACAGGGTGGCTGGTTCTCACCCTGGAGCACTGTGTTGTAGAATGCATTCTCCATCACACGGCAAGTCTGACATTTCTACCCTAGTTTCCCAGTGTTCTCTCCTGAAAGCTTCCTAATACTTTAGAACTTATACGCTGTACTAAAACCTCCTTTTCCTGCCTATTAGTGTCATCAACACTTGTTTTCCAGTGGCATCAACAGTTCTTCTAAACGTAGAAATCATCTTTACCAAGAATGCCAAAGGCTTCCAGGTTGTGGCCCTTTAGGATAACAAAGACAGCCTCATGTCACTCTCCCTGTGTGTTTCAGAAACTCAATCGATGAGGTAATTGCCGGTTTCTCTTAAACACAATTCTTTAGAGACGCTCTCCTCAGCCACTGCTTGCCTGTGCCTCTGGGTGGCTTGCTCTCACAGCATCTTGAAATGATCTTTTATAGCATGTACCACAAATCATGATCAGGTAAACGATTATGGGATTGAAATCTATCCTGCCAGACCATTGTAAAAATCTACTACAGTGAAGACAACACTGCTTTGCAAAGTGTTTTATGTCCAGTGCTTAAGGTAGGGGTTGAAACAAGCATACTACTGAATATTTTAAGTTAGTACTGCCGGGAAAACCAGTTAAAGCAAAGCTAGTATAGGAAGTCCCCCAGCTCACCACTTTACTTTCTTAAATACTTAAACCACCAAAACAATCACTTCAACTCTGCCCAGGGAAAATGTCTGACATGACATCTTTGTACTCTGAAATGGGTACTTCTCTTTGCCTCTTAGCTCCCACATCAGCTCTGGGAGATGGTGCATGACAGACACAAGGAGGCAGCACTGCTTACTCAGTTCTCCTTTTCCTGTTTGTGGTGCTGAAGGTAACGGAGGCGGGGCGCTCCTCCAAGGCACCCCAGAACAGCACACACTAGCTGCTATCATGTACCTTTTGCCCCATGTGGTCTCAGAACTGTGTGACATCTTACCCTAACCCATGTCAGCTACAAGGATCGCTTGCTCTGTGGCCAAGGCTTGGCTGAAGCACTGAAGCACAGGATGACCATGGATAGACAAATCAAAGACGTAAGAGCTCACTGCCCTGTAGAGATCAGATCCATGGACATGGGAAACAGTCTTCACGGGCACATTCTTTAAAAAATAAAATTGCATTTCTGATTTTTGTTAGTTGTAAGTTTTGAGTAGATTCAAACATTTATTAAAAGCATAATTAAATTCAGGGTCAGAATGACCCACAGTGACAACCCTTACAAGCATTAGGGTTAGTCATAGCCACAATGTACAGATGAGCACTCTGGACCTCACTGCTTTGGAAACAGAGAAGACAGTTGTTATGAGGCGGCCTGGTGGGTGAGGGCGCTTGCCATCAAGCCTAACAACCTGAGTTCAACTGGCCTCCACACATGCCTGCCCCACCTCAATAAATAAATATATTGGGGGGTGGGGTGGGGTGGGGGGATGACCACGAGTGGCACCAAGTATCAACTCTCTAACCTTGTTTGAACTAGGATTTTGAGTTTCTTCTAGAACATTAATTTGTCCTTTATTCAACAAGTATCTTGAATGCCTTTGGCTGGAAAGACATAGACAGTCTCTGCTTGCATACTCTTAACAGCTTAGGAGAGGAAAAGGTTATCAGCATGATTATTTGGTAAATATCTATGTAATGGACAGAAAATTAAACTCAAAGTGTAAAGCGAAAGAAGACAATCTAAGTGGCCACTTGTCATTACAGAAAATGGAAAAAAAAAACCAGTGGTTGTTAGCCATTAAAAGGGACAGCAGGCTGAGCTGGCAGAACACAGAGGGTTTGCAGGACCCAGCAAACATATAGCACCATACCATGATAGTGGATCTCATAGTGTATAAAACCAAGCCCCCCCCTTAACACTGGAGTTGGGTGTGTCAACTCTAACTAACACTGCGGTCTGGGCCGATGCTGACAGTAGGAAAGGCTGTGTGTGTGGGGAAAGGGACATAATAATGTTTGGTACATTGTCTTGATTTGGCTGGGAGGCTAAAATTGATCTAAAATCAGTAAAATCTTTGTCTGGCCACTGTGGTCCATGCCTGTAACTCCAGCACCTGGCAGGTAGGCTTTAGCTAGAAGATCAGGGGTTTGAGATGATACACAGTTAGACTCTGGTTCTAATTAAAAAAAAAAAAAAAAAAAAAAAAAAAAAAGCCATGCAGTGGTGGCGCACACCTTTAATCCCAGGACTTGGGAGGCAGAGGCAGGTGGATCTCTGTGAGTTTGAGGCCAACCTGGCACAGAGAAACCCTGTCTTGAAAAACCAAACAACAACAAAAATTCTGGGAAAAAGTAATTCTAAGTTATGGCAACGTTATGAAGGTGTTAGCGAGTGGGAGTAGAGGAAAATGGCCACTGGTCCCTGAAAGCGGCACTGTTATACAATAAAAATGTGTGTAGCTATTGTAACATCATTTGCTGACACTAGCAGGGGCTAGGAGAGGACAAGTTAAAGAGCTTGACCAGTATCGGTCTCTAGAAAGCTAAAATTGTTACAAATATGGTTAACTTCTACATTCTCAAGAAGCAAGGTCAGGTGGTCCAGCAGGCAAAGGGTCCTTGCTTCTGGGCCTGACCACCTGGATGTGATGCCCAGCTCCAGTACGGGTGCAGGGAACCAGCTCCCTCAAGTTGTCTTCTGACCTCCACAGGCATTTACATAAACATACACAAACACAACAGAGAAGCCAACACAACAGCAAGTCTTCTTAAGCCAGAACAAGCCAGCACCCATCCATGTACTGCCATTCTCTCGGGTGCACTCCTGCACATCAGGAGTACTCGGGCAAGCCGAGGCCACATGCCCTCCTCCCCTTACAAAGCCAGGTGCCAGGCGTGGTGGCGCATGCCTTTAATCCCAGCACTCAGGAGGCAGAGGCAGGTGGATCTCTGTGAGTTCGAGGCCAGCCTGGTCTACGAAGTGAGTCTACGACAGCCAAGGCTACACAGAGAGACTCTGTCTCGAAAAAACCAAAAACAAAGCCAGGAAGTTAGGGTTCTTACCTTTGGGTCATCTCCAAACTGTCCGAATTGGACATCATTTAACAAACTACGAGCTGTTTTGATGATATCTTTACATTTTTTTGGCGTTTCTTCTACTTTCCCAGCCAGAAAGAGACAACAAGCTCCTGTCACCTAAAAGAGGAATAAATACAGAGATCCCATGGGGACAACATGAGACTGTTTTGACCTTTACAGGTAGCTAGGCCCCAGTGTCCTATCCTCAGCTCACTGCAAATATCCTAACACTTTAAGAGCCTGAAGCACATGTTACAACCCTAAAAATAAGTGGCTTTGTAAACCAGTTAAAATTTAGTCTTCAGGTTGCAGGGCGTGCGTGCACGTCATTAGTACAGCACTTGCCTAGCGTGCGTGGTGCCCTGGGTTTGAGCCCCTGGCCCGCAACAGTTTTGAAGACAACTGTGTAAGACAACAAAAATAGGTAAAGGAACAAAGTCCTGGGACCAATCCCTCCCTGCTCCAGATGGGAGGACAGCAGCTGGGAGGTGGGCAGCGCCCGCTTTGCAAACAGCAAGTCTGGTCTGTCAAGGCCACACTTGCTTTCCTTCTTGCTGTGATCTCATGTGTGTACCCTGCTCTGTTCCCCAATTTACATGTTGAAACAGATCCCCAGAAGGGTAAGGCTACTGCCCTTCTGAAAGAGGACAGAAGGAAAGGAGTCTGCTTCTCCCTCCCACTACCCGAGGACACAGCAAGAAGGCATACTTGCTATGAAGAGCAGGCTCTTACCAAACCCTCCATCTGTCAACTCCTTGATTTTGAACTTCCGACTTCTAGGACTTAGAGGAATTATATTTCTACTATAAGTTAGTCTAAAGTATTTTGTTTCAACAACACAAGGAGCCAAGCCAAAGTCCTTCCAGTTGCTTCTGGACCCCTTCAAATCTCCACAACATGCTTGTCTTACAATTCCGATTGCAATGGATGTTAGACACTGCCAGTGCCTCCTTTATGACTCTCACAAGCCAACAAGGAAAACAGGTATCAAAGGCTTACCATGGCCTGCCTCAGCTCATTAGTTCACCTTCCCACCCAAGGTCTTTTTTACTTTTTTAATGATATTTTTTCACGTATTAGTATTTTGTCTGCATGTCTGCAGGGGTAACACACATATGCAAGTGCCCACGGAGGCTGGAAGAGGGAGTCATCCTGAAACTGGAGTTCTAGGTGCTGAGAACTGAAATGGGGTCCTCTGTAAGAGCAGCATGTACTTTTAGCCAGCAAGTGGAGCTCCCGACTGACTCGCCGTCATACTGTATGCCTTCTGTGTCGCTCAAGTTGTTTCTTTTAGACTGCTTTGCTAGCCCATCTCAGCCCCTGTACATTGGAAACAGCTTTCTCTAGGACTCTTCCCCTTGCATGGCCTGCTTCCTGGGTATGATTACTATTTCCCTTGAGTATTATAGCCCTGTCTGTACAACTCAGTTATGGCCTTACTTAAACGCAAGTTTACCTTGGGAAAGCAAACAAACAAGTAAACTGCTAAAGTATAAGATGACTGTGGTTCATATTGACTCACACAAAAAAGATTTCAACAAGGTTAACTAGAAAAAACAAAATTCAAAATGGAATTTATTTATGTACAGCATGTACCACATAAAAACATTTTCTGGAAAATAAGATGAAAAGACCCAGTAGCGATCATCTCCAGTAAGTGGAAACAGCAGCACGTCAGAGTTTACTTACGTATCTTGGGAACTGCTTGAAGGAATGAAACATATAGAATCGATGAAAATAAATGATTCCAGTTGCCAGGGTGTCATAATGTCTGTTGTTCTGGTTAAGGCTTTGGCTAGGAATGGCTACAAGTTATTTTCTTAGCTAACTCAGAAAGGCAATAAAGACAGACAACATCAACAAAATTAGCCATCAAGTAAACAGATGGGAATCATAGAGCCTCAGAATTTTAGTGCTCAGAGTGAGGCCTGACAAACTTAAGCTGCGATTTTTTTTTCTTCCCTGAGACAGGCTTTCTCTGTGTAGCCCTGGCTGTACTAGAATTCGTCTGTCACCAGGCTGGCCTCAAATGCAGAGATTCACCTGCCTCTGCCTACTGACTGCTGGGATTAAAGGTGTGCTGCTGCACCACCATCACCACCAATGCCCAGCTCAGCTTGAGCTGTGATCTTAATGGGGTTCGCTTTCTTCCTGGGTGGCCATCTGTTCAACAGCTGAGTCTACACATTGAAATCATAAGCCAGAGACAGAAGAATTCCCTCAACAGCCAATTAGACAACTTCTACTTCAAAGGTACTAAGAAAGACCTGTGCTAGTGCAGACGTGTGACTGCTAATCTAATTCTTGCTGGTAGAGAGCTTATTTACAATACGTCCCACAGAGACTCAGGATACAACCCTAAACGTGTGCCCACATCAAAGATGAAGCGAGCACCCTCTCGGCGGTACCGGGCCTCAGTGGCTGGATCAAGTCCTTCAAGTTGTGAGGGTGTATGCGCCAAGTCCTTCTTATCCCAGTACCAACATGGTTTTGTGTGGTCCAGGTTTGCTGACGTGATTGAAGGGCTTGAATTTTCTTTGTTCTCCTTCATTTATTGAAGTAGCCTTGTTTTTCCCAAAAGGGCCTCTGGAATGTTGCAATCCTAAGAGGAAGAAGAAAAGATGCAAACTGTAACAGATGCCACACCACTAATAATTCCAATCACAAGTCATCTGCAAGCACAGGACATGGCTGACACAGGACCCCTCACCCCCTGCCCCCCACTGCTACTGACCGCTAGTTAGAAGTTCAGGGCACTCACCCCAAAGGCCAGTTCGACACATCCTAATGGCTCCAGTACCAGTCAATCTGAGTCAAGGGCAGCTTAGGACAGCGTCCCATACCCTGAGTCTAAAGGGTTAGAGCTAAACATAATTTTGGAGGAAACTAAGTACTCACTCTGTTTCCTTCCTGCCTTTTCCACTCACGTAGAGCCTCTGCTGCTGGATTAGATTCCATTCCTCAGTACAACCTACACCTGTCTGACACCCGTGTCATGCTCCCACACCTCTACCACTAGCACCCACTGGTCACATTTCCCGGCTTTTACTTTGTTTTCACTTATGAATGCCACAGGATGGTTTAACTCACACCTACACAAATCTCTGGCCTGTGTGGCTGTAGAACTGTGGGGAGTGGGTCAAAAGTGGTCCACACGGAAGCGTCTCATTTAGATCTTTTGCTTTTGTCCCACTCAGACCCTCTAAAAGTCCCAGGCTGACAGAAAATGGAAACCAGGCACCACAAGTCGACGCCTTGTAAAGTGGCTCAGAAGCAGCATTTTCACCCTGGCAGCAGAAGAGTTCCAAACAAGGTAGTAGAGCTGGCAGTCAAGTGAGCAAAAACCCTGTTATAGGCTCAGGCCAGAGGCCCTCTATCACGTCCAGAGGCCTTTCTTCAGGGCTTGTCGCATTTCTTGAGGGAAAGCTGACACGGTGGGGCAGAACATTCTGCTCCCAGCACCTGGCTGTTCTAATGGGAATCTAATCTTTGCTCCAGCAGGAAGAATTAAGCAGCTGGAGAGCACATCTGTTCGAGCGGATCATTTCCATGTTAGTGTGGGGCTGATTAGTGATTTAGCTAAGAAAACCTCAGAAACCATTTTCCTGAAATATCTTTCTCACCTTCTGCACTGGCAAACTCCAAAACATTAGCAATTTACTGCTGGCAGGGCTGGGAGAAGCTAGTGGCCTCCCAAGTTGCCAGTCTGGAGTACAAAATGCTACAAGTATCACAGAGAGGAAGCCGGCAATATCCAACAAAGACACATGCATTTGCTCTTTGACCTAGCAGACCCACTGCTAGGAATCTTCCTGGACACACCAGCCCATACATGCAAACTTGTGCACAAAATTACTCACAGCAGGGTCATTTCCAAGGACAACTCACAAACATGAAGAAGAAAAACAGGATCTGGAGAGATGACTCAGTAGTTAAGACCACTAGCTGTTGTTCCGTAAAACCGGGATTCAAGTCCCAGTACTTAACACTATCTAATTTCAGTTCCAGGAGATCCAAAGCCCTCTTCTGGCCTCTTTGGGCACTGCATGCATGTGGTGCACAGACACACATCAAGGCAAACACTCATACACATAAAATAAAAATAAAATTTCAAAAAGAGAAAAGGTTGATTGTAAAATAAAGAACAAACAACACAAGTGTACACTGTTAAATCTATAAATAAAATAGACCAATCTGCTAGCACTGATAATAACTACTATTTTAAAAAGGAACTTTATCTTAAAATGCTGCAACTCAGCGCTACTAAGAACCTGCTGCTGTGTACTTTGTGACACGATGCAAGACTGAATAAACACACCTGTCTACCTACGTAGTATCCTTGCACTCCAGGCATCACCTGTACCTGACCATGCCTTTAGACCCAAGTTCCAGCTCACAGTAAGTGGTGGGAGCAAGTTAAGTGGTACAAGGTGGGGGTGTTTGACAAGAAAAACGACTTGAGGGCAGGGCACGCCGACACACCTTTAACGCCAGCAGTCAGAAGACAGAGGTGGATCTCTTGTGAATTTGAGGCCAGCCTAGTCTATATAGTGAGTTCTAGGACTACACAGAGACCCTGCCTCAATCAAACAAAAACAAAATTAAAAACATGATTTGGGCTCTTTAAAAATGTTAATATCATAAGAAGACAAAATGACAGGAGAGAGAGGCAAGTAAACAAATGCAATGTATAGGCCTTGATTAAATGCTGTTTTATTAAGCTATTAAAGAAAAATTGGACATTTAGGGAAATTTAAAGTATGGACTTTGTATGGAGGATAATAGAGAATTGCTATTATTTGTTAGGACAAGACATTTTTACTATATTGTAATCGCAAGGATATAGAGCCAAAGCATTTCAGGGGAAGTGCCATGCAACACACTTTCAGTTTGGCTGAAACACAAACACACAGCCAACAAAGCAAAACACCCACATGTGTCAGTGCTGGCCAGAGTTAACAAGTAGTCCTAGCAGTAGTCTAGATCCAATGATAAGTCAGGGAGGCAATCCAATGACTACCTGGGCGGGGCAGTCCTTACACTAGCCTGGAACCCCTGAGTAGCCAAGGAACACCTGCACACGTGTGTGCAGCGGGTTGTAAATAAACCACTTAAACTGAAGCACAGCATCCAAAAGAAAAAGTGCAGCACTGGTGCGAGCCACAACTACCTACTCTCCGCACCCCTCTCCTAGCCACAGAGGTCATCACTAAAAAGAAGCACCCCCTGAGGAGGAGCTCAAGGAAGCGGGAGGAAGTAGCCCTTGAATGAGGATCGTGGAGCAGCTTCACATCTATGACAAGTAGCAGGCATAGGGAGGGCACAGCTGGGCTGGGAAATGAGCCAGTGGGGAGATAAGGCTGGAGAAATGTCACAGCACATGTGAAAACCCATACTCATTCAGGTCTATAGTAGCTTGATGTCACCGGCCACATTTCATATCAACAGTGCCCCAATAGTCCTAACTGGGTACTCACTAGACTTCATTTATTAGTGTGACTTTAGAAAGCAGTTTATACAACAGTGAGCATCAAAGACTGGTATTCACATAGTCCTTATAGTCTTCTGGCTTGGAGCTGGCTATGTAGCCCAGTCTTCCCGTTTTAGCCTTCCAAGTGTGTACCACCAGACTTTACACAATATTTTTTTTTTCCTTTCCTTTTTTCTTCCTATTTCTTCCACCCCAACCCCCCTGCCCCCCTTCTTTCTCTTTTCTTCGAGACAGTGTCTCCTTAAAGGGACCTGATTGTCCTGGAACTCACTATGTAGACCAGGCTGGCCTCCAACTCAGAGATCCACCTGTCTGCCTCCCAAGTGTTGGGATTAAAGGTGTGTGCCACCACACCTGGCTTTTGTTTTGATTGTTTCAAGTCTCTTATGTTATTTTACTGTATACTTTTAATTTAATTTCAAACTGTGTGTGTGTGTGATGAGGGGGGTGGTGTTAACAGTTTTTGGCTATGAAGCTATGGTCTAGATACTTTGTAGGCCACAGTTCAAAATTTTTCAGTAACCATGCTACCCACTGTTTTGTGAGTCTCAGAATTTATGAGCGAATTTGAAGTTAATGGAGCCAAAGAGGCAGCAAACAGCACACAGAGTTAGCAAGTAGATTAGATAGAGGTCTGATTTGCTGACTCTTGCCTAAGATAATGCATTTTCTCAATCTGCACTCTATTTTGTTTCTATAACTGCAGCACTGCATTGTAGAACACTTTTGTCAAGACAGGTCTTCATCTCATAGAGCTGAGAGTCTGTAAACTGAACCATTTTTAGTAGTTACACTTTGTCAGTTTGGTTCTATTCTCTCTGCCTTTACAAAGTAAGGATGTAGCTTATTGGTAGAATGTCTAGTATGCCAAGGATCTAGACTCAGCTCTTAGCACTGCAAAGAAAAAGAAAATCTCAGATTCACCTAGCATGCTACTTGTTTTTACTACACGGTCTGTGCATTTATTAACTTGAGAAGCACAATTCTTAAGAAAGACTGTAAGTGTCTGTGTCTGTGTGTGGGAATGTGCAGGTGCCAGCAGAGGCCAGAGGCTAGAATTAACAGGTGGCTGAGAACCATCTGACCTGGGTGCTGGGAACCAAACCCCAATTCTCTGCAAGAGAAGTATGCGTTTTTTTCTTTTCTTTTACTACTTCCTTTCTGCAGAAAAGTTTTGTTTGTTTTAATGTGTGTGGGTGCTTTGCCTGCATGTATGTCTGTGTACCATGTGTATGCCTGGTACTCTAGGGGGTCAGAAGAGAGGGTCAGATCTCTGAGATTAGAGTTACACACATTTGTGAGCCACCATGTGGGTGCTAAAAATCGAACCTGGGACATCTGGAAGATGGCCAGTGCTCTTAACCGCTGAGCTAGCTCTCCAGCTCCCAGAATGCAGTCTTAACTTTTGAGGTATTGCTCCAGCAGGGGTAACCATGGGTCTTAGATACTTTGTTTGTGATTCAAATATTAATCAGAGTAAGGGCAAGACCAGAGCCCCATAGCTTACCTCTGAAGATCTTTCTTCAGGATAACATCAACCTGCCAATTAATAAGTCTGGATTAGTTATATGAACACAATCAATCCAACTGTGCAGCTGGTCTTTGCTATTTTATGGGCTCTTCTTTTTCCCACCTTTTCACCCCTGGTTTTAACCCCAAACACCAGACAGGAGAGAAACAAGAATAGAGAGGAGAGTGGAATTAGGAAAATCCCTGAATCGAATTTCTTTCCTTTAGTTTCTTCTTTGACCATGGCTACCAACAAAGTACAACCAACCCCCCCTAAACGACCACCAACCACTGATCCTGCCTCTCAGGGCCCTCACACTTATATACCCCCTGAAAAGTTCCCAGAACTTTAAATGTCACACAATCACAGAAATTATCTGTAGCTGGAAAAACATGCTCCTGTTAGAGCACAAGGCAAGTCATAGTCAGCTTCTGCAAAGCTGCACCACACCGCTTCACCTGGGATTAAAATGAAAGCACGTTCTTACCACTACACAATTGCATCCTATTTAACACCTTGTACCTGATTTTTGCCTAAATGAAACCTAATGTACTTATGTCCAGCAGCCTCCTGTTTACAGTGGAGCATGTGTGGGTGTGGTCTTCTGTGTGGCCTATGTAAAGGCCAGAGGATGACTTAAGGGTATCTTCCTCAATCTTATTTTTTGAGACAGAGTTTCTCAATGAACACAGAGAACAGTTTCAGCTTGGTGGGCTGGCCAGCCAGTGATGCAGCAGGATCCATCTGTCTCTTGGCACTGGAGAGGCCCATGAGGCCCAGCTTTTTATATGGGTGCTAGGGGTCTCAACTCTGGTTTTTTTTTTTTTTTTTTCAAATTTTTTGAGACAGGGTTTCTCTATGTAGCCTTGGCTGTCCTGGACTCGCTTTGTAGCCTAGGCTGGCCTCGAACTCACACCTGCCTCTGCCTCCCGAGTGCTGGGATTAAAGGCCTGCGCCACCACGCCCGGCTTCAACTCTGGTCTTTGTGCTTGTATAGAAAATGCTTTATCCACAGAGCTTTCTGTCCAGTCCTAGTTTTTGGCATGTATTTATGTGTCTATCACATGTATACAGGTGCCAGTAGAGGGTACTGGATTTCCTGTCATGGGTGTTCAGGAATGAAGCTGACATGCTCCAAAAGAACAGCAAGTACTCTCAGTTGCTAAGTCATCTCTCTAGCCCTAGCTCCATGCTCTAGCAACAACAACAAAATGTAATCTGTATCACTTAGCTTTTTTCTTTGTGAAGTCTGATTAATCAGTGTGGGAAGGATTGTAAGCTTTATCCAGGTGAAGACCTTTAAAAACAACACGGACATCCCATTGAGATTGACATTGTGATAGACTTAATAGAGCCATCCTGGCCCTAGAATTCAGGAAACAGACTCTGGCTGGGCTATTGTGTTTTTAATCGAATGTCGATAGGAGGAGGGAGCCAAAGAGGATCGACATTGCACAGGAGAGAGAGAGAGAGACAAAGGCGGAGAGGAGAGGCTGCAGGCACGTGGATTGAGGAGACACCAGCTCACAGACCAGAGCCACCTGGGGATCCATCCCAGATACCAGAAGGTTTATTCTTGTTTCCTTTTGACCTTCTTTCCCTCTTGTATAGGATAGTTGGGTTGTAAATGTCTAATTGTTAAGAGACATAGCCAGCAAATCAGCTCTTACAAAGAGATAGCTGATCTCTAAGAAAATTCCACACATACACCAGCCTCTACTGCAGTCCTCCGTCGTTAACTATATTTGTGGGACGTCTCAAAAGCTCTGAACAATGATGTTACAACATTGAAATCACTCTGTAATGTAAATGCTATGCAATTTATATGATTTTAAGAATATGAATTAGATTTAACCCAACTAGGTATTGCTTACAATTTTTTCAAAATGTACATTCTTTGAATGGAATTCCTCCTGTCTTTACCCATGCGTAAAGACCACGGGCAGAGAACTCTTTTTACATACATGGTGAACTCATTGCAGTCAAGCATCATCTCCTAACACAGCTCACCCATTTTATGTCAATATCACGATCAACTAACAATATGCTTGCACAGTACACGGAAACACGGATATAAGACAAAAGGAGAAAACCACTAAAACCAACTCTACTCATTGCAGGTAATTAGTGACTTATCGTCAATTATTTAGCAAACACGGGTCTCGGCGACACCAACAACTTCTCGCTCTCTGGTGTTTTGAGGACAGGGTGTCTTTATGTAGTGCTGGTTGTCCTGGAACTCGATGTGTAGACAAGACCGGCCTTGAACTCAGAGGTCCTCTGTCTCTTGAGTGCTGGGATTAATGTGTGCCCAGCTAACACTAACAGCTTGAATCAAAATGTTTACCAACAATACTAAGGCCATCACCCATCTATTATAATTCCTTCAGCAATACAGTTTACTAAGTGTCATATAATGCTCTAGGTATTGGTGCTTGAAATCTCTCAACTTTCATGGAATCATTTTTTGTTTGATACTTTATTTACTTAACTCTCTCACACACAAACTGTAAATTCTTATAGTTGGTCATTTAATAAATATACGTTCTGTATCTGCCACATACCAGCCACTTCATCAGGAATGTCCTAGAAATAACTCCAGAAAAATTCAAGGAAGCACCCATCTCTCCCTGTGTGTATCTTCATACATTAAAAAAAAAAAAAAAAAAAAAAAAAAAAAAAAAACCAGGCGTGCAAACAAAACCATACCCTGTGCAGCAGGTAGCAGGCGGAAAGCATTTACACCAGTTGCACCAGTGTCAGCTACCTGCTAGGTGTCTCATGCATTCCCAAACCCCTTTCACTTAACTGTCCAAGAATCTGACAAAAACCTACAGGGTTTTGTGACTCTCTCAAGGTCAAGCTGGAAGAGTCTGGATGTGAAGCAGGCCCCGTTATTGGCACAGGAAATGCATCCAACCAGTGCAACTGTAATACACGCCCAAAATCCCAAAATGCTGCCCAATTATTCTTTAAAAAACAATGTAAGTCAAGATATCACCAGAGTCAAGTTTGTCTTAAAAACATAAAAGCCAGCCTTTAGCCCAGACTCATGGCAGATGCCCTTTAACCCCAGCACTCTGGAGGCAGAAGGATCTCTTTGAGCTGAAGGCCAGCCTGGTTTACCAAGTGAGTTGCACACCAGCTAGGGTTATGTAGGGAGACCTTGTCTTAAAAAAAAAAAAAAAAAAAAGCCAGTCTGTAGTAACTGATCTTAAACATTGGATGGTTTACGGAAAGCTCCATTTTTACTGACAGTTCAAAGTTAAGAACAAACCCCAAATATTTCTGCAAGCTAAACAGTTTAAAACGTTTTCTGAGGCCGGGCGTGGTGGTGCACTTGGGAGGCAGAGGCAGGTGGATCTCTGTGAGTTCGAGGCCATCCTGATCTACAAAACGAGTCCAGGACAGCCAAGGCTACATAGAGAAACCCTGTCTCGAAAAACCAAAAACCAAATAAACACACACACACACACAAACAAAAAAACCAAAACCCAAAACAAACAAACAAAAAAACCCAAAACTCCAAACAAACCAAAACAAACAAAAGAAACCCCCCCAAAAAAGTTTTCAGATAAGCATATAGATGTATTTCTCAATTTCTAAAGATCAATTTCCCCTAACTACAAGCCGAACCAAACACCCAGGAGAGGACGGTGTCTGGGTATGAACTAGTCTTCCTGAGTAAGTCCCTTTTCTTCATTCCTGGCCCTACCCTTGTGTTCCATGGTCCAGAAGTCACGAACACTCTACAAAGTCTCAATCCTAATTAACGGAGGGATCCGCAAGCCGCCAGAAAGTAGAGATGACCGGGTCAGTCCGCAGCAGGGTATGTACGTGTGAGCCTCTTCCCTTTTCCTCACCTACTAGAAGCCCCCAAATTGTAATCATCTTCTTCTAGGAGGTCGGCTACCAGTTCTGGACTTTAGTGGTGCACCCCGGGGCGGCAGACCCTCTCCCCAAGCACCTTCGCCTCCAACCCGGCGTCGCCTGCTAATTTCAACGAGAGGCAGGGGTGAAAGGAAGGAGGGGCGGCGGCATCCGGGAAGTGAGACCCTCCCAGAGAACCCAGACAGCTGCAATTATACCCTATATGGATAACTAGGTGCGCGGAAGGTGGGCGGCGCTGCCCCGAAGTCGGCTAGACACTCACCCTTCGCCTCAGGCAAACCCCTTAGCGACGTCTCTCCTTCCTGACAGCAGCCATCTTGGATGTGGAAGGTCGGGGTTACGTACGTCATCACCCTGCGTCTCGTGACGTTTTAAGCGACTGGAGGGGCGGCGAAAGTCAGGTGCCCGTCAACCAATTAGAAGAGACTAAAGCTAAAAAAAAAAAAAAGTAGCAAGGCTCTTTTCGCCTCTCCCCCCACCCTGCGTCTCTGTGGACTGACGCCTGTAGGGGGAGAGGTGAGGGGAGGGTGAGGGGAGTAGGGGGGTTGGGGGGGAAGAAACCACCTCCCATTCGCCCCGCCCCTTTGGCGAAAGGGTGTTCGGGAGCAACCGAACCTGTTAACGGAACTTGGGCCAGGAGGCGGAGCCAAGGTGCCCGTCGTTCAATCACAGCGCCAGCGTGAGCGAGAACTAACCAATAGCGTCGTGGGATCTGGCTCCACCCCCTTGTTACCGCTGTCCAATGACTGAGCAGTACCCCTCACTGAAAGGGCGGCTGGGCGGCGGGGCGGGGCTGCGCCGAGGCGTGTGCTGTGCGGGCCAATGAACGGCGGCGGCAGCCCCAGGGTGGGCGGAGCCTAGGGGGCGGGCGGAGCCGGGTTGGGCCTGGGCGGCGGGGCTGTCTCTGGCCGCCGTCCCGCCCCTCCCGTCCGGCCGCCGCCGCCGCCACCGCCGCCGCCTGGGGGTTGGTTGAGGCGGACGGTGGGGTCCCGGCCGGAGTGTTGGCGCCGCCGCTGCGCGTAGGCGAGGCGGGCAGGTGAGTGCGGGCGGCAGGTTCCCGCGTGCGGCCCGCGGGCTTGAGGGGACGGGGTTCGGCCGCTCCTGACGCCGTGAGGCCGACCGGGCGGGCGCCCGAGGTCCGGTGGACGGCGACGGCCGAGCTCTCGGGGGCCGGGGCGGCTGCGGGCTCCGAGGCCCTGCCGGCCTGTGCCCGAGGGGTCTAGTGTGTGTCCGCAGCCTCCCTCGATCACCGGGACCCCCGGCCGGCGGCAGGTGCAGGGCGCGGCCTGGGCGCGGCCTGGGCGCCGCCCTCGGGTGCGGCCAGGGCCCGGTGCTCGCGCGGGGCGCTGGGACTGCGCGCGGCGGGCTGCTAGCCTCGGTTTCCTTCCTCCGGCGGCGGGCGCACGCGGCGTGGGGCCGAGGCGCCTCTCCCAGCAGCTCTCTCCGTTGCCCACCGAGAGCCCGGCCCCCCGCGCCTTGTCCTCCACTGCCCGGTTCGCGAAGGCAGGCGTAGAAAATGGGTCATGTTTCTTCCCACGCGCCCCGGGCCGAGGGCCGCAGGAGACCGGCTCGCTGAGAGGGAGAAGCGTTCAGTGCTCGTGGAGTTTGCCGTTCCGGTTTTCAACTCTTCCTTCTCGCGTCTCCAGCCCGGGGATGCCCCTCTGCCCCCTCTCCCCGCTTGCCACTCTCGGGGAAGGAGCTGATTAGTGACGTGCGCCACTGGCTGCGGGGAGCCTTACCCCCCGCCACGCCGCCGTGTCTGTGAGAGGCCCTTTGGAGCCTTTCAGAAGTGTGCACGCGGTGACGAGGATGACTTGTGGCGTGTTGTATTCCATTTCTAAACGAACACGGTGTTGTTTCCGAAGTAAAAACGCTTACCAGGATGTTGACAATCACTTTGCCTTGCAGACCCTCAGAAGAGCTGAGGTTTTAGTGACGGGTGAAACACAACTGCAGCCAGGAAGGCTGAGGCAGGGGATCGTGAATTCTAGTCCTGCCGGAGCTGCGTAGGGAGACCCTTTGGAAAGCACACATACACTAAAACCAGAACTGGACACTTGAAAAATGGTTTGGTTTTTTTTTAATATGTAAATGATGCCCCTTTCATTTTTTTCCCTTTAAAAGTGATATTGGAGGTATCTTAAAAATGGGTTTTAAACAGTGATAGTCTTGGGGAGTTTTAAGTGAATGCGCCCTGAAAATAAATACAGCAGTATAAAAGGACATTTCCTTTCCAAGTTGAAGTTTGTCCAGAGTTAGTGAAACCGTTACCTACAGTGTGTATGTGGGCTACTACCTGTGGAGACCCACTTTATAGATTGGTCTCTGGGGTGCTGTGATTGATATTTTGGTGGAATTCCAGCCATTTGTGGAATGGGTTTTCTTTGGCTTAAGAAAGCAGTTTACACCGGGTGTCGTGGCGCACGCCTTTAAATCCCAGCACTCAGGAGGCAGAGGCAGGCGGATCGCTGTGAGTTCTAGGCCAGCCTGGTCTACAAAGCAAGTCCAGGACAGCCAAGGCTACACAGAGAGACCCTGTCTCGAAAAACCGAAAAAAAAAAAAAAAAGAAAGAAAGAAAACAAAACAGTTTGCAAAGCCAAGTTCTGAAAAGCTACAGAAAAACTTTTCTGGGACTCCAAACAACCTTGGTCTTTATCCCTCTATCTCTCTTTTCCTCTGTGTACTCCTCTTGCTTGAGATCTTCTTAATATCTGGATGTGGAACTCTAGTCCACTTGGAGGGAAGTGGTTGCTGCGGTTGCTGCCCCGCCTCCACCCCGTGCAAACATGTCAGTGGAGTGATGTTGGGCTTGAAGATTCAAGTGCTTGAGCTGATGTGGGCTCTAGCAGTGAGAGTTTCCTTTCCTTTTCTGTTGCTAACTGACCAGTAGAATTCTAGGAAAGAAATGCTGTTAGCAGGGCTTTGTGGCATGGCTAACAGTAGCTCTAGCTACTCAGGGGTGAGGATATAGCTCAGTGATAGAGTGCTTGCTTACTGTGTGAGAAGGCCTCAGTTTCATCTTCAGTATTACACACATGAAAATGTTAACTGTCTTTTGTGTGTGATGCATATTTAGGCCAAATTTAAAGATAATTAAGTAATTTCTTTAGAAGCCATGTGGCACTTTGTAATAAGAAAATGATGAGGTTATATTCAGGGTTTTTGTTGTTGTTCTGAAGGTCAACCACTAGAAAACTGTTTCTGTGTTCAGGGCTGTGATGAACAGTCAGCAGCTTTCTAAACCTTGATCACACCGAAAAGAGAATGACAGAGATGACCGTGCTCAACAAAGTAGCAACAGGAGCACAGGGAGCCTGTGTAGCAAATGTAGTAGTCCCCCACGTCCACAGAGGATCCCAGCCTTCACTGCTTCAGCATAGATATGCATTGGGGTGGTGTTTGCATCTAACCCTCACACTAACATCATTCATAGTTTGGCTTGTCTGCTCCTTACTTCCAATACCTATTACAATGTCCCTGCTGTGCAGATAGTTGTTACACTATCCTTCAGGGAGTGGTCACCAGAAGAGGTTCATGCTTAGTAAGGGTGAGGTTCCCTTCCCTTGCATAGTTCCATCTGCAGTTGGTTGAATCTGCAATAGAAGGTCAGATAAAGGAGAGTAGCTAATTGACGCTGTATGGAATTTTGGTAAAAATGTGAGTGAAACATACTATGGCTCCTGCAAGCAGCCTGAGGCTTTCCACGTTTCTGAACATTTTAGTTACAAAACCTGTTTCAGTTTGACTCAAAAGTAGCTGTTAGAAATGTAACTATTTCTTTTTTTTTTTTTAAATTTATTTATTTTTATTTTATGTACATTGGTGTTTTGACTGCATGGACATCTGTGTGAGGGTGTCAGATCCCCTGAAACAGGAGTTACAGACAGTTGTGAGCTGCCATGCGAGTGCTGGGAATTGAACTTGGGTCCTTAACTGCGGAGCCATCTCTCCAGCCCCATGGAATGTAACTATTTCTTTGTTGTGTTTTCTTTGATGGAAAGTTCCCTGTCTTTAGAAAATGGTGGCCTGCTCTTGGCTACAGAGCATGGCGATTTAGCAGACAAATTTTAGTGTGTTTAAATCCCAGGAATGGAGACATGCTGTGCTGTTTTGAAGAAGCAGAGGAACCATTATTAAAATTATATTATGTGAACACAACAGTGACTATATTGTTCTGATTTCCTTTGGGAATGCTGTGGCCAGTTTTTTGTTCTCTCAATTAGCTTACAGTTTTCACTGTTATATTGGGACTCACTTTCTGTTAGAGAGGAATGTTTGAAATTGTGTGTCCTTTTCCTTCTGCTACCGTGAGACCAACTCATTCTGATTTGCAGTCAACCACACTTGAGATTATTAATTATATATAGTAAAGCTCTCTTACTTTTCTGGTTTTCTAGTTTGCACCTTTGTTGTCTTATTTGGCAAAATCAGTTTCTTACATTGGTTTTAACTTTATCCTTATTTTGTTCTTAAAATTGGAGTTGTTAATGGCTTGGAAATGAAAATATCATTCATTCTACAGTAATTTTTTTGCTTGGTTAAACATTCTAACTTTTTAATTTTTTAAATTTATTTTTAGAAAAAGTGTGTGTGTGTGTTTGTGTGTGTGTGTGTATGTTTTGTGCCTCAATGTTTGTGTGTGTGTTGTGCCTGAGTGTATATTCCTGGGCTCATGAAGGTCAGAAAAAAGAATTACCTTGAACTGGATTTGCCATGTGATTGGGCTGCCAGATGTGAGTGTCAGGAATCAGATTTAGGTCCTCTTAAAGAGCATGAAGTGCTTGTTCTTAATTAAGTAGCCATCTCTCCATCTCCTTATTGATACATTTAATATATTTTTCTATTACAAAGAAGTTGAACCCGGTAGTGGAAAGCACTAGGGAGGCAGAGGCAGGTGGGTCTCTGTGAGTTCGAGGCCAGTCTGGTCTACAAAGCCAGTCCAGGACAGGCAGGGCTACGCAGAGAAACCCTGTGTGTGTGGGTGTTTTTAAGTATATTATATTTTAAAGTATATTTTATATATATATATATATATATATATATATACTTAAGTATATATAATATATATAAAGTATATGATATTTTTAAGTATATTAATAGTCTTATGAAAAAGAACCTTCAATTAAAAGAATATGCAATAGTAGAAAGTGTGTGTGTGTGTGTGTGTGTGTGTGTGTGTGTGTGTGTGTGTGTTGTTTGGTAACTTAAGCCAGAGATGAACCTCATAGGCCTCATTTCCACTTTGGGGTCTACTCTAGATTTTGGAAATAAACACATAAGACTAGTAGTACAAACAGAAGTGTTGACAAGGTTCAAGTGAAAAAAAAATGGGATAAAATAATTACGTACAAAATTCAGTATGAAAGACTTAGAAAGTCTTTCTTTTCTTATTTAAAATACTTTCCCAGCAGTTTCCTGTCAGTGGAGACAGGGTTTCTGCTGAAGTTAGGCCTCTGAAAGGAAACTGAGTGATTTCTGATTACCAGACCAAAGTGAATGTTTAACCTTTGGCAAGTATCACCTCAGTAATGGGCTTAGGAGAGAGGAAAGACAGGCGAATAGAGTCAAAGAAATGTTTTTAATAGTCTGTACTGAGGCATAAAGGCTGTCTAGAGAACACAGTGATTGGATGTCTACAGTAGCTTTCATACAGTTTTTTCTTTTATTGACAGGTAAAAATTGCATATGCCTAGAACTCAGTAATACTTGGTATTTTAGGGTTATCAACTGTCTGTGTAGACTTGGCTGTCCTGAACTCACTTTGTAGACCAGGCTGCCCTTAAACTCAGTGATCTTCTTACCTTTGCCTCCCAAGTGCTAGGATTAAAGGTGTGTGCTACTATGCCTGGCTGCTTCTGCAGTTTTTTGACCTGTTAAAAACAACATCAATTATAGAGATGGAGGTAAGATTTTTCTGACTCGGGGAAGCTCCTTTTAAGTTTTGGTCATGTCACATATTTAACTGAAGCTATTCTTGCATACTTAGATAAAGCAAGCAAAATAGCCTTATCCTTGGAAAAAGCCAAAGAGAAAACCCTAATGCTCGTATGTTTTGCTGCTGAAAGAGTATACTGTCTTTCTGAACCTCAGAGATAGCAGTGAACCATGGCTCGTTTTGAGCCAAATTCTCAACATACAATTGCTTATCAATAAAATCCCTGGTTGAGATGTACTCATGAGGCTCTGGCACCAGCTGAGCTTATTATCATCTTGTAGAAATTAACTTTTCCAAGCAGCAGCTTTTTTGTCTGTAAAGGGGACATAGTGATATTTGTCTCATCGGTTGTATAAGATGCTCAGTGGAGTGTGTATGCTCAAGCCATGCACTTAGGATGAGAACAGTCATGTTGGAAACTGCCACAATACATGGCAGGAATGATGGTTTCAGCAGCCTAGAATGTTACCCTGGAACAATGTAACAGCAGGCTTATTGCATTCACTTGAACGCTCATGTGTAGTGTAGCACACCGGTCTGCTCTATTTAAGCTTGTGTGATGAATAGCCTTATTTGATCTCTTCTCATCTTAAAGGTTATAGGGCTGTGTCTCATTTCTCTTTGCCTTTTGGATGAGACACTCAAACATACATGAGACAAGGGAATGGATTCTCTTGGCTTATCAACAGCCTGGAACAACCTTACAAAAATTACTAAGATCTTGAGTCCCGGGGAGGCAGAAGGCCCCCTGAAGCATGACCCCCTTAAGAGTGCGTCAGGAGGGCTTTTGCTGCCTTGCTCTCTGGAGGGCAGTGGGCCGAGTTAAAGTTAGGTCACTTTTGAGAAGTGTGTGAGGCATGCCATACACCTGGAAAGGAAGAGTTTGAGGAGGATGACATGGACGCCATCTTCACAGAATTCTGGATAGGTCACAGAAGAGTGGCTCACAAGTAGGAGAGTGCTTCAGAAGTGAGCAGGCAGGACTGGTGGCCACCAGTGGCCTGTCATTGAGCAGAGGACTCCAGGACTGAGGGGGGGTGCTTCCAGTCTGTTCCACAGGATTGGCTTCAGGTTGTGCATTTGTCAGCCAGCCACAACCTATCTGCCTATTCCACATGTTTTCAGACTAGAATCAGGTGATGGATAGTGGTGCATTGAGAGCTGATGGTGACTGAGGGTTTACATAATCATCTCAAAGGTATCTTCTAGTCCTGATCCTCTGTAAGTTTAGAATCTAGAATCCCATGTTTGGCGTGTAAGTGGCTTCAAGGTGAGCTAGCAGGTTACAGCTGTCCTGTCACCATTCAACACTGTTGTCTTTGTTTTAGAGAGATACAATAAGAGTGATTGTTCATGACACCTGACTCCTTTATTATTATTATTTTTAGATAATTGCTTTAAATAGGAGCCTCATGGAGATGGAGTAGATTTCTTTACTTGAAGGCATGCTGTAGATACCATAAGGTAGGTTTTTGATGCAGCTTATAGAAAAGGTAAAGCTAATCTCAGCATGCAGGTATGGTCCTGGTGGCAGGAAAGCAGAGTGGAAGTCAGCCCAAGGCTTAGTTGGGGTCACTGCTTCTGAGGACACAAATGGTTGTCAAGGAGATATCCTGCCAGGCTTATTCAGGGCCTTCCACTTTGCACAAGTTCATCACGTGGTCACCTAGTTCTTTCTTAGACGTCACCTGCTCATTCAGATAATGGATTTCAGTGACGTCTTACCAGTGAGTGTCATTTTTGTCATTGACCAGTTTATATAATTCCACAGAGATAGAGACAGTCTAAGGCTTTCCCCAAGTGTAACAGACACTATTGTGTTCAGCCTGATTGCCCAGTTACTATGGTCTGGTTTGACACCTGGAGGACCATGTGGGTACCTTGCCATGTCTTCTGGTGGCTCAGTTTCTCAGCGTGTTACTCCTCACTGAAGTTAAGGTAGTTAACCCTGGACAGGCAGCTCCTAGAGCTGCAGAGCTGCAGGTTGATCTGGTTTGTTCTCTCACAGTCCTGATGGGACACCTGAAACCTGCAGCAGGGATGCAGGAATCACTGGTAGTGGCCAGTGCTGCTGCTGCTGCTGCTGCTGCCGCCTGCCGGGGTGAGACTTGAGTTCAGGGTCTGTCCACTCACTGTAAAGAAGCCAGGAATCAATCTCAGCATGCTTATAATTTAACAGTACCTCAAAACCATTTGTGCAGAAAAAACAGCCAGAATGGTTTAAAATCTAGAATTACTGTTTAAATTTGTGGGAAAATAGTCAATATTTTTGTGGAAAGGAACCTTCTTTTGAATTCTCTGGTTACTGTGCATATGCTGGTCCAAAATATTCTGTAAAGAGATTAGAACCTAGATCTATGTTTGTGTTGGTAAAAAGTAGCTACTGGGTCAAAATCAATTCTTTCAACTGTTTGCCTTGGCTTCTAGATTCCTTTGAGTCTGTGACACACAGCACTTCCATTGATTTGAGATTGATGTGCCAGTTGGTGGGTACCAGCCACACTGGTGTAAGTTATTGTGGCATGCTGTGAGCCAGTCAGAAAATGTTGCCCTGCGCATCTTTCTGTTCCTCAACCCATCCTGCAGTCTGTGTATTTTCATTGTGATATTTGATTCTTATGGCCTACAGGGTACTTACTGAAATGGGGAAAGGCATGCTTCTTGTTTTTCCTACAGATATGAGGCAGGCATCATTCCCTTAGGTGCATTTTACAGCTGGGAGCTTGGAGCAGGAGAAAGCACATGACCAACCTCCTTCAGAAGGCCCAGCAGTGAAGTTGGGTCAGTGCAAACTACATTGAAAAGCAAATGATGCTGGGCTTGAGCTAGATTTCCTGGGCAAATTGCCAAAGAAGTACTATCAAAAATGTTTATTTTAGTTGTACTTAGTTCAATGCATCATTTTCAGGAAGAAATTAAAGTACGCATTTATATCCTTTCCATTTCAATTATCAATAGAAACCATATTTTATTGCAACTGAATGTCATCCATTAGTATATATGAGCTGTACTGTGTAAAATGAGTATTTAGCCCCTACCCTGTCACCTTTTCTTCCTTAGCTATGGTCCCAAAAATGTGGTCTATTTATTTTCTTGTATAGACTAGAACGGGAAATAATTCAGTGGTAAAAGTTGTCAGAAGTTGCTAGTTACAATTGCCCTTGCTTACCAGCCAGCTGACAACTTGGCAGTTTAACAGTTATGATGTTTGTTTCCCTGTCTGTCAGACAGGGAAATTGCTTATGGGTTTGCTGAGTAGTTTGTACTGCTTTAAAGGGCCAGGCTTGAGGATCCTCTACCTTTTATCAACTTCTGGGTGGTAAATGGAGACAGGTGAGTGACACTTATAGCAAGCCCTGCTTCTATAGGAGCTTCCTGAGAGTGAATTTCTGCTGAACATTTGCCCACCAGCCTTTCCTTCCTTCCTTCCTTTGTCTGAAGTATTACTTATTGTGGTTGCTGTTGTGGCCTCACTTCTGCTTCTCCTGATTCAGTCTAAATTTCAAGAGATAGTATCTTTCACTTGCTTACATTTCTACTGACAACAAGGGGGAGAGGGACAGAGAAAGAGTGAAAGCATAGGTGTTTAATTCAGCATATGTTTACATGAATATGTAGAATAAATATTGCCAATAATTTTGGTCTTTATAGGAAGCTGATGAGTGAATAGTTACCTCTCCTCTTTTCCACATTCAGAGTGTTTAAAGATATGCATGGTACCTTTTTGATAGCTTTGTTTGTTAAAAGTTGGAAACTGGCATTCAAGTCAGCCAAATTACAGAATGAACCATTGTGTGTCAGAAAGTTTTGAAATTTTTTTTTTTTTACTTTTATTGAATGTCTACGATTTACATGTCATACACAAAAATCCCTCTCCTCCCCCCAGTAAAATAAAACAGACAAACAAACAAACAAAAATCTTGTTACAGAAGCTGTAGTGTATCACGCGGTATAGCCTTTTGTCCACGTTTACTTTCAAATGTTCATTGCTACGAGTCATGAATCTGGTTGGAGGCCTACACCATCGTTACTGGATCCTCATTGGGACTGCTGTTGGATATCCTGTCGTTGCTGTGTGTCAGGAATATTCTTAATCTTTGAATCTGCATGTCCAGCCCTTTCATGTGTTCCAGCAGGTCATACATGGTGTAGATGTTGGGGTGCGGTCCACTCAGAGTCCTGGATCACGGCCCTCTCCCTTGTCCTCAGGACAGGGCCCACTCTCCCCCTCCTATGTCATCATGGCAGGGCCTGCTCCTACTCCCTTGTCCTTGGGCGAGGGCCCACTCTCCTCCTGTGTCATCAGGGCAGGGCTGGCTCCCCTGCTCCCCTGTCCTCAGGGCAGGGCCAGCTCTCAAGCTCCCATGCCCCCAGGGCTGGCTCACCTGCTCCCTTGTCCTCAGGACCAGCTTTCCTGTTCTTGTGTCCTCAGGGCCAGCTCTCCTGCTTCCATGTCCTCAAGTCCAGTTCTCCTGCTCCTGTTCAATTTGCCAGATTGTTGTTGGCCATCAAGGCCTGGATGGCCTCCTACTCCTGTGGGTACTGGGTTTTGTGGGCCATCAAGCAGGTAACAAATGGAGGCCCCTCAAAGTCTTCGTTGAGTAGCTCACAGAAACCATTGATGTTGGCCCAGCTCAGCTTCTTGTCCCGGGGAACTTGTGGCTCTGTTGATAAACGCCTCCTGAGTCTCTGGTTCTATAGCGTGTTCCATCTGCCAGGGGCCCCCACCTCGGTGCTATCCCTAGTATCCACCTCTGCCCTATCTGGCTCTCAGCATTGAGCATGCCCCCCGCCTGTGAGAGGAGGTCCATGAGGCCTGTGGTGTGGGCAGTGCAGTCCTCGAACACCTCCTTCTCGAATACCATCTCCTTGGCCTGCACTGTGCCAGGCCAAAACTCGAAAAGCAGCAGTAGAGGCAGCAGAGGCGGCCTGGGGGTCCCTGGGAACTCAAAAGAATGTGGTCCCATGGTCCTGTGGCGGGAGGGCATGGATGATGCACATGACAGGATTTCCTTCTTTCTGGGAAACACAAGCACTGTGTTTTGGAGCTCTCAATATGGTCCTTTGGTGGCTGTGCAGTCACTGCTGTTGTGCAGATCAGACACAGTATGCGATCGACGCCATCTTGGATGATCTCTGCTTGGGTATTTTTAATACACTGCACTGTGCTTCCTCCTAATCAGGCTGCTCTCGGGCCTTAGTCCAAGAGCAACTCTTTATGACCTTACACAGGTCTAAGTTTTGAATCTTATGTATGAAGGGTGGGTAATCGTTTCAAATTCATGAGGTCAGGGAAATCACACAGCATAGATCATTTTTATTAGTGAAGACTGGCAAAGGAGATTTGGGTTTAGGAAACTACTTTCCTGCCTGATTCTCTCAGTTATCCTTCTTAAACTGTACTTCCCTCCTTGTCCTGTCTTTAGTTATTTGGGCATTTGGAGAATTACCGATGCTGTTTTGCTTGGGATATGTCTTAGTTTCTGTCCTCAACTCTGAGGCCTACAGGCCTGGCTTTCCCTAATCGTTGTCTTTCACATTGTCAGCATTGCCTACCCAGGGAGAAAGGGAAGAGCTTGTTTACTCTAGTGCCCTTATGTTTAGAGTCAACTGGTACATGGTTTCAGGTGGGGTCTGCTGCTTGGTGGCTCTGGTCTCTTGGCTAAATGACAGCCCTCTCAAGCTTTCTAACAACTGGAGTCTCTAGTACCAGCCTTACTGGGCTGTGCTGGCCAGAAGGACAAATGCTTTTGGCCCTTGTAGCAAGTGCCCACTGAACTTCCAGCTATGCTTGTCCATAGCTCTTCCTTTGGTACCAGAAACAAATAATTACCTGCTTCCTGCCTTCAAAGAGACTAACACACACACACACACACACACACACACACACACACGGGTTTTGTTATTAGAGGTCCTAAAGTCTGTATATGAAGTAGTGATTTTTTTTTTTTGAAGAAACTCTCTCAAGCCTGACTCTTGTACAGTGGTCAGGCTCTGTCTCCCTCACCCTGTATAATGCATACTTTTACTTTAGGAGTTGTCGTCGTTCTTGAAAAGAACTCACTAAACAAGTCATTGTTTCATTCTGACTGTATGGTTTGGATATAAAGTGCCCCTGCAAATGCCTTGTGTGTTGAAGGTTTGTCAAGAAGTAATGGATCCTGAAGGCTCTGGCCTCAACAGTGGATTCAGTGTGCAGGAGCTAAGGACTCTGGAAGCCTCAGACCTGAGAGCCCTGGAAACTATCTTTTGGGTAGAACAGATTAAGAGATGGCCCAACTTAGAATCCTATGCCTTAGGGAGATGTGGTCTGTGGGGACCCAGACAGGTACTCTCCTTTCATTCTATAAGTAGGCACTCTGCGTGGACTAGGGCTGGCTGCTTCCTGTCTCTTAGAGCCTACAGGACTGTGGGAGGGAAGCAGTCCAGAGAGACAAGAGACCAAATCCTAAGATAAACCAAGCCTTTATCTCTGTTAATGACCTTGCCTTTGAACCTTCCTCACTGACTTTCATAGGAGTGACAGCTGCAAGGAAGAGTTTAGAATTCCCCTAAAACCCCCGAGGACAATTTTCAGGGCCTCAAAGTATGTTGGAAACTATACCAGAAGACAAAAGCCTAGACAAGGCATGGCTGTGTTCCAGAGCAGAAACAGACCCATGGAGCTAAGTGGGATAAAGGATAGATAGAATGAAACCAAGCCATACAGTGGGATGGGGCAGTTCATCCTTCCAAGACCTTGCTGGTGAGGTCAGCTGTTAACTTTGAGCTGCAGTCAGACATTAAGTTGAACAAAAGAAACTGATATGGTGTATAAGATTGTGCATATGAAGTTCAAGAAGAGGAAACTGATCAAGGGTAATAGAGGATTAAGATAGTGGTTGCTTTTGCAGATGGATGGTTGGGATGCACTGGATGTTCTTGTTACTTGCTGGAGTTGGTAACTGTGTGGTATATGGATAAGCCATTGAAGCTGTGCACTGTGCTTCAGTTTACCAAGGCCAACTGTGCACAGTAGTGGAGACAGGGAGAGAAGGCTTGAATCTGGACTCAGAGTAGCTTCAGAGGCTGAAGAGCCATGTGACCTTGGAGAACACACACACACACACACACACACACACACTCACACTCACACTTCCAGAGGTTAAATTACTGATGAGGTTTCCAAGTTTTATCTTCTATACATCTGTGCCTATTACTGTTTGTAGAACCTGGCCATTTTTTGAATTAAGTATTTATATTGTACTTAGCTGTAGGACAGTTACTGGCAATGAACACTATGATGCTTTCACATCGCTGTGACATAGTTAATGGTCTCTCATACAGAATAGGTATTTGATATTTTCTGTCTATCCCCAGGGGTTAAACACTTGGGCAGCAGCTTTAGGAACACAGGTTTTGCCCTATTAGAACTATGAGGATGCTTTACTTGAGGGCTCAGTGTAGTGTCTACCAAGAAGCAACTGCTGAGGTCTGGCCTGTGGGTTTGGGTTTAGGAATATAAATAAAATATAGAGAGTTCCCTCAAGGTCGCCTTTGCATTAATCTTGTACCACAAGACTTGAGGGACACTCAAGAAATTCCAAGGGTGTGAAGGATAGACTGTGACCGAGAATACTGGAAAAGTTTTCAGGGGATGCCTGGATAGGAGTTGAGAAAAAGCAGGTAATGGACAAGTGACTGGCGTGATAAGTGAGGACTGGGAGGGAGAGGGTGGAGGATATGTATTCAAGGGTACACATCACCTGGACTAGGACTGGGAGCCTTTCATATTGCTGGTCCATAAAGTGCTGCAGAGTAGGTTAATAGGAGGAAGGGCTGGTTTAGTAATAGGGAGGGGTTCGACCAGGGTGAGAGATAGACTGTTGCCAGAGCCTAAGCAGAAGGTGTGTAGAATGAGGTTGTTAGAGATACTTAAGTGTGAGGCAGGTGTTTACTGGCGGGGGATGTTTTGTGATGCATCCAGTATTTAACCCTGTTGGTCTGGAAGAACTTTGAAGCTCTTTTGACCCTGAAATACCATGTGCTTTCTGTCTGTATTTAAATGGAGGCAGTGTGGGAATGGTGCTCAGCTTAGATTGTAGCTTAAACCTCTTGGCTGTTAGGTAACCTTGGACAGCGAATGTATGTGATCACCCAAGGAGCTGATCTTAGCCTGGTGATACCTGAGAGAGGACAGGCACTAAATTTAGGGAAGCTGCTGTGGTTGCTTGAATGAATTCTTGGAGGTAGGCTAACAGCAAGGACTACTGGAAAGATGAAGGACAGGAGGATCTAGTAGGTAAAGCCTGTTGACACCACTCGAGGAGGGAACAACATGCCTTTGTAGGCTTTTCCTGTTAAGAGCAGAAGGTCTAAAAGCTCTTCCTCACAGAGCTGATCTTGGGTCATTTAGAGACTTGTAAGATAGCAGGTCTTGACAGTAGGACTGGAGCCAGAGGCCAGTTGCATGTCACCAACAGTTCTTTTTGCAGGCTAGCAGGTCTGCTATCTTTGGAAATAGGATTTAAAAGTTATTATTACCAGGAACCTCGATGACTTTCATTTCTTGCAGGCTGAGTTTTATGGCTCTCTGCAGGTGTACTTATTGTATCTCTGTGAACCTGGGTGGGCTTGATGCCCAGAGAAAGGTTTGGTACTCTGTCCAACCTGTGTCCTTATTCTCAGTTGGGTGGCAGTGATGATAGAGAGGGGGCATCTGCCTCCCTTCTGGAACTCATAGGAAGAGGTGCTTAAACTATTCCTCCACCTGACCCCTGTCCAGCTTTTGATCTCAAAGTAGCTACTTCCTTTTAGTTTCCTAACTATTTTACATGTTGTCCTGGTGTCCTTTTATCCCAGGGTGATTGAAACCCAGTGTTTCACACTTGTCCACAAGATTTAAGGTAAGTTACATGTGCTTTGATACATGAGATGTGACAAAGAAGATGGACCTCTTTGTAAAGAATGCTTTTCCCCCTGTCGTAGCACCTGGCTATTTGTGTGGCTTTGGTGACAGTGTTGGTAGTAGGTGAATCACATTCTAAACCTTGTCCTATCACAGTCATTTCTTTCCTTTTTCCATGTTACATATTAAACTCAGGTCCATGCCCATTCCTGCTTCAACCCATTCATTTCTCTATTGTAACAAATGACCAAAGTAGGCATTTGTGTCTTCCCTGAGAATGGTCTAAGTCATCATTCCAGCGACTCTATGAATGGAGTGTCACTGGGCTAGCCTGTGCTACCACAATGAGCTTCTTTCCAAACGGTTGGCTCCACATTCCCTTCAGAAGTCCCAGCACTCAGCAAGTAGCTTACCGCTTCTCCTTCCTCCTCAGCCCCGCCCCTTTTTTCTTACTTGTTTCACCTAGCCCTACCTATGAATAGCCTGAGCCTTGCTTACTTTAGACATATATGTCAGCTCCTCAAGATCTTTACCCAGAATGCCATTGTTATGTCTTTTGTCCCATTACCTCATTTGTCTGTGGATTATTCTAGTGATTTCTCATGTGTCTGCTGGCAAAAGTTTCATGTGGCTAAAAGTGTAGGACTGGACAGAGATGAGAAACCCCATACAAGGTCAGGGTCTGCATGGCCTCTGAAGCTTGTTGCTTTCTAAAGCATTTTGGATTTTCCATGGCACAGATAGGGGCATTAGGCTAGCTTTCTGGAATGTGTATCTTTACTGTTTGTCTGGAAAAAGTAAATTGTCACTGTAGGAAGTAGTTGTGTTAAGGAAGAGTGACTGAGGATTTAGTATTTCTGACCCTACCCTACTGTGTGTGTGTCTGGTGTACATATCAGCATAATTATCTGGGTGTCCTGCAGTAATGCATCAGTGTGCATCATAAAACTCTGTATAACTAGACCATGTAGAATAGGAGCTGCCTCTGCCATGGTTTTATCAGTGAGAAGGTGCACTTTATCTCCTGAGACTGCCTTGTATGGTTCTTTTTCCTGTTTGAGAGGTTTCAGGTTACTTACATATTTTCTTTCCCTTAATAAAACTCAACCTTCCTCCCAAAAAAGAAAGAAAGAAAATTCAAGTTGTGGTTTAAGGTAAGATCTTAGCATTGAAAGATGAAGATGCCACATCTCATTTTTTTATTATTCTTTGATGATATAACTTTCATTTCTTTGCCTTTTCTCTCCTCTTTGTAGTCAGAAAATGGGTAAGAAGAGTCGAGTGAAAACTCAGAAATCAGGTACTGGGGCCACAGCCACCGTGTCACCAAAGGAAATCTTGAACTTGACGAGTGAGCTGTTGCAGAGTAAGTGTCTCATTCTCACCCACCCCACCAGCTGTCGTTGCCTTTCTCTCCTTTGCAGGGGTGCAGGGTTCCCTGGGTCAGGACCCTCGTCAGAGCAGCTTATGCCCTGCCCTTCCCAGCAGCCATGGGCCCCTGGGCGTTACAGAGCTTCCCTCACTTCAGTCCTCTCTCCAAAGATGAGATGTGGCTGCCTGTTCTGGCATTTAACTGTCAGATGTGAAGCTTCTATATCCAGCCATGGGACATGATCCTTCCCAGAGACACACAGGCAAGAACAGGTCTGCTCTTCAGCAGTGTGGCCTTGTACAAACTGCTGAGGCTCAGTGTCCATCAGCAAACACAGATCTCCAGCCACGTGACAAAGGCCACATGAGATTTGGCATGTGAAGACGTATCATGGCGCTCAGCCCTAGGCACGCTCATCATGCCTCCCAGGGAACTGTCCTTCTAGAATAGCTCACCTTTATTCTCAGTGATTGCATAAGTGTGTTTTTGATTTTCACATGAAGCCTGAGCGTTCCTAGTTAGAGATGAGGTGTTGTCATTGCCTACACTTGCTTTTTTAAGCTAAAATACTTTGATAGTTGTGAGTTAAAACTGGTGCTGCTGATGCCTCAGGCATAGCTATGATCTTTTGCCCTTATATTTAGATTGACCTTTGCCCCCTATGTTTAGGTTATGTAACAGCTAAATCTCAAGTAAAAATAGAGCCTTTTCTCAAGAACAGAAAGTGGCCAGTCGTCAGGCCACTGCCAGGTTTCCCCCTGGGTGCTCTGAGTTCCATTATCCCTGCCTCTCATCACTGCTCTGATTGTCTCCTATTGGAACGTAAGTGGCTCTCAGCCCTGACTTCTGCCCCAGTCAGCACATGGTGGGGGAAGAATGAAGTCAGACTGGTTAACCTGAAAAGTTAGCCGTCAGCATGTAACCAGATCATGTTAATTATTTGCCACATGTTCTTTTCTTTAGTGAGATGGGGGCAGTGGGTTTGGCAGGAGCATGGGAAGGAGACTGTCTGTAAGCTAGTGTAATGTTTAATAAGGGAGTGCTGCCAGGAGGTCGGCTGCTAGGCTGTTCCAGGAGGAGTAACCCTTTTAGATGTTGGTTCTGCAGTTGAGCTTCTGGAGCCGATTCTGAGCTTCTTCTCCAACATGACTGCTATGTCTTTTGTAGCATATGCACATGGGTTGACCTTATGTTCAATTTAGCTGGTTTCCCTTATGGAGCATTGTTCTGGAACTCAGCTAGAAAAGTACCATGACTGCCTAGAAGAGGTCAGGGGAAATAGTTTACAGTTTAGCTTTGCTTTCTGATCTTAACTGTTTACAGATGTATGCTGAGGAGAGTTACTAGAAGGAGTGGGAACTCATGTGGGGCCACTAGGCAGAAGTTAAGTGAGGGGCATCCTTGGTTCTCAGGGTGTTCACATGCTTTGAAAGTGTACAGAGTATACCTATCCACTCTCTATGTCACATGCATATATTTACATGGCTGGAGTAGCTCTGTCCGTGAATGTAAGCCAAGAACAAGATGGAAACCTTCCTTCTTTTGCAGACTAGTGGGTTAAAGTGGAGGAGGAGTGTCTTATGCAGTGGCTTTCACGTTACAGAATGCAGCAGTCCTGCCCCGGGCCCTGGAAAAGAATGGGAAGAGTACACACAGATCCGGTCTCTGGTTGAGAAAATACGAAAGAAGCAAAAAGGTAAGTTTGCTGGAATGCCGCTGTTGAGGGAACCTGGGCATAGGCTAGTGGGCTCTGAAAAGTAAAGCCTCAGGTCATTGTGCCTGCCTGTGGAAAGATGAGGCAGCCACCCAGAGAGACCCCCAGAGATTATTGTCTACTTGAGAATGAAAAGTAGTGCTGAGCTACAGGGGAGATAATTGTACCTAGGGGATAAAAGGACACAGCTTCTATTTATTTTTATTTTATGACATGTGATGAGCCTTGCTTTAACTCTTGTTTCTTTTCACATGTCAGGTGGTGTTGATTAGTATCTTACCAGGAGCTTGTGACTGACTCCAGCCCATCTCTTGTTCCTTTGAGACAGTCTTCTATGGAGCCCTGGCTATCCTTGTGCTCTTGGCAATCCCTTCTGTATTAGCTTTTCTAGTTGCTGGGATTATAGGCACACACTACCACATCCAGCCCCCACCTGTCTTGATTAAGAGATAGTTCTTAAGCTATGTAGGTTTGTGAGGTTTTTCTTGGCGTGGGGGGCACTGCTGAGGATTTAATCCAGAGCCTCTGCCACTTTACCTCTTTTCTTTAAAAAAAAAAAAAAAAAAAAAAAAAAAGATTTGCTTTTATTTTATGTGTATGAGCATTTTGCCTGCATTCATGTGCAGCAGTGCAGTGCCTGTAAAAGACAGAAGAGGGAGTCAGATCCCCAGGAGCTGGAGTTACAGACTGTTGTGCTCCAGCATGTGGGTGCCAGAAATTAACTGAACCTGGCTACTCTGCCAGTGCTCTTACCTGCTGAGCCCTGCCCTCTACCTCTTTTTTTTTTTTTTAAGATGTATTTATTATTTATATATTGTTCTGTTTGCATGTACACCTACACACCAGAAGAGGGCACCAGATCTCATTATAGATGGTTGTGAGCCATCATGTGGTTGCTGGGAATTGAACTCAGGACCTTTGGAAGAGCAGACAGTGCTCTTAACCTCTGAGCCATCTCTCCATTCCTGCACTGTAACTCTTAAGCTGTGCTTTTACAGGGCATATTTAGTAGCCATGTTAATTATTGTTAGCCAATTGGCAAAAGGAACTGTCAATTTGGAAAAGCTTTTTCAGTATGGCTGTTGTGTTTGTCAAAGAAGATTGGTATGCACAGCCACATGAAAAGTAGCAGAGAAAAAAATAGGGAGCACACACTGCAAAAGACTGAGAAATGAGAAACTTTGGAATCTGAAAAAAAAAAAGTGGTTGTTTTGTACTTGCTGTCTTAAGAAACCATCCTGTGACTCTATCTGCATACCAGTGACAGTGTGGTCTGTAGCTCAGGTGGAGAGCAGGTTCCTTTCCATTTGGTATACATGGACTTGATGGTGTTAATTATCTCCCATCAAACAGCCAAAAAAGTCTCTGCATATCTGAGTCTCTCTTCTTAGTAGATAGGGTCACTAGGCTGCACTTAGGTATAGAATGAGGAAAACAATTCCATTTTAAACTTTACCCAGCTCAAATCATTTGTCTTTCTTAGTTTCTGTGCATGCTTGGGATGGGATAGTGGTGTATCAGGAAACTTGACAGAGTGGTGAAATGGGTTAGGTTCTGTGCCTGTCTCCTGTTAATAGCATGCCTCCTGCTCGCCATGTCATCATAATGTGATAGTTATTCCAACGTATGACTTTTCATCTTTTTTAATATTTTAAACCTGATGGAAAGTCCAGAAAAGAAGGTAGATGAGAGTCTTTCACCCAGACTGTACATTTGCTGAACTTACATTCAGCTCTACCCTTCTTCTTTCCCACTTGTTCATTCCCACACTCCACCTTTCTTTTGATTTTTGTATTTGGTTTAAGAAATAAAATAATTCCAGATAGAGCTGTAGCTTCTCACTGCTCTTACTTTCAGAGGTATGCGTCTTTACTATGAATGCTTTTCTGCTCCACATAACACTCATATGACTATAAATATAAATACAGTCATATGTAAATTTGCTTAATTACTGTCATATTTGAGTTAAAAGTTTTTCTTTAGTTATACTTTATTATTTTGTGTGTTTGAGTGTTTTGTTTACATGTTTGTAAGTGCGTCATGTGCAAGTCTGGTGTTTGTGGAGGCCAGATGAGGGCATCAGATCCTCTGAGACTGGATGGAGTCACCTGGTGGGTGCTGGGATCAAATCTGGGTCCTTTCTGAGAACAGCCATGCTCTTGGATGCTGAGCCATCTCTGCAGCCACATGCCTGGGTTTCAAACACACGGTTGCCTGTGTTAGCCCTGTATCTTTGTGTTCTTAGTGTCAGGCCTGTGGAGCATTCTCATTGCTCCCAACCATCAGTGCACAGCGACAAGCTGCTGATTTTATTTGATTGGGATTCCTGTTAAGGAGATTGTAATGAGAGAGATGGCATGTCAGACTTGAGGGGAAAGCTACTGTGTAGCAGACTCTAGTCACGGTTATGGTAACTAAGTCTTCTCTCCCTTTGCCATTGATCCTATGTAGTAGTGGCACCTCATGGTTCTGGTCACATGGTATCAGGCCAAACTCTGCTCTGGCAGAGTTTGAGATTTTCATTCACCTTTCCTGGAGCTTACTACCTGGTGGCTGATTTTGATTATATCAAGGTAGAAGTGGTAAGACGAGAGCTAGTGTAAGCTGTGCTCTGCCTTTATGCTCTAGAGCCATGTGATGATATGTATCCTAAAGTAGCTCTTGTTTCCAACATGGATGATATAGGTCTGTCTGTTACTTTTGATGGGAAAAGAGAAGATTACTTCCCTGATCTAATGAAATGGGCCTCTGAAAACGGGGCTTCTGTCGAGGGGTTTGAAATGGTTAACTTCAAAGAAGAGGGCTTTGGTTTGAGAGCAACAAGAGACATCAAGGTGAGTTTATTATCTGTTGGTCTAAGGGGGTTTACATGTGTTTGAACCATTGTGAGGTTTGGAGATTGAGCTCAAGGTATGGAACAGATACCTGAGAGGCTTGTCTAAAGCTTTGTGGCTGCACAGGCAGCATTCCTTACCCTGTGGCTGCAGTCCCTTGACCTGCACATGAGCCGTGAAGAACCTCAGGCCAACAGCACTGTCGGGAGCTCTGCTAGTTCACCCTCTGGGAGAACGGTGCCATTAACCGTGCCTTAGAGCAGGGCATTTCCAGGCCTCTGTGAGGAGACTGTAGAATGTGCCTGATGGGATTTTGAGACTTAATAAGGAAAAGGAACTGGACTTACGTGGGAGGGAGAGCACATCAAATCTTGTGATAGATGGAGGTGGGTGAGGCAGGCTGGAAGGTGGGCCTTTGTTCTGGATAACTGAGTGGCTGAAAGTGCCACTTATGGAAATGGCAACACCAGAAGCAGTAGGGTGAGGGGAGGGGAGGAGAGGAGAGGAGAACTAGGCATCTGGAGAGAAATGCTTTTCAGACAGCCTCTCTGCTCCTTAGTCCTGCTGTCCTAAAGAGGAGGGCTAATTTAGTCACTTAGTCTGTTTGCCAGTTGGGGAGAAGGAACTGGGCTTAACTTGTGGGTGCTGGTTGTTCCAAGATGTTTCTTTTGCTTAGTACTCTCTACCCCATGCCTAACAGGACAACCTCACATAAGGGCCTGTGGGGAGCCAGTGTGCCTGTGACTAGGTGTGAGGGTCTGTCTGCCTGCTTCTGGAACTCAGCAGGTTATATTTTGAGTGGCCCTTTATTATCGTCTCATATCTCTCAGTTGGTGAAGAACTTAGGTGGAAGAAATGGATATTATTAGTTTGGTTCCCTCATCCCTTCAGTAACTTTTTGGCCAAGTTCTCATTAGCCTGTTGCCACAACTCTGGTATATGAGATATCTGTTGAGTACCTAATGTGTGAGGGATATTTAAGCCATATTTACAGGAAAACCTAGGGTTCTTCGTGTATGATTCTTATTATAATCTACTGTAGGGGACAAAGCAGAAAAACATCCAAATAGTAGACACTAGCAGAGGCAAGATATCGCAGGCTTCTCTCTTGTAGCAGGTGAAGAGCCCCAATTCATGCCAGTATGGCCCAGTATGTTAACTGCAGTCTGTTTTACTGGCACTTTCCTGAGAACACTATCCTCAGTCTGAAGGCTGGAAACTGCAAGGTTAAGGTGCTGTGCATCGGCTTTCTTCCTACTTTGTGCTTGTCCCGATCCTGGCATAGTCCAGCATGACAGAGTTCTAGGCATGGGTTAAGCAATGGAGGTAAACAGGGACATACCCAAAAGAAGTGTCACACATCTAAAGAAGTGCTAGTGCCAAGGATGTTTGAGGGTTGGTGCTTTAGCTGGTGCTGTAATTTGAATCCCTGTGCAGCTGCAGTTCTGCTCTGGTTTGTGACGTCAAACAGAAGAAGCAGTTCAGGGCTTGGATTAGAGTTAGATATTATTTAATTTTTAAAACTTGAAAGTCTTAAGTACAGCAAGCATTAAAACACTCTAGTGTTTTACTCCAGAGTTTTTACTTGCTTCAAAGTAAAACTGAAAGCCTTGTTCTGTGTTATCAGCATAAAGATTATATAGTGCCAATTTTCCTCACAGAACTAGGTTATTAGATTATACTTCTACTCATTTAACTGTAGTAAACATGTGAATATTTAAAACATACCTAATCTTTAAAAGAGCTGCTATGCAGTTAAGTTGTATTTCTTTATGTTTGGCTTTCTGACAGCAGATATGGTGGAAATGTTTGTAGCATGTTGTGAGATTCTACTGTTTTTTTGTTTTTGTTTTTGTTGTTTCTTTAGGCAGAAGAATTGTTTTTATGGGTTCCACGAAAGTTGCTAATGACTGTTGAATCTGCTAAGAATTCAGTATTGGGTAAGAATAATTTATTTAAAGCAATGTACAAATTATATAACTGATGACATAATCCCTCAAATCCATATTTAATGTTTGCCATTTTATGTCCAGAGAAGGATACATATGACATGAAATGTTACGTGATCTTGGAGTTGTATGCTGTAATTTTAGCATGTTTGAGGGGCGGCTTTTTAAAGGAGTCCGTGTCACTTACCCTGCTAACTTCTGGGTTGATTCAGGGCCTCTGTATTCTCAAGACCGAATTCTCCAAGCTATGGGAAACATTGCACTGGCTTTTCATCTGCTGTGTGAGCGAGCCAGCCCCAACTCTTTCTGGCAGCCATACATTCAGACACTCCCCAGTGAATATGACACCCCTCTCTACTTTGAAGAAGAGGAAGTGCGATGTCTTCAGTCAACACAAGCCATCCATGATGTCTTCAGCCAGTATAAAAACACAGCACGCCAGTATGCCTATTTCTATAAAGTCATCCAGGTGAGCAGGGTGGGAAGAGTGGACCTGCTGCATGTGTGTCCATTTGACATTTTCCACAGGATATTATTCAGTTCCTTTCATCATTGCCACTTTTGCAAAATTACTATCACATAGTTTTAAGTGCACCTGGCTTCATCAGCATCCAGAATCAATACACACAGTAGTTGTTTCTTACTGACTGAAGTTGCTGAGCTTTTTGAAAATGAGATTATAAAGAGATTTTACAAGCTGTGAACTTTGTCAAATATAAAGATTCCCTGGGTGTAATGTCTCTAGGAAGATTAGAATTGATTTCTAGAGGTTGGATAGATGGCTTAGAGGTTCAGAGCCCTTGTTCTTGCAAAAGACTGGGGTTCGATTCCCAGCCTTAGGTGATGGTTTACTGCCATCTGTAATTCCAGTTCCAGGGAATTTGAT
Organism: Acomys russatus; assembly: GCF_903995435.1. Classification (NCBI taxonomy): domain Eukaryota; kingdom Metazoa; phylum Chordata; class Mammalia; order Rodentia; family Muridae; genus Acomys; species Acomys russatus. Next base: position 116,190,846 of record NC_067137.1, on the reverse strand, counting down.
ACCCTTTTCTGACTTCCTTGGGCACAAGGCATACATATGGTGTATAGACATACATGTAGGCAAAACAGTCATAGATAAAATGAATAAGTCTAATAAAAATTAAAAACAAAAAATTAGAAAACAGAAATTGGTAAAAGTTAAAATTAATTTCTATTATATTCATTAGTAAAAAAAATTGACAGCTATGTCAACTTCAAGGTGATTTGTGTATGTTTTTCAATGTGTGCTACTATTATGTATTTTAGGTAGTTCTAAGTGAAACTATCGTACTCAAGTTCAAATCTCTAGAGGGCTGCTTTTGACTTCCCGTCTTTGGGGGTTCCATCATAACTTTTCAGGAAGGGGCAGAGCCAGTGAGTGCTGTAGCTCCCCACTGAGCTGAGTTAGGGGGTGTCTTCCTCGGACTCTCCTTTTTAGTACCTGGGTCTGTCTCTGTCCTGCTGCATCTGACCATGGGTAACTGCTTGCTTCCTCCCTTTTCTTGGTCAGTTTGACAGCCTGAATTGGGGTGATGTGGTTGTTTTATAAATCATCTGTCGTACAGTGTTTTGTTTTCGAGATGTGATAATCATTTTATTGTTTAGTTTTACTTACTACCTATTTAGTTATAGTGAGTTTAAAGATAACTCTGTGTGTGTGTGTATGTGGAGAGAGCCTAGGCCTTCTGCTTCTAGACAAGCTGTCTTCCACAGCTGCCCAGTCACTGCTTAGCTTTACAGCCTGCCTACTGTACAGGAATATCCCTCTCACACACATCTCCTCCCACCAAATACTTCAACTACTTCAAAAGTCACATGATCCTTGCCACAAATAGAAACTGTTTTGCCTTTCTAACCTCATGGTTTAAGACATTATAAAGAATGATAATACATAGCTTTTCTTTCAGGTTTGCCTAATTTTAAAAACTGTTAATGGAGCCAGATTAAAACTTTGCCTCTTTATTTATATCCTGGAGTCCTACATCTGGCATTTGATATGGCTTTTTGACACCTGAAAGTGTTATGCTTTTATTTTAATTTTAGTTTTAGTTAGTTAGTTAGTTAGTTAGTTTGTTTGTTTTTCGAGACAGGGTTTCTCTGTGTTAGCCTTGGCTGTCTTGGACTTGCTTTGTAGATTAGGCTGGCCTCGAATTCACAGCGATTCACCTGTCTCTGCCTCCGGAGTGCTGGGATTACAGGTGTGCACCACCACGCCTGGCTTGCTTTTATTTTTAGTTCTTATTTGAGTACCTTGACATTGTGAGTACCTTTGTCTCTCCCTGTCCCCCCTGTCCCCCCTCTGTGTGAAATGTAGGTTATGGGGTGTGGTCACTTATATGGGTTAGCAGGAAGGCCTCATTAAGAAGGGCATTTGAGTGATGATCCCTGAGCTGAATGATCCTGAGGCAGAACAAAACAGTTGAGGATAATTTGTCCAGGTAAAAACCCAGTGGCCATGTGAGAAGAGCACAGGCTTATAATAACAGAAGCCTCTGGAAAACCTGATCACATCACACTTGCTGTTCAAATGGAATTTGCAACCAGTTGCTTTACTCAGCTGGTGCCATGTAGTAACTGAGAGTGTGCTGTGGTGCCGATTTGCCGGGGCTTACCCACCTCGCCATCCCTTAGCGCTGTGCTGTGCCGCAGTGGGCAGTTTCTGTACTTCCCTAGGGTGAAAGGTGGGATGATGCAGCCCCGACTTCCAGGGGAAAGTGGACAGAATGAGGTGACCTATGTGAAGCCCTTAGGCTTGCTGCAGAAACACTCGACGTACATAATTGTCACTGTTTGGATTCTTCAGTTCATGTTGCTTGGTTGTTACAGCTTTTTATGGTTTTTAGTTGCTTCTTCCTGGTGTTGGAATCCTTTACATCAACCCTTTTAGCCTTTCTTCTTCAGTCTTTAGGTAGGCATAATAAAAAGCCTCCTGCAAGCCTAGAGACCAAGGTCATAGGGTGGACATAAACTCAGAACTGTGTCCAATTCTCACAGTTCTGTTGTTGGTTTGGGAACTTGTACTTCTAAATACTGAAAATTCAAACAGGCTTTAGTTTTTTCTATAGTTTAAAATAATGTTACATGGCTTATTGTGAAGCCAGGTTGGCACTGTGGAAAGCAACTCTCCTCTTAGGAACACAGGGTGCCATGCTGTTTTGTGAGAAGCACTGTTAACTGTTAACCTGTTAGTACAGTCTGTCACCATAGTACTTTTCTTTCTCTTCCTCTTCTTCCTCCTCCTCTTTTTTTTTTTTTTTTTTTTTTTTTTAAAGACAGGATTTGTTATAATTCTGGCTGGCCTAGAATTTGTTATGTAGACTAGGGTGGCCTTGAATGTGTGATAATCTTCCTGCCTCTGCTGGGATTACAAACCAGCTGCACACCATACCTAGCTAACTGCTGTGGTTCTCTTTCTGAAGAAAACATTGAGACAGAGTCTCACTGTGTAACCCTGGCTGACCTGGAATTTGCTTTGCAGACCAGGTTGGTCTCAAACTCACAGAGATTTGCTTGCCTTCACCTCCTGAGTGATGGGATTAAAGGTGTGCTCCACCGTACCAAGCTTGTAGAAAGTTTCTTTTTTTTTTTTTTAATTTTTTCAGATTTATTTATTATTTATACAGTATTCTGCCCACACCTGTGCCTGCCCACCACAAGAAGACACCAGATCTCATTACAGGTGGTTTAAGCCACCATGTGGTTGCTGGGAATTGAACTTGGGACCTTCAGAAGAGCAGACGGTGCTCTTAACCTTTGAGCCATCTCTCCAGCCCCTGTAGAAAGTTTCTTAACCAGGAATTCCAATTAAGTGCCTGTTGGAATTGGAGCTCTAGGCAGCTTAGAAACAGGGGCATAATTTGAGAGCCGACCCAGCAGCTCAGGTGTACATCAGGAGGAATGGTGGCAGATTTAAGGAGCAGCTGTTCTGCATTAGCCAGAGGCCCAGAACTGATAGAATGAACAGATACACTAAAGGGATTTGTTAGAGTGCTTTACATGCTGTGGTCCAAGGAGTTCACCATCTGTCACACTACAGAAAAGAAAAGGCAAGAATCTGGTAGTTGTTTGGTCCACAGGCTGGATGTTTCTGCGGGCTTGTGGAGGGCTGCTGGTTTTCACTCTATGCTAGAATCCTGAAGAAGTTTGATTTATTACTGACTGCAGCACCATGATGGTGGATTTGCTACCGAGAGTGAAAGCAAGCAGGAAAAACCAGTTTTCTCCTTCCATGTCTATTTATGTGAGCCATCACCAGAAGGTGCCATCCAGGTTGGGGTAGGTCTTTCTTCAAATAATCTGATTACGAAAAATCTCTCACAGGAGTACCCAGTAGCTTGGGTCCCTGCCAATTCTAGATGTAGTCGTTGACAACCAAAATTAGCCATCACACTTGTTAAACCATCTTTTGAGTCCAGCTGTTTTTCTTGTTTTAGGATGTTCTCATCACTTCTGAGAGTGTTAAATAGTAAATCAGAGTAAATACAGATGTTTTTATTGTCTGCTGTTATTTTGTTTGTGTTGTGTCTCCCTTCTTCAGGAGAAGTAAAGGTTTCTTTCTCATGCTTTTCTGGGATCAGATGTTAGGATGCTAGCAGCTCAGTGCATCATCAGTGTCCTAGCCCTCAGGAAGAGAGAAGAGAACTCCAGTGTCGTATTTACACATATTTTCATCACATGATCTGCAGTCAGGGTGTCTTGGTTTTTGTTTGGGGTTTTTGTTTTTGCATTGAGGATTTTCATCTTTTTCAGGGACATGAAGACCCTGTTGCAGAGAAATACACACATGAGCTTTGTTACAGATCTTTGTAGGTCACAGGGAAGAGGTGTCCATGTTCCGTTTCTAGTTGTTGTAATTATGATTTCCCCTTAAAATCATCTTCCTGAGTGCCTGTGTCTAGCTCTTCAGACCTAGAGACTGTTCTTCTCTGACTTCTGGTTTGTCAGGGCTCCGAGCTCCAAACCTCTGTGTGTCTATGGTGTGACTCTGGCCCGTGGCTGCTCTGTATGAGTGCTTCACACTGTTCTCCAGTGTTTGGAGTTGTATTCTAAATGCATTATGACTAACTTCTCATAAACAGAAAATTATCTAGGATTTAGATTTCTCTGTGCTGCATTTTTATTTTAATGTTTTTTGGTCTCTTGTCTTTTGATTGTCTAAAACCTAGACAAAGTGTTTTTTGTATATGCTCCTCCCAGCATATTTCTTTGGTCAATGGCTTCTTGGTGTGGGCACTTTTATTAGTTCAAATCAGCTGACTTTAGCTTGCTTTATAGAGTTTGTTTTAAAATGGAGTCTTGCCAGGCCTCTGCTCCTCCTCCCTTGTGTACTGGAGGCTGGAGTATCTGCTCTTCCAGGCCTCTTTCCAGATCCTGCACTATAGTCTTTCTTTCTTTCTTTCTTTCTTTCTTTTCTTTAAAGGGCAGGAAAGCAAGGCTTTATTGAGAAGTAGAGTAACTGCTTCGCCAGAGGGAGACCCTGAAAAGAGGTTGCCTAATATTGTATTCCTAGGTGCTTAGCAATCACTGTACCCCGTAGGTTATAAGCAGGAGACAAGAGCCTCAGGCAGGCACTGGGATCCCACCTGCTGGTAGAGCATTGTACTGCAGTTTGATTTTAACACTCAAACATCCAGAAGCTAAGTTTAGAAACTGACTAAAGCCACATGCTAGAAAAGGCTTCTATGGGTTGAGAGCCCTCTGTACAGGTAAAATTTCCATCAGTTTATGAACAGGAGCCAGCAAAGAAAGGACTGGTGGTGGAATTGAAGAACCTGGCTTTTTTAACTTGCAGTTTTATGGCTACAAAATGCTACTAGCAAATCAGGACGCACCACAGAGCAGCTCCATGTGAGACTTCCACATGGCATCATGTAACCAGTTTGGTGAGAAATCAGGGGAAATGTAGAATTTGTCTTACACTCAGATTTGAAACCATTTTTTCTTCCTCTTGGCTTCAGAGTAGAGTATGGCAGTTTTGAGTTGGGTATCATCCCTGAGTAGGCAGCTTCCAGCTAGCCAGGGCTCTGGTAGCAAAAGAGGTGAGCAGCCACTGTCACAGGCACTGCTATACTTGCTACAGCCTTCTCTGAACATGGGACCCTGACAGAAGGCAAAAGAAGATGCCGCTTTTGGCTCTTGGTGTGCCATGGCAGTTGTTGTTAAACATAGCCATTTGTTTGTCTTATCTAGTGCCCCTTTACTTGTACATAGCAGTACAAGGTGTGCATTTGCTGTCACATGTGGAGATCCTGTAACAGACAAGTCTTTCAGGAACATGCACTAAATTAGATGAAAGACTTTGAGCACCAGCTTGTAGTGTGCCCTGTTTTCAGATGCTCTCCGTGATTAGAGGTCAGAAATTGCAGGTGGCATCAAACTCTTTGTGTGTGTGTGTGTATGCATGTATGCGTATGCGCGCTGCCTTACTTTGTAAGTTAGATAAGGGATTAATAATAACTATTAGTAAAATAGAACAATTATAATCATATACTATAATATAACATCATTGCTGATGCTTTTGGCCTATTGTTAAGCTAAACACAGTTCACTTGAACATAAGTATTACAGTTTCTAGACACTGGTAAGTGACTAATGGGGTAGTATATACAACATGGATACTCACAACAGAGAGGTGATTCACATTCCTTAGAAGAGCACACAGTTTAAATGTTGGGGATTATTTCTGTAATTTTCCATTTACTATTTTGGATTATGTTGACCATGATTAGTTGAAATAGGGGAAAGAAAAATCTTGGCTGAGGATGGTTACTGTGTCGAGACTCCAGAGCTCTGGAACTTGGGGACCAATATACCCAGTGTCCTAGTTGTTTATAGGTAGGTAAGTACACATGTACATGTTTGTGCTGGTTGGTTTTTGTCAACTTGGGAAGAGAGAATTGTAACTGAGAAAAAGACTCCATAAAATGGCCTGTAGGCAAGTCCTTGGGAGTTCATCTTAATTAGTGATTGATGGGAACGGGCCCAGCTCATTGTGGGTGGTACCATCTCTGGGCAGGTGGTTCTTGGTTTTATAAAAACGCAGGGTGAGCAAGGTATGGGGAGAAAGCCAAGGAGCAGCACCCCTCCATGGTCTTTGTATCAGTTTTTGTCTCCAGGTTCCTGCCCTGAGTTCTTGCCCCAGCTTCCTTGAGTGACGGATTACAAGCTCTAAGGTAAAATAAACACTTTCCTTCCCAGGTTGTTTTTGGTTATGGTGTTCATCAAAGCAGAAGCCGCCTAACTGACACAGTGTATGTGCTTCCCTGGGTTGCTGGAATATGCTGTACGTGCCTGTCACTTTCCTCTGGTAGCAGAAGTAGTACAGGAGATTGCCATTTTATGCTCAGGTTATATTCCTGACGGTCACTCCCAGGCAGTATGGGAGTCTTCCCCTTACTCTGTTTCTCCCACTTGACTGGTCTCTTCCTTTTTCCTGGAAACCAGTCTGAAAAGTCTTTAATCCAGAAGAAACTGGCTAGCTATATCTGGGTTCAGCTCTTTGTGTGGTCACTACCCTGTCTATTTCTTTGGTTTCTTTTTATTAGAATATATGAGTATATGAGGTTTATTAAATGAGCATGGGGTGGGGGAGGAAAGGGAGAGGGGTACCCCAGAGAGAGACAGAGGCAGAGGCAGAAGAAAAGGGAAGAATAAGGGAGAGGGATACTTCTTTGGCTTTTGACCCATCATATCCACTTAATTATTTAAGTAACTCAATTGATGTTTTTTGAGTGTCTCTCAAGTGTAAAGTACTACATTTAGAGATAGCTACTGGCCGGATAAAGAAGCGTGTGCATTTGTACCCATGTGTTGCTAGGGATTGTTGACTCCAGCTCCATCCAGCCGCACTCCTAACTTGACAAAGATTTTCTTTGACCCTGGCATTTTCTTTGGAGAGTACTTGGTAGAACTCACTCATTTGTATTTATCTGCTATTTTTTTTCAAGTTAGGTTGAGATTATGCATTTTTTTACAACAATGCATAGAAGTCAACTTGTACCCCACTCAGTTGTTTAGCTTTTAGTTTGAAATAATTTTATGGTTATAGACAAGTTATAAAAATAAGGTATAGTACTCACAGTCACTTTACTTGGTCTGGCTTGGTGTAATGCCTTATGCAGCTGCAGTGTAAGATATGAGCCCATGAGGTCTCCCTAGCTGCACTTTTCCCTCTTGCTTAGTTTTTCTGATGTCTTAGTCATCTGACTCTGTCTTGAAGAATACTCTGGCAGCCACTTTGTAGACATCTCTCATTTAATATTTATCTGAAGTTTTTCATATTAGACTGAGATTATGTTTTTGGCAAGAGTACCATAGAAACCAAGTTGTGTCCTCCTTAGGGAACACTTAAAATTAATGTGCTTTATTAATGGTTTTACCAATAAAGTGAATGCTTTGACAGTAAGCAAATACCCTATTTTCACTTACTAGTTTGCATGCCCATCACTGTCCTCCATAGTAGGTATGTATGACCATCGTGTGTGCTAGCTGGAAGTTTTCTGCTCTTTTTTTCTTTTACAGATATTGAAATTTTGCTTTGAGGAATAGCTGCCTATGCTCCCTCATTTATTGATTTATTCAGTGGTTCATATCAACAAGAATTTAATTTGATGGGTTATATAATCCATTACCCTATTGATTTTGATACACTGTTTTAAATGGCTCTGCATATGACAATTGATTTCGTCTTCAGTTTTAACTATTTGGAGAACATCCTTTACAACATTTGCCATAAGCTTAATGCATGGAAGTATGTTAAATAAAAATTTTCGGAAATAACTAATTTTTGCAACACACATCACTTTCACAGTTCTTTTAGCACCAGATTGGAAAGTAGTGGGTAGTGTTTTTCTGGTGCTACTCTCTGTCCCATCCTTACTTAAACATGTCTCTGGAGCCAAAGGTTCTGTGTAGAATGCTTTGTTTATAGCTGACTTAGTAATGCCACAGCTTCTAAATGAGGGCTATGAGCAGCAGAAGTGAGGGTGAAGGAACAAAGTCAGAGGTAATGATGAGTGACAGAATCCAGTTTAGTGAACTGAACGTGCTGAAATGAGTGAGCATTGGGTTTTTATGTTCAGCTATGGGATCCACAAGTGGAAGTCATGAGGTATAGCAGGGCAATAACAATTTCTGCTTTCATGGTGTTGTTGTGATTTGGTTGGGAGTGTTCAGGTTAGCAATGTCCATTTGCAGAGTGTCTGTGAGGCCGTCCTGAAATAGTACAGGGACAAGGGTGGGTAGAAGAGCACATCACATGGCTGCAAGTGGCAGTCCCTTGGGACAGAGCTGTGAGCATGCCTTTGTGCCTGCTGAGAGGTGGAGAAGCTTCGTAAGAGGACTCCCTGGCTGGCTCAGTTGTTTTTAAAGAAATGCATGTGGGGTGGAGCTTAGTGCCTCATGTGTGGCATGAGCACTCTGTACCCACCACTACAGCCTCAGACCTCCTTGCCTCTCTTCTGAGTGATTTGGTCTTCCCAGTGATCCAGGAGGGAGGGATGTGTCTCCATTATTCACATGAGGAATACAAGATGTGGGAGCTGCTTCCTGGGCATGGTGATGCCTGCAATTTTTGGGTCAGATTTAGGGCAATTTTGTTGGACCCAGGCCTTCAACCAGCCTTTGTCTTAAAGCTTGCTGTGGTTTTAATTTTGGGACCAAGAAATTGTAGTTTAAAGACAGAATCTGGTCTAAAAATCCTTCAGAGTATTACGTATATAGAAAGTTGGATGTGCCCTGTTGGCTGGGAGGGTCATGTGCTTACATGGCCATCCTGTGAGCTTGCTGGACATTCTTTTAGCACCTTAATGACGCATCCAGTCACATAGAACACCTCTCTGCCAAAATTGGAAGATAAGCATCCTTGAATCCCATAATTCCTTAACATTATCCTTAGGTTCTGCAGAAGCCAGCTGTGTGCCATTCCTTCTTCATTGTTATCCTTACCTGGCCAACTTTTTATGGTATAAAAACAAACAAACAAATAAACAAACCAGAAGTTAAGAAGGAGCCGGGCTCGTGTATCCTCTGGAGAGTTGTCAATGCCATTGCTGTCTTGGTTGGAGCTGCTATCTTGAAATGTCTTGAACTATGTGTTCTTCTTGCTCCTGATAACCACTCTCATCAGTGTATGAAGTTGTCTTTGTTCTTTGTGAGAGTCCCACATTTGTGAATTAGTCATTTAAAAGTGTATCTGATGTTCATCTTCATAAATGCTGTGGATCTGTCATTTTAAATCTAATTTGAGTTTCTCACTATGCTCACTTGTTTTGTATAATGCATAGCAATTCAAATAGAGTATCTTCTGGGAATTTAGTGCCCTTTGTTTTCTCTATTTTCTTCTGCCTTTAGTTTCAGTGACCTCTAGGAGATGTTTTTTTCTCTGTGTCCATGGTTCTGTCTCGGGAGAAGCCATACCTCACATAATACTGGTGTAAAGAATGGGCAAAAGACAACACTTTGTTGTCCATGCATATGAGCCTGAACTTGTCCCATTATCCTTAGGTTCTGCAGAAGCCAGCTGTGTGCCATTCTCATGTCCTTCTTTGGGAGGCCCTCAGATTTAGACTCCAGCGTGTGCAGCCTGCACTGTGCACTGTAGCACTCTTGCCCCCGGGTCCCTCATGCTGAACTCTGGCCGCCTCCTCTTCCTTAGCCCTTGCCTGCCTGGCCAGTTAGAATGCAAGCTCCTGACTTTATCACTCAGCTTATGAATAGACATCCAACTAAGTAATACACGTACGTTGTCCCCTAGTACCAGGTGTTCACATACTACCAGAAGCACCTGTATGGATGCAATACATACACAAATCCCTGGTAAGAGGACTCAGGCCTGACACCTCTCCAAAAAAGGAGAAGGGGAAGAAAAGGATATAGTGATTATTGGCATTTCAGTTTTAGCTGTTACTTCAGTGTCCTAGAGATGTGTCCTAGTATTCCATGCCCTCTGACCTTGCTTTCTGTCTTAAAGCAACAGATCCGTATCTAACAGCATTTCCTGTTTCCTTACTTTCTATCTCCTCAATTAGAGTGTTACCCACCAAAGGCAGGGGCTTTGTTTCGTTCTCAGTTAGAAGGATAACTAGAGAGGACACAGAGATAGTGCTTGGTAATTATTTATTGAGTAATGTCATAGCTGAGATAGCAGACAACTGCCATTCAAAGTAAAACAAAACTCTGCTGGATGCTACATTCCACAGCCCACTGGGAACTTGACTACGCTGACATCATTGAGGAACTGAGTTTTGAGATGGATTCTAGGGATCCTGCAGCCCTAGACATCCCTGCTGCTCTGACTGCAAGTTCACTTTGGTGGTTTCCAGAGCTGCACTCCTGTCATCTGCTGGTCTCCCCACATCACCAGTGCCACTGTTCACATTATCTCTGTGATGGGCTTTTTCACAGAGTGCAAAGGGTCAAGGGCAGACTGCAGCTGTTGCCAGTCCAGTGTTCTTCTGCTGAGCTACACCCTCAGCCCTCTCCCCTCTTTCCTGAGACAGTCTTGTTGTGATAGCACAAGCTGGCCCAAACTTTCCTTTTAGCCTTTACTAGCTTCAAAGTGGTTATCCTCCTGCCTCAACTGTTCAACTGCTGGGATTGTAGATATGTTGCCAGTGTGCCTTGTTAATTCTGGAATTTTTCCCCCTCTTAATGGGGATGTTTGCCTATATCTTGTGTTTACATTTTGGAGTTTCCAGGATTGGTAGAAGATCCCCAGCAATGATTCCGTGATGATGAGGATGAGTGCTCTTAAGATCCACTTTTTTATGTACATTGTGAAATGCTGCTTTTTCTTTAGATTCTCTTTCATTTTCTTTTCTTTCTTTCTTTCTTTCTTTCTTTCTTTCTTTCTTTCTTTCTTTCTTTCTTTCTCTTTATTTAGTTATTATGTATACAATGTTCTGCCTGCAGGCCAGAAGAGAGCAACAGATCTCATTGTAGATGGTTGTGAGCCACCATGTGGTTGCTAGGAATTGAACTCAGGACCTCTGGAAGAGCAGCCAGTGCTCTTAACCTCTGAGCCATCTCTCCAGCCCTAGATTCTTTTTTCTATCAGCAGGTATGACTCTTGACCCTTTCAGCCTAAGTATGTCTACACAGTTAATGGGGATCTTTTTGGAATATACATGACAATCTTTCTTTCATCCCGCTAAGTTCCCTTTATACTTGGAGTAAACTGGAAAGGCAGGGCTTCCTAGCAATGCCTGTTGGTCCCTCCCCTCTTACCACTCCTTTTCTTCTGGCCTTTCTTCAGAGCTCCTAAGACTTGGTGAACTTTTGCTTCCTCTAAGAGCCTTCCCCAAATTTCCGAAGCAACTCCTCACCTTCTAGTTTCAGCTTAAAGTCTTTCTGAGTGTGTGTTTTTCTGACAGGATTCCCTGTCATCTGTGCTGTATGCTGCTTATTTCTTTACAACCCCACCACTATCTAGAATTGCTTTTGTCTTTGTTGCCTGTATCTTCTGGCATGTGAGCATCATGGGCAATGGCCTGTCTGTCTTGGGGAACAGTGTTGCACCTGAATGAGAGAAGTCATTGTTCTCTTGGTTACGTGTGACTAGGGCATGTTGGGTAACGAGCCTCTGCTCATTAGAGAGAGTGTGAAGGATACTCCAGCCAAACGACCAATTTTCCTGGTCCACATTCCTCCTCTTTCTCCTCCTCTTAAATTTATTATTTATTCACCTTACATCCTGGTTGAAGCCCCTTACCCCTCTCCTATTCTTCAGAAAAGGGGAGCCCCACTTCCCATCCATCCCAGCTCATCAAGTCGCATTAGGACTGAACAATAGTATCCTCTTCCCCTGTAGCCTGGCAGGGCAGTCCCACCAGGGGAAGTGATGAGAAAGGGTCTTCCCATCCTAGTTAACCTTCTGGAAGCACTCTCATCAGCACTCCTTGAAGTATGTCTTCTAAGTGATTCTAAATCCAGTCAAGTGGACAAATTAACCATCATGGGTAGGTGAAGTCACACACACACACATTTTTGTAAATAGACATTCTTTTTAAATAGTTTTTCTAGAAAGTTTCTCTGTGTGTAGCCCTGGCCATCCTGGAATCACTTTGTAGAGCAGACTGGCCTTAAACTCACAGAGATCCACCTGCCTCTGGCTCCCGAGTGCTGGGATTAAAGGCATGTGCCACCACACCCGATGCCATGAGCAGACATGCTAAATTTTAAGGATATCTGTTACCAGTTTCATTTTGAAGATAGTGCTTTTTGTGTTCATCTTAAGACTTTTATATCTAGCCTAGTTCTCAACTGTGTGGGTCTGTCCATTGGGAGATGGAGACATTTTTGGCTCCAGCAGCTGAATCATGGATATTGTAAACTTTTTACAGTGAACAAAGCATGATCTGGCCCAGACAGCAACAGACTGAAGTTGGAGCTCAGGCCTAACACAAGATGCCATTTTGTGTGCGTGTGTGTGTGTGTTTGCTTTCTTGAAGGATTACAGAAGGATCTCTCTGGAGAGAAATCTTGGTCTTTCCAACATGGGTACCCTTAGTCTTTTGTTGAAAACAAAACTCGGTTTTATTTATAATGGAGAGCTTTGTATGGGTCATACTGACAGATAGCACTAAGGTGGTGGTGTTTGGACGTTTAAAGGCAGTGTCTGAACATGAGGGTAGATGGCTTGGCTTTTGTAATGAGCTACAGACTTTATCCTGTCTAGTCTGAGCAGATTTCATGCAGGCAAAGCAAGCACTCATACACACCAAACAAATCTTTAAGAACTCAGGATTTCTTATTGTTGCTTAACTTTAAGGTTGCAACCGTAATGAAAATTGGAATCCTGATTGATTTCCTGAACAAAAGAGTAAATTCAGGAAACAACTTGACTGTGAAGTGTGTGTGCTTTTATCAGAATTGCCATCTGGTTCTTGGCATACAAATGAGATGCGTAACTGGATGCTTGCCGGATGGGGAGAAATTTGTTCTTCTGTTTTTATCATTGTAGTTCAGTTGTGCTTCCACCTGTCAGGTATGTTATGAAATTTCCTGTTTAGGCATACAGCTTGTGGTAACCTACCCATGTGACCACTTAGGAGAACTGGGAGGAGGAGTGCAGTGAACCTGTGGCAGCTGGTGCTCAGCAGGCAGTTAGTTGGGGGAGAGTGGTATGGAGAGACACTTCCCTCTAGAGTCACAGCCTGAGTAGTTGCATAGGCTTCTCAATGCTAAAATCCACTAATTTTAAAATTAGAATCATTAGCGGTAGGGTGGTCAGATGAGGAGAATCATCATGTCCAGTACGTATTATAGGATGATAACTTCTGCTGGTGGTGACCCTTGGGAGATTGATTTGATAATTGATAAGCCAATTGATGTGGGTTTATTAGAATCAAACATAAGCTGCTGTTGTAGGGTACTGCCTCTGTCTCTGGCACTCTTCTGAACTTCTGAGTGCTGCAGCTGGAAGGAGTGTGAGCTTGGAATTAGAATCACTATGTTGGAGCTGTTGTAGGGTCACTGAGGCTCAGTTTCCTCATCCAGTAATGAGGATCCCAGTAACTAACGTATGCTGGGAAGATTGGCTAAGAACTTTGAAGCTTTTGTGTGGTGTAAACCTCATTGAATGCAAGGGCCTGGTTTTGTGGGATTTTTCTACTTATTTTTCACCATGCGTTTTCTGTGTTACATTTGTGTCATGAAGCACTATGGCAGACAGGCAGATGGAATCTAGGGACTCTTCTACCCAGTAGGTGGGTGACATGGAGTGTTTTCCAAGCCTTAGATTATATGAAATAGAGGCAATGGCAGCACTAGTTATACAGGAGTATTGAGACATTTCAATCCATTAGCACCTGTAAAATGTTCAGCATAATTTAGAGCCTGACACCTGTGGGCACTTGGTAAATATATTGGTTGTGTCCCTTACAATTTCTGCCAGGTCTGATTTGGATAATAGTGAAACTCAGGACTGCCCAAGCCTTCTCCTGCCCTGTACTGACCAACATACTGACAGCAAATGGAGTTGGTTATTTTTGGTTTTGGTTTTGGTCTTTTTGGTGTTTTGTTTTGTTTTGCTTTGTTTTTGTTTGTTTGTTTGTTTGAGATAGGGTTTCTCTGTATAGCCTTGGCTGTCCTGGACTTGCTTTCTAGACCAGACTGGCCTCTTACTCACAGAGATCTGCTTGCTTCTGCCTCCCTGAGTGCTGGGATTACAGGTGTGTGCCACCATGCCTGGCTGGGGGTTGGTTCTTAAACCAATACACTGGGCAGTACAATAGGCATTGTGGGTTGTGGAGAAAATGTGATGAGTGAGTCAAGATGCCCACCATGCTGTAAATATCAGCTGAGTCAATTTTCATAATTTGTAGAGTATATTAGATACTCCAGAGAAAACCAGAATAACTTTGGTGTAAGACTGTTCAACTTTTTCCTTTTAAGAAAGGTTTAAATTTATATTGTGTGTGTACACGCAGCCTGACATGCATATAGAGGTCATAACTTGTGGGAGATGGTTTTCTCCTCTACCATGTGAGTTTTTAGGGATTGAATGTCAGGCTTGGCAACAAGCACTTTTACCCACTGAGCCATCTTGCCAACCCTTTTTTTAAATGAAACTCTTTTTTGTGGCAAGGGGGCTATTGAGATTCAAACCCAGAGTTCTGCCTTATACACTCTGCCACCAAACTACATATCTAAATGGAAATTTAAAAAATTACAGGTAAGTTATACATACATATGATAAAAATAAGTCATTAAGTAAGTAAGTAAGTAAATAGGCAGATCAGAATCTTTTCTATTTGGCAGTTTTGGTGAGCCGTAACTCCAAGGGAGCAGATCACAGAACCCTAGCGTGGGGTTCATTCCTCTAGCTTTGGTCCAGTATGTGCCCATGGACTGTGGTGGAGGGGATTAGCTAAGCAGCCAGTGTGGTACCCAGCTCGGGCATTCAATGCAAGTGAGTATAAGAGGCCTGGGTTCGCTCCCTTCCTGCATCTGGGGTGTCTACACAGAAGGCTAGCCCAAAGGCCATCTCAGCAGATCTGGAAAGCTGCCCTAGGGCATCATGCGGTTTCCTTCTGCTTCACAGCTTTTTATCTGTTTCAAGGAGTGAAAGCAGGGGTGTGGAGTCAAAGAGACCAAAATGAACCCTTGTATGCGTGGTGGGCCTTATGGAGGCCTTCAGAGTACCTGATTTTCATGTTAACTTTGGAGATGTAGGGGTTCAGATGGGTTCTTATCCTGGCTTTGGTTCTGGTTAAGATCCAGCAGAGACACACTGATGTGATGCATTGTACTGGCCAGAGTACATGGAACGTGTTCGAAAGGACTTATA
Source organism: Acomys russatus (assembly GCF_903995435.1). Classification (NCBI taxonomy): domain Eukaryota; kingdom Metazoa; phylum Chordata; class Mammalia; order Rodentia; family Muridae; genus Acomys; species Acomys russatus. The sequence continues at coordinate 116,175,579 of NC_067137.1, read as the reverse complement.
TGTGGCCAAGAGCCATATATTTGGAACTAAAATAGAAAATTTGTTCTGAGTAGAGCATAATGGAGACAGAGGGTAAGAAACATCATTGTTATACTCACAGCAATTCTAATAAACTGAATTCTCCTCCAGCTGCTCTGACTGCACTCCTACCTCCAGCTGAGGAGAAGCAGGGTCCCTGGCTTCACGAGTCCCTCGCCCTCACCATTTTGTCTTCTCCTTTCACCTTGCTCCTGGTAGCAGAACACACCCTTGTCTTTACAGCTTCCTTTTTCCTTCTTTCTTCCTGTGAACATGTCCATCCCTCTTTCTTAAAGGCAGAAAGGCAGTGCTTTGTTGGAATAAAGGAGCCAAGGCTTCACCAGCCTGCAACAGACACACAAGGAGTGAGAAAACTCATACAGTTGTTGGGCAGCCCTGAGATTTCACTTTACTGTGGCAAATCCTAGACCATCTTTACTGAGAAAATGTGATGTGCTTGTGTGAATTTTCCTAGATATGTATACTTGGAAGTTAACAATTTTTAAAAATTTGTTTTCTAGAGGCTTAAAACACATTTATTATCTCATGTTTTCTAGAGGCTTAAATCAACATTATCTTGTAGTCTCTCTAGGGCAGGAGTACAGGTCTGTCCTTCATGGTTCTTACTGGGCTCTTAGATGGCTCGACATACAGTTGTGTGGTCTGTCTAGAGGTCAGCTGCTGAGCTTCCTCCATGACTGGCTGTAGGATGTACCTTTTTAGGGCCATGGCTGTTTCCTGTTGTTGGCTAGAGGCCATTCTCAGTTCTTTGCCATATTAGGCCCTCATTTTGTGGTCTTGGGGTTGGTGGTATTGGGATTGAACCCCAAGGCCTTGCACTCCATCACTGACCTATGTCTACAACTTTTCCCTTTGAGATGGAGTCTCACTGAGTTTTCTAGGCTGGCTTTGGATTCATTCTGTTGCCTGAGAAGGCCTTGAACTTGTGATCCTCCTGTGTTGGCTTCTTTGGAAGCTGGAACTATAGGCCTGTGCTTGTATAGGCCCTTAGTTTCTTTGTTGTTGTTTTTTACATTCTCAAACCTTGTTACCCTTTATGGTAGCTTAGATGAGATGTCTCCCCAGTTGTTTCAAAGTTTTGTACCATTCCCAGTTCACTCTCTACTTCTTGCTTGCTATTTAAGATGAAAGCTCTCAGTTTGCTGCTTCCCCTACCACACCTGCTGCTTCCCTCCCATGAAAACCTTTACCCTTGTGGAACCATAGCCAAATAACCCCTTCCTTTTATAAGTAGACTTAATCTTGGTGCTTTTTCACAGCAACAGAAGAGTAAACTAATACAGCCTCTCTCCTCTCATTTTCTCTGTTAGATTGATCCTTTAGTAGATTGCCTTCCTCAAAGGAGAACCTCTTCATTTCTGCTTTATTTACCAGTGTTTTCTGAGTTTGTAATTTCTTTTTCTTTCTTTCTTTTCTTTTCTTTCTTTCTTTCTCTCTCTCTCTCTCTTTCTTTCTTTCTTAAACTCAATGGTGTTTCTCAGGTACCAGAAAAAGTAGGTGGTAGAGATTGTCTTCATTTTACATATGGAGAAACTAAGATCAGAAAGGTGGAGCTGCTCAGGGTCCCACAGATAGAATTGTCCCCATTGCCCTTCCCCTTGGCTAAATTCCCACTGTGGAACCTTGTGTGTTTGGATGCCACCAACTTTGCCTCTTTTATCCTTTACTCTGCTGCACACAGTCCTTGAGCAAGTACTTCCTATTCTTGCTGTGCCTTACACTCTCTACCCCAGATGTCAGAGCTTGGCCTTCTCAGGAACCTAGCCCCCCTGCCACCTGCCTCATGTGTCAGTGCACCATCAGCTTCTGCTGACAGTGCCTGCAGCCTCTGCTTTGTAATTCCAGCATGTGCCCGGTATCTTAGTGTAAGTAGTTAACATTTGGACTCCAGCCTTGGTGTTACTTGCTTGGTGAGGACAGAAGACCCTCCTGTTATTCCATCCCCCATGAAGACTGGTGCATGGCAGACAGCACCAGTTTGGTGAATTGGTGGGGTGAGCTCTGCTCTACACTGTTTTGATGAAATAGAGGTGACATGGACAATCTCTGGTAAAGTTGTGCTGTTCTTATGGCCTGGTATATTTTCTGTGCGGTAATATTTAGTTACTTTAACTCAATTATTATTCTGAAGTGATTAAGAACCTCTCTTAAAGATTTTACACCTGTTCCTTTTCCTACTATTTTCTTTTTTGGTGGTTGTTGTTGATACAATTCATCCTACCCTTCTTATACCTATTTGCTCATGAGAATTTCATAGAAAATAGCACATTGTTTCATTAGTACTTGGTTTTAAGGAAAGAAAGAAAGAAAAAAAGAAAGCCAGTACCTCATGTAGCCTAGGCTAACTTCAAATCTGATATACAGTCAGGGCTGATTTTGAGTTCTTGATCTTCCTTCATCATTTCTCCTGGGCTGTTATTTGGATGTATATACCACACCTGGTCAGCTGCCAGTGTAGAGTCTATTTTTGTTGTTGTTTGTTTATTATTTTGTTCTTTTAATGGGCATATACTTTAGCCAGATAGCAGACTGAAAGATATGGTTATTCTTATGACAAGTAAATGCCTTTTACTAAAAGTTTCCACTGTAACAAATAGAGAAACTTTCTGGTCTGTAACCAGAGGTTTATTGATGCAGATTGTTATAAGAACCTGATTAGAAATGCTCCAGGCATTTCTTCCCACCCACCAGGTTCCCTCAAAACCACTTGGGCCTAGTTCAGCTGACATCACTATCTTAGCTTCTGCTGTTCCCATGAATTTCATAGTTGGAGGCCGATAGCATCCTGTATTGGAGAGAGGAGGCAAGTGCAGGAGCAGCACGGCAAAGCCTCTGCCCACTTTGATGAGTAGGGATCTGAACAGACATAGGAGGCCAGGAACTCATGAACTTGCACTTGAAATTGACCCAAGCCCTTGAGAATGCCCCTGCCGCTGCCTCCCCCTCCCCCTTTTCTGGCCCAAAGATAAAGTCTTTTAAAGGGTTGCAGAAGGATCCACACAGTGGCTGTGTGCTTGACAAGATGAGTAAACACTTTACTTTTCATTCATTTATGACTTCTGGGGGAAGCTGTGACCAAAGAGTCCATCTGTAGCATTAGCACCTGAGTTGTTAAACAGTGTACAGGAGATCTCAGGTCCTTCTCTTACCCTTTCATGGCCTTTAGGTTTCAGCCTTTCCTGCTAGCCTACCCCTTCCTGCCTTGCTTCAAAGCTCTTAACCCATTATAACTTGGTCAGGGTCTACTGTCTACAGATAGGAAGCTTAGTGAGGATAGGAGACCAGATCTATCTTGTGCCCTTATTTTCCCTTTTATTCTAGACAGATTGCATAAAAATTTCCCAGATGAAGGAATGATTAAATGGATGGATGCCACACAGCAACCGAGTAGCAGTTCACTGTGGTGTGAGGTCAGAGGCTAGAACTGTTTTACAGGCTGTATGTGCTAAGAATTCAGTGGTTAGGCCTAGTGTGGTGGCGCATGCCTTTAATCCCAGCGCTCGGGAGGCAGAGGCAGGTGGATCACTGTGATGTCTACAAAGTAAGTTGAGGACAGCCAAAGCTACACAGAGAAATCCTGTCTCAAAAAAAAAAATTTAGAGGTTATAAGAGGTCACATGAAAGTTTAAAGGAAGATGAATCTTAAACTTTATTGTAGGATTTAGCTAAATGAATCAGTGGGAAGGGGAGATTATTCCAATCTGGAGAGTGTGAAAATGGGCAGGCAGACTGTTTCCCACATCAGGTTTTCTGAGGGATAAATGATAAATGGCTTAAGATGGCTTCCAGATTCTGTGACTTTTTCAGGGGTTAAAGGGTGAATAGAAAGAATACTGGTCATTCTGCTGAGCAGAGTCTAATTGACACAGCTAATCATCTAAAACCCTATGTTGGAAAATGTCACTTCATTATATGCGTCTGGAAGTGCAGATGGGGAAACAGATTTTTTTCTTTTTGCAGTAGATTCATTAAGTGTTTAAGAAGAGATTCTCGTCTGTACCATTTCCCAACAGCTTGAGTAGTTTGAGGCTAAGACTAAACTTTAGGGTACTGGATTGCTTTGTGCCACTGTGAGACTGAGGTCCTTCACCAGATGCAAGGCACAGACCCTGCCCCAGACCCTGTTTTGGGCTGAATGATGGTACACTGACACACACACACACACACAGAGCAAGTGTGGCAGAGAGTGAAGAATGGAAGCTACTCACACTTACTGAGCACTCATTCTGGCTACAAATCCTCCTCCAAGTGCAGCGTCCTAGGCATTTTCCCAGGGCACTCCAGGTGCCCGCTTGCACTGAGGATGACTGGAGTGGGCAGGAGGGGCACGTCAACCAGTAGGCTCTGCTGGGCTGGAGAGGAGCTCCTTGTCCATGTACATTCTTTGTATCCTTGGCTGTACCAGTCAGCCCCAATGGCTCCTGCCCCAGCAGAGCTAAGAACATAAAGGTGCTCACACCACTTGCTGCTGGTTATTCTGAAAACGCAATCTGCTGACCATTTTGTAGCAGTCTTGTTAGCCCTGCAGACTTGGTGTGCTGTTATTGCATGTGGTATTGCAGAAACCATTTACTTGGAAATTGTCTTCAGCCTTGTCTCTTTTTGTTTGGAACCATATAACTGAAAAGAAGTAGGGATGTTGTGAAGTAAGAGCATGCTCTCTGTGCTGGGCCCTGAGCTACCTGTGAGTTGCTGTGCCTTTCTGTGTTCTGTGAACACCACAGGCACGCCCAAGCACCTCACATTTGACTTTCCTGCATATGTAACCATTAGCAGACCCATAGAGTCCCCCCCCCCTTCCCCCTTCCACCCCTTCCCTCTTCCCCCTTTCCCATTCTTGGTCCCTCAGTCGTGGGAGTCTCCTGCTATCTTAGATTGGCATAAATCATGTCTCCCTGCCTCTGACTTCCTTCATTCTTGTTCTGTGGAGAAAGCTGAGGCTGTGTAACAAGAAGCCTCTGTCTTCCTCTCAAGTGTCTTTGTCTTCTTACTTTCCTCCTGCTGAGGCAGAGTCCTCTCTTGGGAGCTAAGGCAAAGCCCATGGTCTGGGTAAGGAACCTGGACATTACTCTGATTGCTGTCTCATTTCCTTTTGTTGTGCTCCTTTGTCTTTGCCTTGTCCCCCTAATTTTCAGGCTGTCCCTGATGCCTTTGAAATAATGATCTGGTGGTCTTTAATAAAAAAAGTTATTCTCCAGCTCTTCCACCCTGGGTTGTCCCTACTCAAAGCCAGGGGAAATCCCCCAAGAGGCCTCTAAGAACCACCTGTTCACTGTCCAGTGTATTCACTCACCAAACATGTTGATTCCCCTGCATGTTTTTTTCTTCCCAAGGTTTCTGTGATGCCACCATTGCTGCGCTACAATCAGTCCAAGTCTTTCCAGAGTTCCTGGACTCTGGCTTAGGAGCCAACTGGTCTGCTTTTCAAAACCCAGTTTGGAAATCTCATCTGTGACTGACTATGTTTGGTCAAACATCATGTTCATTTGAAAGATGCCTCAAATCAATATATTGGCTTCCCAGCATTCTGTTCCAAGTGAACAATTAACAATTATCCATTTTCTACATCACATTTAAAAGATAGGCACTGATTAAACTATTCTTTCTTGGAAAAATTGTTTCTAGAAATTGACTTTTCCAACAGAATGGGATTACTCTTAGAATGTGAGATAGTATTTCCTCCTGGTGGTGGTGGTGGTGTAAGAGTGAAATCCATTTCAGAACTGTTGACCATTGAAGCATTTAATTAGGAAAATATAAGGTAAAGTGCACTTTATAGAAAAGCCTGGTGTGCCTACTGCAGTTTGAGCCCCGGCTCCTTTTTTCTGTTGGATCTTGTTCTCTGTTCAGTTTAAAGGCGAAGTCTCATGTTTCAGAGGAATTTTTCTTCACTCGCCCCCCACCCCCAAGAAATTTGAGTGTTAACAGAGTAATAGCCAGTGAGTGCCAAAGACATCCTGGTGCCTTTTCTCCCTCCCTTTCTTAGTAGAACAGTATTTGACAGAGGTTGCTTTCTAGTTTGTATTCATACTGGTATGAGAGGTTTCTTTTTTTGATTCCAGTTCTGGCAATTGAACCTAGGGCATCGTATACATCAGAGGCAAGTGCTGACCACTGAGCTGCAGCCCTAGCCCAAGAGAGGGAATTTCTATCCAGTGTGTGTCAAGGCAGGTTTCTTCTTTTAAATGTGTATGTGTGTATGAGCATGGGGTTGGGGGCAGTGGCAGACAACTTCAAGTATTGCTCCTTAGAAACTATTCACCTTGTATTTTGAGACAGGGTTTTTCACTGGCCTCGACCGTACCATGTAATCGAGTTTGATTGACCACTGTGTCCCCAGAGATTTACGAGTGTTGTCTTCTCAGCCCTGTGATTTTTTTTTTAAAGATTTATTTATTTATTTATTTATTTATTTATTTATTTATTAAGTATACAGTGTTCTGCCTGCATGTACACTTAGCAGGCCAAAAGAGGGCAGCAGATCTCAGTATAGATGGTTGTGAGCCACCATGTGGTTGCTGGGAATTGAACTCAGGACCTTTGGAAGACCAGACAATGTTCTTAACCACTGAGCCATCTTTCCAGCCCAGCCCTGGGATTTCAGACAGGCCTGTGTCCTGTTTGTTTGTTTGTTTGATTTTTGTTTGTTTGTTTTTAATGTGGGTTTTAGGACTAGAACTCAAGTCCTCTCACTTGCCTGGCAAGCATTAGTGCTATCTATGCCTGACCCCCAGCCCTCTGCCATGGCTTTGTGCCAACATAATGAAACATCAAGTTAACTAACCAAGAAAAGGTTTATTTTGGCTCGTAGTTTTAACAGTTCTGGTCCAAGATCAGGGACAATATTGCTTTGGGCCTCTATGGGGTTCCTAATGAGATACCACATTGTGGTAGGAGCATATAGTGAAGGAAACTTATCACTTAGTGACCAGAAAGCAAAAAGGAGAGGCTTGGGCTCCCCAGACCCCTCTGTAGAGAAGGCTGTATTGCCAGGCTTAGCTTCCCGAAAGCCCATGGCACCTCTTGTAGCCAGTTGTTTAATATGTGGACTTTTGAGAGACATTCATCCAACCCATAACATAACAGAGTGAATATAAAATAATATTTGCTTAGTTAACAAAAGCTCTTAGCCACTACTCCCAGAGATATGGACATGTTAGGTGGTCCATGGTTATTCAAGTGAGCATCTCAACTGTGGTAACATTCTGTTCTGGCTCTAATGAACTAACTTGATCATTCAGTTCCTTGTGATTTTAAGGGAAATGTTTATCACTGATGTTAAAGTGTGTCACTTGTCAAATCTCAGGGCAGTGTGCTACAAAGCCCATTTCTAGAAGATGCAAAGGCAGTGGCTTAGACTTTTACAGCTGAACTCATGTCACAAGGGAAGTTCTGAGGTCCTGTTTAGAGGCCTGTGTAAGCTCTCTGAGTCAAAATGTTTTATCATGTTGTTCTGCCTAGAATGGCCTAGAGAAGTCGTGTTAGGGATTTTTTTTTTTTTTCTTTAGTACCTTCTGTACCCTTTAGACACGGGAAGAAATATGGACACCCAGAAACTGCCCTGTTCAAAATTTGAAGCTTCATGAGATGGAGAAATGAGGTCAGCTGTGTTTTACTTCTGGTTGTCTTCAGATCTCTCCACGCCCAGGCTAACACTCAGAGGGCTGTGCACTGAGCTGTTACCCACTTCCTCTGTGGCCAACAGCCACAGGCAGGACATGCCTTAACTTTGTAGTTTTTGCTATCAGTGGCCCTTTCTACCAGCTGGTGGTAAAGTACTGTGCATAGTGTGTAGATTCATACACAGCATGGGGGGTATAGATGCCTTGAAGACCTCCATGTGGCATTTCTCCTAAGCCATTATAAAGGCTCAAAGTATTACTTCAAAGTGCTTTGTCCTGATGAGCTGACATTTGTGAGTTCTTGGATTATGTGGTATACCCCTAGAGTTTATTTCTTATTAACTACTCACAGACTTATTTGATTTCTGTTTTGTTTTTTAAAACATGTCTCATGTAGCCCAGGCTGGCCTTGAACTCCTGACCTTCTTACCACCACCTCCCAAGTATTGGGTTTACAAGCTGGGGCCATCATGCCCAGCTTCTTAACTTCTTTTAGGCTTAAAGGCTATGTCTTAGTTATGTTACGATTGCTGTGAATACATAATGACCAAGGCACCTTATAGAAGAAAGAGTTTATTTGGAGCTTACAGTTTCAGAGGTTAGAATCCATTAACATCATGGTAGAGAGCGTAGCGGCAGGCAGGCAAAGCATGGCACTAGAGTAATAGCTAAGAGTTTACATCCTTATCTGCAAGTAGGAGGCAAAGAAAACTAATTAGAAGTGGCTTGGGCTTTTGAAACCTCACAGCCCACCTCCCAGTGACACACCTCCTCCAACAAGGCCACACCTCCTAACCTTCCCAAACAGTTCCACTGACAGTTCCATCAAGCATTTAAATATATGAGCCTATGGGGGCCATTATTCAAACCACTAGAGGTTGAATGAACATTTAAGGGTCCAAAGTCCATTTTGCTATCCACGTAACAACTGGGAGAGTTGAAAGTAGCCAAAAGATGCCATCACTGTGAAGTTTGGAAGTAGATAGGCTCAGTGATTAATACAATTTTGGCGTGTCTATGGGGCTGTTGAGATTTATCATGAAACTGATAGGGATTTCCAATAATGGAATATTGGAAGTGGTTAGAGTGCCAGTATGATGTGATTCTCTGAAGGGAGTACCAGAAAATGGCATCTGTGTTTTAAAATGGGAGAGAGGAGGGAGAGATAGAGATAGAGATTGTGTGTGTGTCTGTCTGTCTGTCTGTCCATAAGGAATCAAAGCCAGGGCCTCACTCATGCTTCTGAGTTATTTTTCTTGTGCACTGGAAGGGGAACGAGGCCCCATGAAAGCTAGGGACTGTCCAGGTGAGATTATTACCAAAAATGGCAACTGCGTTGTGAGCCTTTCCTGCCAGTTTGAATAGTCACACCTTTAGTCTTGTCATTACTGCTGGACCCTTGGCCATGTAAGTCATGGCGCAAGGGTGCGTTTACTATGTCCAGCACTTCAGCCGAAGGGGGCAGCTAGCCTTTTCTTAAACTCCTGAATACTGACATCTGGGTTGTTTTTCCAGCCACATTGATTATTAACTGGTTAGCCTGGGCCATGCTATTAACTCTCTGTTCCTCAGTTTCCTCAACTGTAGAACGAGGCTCATAATGATGCCTCTTTTGGAAGAATTTTGGTAATGAAGTACACACAGGTAAAGTTCTTGTTAATCACCTGCACAGAATACAGAGCTGGTAGTCATTGTTAGTACTCTTCTTTTGGAGACAGAGTGCTTTTTCTTTCCTTCCATCCCAGTCATAGCCCCTCCCTCCTCTCTTTCTGGTCCCACCCTCCCTCCCTCCACCCTGCCCCCCCCATATTTTTCAGAAATGGGGAGCCCCACCTACCCAGCTCATCCAGTGGCATCAGAACTGAGCATGTCCTTTCCCCCTGTCTTGTATCTAGTTGGGCCATTTCTTTCTTAGGGCAAGAGTCATAGGTACACACTATATGTCAGCACCCTGTAAAGTAAGTGGCTGGAAGTGCACACTCCTGACCCTGGTCACACACTGTTACATCAACTTAGACAATGAAAAATAAAGCAGCGTATTGTGAAACTGAAATAATTCTAATTTTTCTTCTTGTTTGTTTGTTTGAGGCAGGGTCTCACTTAGTAGGCCTGGCTGGTTTAGAACTCACTTTGTAGACCAGGCTAGCTTTGAATTTGCAGAGATCTGCCTGCCTCTACCTCTTGAGTGCTGGGATTAAAGAGGTATTGCTACCACATGCTGCTAGCCTGCTTTTTGATGAAAGCATGTTCATATTGATGAAAGCATGTTCATATAAAACAACTATTTTGCTATTCTGTTGTTTTCTCACTTTTTTTGTTTTTTAATGTAAAGAGTGAGGATTTGGAAGTCGATTTTGCTTCTGAGTAAACATTGACCCCTTGATGAAGATCAGGGAGCATGGCTTGATTGTGGTTGAGTCTCTTGCCAGCCAGCAGAGATGTCTGAGGCTGGGGGTGTAAAAGTAAGTAGATTTCAGATGATTGAATGGAGGCACTGAGATGGCCCAGCAATCTACTCACCTAACCTTCCCAGAGTGAGCACTGCATGCTTTGAATAAGTGCTTTTGTGTATGCAGGGTAGGGTGACAGTGTGTCTTGTCTTGCCCCCTGCTGGATTCTTAAAATAGAGATATATTCAGAGACAGTTGAAGAAGATTGATATGGTTCTCTGTCACCTGGATGGCAGGAACAGAGTCGATTGAGAAATGAAAAGCAAAAAGAGAGGGAGAGAGGGAAAGGAGGGTTTCCCTCTGTTGTCTGTGTCTGTGAGTTCCCTGGGAGTGCTTCTCTGGGTCTTTGAAGTGGTGTTTTATAAAGTTAATCACTTTCTGTGTTCTTGCCTGCTGTTTAGGCCTGTGCAGGTTAGATGTTTTTCAGGTGCCTGGGTCATAGCTTTCCTCATTTGGGAAGAGGGCTTTCCTTCTTGTGGTGGGAAAGATGTCTTTGAGGCTCTGAAGGTGCTGGAACTCACTCCTGGTGGCTACTAGCCTCACTAGCTCATCAGTAGGGGACTCTGGGAACCTGGCAGGTTGCAGAGGGTGACCCTTGCAGTAGGGATGAACCGTGGCCTCATGCCATACTTCCCTCTGGCTTTGCTGGATAGTAACCCTCTGAGAATGTTAATTTTGTGTCTTCTTCTACCATCAAATGCACTCAAATTTTGTTGATGGATCAAGTTCTTTTTTAAAAGCTTCCATCCTGATTAATAATTGCCTACCATTAACTTATTTTCATTTTTTTTCTTTCTGAGTCAGTAAATACTTGAGTAAATAAATGATTGACAGTACATATGTGGTTGATTTGGGCCCTGTTTGGAGTATGGTTGATTGTTCTCCAGTGAATACACGTGGAAACTCATAACTGCAGAGTTGTATTTTTTAATGTTTTAGGAAGCTGCAATTAGATTTAAGTTGCATGTAGGTTATAGATTGATCTAAAAAGTATTTTTAAATGTAATGAACAATAGTGTTATTCTAATCTCATATTTTATTTTAAGGTGATATATATTTGCTAGGGAAAAAAGCCTCTCTCTTTATAGGAGTGAAAATCAGGCCTTGATTAGATGTGTATCGATGTGGTTAAATTTTTATTTGATCATATTGAGTGAGTTTGGAGAACTTCATGATGAAAAAATTCCCCAAAGAATTGAATGTAATCTGTGTTTAAAAATAAAAGTCTTAAAAATTGATTTTCCCTTCAAGAGCTGAATATATGAACCATGCTTTGATTCTGATTTATGGTCATCAAAACTAAGTTGTAGATTCAATAGATATTTTATGATTAGTCCTTCTGTTAAACTGTGCTGTATCCACTTAGAAAATAAAATACAAGAAGAGGGTCCATTGATTCCTAGAAATATGCTACAATGTGTGCTATTTCCAGCTTGCCGTGGTCACTTAATGTCACGATCCTACCTTTTGTTCCCATCTTGCCTCTCTCCTTCATTTTGCCTCCTTCCAGGGAAATTCCTCTTCCTTCTTTGGTATTGTTTTGAAGAGAAAAAGGTTCCGTCCAGGCCTGCAGCACCGTCCACAGGGCTGTCTGTTGCTTCTCTTTTCTCTGTGATTTGCTGAAGGCCTTATCAATGTTACGTTAGATGATGTTCTATCAGAAGCCCTGGAAAGCATCCCAGTTGTGGAACTGTGACTGTCCACCGCAAGGTTAGATGTGAGGGTCTAGGTCTGGTTTCATCTTAGTAGCAGTAAAAGAAATGGTGTCATCTTTGCACTTAGGTGTGTCTGCCTTGGCAGATGAGCCCAACTTCCCCTTTTAATGCATGTTTAAGTCATGTAAAATAAATGTATTTTAATCCTCAATTTAATCACAGTACAGCATTATGTCTTTTTATCAGAACAAGCTTGGGTGCAACTTATAAAATGCATTCCTGAAACTGTTGAACAGAGCAGTGCTGGACTGCCATGTGTATTTGGAGAATTAATTGAATATGCATCACAACAGTTGTAAATTCTTGAACATACAGTATTTAGGAGTCATTTTAATGGACTGATCAACTCCCCTCTCTGAAGTGATTGATGTATTCAGGTTGACCTCCTGAAGCAGCGCAGACCAGGCATAAGAGGCTCCAGAGAGGGGATGATGGATTTCCAGAAGATTCATGCTCTAGGCCCTTTATGTGTTGGAATCTTCCTTTTCTCTTCAGTGTTTTTTAGCCTTTACTTTGGTTAAATTTGTTTCATTTGAGAATTGTTTTAGGAAATACCTAACCTAACTTGCGTTTTAAATGCTAGTACATTTAAAATGTTTACAACTGCTTATTTCCCAGTGTTAAGCACAAAACCACCCTTGATTCAAGTGCATTTTGTTCCTGTGCACAACTATTAATGTTTCGAAGCTGCTTCTCCCACTAAATGTTTCTGGATTAGGGATCCACATAATAATGGAGTGTGCTTGTTTGGTTCCTCACAGAGGTTTGTTGTAAGAGCTTAAAATAATACTGCCGCTGACTTGTGTGACGCACAGTAACTGTTTATTTAATGTAAGTGCACCCTGTATCTCTCCTCTCTGATCAGCCTGAGGAATTTGCATGCTGCATAGCAGCCATCTTCTTTTATACTTTATTAAATATCTGTCAATTATAAATATCAAGGTTTTACATTAATGTCAAGATAGTACATCAAAAATTCATGGAATATGTGACTTTTTCCAAGGGTATTTAATACTTAATGCATTTGTGTCATTTTTCTTTTCAGAGATATTGACAGGTTTTATTAAGTGTTTGTTAGGGAGATTTCATTTTTATCAAGGGACTATAAAGAGAAGCTGCATGCTAAATCAATTTTAAAAGCCAGAATATCATTCATTTTTCCATCTTCAAACACTTATAATCCATAGATTTTATTTAAATTTCTTCTTGGTTTATTTTTGTTTTATGTGAGTGATAGTTCATGACAGAACTTTAATAAGGATCAACTATGCTGACTGTAGTGGTTTTTAATTTCCTTAAGCATCACTACCAGACCCACGCAATATGGTAAATTTTTCAAAATGTCATACTTACATATTTAGCAATATTGCTCCTTTTTATTGAAGCCAAACAAACAATTTTAGATATTAATCTTTCCCAAACATAGTGATTATTTTGTACTAGGTACAATATTGCTGTTTCTCAAGGAGGATGCCTCCTTTGGGTGGAAAAAGGAGTGCTTTAGGGGGTCACCTGGCTTTGCATAGATTCTAGAATTTATTTTTACTTATTTTTGAGGTAGAATTCATGTAGCCCAGGTTGGCCTCCACTTCCCAAGTAACTGGGATTTGGGGCATCAACAACCTTCCCTTAGAAAGTAAGCCTTGATGATGGCCATCTGGTGAAAGCTGTGGCAGCGGTTGATTTCTACAGCCTCAACTATTTATTCTGCTGAAGAAGTAAAAGTCACTTGTTACTTAGTGTGTGTAGTTTCAGCAGCTGTTTATTAGGATTTAGAGTAGAGCAGTGAGTGAATTGTCAGCGCCTCCTGGCTCCTGTTGGGCCCCTGCCTTGGAGGCCTGGTTCTTGGGTCTCTTTGAGGATACTCTGCACCAGTCCCACATAGACCTTTGTCTGGGAAGCTATAGCCACTAAACTCAATTGGCCACCAAGAGTATGGCTTGTGCTTCAGTGGAGAGAGGATCTTTAAAGTGATGGGAAAGCCATCAGGATGACCGGCTCAAGATGGGTTACTCCCAGAAGGGAGCAGAGTATCCTCGCTGTGTACTAGGAGTTTAAATGTCCTCAGATGAGAATATTTTAGAAGCTTTCAGTTCACTTCAAATTAATTTTAGGCAACAGTGAAAGGGATTGATTTTTAAAAAAAAAAAAATTCCATCCAGGTATTAAATGAAAATAGTTTGGAGTCAACATTTGTTTTAGCTTTGTTCATTTTTTTCAAAATAAGGGAAGCCATTTATCTTCAAACAATAAATAAAAAATTGTAGTTGAATTATTTTTTGATATCTTAATACCTCCAGACCTTAAAGAGTGCTATATTTACAGATGAAAGGTATGGGTTTTAGTTTTAGTTTTAGTTTTTTAGAAACTTGATTTTATTCAGATGAAGCAGAACGTAGGGACTACACGCACTCTTTGAGGCCACCAATAGATGGCGCTGGCGTCACAGTAGAAGAGCCCTGCAGAGGAGGAACCAGTCCTTAGTGCCACATTTTGTTTCATCCAATTGTTAAGTTCATGTATCAGTGCAGACTGGCTTTTATACCAGAGAACAACTATTTCTAAAGGCTTCTGAAAATGTTATATAACCACACAGTTTTTTAAAAGAATAGTAGCCTTCTATCTGAAAATGTACTTACACATTTTTCTATTGAGTTTTTGTTTTTTAATGATTTTTATCAGGACTATTATGTGATGCAGGATATATGTAAACTGTTGGAAGGAACACATTGGTGTTAGCTTTCCATCTTCTTGGCTCTGGAGTGGTCACCCATGTTCTTGAGGAATCCAAGGCTATCCAAAGATACTCAACTGTTGGTAGAATCTTGAAGTCCTTTCAAAACTGAAAACTGTAAATTTTTTCCCCTACTTAATAGCAGGCTTTTTGAGGGGGAGAATGTTAAATTTTTATTATTTATAAGATTTCACATAGAAATTTATCAACTTTCAAAAGGCTGTAGTAAATTCCATAGTTAAAGTAAATTAAAATATTTTAAAAAAATAACATTTTCCCATTTTTAGACTTTGAAAAGAGACATCTGGGGTGTGTCTCAATAATAAGATGCTATGAGATTTTACTTTATTACAAGTGAAAGGAATATTTATCAATAGAATACACTGTCTTTACTATTTTTCTGTTACTTCTTGCAGGCTAGTTTTGGGAGGAGGAAAGGGCCTATGCTGATTCTTGTGTTTAAAGGAAAACCTGAGCTCTATCTTGACTAAATTTAGTGATTAAGAAGAGAACATGCCTCGTGCCCTCAGCACAGCATGCATTTCCTTGTCAGTCTCCAGACCCTGGGGCAGACGTGCACTGTTACTAACCTTCCCAGGCAACTGGAAATGCTATGTGATGTACTTAATATTTTGTATGTTGCCTTAAAGTCTCTTACTTAATTCCATACTGTTAGTACAAATTTTCATTTTATTGTATTTTGATTTCTTTATGTTGAGAGAGGCTCTAGCTGTGTAGCACAGGCAGGTCTCAAATTCTTGATCCTCCGTTCTTTGCCTCTCAAGTGCTAGTGTTTTCAGGTGTCTACCACTACACCTGGTCCGGTGGGCATCTTAAAGATTATGTAAACAGCCCGGTGTGGTGACACATACCTTTAATCCCAGCACTCGGGAGGCAGAGGCAGGTGGATCAATGTGAGTTTGAGACCAGCTGTTCTACAAAGTAAGTCTAGGTTAGCCAAGGCTACACAGAGAAACCCTGTCTCAGAACCCTCCCCCCACCCCCACCCCAAAAAAGATTATGTAAACATATGTTTTGACTTTTCTTCCAAAGGGTTAAAATGAGACTAAGAAGAAGGAAGAAACAGGCACCTGGGAACTAACACCCAGTTGGCTGCCTTTTGTAATATATAATTTGTCTAAGATTGCGCACTGAGCATAAGCTTTTGTTTTCTAATTGATTTACGGTTTGGGCTACTTTTACCTCATCTCCTACTGCCCTGTGCACAGTGCCAGTGAGCACAGCTCAGGGAGCGATGATGAATTACAGTGCACTTGTGGTGCCAGTACCTTGAATAAAAACTGCCTGCTGCATGGAGCCACATTAACAGCGCAAGGATCAGCTCCGGCAGAATCTTGTCTCTAGCTCAGAAGCAACCATTTGTTCATCTGATCACTTACTGCAATCTGTCTATCAGACTGTAATTGAAACTGAAGAATAAAATCACACTGTTACAGCTTTTAATTTCTTAATTGAGACAAAGTTTTAAGTGCTTAAAGGTCTAAAGGAGAGGAGCTTGTACAGAGGGAATGTGAAGCTATAAAATTTTATTCCGTGTGTGAAGTTTTGGATATTCTATCAAATATTCTTTTGTCTAGAAAAAAAGAATAATTTTAAAAAATGCTGGTCCGTTTATCCTTTATCTTACTTGTAAAATTTACTTCATTCTCTCGTGAGACTTTACTTTGTTTGATTTCCTGTGTTTGATCTACATTTATGGTATAAATAATTCATTTGCACATAAGTCGATTGTCATCAAGTGATGTAAGTTAGAGAGTGTGAAAGTGTTTGCAGCATATTAGAGGGCCTGTAAGTGTTGCTTCTTGTGACATACAAAGAGATTAAAATCTAGTAGTCATAGGGCAGGAGACCCCAAGATAGGTAAGCCTCCCCCGCCACACACACTGTGTTCCCTTCAAAGCTGGTGCTTGTAGCAGTGGGTGTGCCTGCCTTTGTGAAAGCAGTCCACCTTAAACTGTGTTTTGTGTGGTGTCTGTGGGTTCCAGATCGAAGTATGAAGGAGCAGATTTATGGTGGCCGCTGGGCACAACAAATTAAGTTGACAGTGATGTATGAGGGCACAATAGCACGCTGATCCCTCAGTCTCGCGGCTGGACGCCTCCTGCTTCATTTGGCTCTTGTTAGGATCTGTTAGCAGCTAAATAATGAAATTCTGCTGACTGATTTTTGTTTTCTCTTTTTTTCTTGTCACCTGTGCTTCCTAAAACCACTTGTTCCCAGACCCATCCTCATGCCAGCAAACTGCCCTTGAAGGATTCTTTCACTTACGAGGACTACAGGTTGGTGTAAGGGGCAGTATGCTGAGGGTGGTTTCTGAGGAGACCCAGGATGTGAAAGTGAGGGAAGCTCCTCAGCAAGTGACCTGCTGCGACTACTTACAGTGTTGAAATAGGGCGGTCTCAAAAGGCACAGTGAGCAGCTTTGATAAGCACTTGGGTTTTGACAGCTGCCTAGAAACTGCT
This sequence comes from Acomys russatus, assembly GCF_903995435.1. Classification (NCBI taxonomy): domain Eukaryota; kingdom Metazoa; phylum Chordata; class Mammalia; order Rodentia; family Muridae; genus Acomys; species Acomys russatus. The sequence goes on along the minus strand of NC_067137.1, from coordinate 116,158,536 downwards.
GTGACCCTGTGAAACTAGTGGCTTGGTTGAGGTAGCCAAGGGACGTTGAGCTTAACAGTAGTGTTAAGTATTGTTATAGGATTTTTTTCTCTCTTAAGTAGATTATATTAATGTGAAGCGAGGATTCTTTTTTAACATAAAGTTAATGCATTGCACAATGTAATAAAAGTGCCATGTTCTACATCTTATACACTTGGAGGGTCTGATCAGAGAAAAGAGACAGCGCCCACTTGTCAATGAAGCTCAAAGCTGGCTAGAGACAGCAGTTGAATAAGAAAGAGAGCTGGCTTTGGGAACAGCAGTTTCATCATCATGCAGGTTGAAACCCCTGATGCTCCTGGCTCCCCTGCACACTTTGCCTTCTGAAGCCTCTTTTCTTGCCATTCTGCCTCCTCCTTTCCTTAATTCTGGATTTAGTTCTAAAAGGTACAAAAAACTGAAAACGAGGAGCTATCCGAGAACCCCAGATTCCTGGTTGAGTGCAATCTCATGCAGGTGGCATTTAGATGATTCATTCTTAATTTGCTTATTTTCTTTTTGTGGCAGATGGGCAGTCTCTTCAGTTATGACACGACAAAACCAAATTCCTACAGAGGACGGCTCCCGGGTGACCTTGGCCCTGATTCCTTTATGGGACATGTGCAATCATACCAACGGCCTGGTAAAGATCTCTTCCTGGGGTTGAGTCTGGAGGCTGCTGAGCTTCTGTATAGACGTTCTATTTGGCTTCCTATTTCCTCTTGCCAGCTCCCGCCAGAAGGACAGCAGAAGCAAACCCTGCTGCTTTCCTGCCTCCCTCTAGTAGAAGCAGGGTGTCTTCTTCATACTGAAAACTCCAATCTCAGTCCACTTTGAGTATTCCAAATCATAGCCCCAGCTCTCACACTCATTTTCTTGTATTATTGGACAAACCACTTCCCCCGCCCCCTGCTGACTGCTTCTTTTTCACCCCTTGCCCCATTCTGTTCCTTATCCTCTATGACTTACCCGCTTTGCTCTGGAGCTCACATATGGGAGGTTTGTGTGTTTGGCTCTGGGCACAAGTGCAGGGCTGGCTGGCCGGTGGCTGGGAGAGTGAAGACAGGAGGTGTCTTCCTGTGGCTGATTCTGTGAGGTAGGAGGGCGGGTCCTGTTCCTTTACATTCTTGGGTTCCAGGCAACATGAGGCTGAAGCTTTCTCTGTGCTGAGGACGTCCTGGTACTCACAGGTAGAGAGGTGACAAAACCCAGAGCATTGTGAGGTGCTCAGCACAGCTAGTCTGCAGGGTGAAGTTGGGTTTGATGCCTGTTTCTCATTGCCAGCTTGCTTTGTTATTATTAGCAATATTATAAATAGATTAGAGGAATGCTGAAAATGATTATTTCACATCTATATAGTGGCCTGAGCACATGCGCTGTGTGCCAGGCACTGAAGGCAGACTATCCTCCTGCTAATTCTGGTAGTCTTTCAGATCTTAACAATATTTAAATTGTAGCAAGGAAGAAGAACTACACTTTTATAATTACATTTTGTCTTAATTTAGATATGCTTAATTTAATTAGTAGGACTAAGAAATAGTAGCATGTTTTACATTTTCATTAATGAATATAATTTTACATTCTTTGTCCTTTTTTCTCCTTTAGAGATATTTTTAAACTAATGATAAGCTTGAAATTTAAAGAAGTTTCAAGTAGATTTAAATATCTGACCCTTGTGCTTTTCTCCCTCTTTATGTGAACTAGATCCCTGTTCCTCAGACTCGGTGGATCATTAAGGTTTATGTTCATTGCCAATATTTTAAAAATCAGAAAGAATTAAGCAACACAGATGTCTCTAGTAAAATAAGCCATTCTTTTCCCTGCAATCCTCCCAGTGGTCTCTGGTTCATTAGCTGCATGGAAGGGTTCTGCAGCTGAGAGCTCTGCTCCATTCTGTTGTCTCTTGACAGTCTGTGGCACCCTAGCATGTTCATGGCATTCTGAGTTTGGGCATTAGTGTTAGTTCCCTGCCAGTGTGGTAAAGCTGGGCACTCTCAAATTAAGAGTAACAGGCATTTCCTTTTCTCTAATGTAATTTGTTTGGCTTGGGTTCTATCATGGTTCTCTGTTAACCCTCAAGACGTTTGTTCAAGAAGCCAATATAATAACATCCTTGCTCCATGTACCTAACTCTGCACCCTTGTTGGTTTGTTTCTGTTGTCATAAGGTTTCATGGGACATTGACTGGCAGCATTTAAGGAGTGCAGTTTTCAGACTGTAAAGCTGTATATCATACTCATGACCAGTTAACCTTTTATTTTACATGAAATATGTGGACTCAAGGCTGGGCTTCAAATGAAGGCTTTTATTCACTGGGTGTCATGTTGACCCTCCTTACTGTTAGCTTGCCTGACCAACTCTCACAGGGGAACTCAGGAGAAGGTATGACCCACCTGTGCTGTCTGCTGTCAGGGTTAGTCCTGAACCTGCGGCAGTACTCAGGTACTGCCTAGGATTCTGGTAAATGGGAGTGAAGTCCTTTGCCGCCTGGAAAAACAGGTTTTAAGAGATCATAAGGCCCAGTCCTAAGCTATAGGAAATATGCCCTTTGTGTGTGTGTGCTCTCATGAGTGCATGTGTTCACGGGTTTGTGAGGTGTGTGTGTCAGTATGTGTGTGGGTGGAGGTCAGAAGTCAAGGTTGCGTGGCTTCCTCTAGTGTTCGCCACCTTGTGTTTTTGAGACACATGAGGTCTCTCATACTAAACCTGGAGCTCATTGTTTTTGCTAGGCTATCGCTGTCTAGGAGGTTTGCCTGACTGTCGCCCACCCCTGTGATGATACACAGCGCTGTGCCTGGGTTTACTTGTTTATTTAGCTTAATGTGGCTGCTGGGCATCCCGACTCCAGTTCTCATGGTTGCACAACAAGCATTTTACTCACTGCATCATCTCTCCCATTTTGGAAATGCGTATCTTTAAATCTTGCCAGATCCGTCTAAAATTAGCAAAATTGACAGAATTTCTTTCTAGAAGTCATTTAGTTTACCTGAGAAGGATTCTTATGTTAAGTGGTTTATAGGCCATTGTGCATGTTGTGGTGACTATAGCATATGTGACTCGGTTAGGCAGCATGGTAAAAATCTTTCAAGCCCTTCTGTTTGGCTGCTGAAATGTCCATGATACATAGAACGCTACTTTTCATAAACATGTACAGGCCCAACCTACCTCTGACTTCTTGTTGTCCCTAATACCAGTTCAACCCACCTCAGAACCTTTGTGCTTGCTGCTGCTCCTGACCAGAATACTTCCTCAGATGCTCATGGCACGTAAAGTTATTGCTAAGTGAGGCTGGCCACCCTGGGCGTTCTTTGTAAGCTGAGAATCACTTCTGTCACATAAGCCCCTTTTTGCCTTGTTTAATACTTCCTGCATTGCCCAGGCATTATAGCCCCATCTTTTTTTTTTTTTTTTTTTTTTTAAAACATGAACTCTTCCGTAGCCTGGACTAGTCTTGAACTTGCTCTGTAGTCACAAGTGACCTTGAGCTCCTTTATGTCTGAGCGTTGGAATTACAGGTGGTTCTTCAGCACATCTGGCCTCCCCCATTATTTTGGGAAGTCCATTATCTGGTGCTTTGAACTCATGAGCACTCTGATCTAGGACAAAACAATAGGACAAAAGGGCACAGCTATGACCTCTGGTTTCTCCACTGTCTTTTCCAAGTTAGATCAATGAATGTGTTTTTCTATATTCTTTCTTCATACACCATGCAAGTAATAAGTACACAGTAGGAGGAACCTGAAAAGAGTGAAATGGTCATGTCCTCTGTGTGTCCTCCTATGCTGCTACTTAATGTTAGTTGCTGGTCCTCCAGGATGGAGTGAAGGGGACCAAAAGGAGCCAGAACAAGTTTACACAGTCTAGGAGATGCAGTTCTCAGAGAGATGGGGCATCAAGATGGTTTGTTTACTGAACTAGGGCCCTGTTCCCTCCCGTGGGAGTTTGTGCCTCAAGGCAGGCTTTTCAAAGGCAGTGTCAGGTGTTAGGTACTGTACATCAAACACTGGGGACTCTTGATTTGAAGAGCACTTCTGGCCTCCTAGAGGATGGGGGGGCAAGTATGTAGGTATATGTGGTGGTAGCTAGAGAATAGAGAGGATGAGGAGAGGTGAAATGGGAGAGATTGCCCCAAAAGAAGACCAGTTTCTGAGTCTCAAAGCAAAACAGGAGCTAAAGATAGCTCCACGAGAGAGGGAACAGGACAGTGGCCTCTATGGCAGAGAACACTGTGCCTCTGAGACCTCCTGCGATCTTGACGTTGTCCAGAATTGCTGTGATGAGCAGTGCCAAGAACCGGGGTACTGCAGCTTGCAGCGCTCAGAAAGGCTTTTTCATATTATGTGCTTATGAGGCAAGGGCAAGAACTAATCACAAGGGGAAACTGAATAAACAGATTTAAAAGGGTTTTAAGTGTTTCTGGGCAGTTAAGAACAGTCACTTCTGTGTATTGCATATAGAGGCCTTGCCAAGACAGGTGTGCCTGGAGGAGACTTGGGTTGGGGTCAGGATAGGGAACTTTTCTGTACTGTCTGTACCATATGGGCTTAGAAACTAAGATCTCTTAGTAGAAAACGGGATTTATAACTATTTACTTTGTGTCTGTTTACCTGAAAGTTTTAAGTGACTTTAATTACAGAGTAAAGTGTGTCTGTGACTTAGAAACAGCTCTTTTCTTGCCTTCTTGATTCTTACAAAGTAGAAAACCCCATTTTTTATGTATTACTGGTAAATGAGTCCAGAGCCTTATGCATATTAAACCAGTGCTCTCTCACTGAACTAGACTTGACCCAACATTGATTTCTCCCTGGACAAAAGTAACACTTCTAGATAAATAGGTACCCCAGAGGCCCCCATGACTAGTTAGCAGGCACAAAGGCCAGTGTGGGTGTGCGCCTTTTCTCGTCTGTGGAGACCTTACTCAGGTCTCAGAGGCAATGATTTTGCAATAATGTGTTTGGTGGAGACCCAAAATTCATACACAATGTCTTTTCCCAAGGGAGACTCACTTCAGACCTGCAGTATCCTGCCCAGTCTTTGGCATGCATGGAAATACTGACATCCTCACCAGCTCTTTGCTGGAGTGTTGAACGCCTCAGCTGCCCTGTAAGCGCCTCTAGACACCTTTGTCATGAGGGACACTTTCCCCATCACTCTGTCTTTCTCTCCTGCCTAGATTACAACTGGCTATAACCTGGAAGATGACCGCTGTGAGTGTGTAGCTCTGCAGGACTTTCAGGCTGGAGATCAGGTAGGTTTCAGCATTCTATGAGACAACCTTTGGGCACTGAGTGGGTGGCTTTGGTCATCGTAAGAAGTATTGGGTATAGGGAAGAGTCAGGACACTTACTCTTAGGAAGCATTGGACATAGGAAGGAGCTGGGACAGTAATCCTTACAATTGTTTTCTGACCAAATCTTGAGTCAGAAAGATGTTTGAATTGTACTTTGCATCTACAAGGAAAACAGTGTAGCTCTGTGGACAATATAGTGATATGTGACACTGATAGCCAAAAGAGAATTTGTTGTACAATACTGAAGCAAATGTTTTGTTTCATAAGCTGAATTTCTTTATAAAGAGGTGGAATTTAAAATATGTGGGATTTAGGTAGCTATAGCCCAAGGGAATTAGAACAATCATTTCTATCCACTTGTACTTTTGCTGTGATATGTACATTTTCTCAGTGAAGTTGAAATATACATCTGTAAATCTGTCTGTATTTCTCAATTTCACAACCCAGCACACAATAGAAAACCAATATAGAGATAGGCACTGCGTTCCACTTAGCCTGTTCCTCATAGAAGTCCACAGCCTTTTGTTAGTGTAAGAGTGCACAGGCTGTAGAGGAGGGTTTCCCATAGGAGTTAGTGTGAATGCCTATTCTAGAGTGTTCCTTGTCTTGGAAAGGAAGGAAGATGTGGCACATTCTAAAGTACAGTTAAGAGGGGGCTGACTGGCTGGGGTTGAATTAGAGGCTTGGCAGTCCTGGGTCAATGTCTCCCAGTGCCCCCTCTCCCCCTGCCTAGTAGTAGTAGTAGATATATGTGTTTGGCTTTACTCTCTTTAGATAGTTTGGGAAGATAGGAGGATTATGCTATACCAAGTGGACATGTGGTTACTTTAGAAGAGTGTCTAGTGTTGTAAAGTAGCATTACCATATTTTTTGGACCATAAGATGCACCTGGCCATAAGACCCACCCAGTTTTTAGAGCAGTAAAACAAGAAAAACAGTAAAAACAACAATTGGACCATAAGGCACACCCTAATTCCCCAGCAGCACACACTTTTGGGGGAAAAGTGCGTCTTATGGTCCAAAAAATACGGTATCACATGAGCACTAAACTTTTGCTCTGCCCTGTTTTAAGAATGCATACTAAGTTTGTTTTATGTCCTTTTATTTTTTTCTTTACTGCATCTCAGATTTACATTTTTTATGGCACTCGGTCAAATGCAGAGTTTGTGATCCACAGTGGTTTTTTCTTTGACAATAATTCACATGACAGAGTGAAAATAAAGCTTGGAGTGAGTAAAAGTGACAGGCTCTATGCCATGAAGGCTGAGGTCTTGGCTCGTGCTGGCATCCCAACGTAAGTACAAAAAACATGGTTTGGCTCCTTCCCTTCATGCGTGCAGAATTTCCATTACATAGTGTTTAATTGGTGTGTTAATAAAACTTCTCCACAGTAGTATGTCTTAATCCCTTTATCCCTGTTACACAGCAGATTTAGACCTTGGAGATGTGTGGTGATTTACCAGCGCTTCCAGATAGGCACAATTGTGTCGCTAGCAGCGTTCACAGCCAGTTCTGGGGGATATGGCCTGCAGTCCTCGTTACGTTAAATAAGTGCTCTGATATCATTAATGTCTTTCACCTGGAAAAGGCTAATGACCTGGATCAATTTGTTTTATTTAATTCTTTGCCACCATTAGTTTCTGTAATGAAGTCATGATCTTCAGTGATTCCATGAATTTCTGGTTAGATTCTTTAAGATTTTCTTGCTTTTGAGATGTGAAATGGTAAAAAAGATGGGAATTATGATTTATTAGTCCTCCAGGGACTAGAGGAACCATGCTTAATGAAAATGGATTATCTGGACTTTTTTTTTATTGAACTTGTCAATATTTGATTAATGATAAAGTGTGAGCTCAACATGAATTAATTGTTAACGCTTCTTAAGGACTGTGGGTGTGTTTAACTCTCACCATGAGCATGTACCCCAGAGTTAGGCCATCAGGCAGCAGGCATGCTGGCAAGGGTGGCCAGTGCCTGGCAGGGCCTCCCAACCCACCAGCTTCACGCTTTCCAAGGGGCATGTCTATCATTTAGTGAGGTTCAGCTTGCTCTCCCTGAGGACCGCTGCTGACACGCGGGCCCTGGCTTCTTTCTCTGGAAGAACTGTGGGTTTGACCTCAGATCTTGCTGTTTTCAGATCCAGTGTTTTTGCGCTGCACTTTACTGAGCCACCTATCTCGGCCCAGCTTCTGGCTTTTCTCCGAGTGTTCTGCATGACTGAAGGTAAAAATAATTCAGATGAAAAAAAAGATGTGGTGTTTTGTTTTTAAATTGTGAAAATATAAAGATGCGGGGCTCATATTAAAGGTGAAATTTTTGAGATGGGAAGCATTTTTCGGTAGAGGGAAGATGGCAGCGTTAGAGAAGGAACTAATCTGTTGTACACTGGGACGGTAGAGTTGAGACACCCTGGGAGGGTGAGCGACACTGCAGACAGTAGCTGTATCAGACAAAATATTTTTGGCCACAACTCCTTACTTCAGACCCAGGAAGGATTAAATCCATGTATTGAACACCCGCCCTCCCCCCTTTTTTTTTTTGCTTGCTTTGAACAAGTAATCTGAGCCTGCTGTGCTGAGAGTGAACTGGTGAGGGCGTGCTTCTGTTCTTCACCCTAAACTGTGCTCCCAATCTGGTCCTGAGGCTTCATTTGTAATGTGGCCTGTTGTTTTAAGCTGTCTTCAGTCCTATGCAGAATGGCTGGCCTAGAGAATAAGTGAATGATTGAACAGCTAAATGTTTTTCTAGAACAAAGCTGCCTGAACATTAGAGAAAGTGCAGCTGGGTAAAGCAGTCCATTGTAGCCACGGAGACGTGGCTGTGCCCTACTGTCTCAGCCCTGCCCCCATGTCTTGTGGGTTCAGGGCTTGACAGAGAACTGGATGTACAAGAACTTAGTCCTAGAATGTAGGTGGTCAGTATAGGCACTGTTGTGAACCAGAGTGAGGCAGAGTAGCTGCCATTGAAAAGCAAGCACCTTCCAGAGACTCACCACCATTCACATAGGAGCTTGTGTGCTTCCGTATTTAGCAAGAGAGTGTGAGAGAGATGCTGGTAATGGCAGTCTCTGCATTTTGTGCAGTGTACAATGCTCAACATGGTGCTTCCTGTATTTTTATCTCTTCTGTGTTGTGAGCTGTTTCCTGTTGCACTGATGCAGTCACCAGTTCAAAAAGTATGGGAGCTTAGGCAAGGGCCACTCAGCTAGTAATGGATGACCTTGACTCAGAACCACTGCATTACTTGCGTCCATACTCTGAACAGCCCATGTCCCTGCTGGTACAGGTATAGAATTCATGGAGCAATTCTTGCTGGAGACAGTATGTTTGCACGTGGGGAAGGAGGAGAGACAGGTAGAGTGGTGTGAGAGTCCCTGTAGAGGGAGAACACACAGGCTGAGTATCCTCAGGATGGCCAGACTCAGGCTAGCGTGGGAGGGGGGTGACTTGGGAACCTCTGAGGAAGGGATAACTGGGACTGGACTCGAAAGGTCTGTTGTCTAGGGTCAGGCCTGTGGCTGCTTTGTTATGGTTTGTCTTCAATCATGTGAGCAGCATCCGACTTCTCTGCACATCTGCTGGAGAGCATGGCCTCTGCCTACCCCACTGAGGAGAGGGGTGGGGGCTAAGAAGAGTGGCATCAGTGAGTCAGCATTGGAGATTTCTGGAAAGAAATTTCTATTTCTAAAAGTTGGGGTTTTTTTATTTTGTTTTTTTGTTTTTTTAAAGATCTTTATCTCTAAACAAAGGGTATGAACTGAAGAGATAAGTTTCTAAAACCCTGAATTTTACCATAGAACTGGATAGTTGTTTTTTTTTAAACATCAGATAGCAAGCATTTTTTTAAAAAAATCATTTTATGTCTATTGCTGTTCTTTAGTTTCTTTTCAGTCATCAGAAGACAATTTGTCATGTCAAGACAATTGATGTATTCTTTGAATTACTCCGACTAATACTAATAAAAGTTTGGTTTGCTGGCAGCATAGCTCCTCAATTTGAATTGTAAATAGTGACAGCTGTAGGGCATTTTGCTCTGAAAGAGATACTGTCTCACAGTTACATAAGAAGCATGGGTGTGTTTGTTGAACTGAATAGGATGGGCAGGAGATGAACTGTTCAGAGCCATTGCTGAATTCTTCTTACACGTAGTTTTGAAAGTGATTGAGAGGTTGTGCATATGTGTAGTTTAGATTCCTGAGCGAAAGGAGTGGGTGGAGGCTCACTTTTCCTTGACTCAGGCTTCTGTGATCCATGTACTTGTTCCTTCATCTTTGGCTTGTTACAAGATGGGGTACATATTTACCAACTGGAGAGTCCCAGACTGATAAAGTGACTCTCCTCAGTGTCTTTTTTTTTTTTTTTACTTTGATGAAGTGTCTATGATTTACACGTCATGCACCAAAATCCCTCTCCTCCCCCCAGTAAAATAAAACAAACAAAAAATCTTCTCACAGAAGCTGTAGTGCATCATGCAGTATAGCCTTTTGTCCACATATGTTTACTTTCAAATGTTCATTGCTACAAATCATGGGTCTGGTTTGAGGCCTACACTATCGTCACTGGATCCTCACTGGGACTGCTGTTGGATATCCCATTGTTGCCATGTGTCAAGGAGATTCTTTGAATCTGGAGGTCCAGCCCCTTCATGTGTTCCAGCAGGTCATGCATGGGGTAGATGTTGGGGTGAGGTCTACTCAGAGCCCTGGATCAAGGCCCACTCCCTTGTCCTCAGGGCAGGGCCCACTCTCCTGCTCCTGTGTCCTCAGGGCAGGGCCAGCTCACCTGCTCACATGTCCTGAGGGCAGGGCTGGTCCTCAGTGTCTTTAAGACATTTTCTTCTCCCCGGGCATGGTGGCACACACCTTTAATCCCAGCAGAGGCAGGTGGATCATTGTAAGTTTGAGACCAGCCTGGTCTACAAAATGAGTCCAGGACAGCCAAGACTAACACAGAGAAACCCTATCTTTAAAAAAAAAGACATTTTCTTCTCATTTATTTATGCATATGTGTTATTTGCCTGCATTTATATTTATGTACCACGTATGTGCAGTGGACATAGAGGTCAGAAGAGAGCTTTGAATACCATACCCTGGGACAGTTGTGAGCTGCCATGTAGGTGCTGGGAATTGAACCTGAGACCTCTGGAAGGACAGCCAGTACTCTTGGGTTTGGGTTTTTGAGGGGGGTGAGGTTGGGATTTTTTGTTTTGTTTTCAAGACAGGATTTCTCCAGCTATCCTGGACTTGCTTTGTAGACCAGGCTGGCCTCAAACTCAAAGCAGTCCTCCTGCCTCTGCTTCCCTGAGTGCTGACATTAAAGGTGTGGGCCACCATGCCCAGCCCAGCCAGTACTCTTAACCTGGAACCATTGCCTTAGGGTTCCTGTCTTTTGACCTAGTTGGCAAGACTGAGATCTTTGCTCAAGGGCCGGCAAGAGCATTTCTATTACAGTGAGGGATGTAGCCGTAGGATGTCTTCAGACAGGGTTTTATGAACCTGTCTGAAAACTCTTAGTGTTCCTCTTCTAAAGAGTGGTAAGTGGGGGTGTGTTTTCAGTTCTGAGTCTGCATGCCTTTCAGGGAGGCCTTGCTTGATGACCTGGCCTGGAGCTCATCTCTGCTTCTGCTTGGAGTGTCTGGGAGAGGATGGTATGTGATAGTGCTGTGGGAGACTAGAGGATGGCTTGTCGCAGTGAGAGCTATGCTGCTCCGTTTCTGACTGGCTGACTGCTGCTATGTGTCTTTCTCTTTCAGAGGAACTGAAAGAGCATTTGCTAGGGGACAGTGCCATTGATAGGATCTTCACTCTGGGGAACTCTGAGTTTCCTGTCAGCTGGGACAATGAGGTCAAACTTTGGACATTTCTGGAAGATAGAGCCTCACTTCTTCTAAAAACATATAAAACAACAATTGAGGTAATTATATCAATGAATGAGGATCATACTTTGTTGGTTTCTAGTCAGTAATGTATTGTGATTCTTAGCAAAATGTATATTTGACATTCTTTATTGCTATCCGTAGTTTTCTATCATATTTTTACTTAATAGCATATCTGATATATTGATCAGTTTTACAAATTTAGTATTTTAAAAAACCTTTAATCCCAGCCTTCAATCCCAGCACTCAGGAGGCAGAGGCAGGCAGGTTGCTGTGAGTTCAAGGCCAGCCTGGTCCAGAAATCGAGTCTAGGACAGCCAAGGCTACCCAGAGAAACCCTGTCTTGAAAAACAAAAACAAACAAATAAAAAACATTTTAATTCATATGATACCATGAACGTAAATTTGCATTGAGCTTCAAAACTTTTCTCACCCTCCTACCTTCATCCTGCTCTTACCTTCTCTTTCTCTGTCTCTTGCACCAGCACGTGGTGCCTCAGTGGGGGTTAAACCTAGAGCCTTGCTGTGCAGCGAAAGCTCCAGGCCTCTCTACTTTCAAGACAGAGCCTCTCTAAGACCAGCCGCTCTGTAGCCTATCCAGACCTCGAATTTTAACAATCCCGACTCATCCTCCTTACAAGCCAGGGTTATAGGCTGCTTACCAGACCTGGCTGGAAGACTTCTTTCTCTTATTCTTTAATTCATGCCCTTCACTCTGGGCCTACATGAGGGCTCCATTCAGGGTGGTTAAAGTGAGTAACGTCCTCCATTCTGTGTTGTCTCCATTTTGCTTGACCTTACCTTTGTTTTGAGAGATCCAGCTTACTATAATTAAAGATTCCAAAGTCAAACTGTTGTTTTTGATGGAGGTGTTGAGTCTCTAGATGGTGGGAATCATCAATTTAAAAGCTTCTGACACCCTCAGCCCTCTCAGGGTGACCTACTGCTCTTTGCAACTTTGATGATTTAGAGTTCTTACCACTAATGTGGTGTCCCTTTCCCCTCAGGAAGATAAGATCGCCTTGAAAAACCCTGACCTGTCTGTCCGTGCCACAATGGCCATCAAATTGCGATTGGGTGAGAAGGAGATTTTGGAAAAAGCAGTGAAGAGTGCATCCATGAACCGAGAGTACTACCGCAAACATATGGAGGAGAGGGTGCCACTGCCCAGATATGAGGAGAGTGACCTGGGGCTATTAGAGGGTGGTGTGGGGGACTCGAGGCTACCTCTGGTCCTGAGAAAGCTGGAGGAGGAGGCAGGCATGCAGGAGTCTCTGAGCCTCACGGAGACTATCAGTAAAGCCAAGGCTGCTGAAAATGGGCTTGTCAATGGGGAAAACTCCATCCCTAATGGGACCAGGTCTGAAAATGAAAGCTTAAGCCCAGAAGAAAATGAAAACGTGACTGAAGACACCAAAGAGTCTTCAGGCCACATGGACGAAGTGAAGGAGCGACTCTGAGGTGCTCACTGGGATCCAGTCAGCAGAGAGTGTGGACAGCCCACTACATCACCGTGTTCCTTGTTAACATTTTTCTTTTTGCAGAGAGGAAAATATGTTTTTGCTGCTTTATATAAAGTGATTTTTAAGTTATTTTAAAGATCTAGCTTCCCTTTTTGATTAAGATTGCCATCTTGCTTCTGGGCAGAACAAGTAGTCAACAGCAACAGAGGGGAGGAGACGCCCTTAAAAGACTGCAGACCAGCTGTTGGCACTCACCTCTCTCCCTGAGGAAGAGTGAGGTCCTCGCTCAGCTGTGCTCTGCAGGCCTGCCATCCTGACTCCAGAAGGAAAGCTGCCTCTGCCTCCTGCTGAGGACTGGAGGCTGGACTTTGGGTGTAGAGTGGATGGTAGGGATGAGGCACAGTGGAAAGAAAGCTGGGTGAGGTCATTACATATAGAGTCTGGGCAAAATCTTTTTTTTCCCCCCCTTCTTTTAAAAAATAATATCCCAGTACCAAAAGGTAAGGTGGCAACCTGATTTTTAATGGCTTAAAATGTTGATGATGATTCTAATTATATAAATACATATATCTAGTGATTTCTAAGGATTTGTTTACTTTTTCTGTTCTGTTTTGCTGTATTAAAAACTTGTCCTTTTCCTTAAATCAAAGTAGGACTCATGTCCTCCTTAGGTTCAATGCTGGCTCCGGTTTAAGAGTGGTGCACTGACTTCCATTTATGGCAGTGGAGTGTCACAGACACCGCAGCAGCCGTGGCTTCACACAGGGTGTTCAGGATGAGGCAGCTCCCTGGCTTCCTGGTTTTCACAACAAGCTAGAGATTTTCAAAGCTACCCTTTTGAGTAAAACCCCTTATTAAAAGAGAAATATGACTGGTGTTTTTTGTTTGTTCCTTTGGAAGTAGGGCAGGCCCTTCGAGTCAAGGTTTTCTGCAGACCGTCCCACATATTGCCTGACCACTGAGGAATGCTGCCATGGCCCTGACTGTGTCGGTCACAGACACCGAGGTTTGATGGGAGCATGCCTGGGTGCCCAGAGGCCTACAGGGGCCCCTCCCCTTTCTTAAGCTGCCAGTGTCGCTCCAGTGGGATCTAAGGCCTCATGGGATCAAAGGCCAGAAGATGGAGGGAGAGGGAAGGTTGGCTTTCATAGGGTGTGGAGGTTGGGGCAATGTCCCTCTAGAGGTGTGGACAAGATCTGCTTCCAAAAAGCCTCTAGTCTTCCGGCTACTCATTTATTTCCAGTTTTCCTTAACTACACATTTTTATATCATCACTGACATTACACTAACTGTCAAAGGCAGGGCTTGCTGATTCTGGAAACTGCTGTGTAAATTATTCACTCTGGTTTGATAAGGACTGTAGAGATACAAGTAGCCTTGTAGCAGCCATGCTGCTGCTCAGAGAAGATGCAGCCCTGCAGATGACTTATTTGGCTCTTTGCTCAGTGTTCAGATGGGCAGCACACTGGGCAAGGTCTTGTGCATCACAGACAAACATGCTCACCTGCTGCACTGCATGCCTGTGCGAGGCAAGGGCCATCTGTAACTACCTGCTGCTGTTGTGAGAGGACATGTGATGGCAAGTCCCTTGTCAGCCTTATACCAGGGACACTTTACCAAAAGCTACCTAGCATGTGGAGCTTGCATACTGATGTCTGTGTTCTTGAATTTTCTAGTCTGCAGTTAATGCTGATGAGACAGTAAGTTTTGTATTAATTTGCCTGTAGATACAGCTTCTCACTAGACTAGAGGTTTTCAAGCCTATTGCTAAAAGTGCCTTGTGTATACATATCTGAGGGTAAATAGATCATCATGCATGGGACAGTTATAAACTATATGCTGGGTAAATTTGAGTTAGATAGAGCTGAGAGAGTCAGGATTCCAGCCCCAGTCCCCAGGACACTTTATAGACATAGTGACACCCATTTCTGGGGCCTCGGAGGCTGTCCTGTCAGTTACTTCTCCATCTCATTGTCACAAAGTGTGGTATCAGATGGCAGAGCAGCCATTGGACAGTGCTGCTTTCCAGGGTGCTTGGCTTACCTATAAGGACTCCTAAGGTGGGGAGCCACAGCTGGTCTCCTGCCTACTCCCATGAGACCCCAGGAGCCACAGTAACCCCATTCAGAAATGGAGGGAAAGTGCTTTAGTGGTGTTGAAGAATCCTCATGTCAATAGGGCTTCCTCTCTTCGTATCACATAAAAGTGAGTTTTCTTTCACTTTGGAGCCTTGGGACAAGAGGCTGCTGAGGCCAGTCACGGAAGTACCACCACCTCGTGGCCAGTAAACAGCCTGAGACTCACTGGCCTAAAAAACACAGTTGTTTTTTTTTTTTTTTTTTTCTGCAAGCTGACAATTGATGTCTTTCTCCGTTAGCTTCTAAAACGTGCCTACTAAGGAGCACTTAATTTTTTGAAGAGAGATGGGGCAGTATGTTAATACTATCTCCAAGTTCCCGTTATACATAGTGTTGCTGAATTAAATATTCGCTTAAAATGAGAAAGTCGGGCTGGGGATATAGCTCAGTAGGTAGTGTTTGCCTAGGGTGTGCAAAACCTTGGGTCTGATCCTTTGCAGTGCATAAACGGTGTGGAGACAGGAAGAGCCCTGGGCTGCGTAAGTCTCCAATTAAAAATAAATAAAACCACTGGGAAAGTTGGCTGGATGGGTAAAGTGTTGCACAAGCATGTGGACCTAAATTTGGATCCTCAGCACCTATGTGAAAAGGTAGGGAGAGATAGGTAGATCTAGAGATATGCTTAAAATCCCCGCCCCCCCCCCCCAACCCCCAAAGGACACCCAGAGTGGCTGCTCCTCAGTGACCCATTCCCTTTCTATGGTTTAGCATTCTTTCCACCCTTGAACCCTCTCCACCTTTCACTCATGCCACATCCCTTCTCCAGAGTGTTTTTGGACAAACTTACTACAGTGTCAGTGACTGCTGGGACTCAAACCTTTGCAGAGTGTCTTCATTGAGTCTGGAATTGGGACCATTAGCCTAGGAAGTTAGGTGGACCTGAAGTAAAGTGCTGACCCACCACCTCCACCAGTCCTGTGACCCACAGAAAGTGTCTTGATGCCCAGGGTAGGATTTGTATTCACCCCCTCCTCTCCCTTCTTTGCAAAAAGGTTTTGTTATCTAACCCAGGCCTGAAACTCCTGCCTCAGCCCCGTGGTTGCTGGGATTATAGTCCTGCACCTACTTCTTGGTAAGAAGCTAGGATTTCTTGAGTACACAGTAGAGTAGATGGGTTGTTGGGAGGATGCCAGGGGTATAAGAGGACTCACTGGCCAGCTCTCTGGGCTGTTGAAGACAGTAATCATGTCCTGGGTGGATAGAGAATTCCCATCAGCCTTGAGTTCCAACACATGGCTGTGGCTCAGGAGGCTACTGTCATGTCCCCTTATGAATATCGAAAACATTATTTTATACATATTAATGTCACCATGAACTTAACTTTTACATCTTAGAGATAGCTCAAAATAAGCCCCAAATGTCGATGGAAATGACAGCTGACTCAAGTCACACTAAGAGACGGCAGTTAGAACCACATGCACCTCAGTCAGACAGTTCTAGAACATTACCACACCTGGCACTGGAGCACACTGTCAAGCAAGACCTAGAAGGGAAATGATGGAAACTTCCTGTTACTCCTGAAGAAATCAGGAAGTTTGTTCCTTTCTGGTCATGAGTATTTGTTGTTATCTAGTGGTTTGAGTACTGACACTAGAAAGACTGCTGGGTAATCACAGCCAGAGATTTGCCTAACACTCCTTTAAAGCGACTTTAAAGGGACCAGAACAGGTGTCTTAGAAAAGGGAAACGACTTTATTTCCTGAGCTGCTCTTCTAATTATCTCGGATCTAACTGATGTCCCTGTCGATGACAACGCCTTTTTCTCTTCCCCACCCTCACCCCTTTCATAGCCCTTTCTAGCCTGTGCAGATGAGATTGACCTTGAACTCACGGGGATCCACCTGAGTCTGCCTCCAGGGAGCTATGGGGTAAAGCCAACATGCCTATCTTATTTTTATGTGGATAAGTGTATGCTTGCATTAGTTTACGTGTACGGCTTGTGCACAGATACCCTCAGAGGTATCCAGTTCCTGTGGAGCTGGAGTTACAGACAGTTATGAGCTGCCTAATGTGACCTGATGAGTACATTCCTCTTGCCCACACTGAAGCATCCATGCCACTGACCGTGGGACCATGCTTGCTCCCCAGCCCCAGCTGCAGCTGTCCATCTCCAAGTGGAGCATGTAGAAAACCGCCTCTCAGCTCCACTTAGGGGCTCAGCACACACTCAAACCACAGCCGGCACCAGCACACCTTGAACCTTGAACAGGCAATTCAGGGAGTGGAAAATTCACTTGAGTGACTGATGTCTCTGAGCCTACAGTCTTGACTTCCAGGTTTCTGTAACCAGTTTTGTTTATTGCCTAAGCTGCCTGTGTCAGGTGCAATTCACATCTGTGGGTGACCATTTCCCAGTCTAGATGCACGGTTGAACAAGGAAGTATTCCTACTGCAACAAACATAAAAAGCGACTCCCACAGGCACCTGCAGAACCTGCAGGCTGTCTTGGAGGAAGCAGAGGTTGGGGGGGGGGGGTGGTTTCTGGAGCAATTAAATGGCCTGATTGGATTCAGGGGGAGCTTTATAATTGCTCACAGGTAGTAATTTATTAGGATGGCTGTTGCTCATGACATGTGTCAAAAAGGTCAAAGTTTATACTTCCTTGGACATTAACCTAATCTTTGAAACTCTAAAAGTTATACTTTTTGGTCATTAATTTTTTTTTTACAAGCAGAGATTTTGACAATTAACCCAGTTAATAAAGGTCAAATTTCAATTTTTTCCAATTTCTGGAGCACTTAACTTATTCCCTTTTGAAAGTGGGAAGATAGCAGATGATAAATAGTTATTAAGTGAGCAAGGATGTAGCTGTGCTGTCAGGGTGATGATTATGAAGCGGCTGACCCTGGAAGAATAGAATTGCTGTGTATCTGATGGGAGGGAAAGTAGATTACAAGCCTGGGAAATAGAAAAATTAAGCCCAAATAATGTATGCTGTGAAGAGGATAATGTATGTGTGCTTGCTAACTCATCTCAGGGTTCTAGCCATTCAATTATGCAGCCTTCAGCCTTCAGCTATTGAATCTGCACATTTTAAAGGAAGTCATTTCTGCAAACTCGCAAGGAAGTACAACTTGGGTTAAGAATCAGAATGTCACCACCAGGCTGCAGGCCTCACACAGAGCCACATGGGCCCCTAGCTTTGTAGCCCAAGTATCGTGTGAGCTTTTCCTGAGGAGATGAGCAAATGTTTATCCCCTCCAGAGAGGGCACCAACTACAGACCAAAGAAACTTTAGTCCAGGTGTAGCCTGGTTTTTTGTTTGTTTTTTTTTTTTCTCGAGACAGGGTCTCTCTGGGTTAGCCTTGTCTGTCCTGTACTTGCTTTGTAGACTTGGCTGGCCTCGAACTCACAGTGGTCCGCCTACCTCTGCCTCCTGAGTGCTGGCATTGAAGGCGTGTGCCACCATGCCCGGCCTGCTAGCCTGGTTTTTAACCAGTGAATTTAGTTGGAATTACAGGATTATGGGTAGCTTATTGATAGCTACCATCACTATCTGCTCCAGCAACCATTAACAGTCTGTATGTTCTTAGGGATGGATGTGAGCTTGTGAGCCCCATCCCCAGCAACCATTAATTGCTGATAAATGCTGAGGAAGGCTGGGGCCTCTGAAGCCTTTCCGTCCATGGCAGAAAGTTTACCAGCCCAATTTTATACAGGTCCCCTTTGGATAATTACAGCTCCTAATAGTTGGGGAGGGCAGCTACCGTATCATGCCTGGAGGAAAGGGCTCCACAACATCAAACCACAGTGACCAGAGGCTAAGGACAAAGGCTGAACAGTGGACACCCCACAGTTCTGGCCAGCTCTCCTTCCACACACCAAACATGAACAGCCCACAGTGGACCTCAGAAGGCAGGAGGAAAGAGACTCGTGGTATGGGAAATAGCAGTTCACAGAGCTCTCTCTGGGCACCTGAGCAAGATGAAGCTTCCTTTGGACCTGTGGGAGGCCGGACATGGACAGTGGTTCCCCTGCTCTGTTTGTGCCCCTTGGTGGCAGTGCTGGCTGGGAGAAGAGGGCAGCTGCTGTGCAGCCCTATGAGAGCCCAGGAGAAAACCTGCCTCCAACCTCCTGAGACCAGGCACCTTCCTCACCCATCCAGAATCTGAGGACAGGGCTTCTGCCTCCCCCTAGGAAATCTGAAGCCATGGCTGCTGCATTGGAAAACCAGTTGTCTAAGCATTGTGTACTCTGTACTGAGCAGACAATACAAAGCCAGGTCTGTATCTCGACTGTCTTCCACCCAGTACCAAAGAAATGCCATGAGCCAGCATGTGTGCCTGCTGGCCCTCTACTTTCCCCTCCAGCTTCTCTAGGTCTCTGCCTGCGGTGGTGCCTCAGTGCACACTTTTCATTCTGCAGTTGACGTCCTAAGCCTGCCTCTTCCCTAGGCTGTGGCTAGCCCAGCCCAGTCCCCACTATTCTATCCACACATTAGATGACCAGAAAACGCTGAGCAAGAATCTGTCTCATTTAACTCGGCCAAAAAAGAGCCTGAGTGTATGGAACTTTAAAAGAAAGAAAAAAAGAAAGACCTTTTAAAAATGTGCAATTTGGGAAATTGTTAGAATGGTGACTTTGACTATAATGCTTAATTTCTAACAATTTTGCAAACTTCTGCCTGGGATTGAGTGTGAATGTTATAGTCGATAGAAACACAGAATGACTGCATGACTGCATACTTTTAAGTAGTATAAATTGCTGAGCGTGTTGGCACATGCCTTTAATCCCAGCACTGGGGAGGCAGAGCCAGGTGGATCGCTGTGAGTTTGAGGCCAGCCTGGTCTATAAAGCAAGTTCAGGACAGCTAAGGCTACACAGAGAAACTCTGTCTTGAAAAAAGGAGGAGGAGAGAAGAAGAGGAGGAGGAGGAAGAAGGAGGAGGAGGAGGAGGAGGAGAAAGAAAGATGGCTTAGTGGATAACGTGCTTGCTTTGCAAGCATGATGACCTGAGTTTGATCATCAGAACCCATGTTTTAGCCAAGCACAAAGCTTGCAAGTTTATTAGTAGGTAAAGGCTCTTAAGACCAAGCCTAATGATCTGAGTTCAATCCCCTGCAGTTGTCCTCTGACCTCCACATGAATGCCTGGGCACATACCCCCCACTCCAAAGAAAGAAAAAAAATTGAAGGTGGAAAATCTAGGCATGATGGAGCATGCTTGTTATCCCAGCACTGGGGAGGCAGAGACAGGTGGATTCCCCAGGCACACTAGCCAGCCAGCCTAACCCCAGTGAGAGACCCCCATCTCAAAGCAGAAGGTACATGGCTCCTGAGGAACAATACCCAAACCTGTCCTCTGGTTTCCACATGTATGCACATACATTTGTGTACATTCATAGACATGCATGCACCTGTACATACATATACACTGTGCATATACACAAACCAAGGGATAAATTATCAAAGATATGAAGTCACGTGACTCTGTCATGATTCAATTTACAGAAGTCCTGTTAGAAACTCCTCAGGAACCTGTGCCACATGCTGTGAAAGCCACCTGCACAGGACACTAAGGAGAGCGAGATGTGAGAGGCATCTGCTGGGCCTAAAATAGCCCCTACAGGTGGCAAATCAGTGTTAAATGTGAGCACACCTGACTCTTGGAACCCACCTCAAGGCACAGTGTTAAGACAAGTTGTCTGCTCAGGGAACAGTTGGGAAAAGTGACTTTGACCTTGTGTTTCTCTTCACCACTAGCCGGGGATCTGACCCATAGTCTGCAGGTGTACCTCCCTGCTCCCTCCTAGTACCCACCTCCCTCCCCTCCCTCTAGTCCCAGCTGCTCCTCCTCTCCCCATCTCCACCAGTGCTGGGAGCAGCAGCCTAGCCTCAGCTCCCTTTTCCTCAATTAGCTGCCCTTTCATGTTACTGTATCTCCTTTTGTCCCGTACTCTTGTGAAGCCAAGCTCCCCACAGCTGATAGAATTAGGGATGGCCTGGGCACTCAGGAAGGACTAACCAGAGCCAGAGGGGAGGAGGGGAACTGATCCATCTGACTGGTTTTTCAAGCAAGCCTCAATCTGACATGAGATGACAAGATGACTCAGATGGTCTGGAGCTCAGCTGATGTGTGGATGGGACTCAGGTCATCAGTCAGATTGTCAGCAAGCTCCTTTATCCACGGGGGCATCTCAGACAGTTTTTACATCTATGACAGGTCAACACAGAAGTGACTCCCAGCCCCTTTCTCCTACCTGTACTTTCAGTGAAGGTGCCCTGAGGAGACGGTGGCAAGACACAGGTAGGGACACTAAACTGACCATCTGGGGATACCTGGGGAGGTTCTGATTAGAAGGACTCTGGGGCCGAAATGAAGGTATTCGTAATGGCCAAACCAGGACACTCAGACAAGAAGATATAGTTTGGGGTATGGTACCCAGGAGAAAATAAATCCAGGTCTGCATTAGGACAAGTCAAAAATCAGTCTGATAAATGAGGAGAGATGGTTTTCTTTTGCAGTTGGTTCTAATTGTTACGTCATATGGAGAAGAAAGTAGGAAAGCCATTAAAGAAATACCAGTGACAATTGCTGCCATCAGCATCCACTGAGGGGGTGTCAGTACTTGTGGGAAAAATGTCTAAAGAAACAGGATTCATGAAGCCTCAGGCACCTCCCCTGAAATCATTACAAAAGTGAGATGGTCACTTCACTGTAGAGAAGCCAGACAGACACCAAGCAACCAAGGCCAGTGTCTCCAGTGAGTAGGTCCCAACATCCTCAATCTGACATGAGATGACAAGAACATGGTGTTGCCTCAGGGGCCTCTGGCCAAAGATGACCAACCTGGGTTCTGCCTTGAGAACACATCAGACCACACTTACATGAGGGACACTGGACATAATAAGTCTTGAATGTTAGCACCTGGAAACCAAAGCAGAGACAGAAAAACTATCAGGTGGGGGGGGGGGGGGGAACAATCAAGGCAAGATAAGGTAGGTCCTAGAGGGAAATAGGGAAAGGTGGTAATGGATAACTTGGTGAAATCTGAACAAGAACGGGGTCTGTGGCTCAGTGGACGATCTCATCTCCTGCCATCTGTGTGTGCTGATGGCCTGGGCCACAAGGCAGATATTAATCTGGGAAAGCTGGGTCAGGAACCAGATGCCATTGTGTTTCTGTGGCTCTGTATAGTTTACTCAAAAATCAATGCCCTATAACACCTTGCAGCCTGGCCAGGCCTTCCTGGCATTGGATTCTTGCCGTGCCATTTCCTCTGTCACCTTAGCCTTGCTGGTTAAGGTAGGGCTAATGCCAGAGCTCAGGACAGAGCCCAGGCCATAGGGCTGCATGCTGAGGAGCACAGAGAGCCAGCTGCCAGGCTGCATAGGGAGTTTTTCTATTTCTTTTTGAAAAGTGCAGGGGTAACTGCAGGCCAATCTGCAGCAGCACAGAAGGGTTCAAGTGTTGCTTTTGTTTTTTAAATAGAACACCGTGAGACTAGTAGATCACATCAGTGGATCTCAGGCAAGTGGCAAAACTCAGCTGCCACTGCCTCTCCGTCAAGGGGACTTCTGAGCTGAACTGAACACAGCCCTGAGTGAGGCTTGGTTTCCCCCACTGTTGATTATGTTGACAATCGCTGCCCACTGACCCAGCATGCCTTGCTTCTCCTACTACCTCAGCTGCCTCTGCTTGCTGCCATCTACTCAGGGAATCTCTCCTCTCCCATACTGTCTCCACACCGTAGGCTTGAGCCCTTCCCCATGTCTTCCTCTGATGATGTCCTTGATGATGGGCAGGAACAGGAGGAAGAGATGATGGGTTGGACTTCTCAGGGTTGTTCTGTGTGTTGGATGCTTAACACATGCTGAGTGCCCCTCTGCTGAGGCACCCTTAGGGCTCTGGTTGATAGGTAAAGAAACTGAGGCCCAGTCAGGTCAGTATGTGAATGTTCAAGTGTGTGTGAGAGATGTGTGTAAAATCACTCACTTAAGAATGGCTATACACTTATATGTTCAGGCAAAAGCAAATGAGACCGAGCATTTGTGTGTTAAGGCACAGTGGGTCCTTCACGATGTCTCACAGAAACACTAGGAGGGCCTATGGTTCCCCACAGAGGAGAGATAAGCTGTAACAAGCCAAGAGCACACAGTCACAGGAGCTGCAGGCAGCCTGGTCTCCACCCATGCACCTGCTCCGAGCGAAGTTCGTTCCTTTAATCCAATGTGGAAAACAGTACCTTTCAGAAAGAGCATCCTCCTCTTCCTCATGGTATGGCTTGATGGTTCCTCCTTCCTCTGTCTTCCCTGCTGCCCTTCCCAGCAGCTTTTAAATGGTTTTGGTCCAGTGTTTGCTTCCATGTCAAAACTGCCTCAAGGGCAGCTACATTTATGCTCATGCCTCGGCCCAGGGAGACTTGGGGACACAGGTCATATCCAGCACACACTGAACACTGCCCAGGCCCTACCCATCTGCTCACAGCCAGCTTTTCTTATTTCTTCATCTTCACTTCAGGCCCTACAAGGGCGATGATGCAGCCTCATGGAAGAGGAAAACGGCAGTCCACAGGGACCATACTTGTTCCTTCCATATGGGCCACCATTGATTATGTCAGTACCTCCCAGGAAAAGCCAGGAGTGTGGATCCCAAGAACCAAAATGGATCTCTGCTCAGGAGGGCGACCCCTGACCCTTTCTGTGCTTTGATGTCCTGCCTTCGTCCTCCTCGTCAGCCTTGGAATGGGCTGAGGGCTGAGCCAACTCTGACGCTGTCAGGGGATGCTAAGCAGTAAGGAGCAAGCTAAGCCACTGCTGTACCTCACTCTTCAGGTCTTGGGTCTGGTGTGACTGGGGCCTAGCCTACATCTCACCGTCTCCCTGCATCCTCCCTTGACACTCGCAAGCCAGGAGAACTCTACACTTGGACTCATTTCTAACACAACCCCTTCAGATCCTCACCCAATATGGTTGCTTGAATAAAAACGACCCCCATTGGCATATAGGAAGTGGCACTATTAGGAGGTGTGCCCTTGTTGGAGGAAGTGCGTCATAGGGGTGGGCTTCGAGGTTTCAAATGTTCAAGCCAGGCCCAGTGTTGTTTTCTCTTCCTGCTGCCAGCTGCCTCTCCAGCACCATGTCTGCCTGGGTGCCACCATGCTTCCTGCCATGATGTTAATGGACTGAATCGCTGAGCTGTAAGCCAGCCCCACTTAGATGCTTTCCTTCATAAGGGTTGCTGTGGCCATGGTGTCTCTTCACAGCAGAAAACCCTGACTGAGACACTCAGCATCTGGCTGTGAAAACACCACCCCCTTCCCTTCACTAGTGTGTGGCTTTCTTTTCTACTGGCTGCTTTGCCTGCAAAGTGGAGGGATAACCCTGAAAAGGCTCCCTCCCAGGACAGAAAGCATGCTTAGACTATCACTCAGATTGAGTCCACGGTGTGCCCATACAGCTTAGCATCAGAGAAGGAGCCGCAGACAGTGCAGAGTCAGACCCCGATGGAGTGGCACTGGGCCCACTAGTGGCTCAGTGGTGCTGTGTGAGCTAGCTACCTTTACAGACGTCCAGGTTCTTCAGCCCAAACCCCAGGATGTGCAGAACTGTGGCTCCACCCTCTTGTGGGCGAGGAAACGATACTCAGAAGCCATGGAGGGAAGGACCTGAACAAAAGACTGTGCTTCTTCTGGTGCCCTTGCCCTCACAAAGGGCCTGCGTCAGAGGAGGTGGCACACTCCTTCTGGGGGTGAGGTGAGAACCAACACAGTAAGATAGTTCTAGGGGTTCTAATTTCAGAGAAGCAAAGATAGGGAAAGAGTTACCCCTCCAGGTACCCCTCCAGAGAGAGAAGGCCCCAGTGGTAGATAGTTTGGGGTGACATGGGGCTCAGCTGTGTGCTCTAACAAGAGTGGTTGAGGCACATTCTTGGGGTGGGATGGGGCATGCGTTCAGTGACGGAAAGGCCACTGTGACAGGAGCTGAGTAAGCAAAAGGCTGGTTACCAGGATTAGAAATGGGGTTCTGGGCCAGTAGCAGGTGAGTGGGTTGAAATTGGCTCCCAAGGAGGACACAGGGCTGGAGGGAGGGCTGTCAGTCAGAAATCTATGGTGGGGCTGGAGATCCAGACTACAGGGCACAGGGCATAGGAAAAGCACAGAGATGAGGGCGGGATGGGGTCACCACCTTCCATGTGGCTTTGCAGTGCGGTAGGTGTTGCACCTGGGCCAGGTGGCATGCGCTAAGAGGTCCTAAGAGCTCATGATGAGACGGCCTTTAGTTTCCTTTCTTTCTTTCCTCCCCTCCCCCTTCGAAAGTTTTATTTTGTAGCCCAGGCTGTCCTTGAACTCACGGAAATCTTCCTGCCTCAGCCTCCAAGTGCTGGGGTTACAAGGTTGAACCACAATGCCTGGCTTGACCTCCTTTTGGGGGAGGGGGCTGGGCACGGGCTAGAGAGTGGCAATCAGCAGCATCTTAGCTGGCCATGGATAGAGAGCTTGGGCCCTGACTGTGGCCAGGGAACCTTTGAGCTCCCCAAATGTCCACTGTGATGCCCCTCCTCCAGTGTCATTGCAGTAGTGAGGCAACTTCTGTATCTGCTTGCTGCTGAGCATCCTCTGACAGCGTCAGAGTTGGCTCAATCCTCAGCCCATTCCAAGGCTGACAATGACGAAGACAAAGGCAGGACACCAAAGCACAGAAAGGGTCAGGGGTCGCCCTCCTGCAGGAGTTGATGGGCATTAGTGAAGGTGCTGGAGATCTGTTTGTCATTCAGGGATGGATGGGGGAGGAGTCCCAGGAGGGGGCGTGGCTGGCAGGGATGGGGGAAAAGGAAGGGACAGCCATTACAGCAGTTGTGGTGACTGTACACTGTACAGTGGATGTACTTTGGGATTGCCCTGCAGGAACCTCTGAGGAGAAAAAAGATGGCACTTCCCTGGAGGTAGGGGTGGGGGGCTTGAGGGAGGGGAGCAAAGGAGCTCTTATCCCATCATGCTAGTTTTTCCAGGACCGACATGATGAACTCCAGAGACCTGAGGTGGAATGGGGGTGCTGCCTGCTGAGTCAGCAACACATAGGGAAGGCCTGCCTGCACAGTGACCATAAACTGACAGTGACACCAAACAGCCACTCTACTAGGCTGCTGGCCTTGAACTCGTGGTAATCCTCCTGCCCGAGCCTCCAGGTGCTGAGATTATAGCAGGGGAAATAAGGTTTAATTGCTTGGTGTTTGGTTGATGAGGGGCCTTGTGTGCCAGGAATCTTAGGTGGCATGCAGGGGGTGGGGGTGGGGGATACTTACAACCTGTGAGCTGGGAGAGTGACTGAGAGAGGGGCCAGGTCTCCAGACCCTGTCTTCATGTGGCCTCAGGTTTTAGGATGCTGGAAATGGGAAACTCTGGAGACTGGAAGAAACGACCAGTGAGAGGCATGCTGGTCCCCTGGAGGAACAAAGACACAGTTGTGTCTGTGGGTCAGAGGTCAGAGATGGTGAGCAAACTCCAGGGAGGGAGGAGTCGCATGCTGGTGATGGCTTGGCTTAGGGGTGGGTGCAGGGAGCAGGGAAGAGGCCTCTGACAGGGTTCCCATCACTGCCAAGGACGTCACTGTGGGTTGCTGGAGACACCCATGTTGAGAGGTCCTTATGCTTCCTGAGAGGCAGAGAGCTGTGAGCAGAGCTGGCAAGCACCACCTCACAGAGAGACTCTGACTTCTGGTAATGACCCAGCAGAGCTGCGCAGCAGAGTCTGCTGAAAGGTCATTTATCCAAGAGAAGAAAATTACTCCTTTTTCTGGGGGCTGTCATCTTTTGCTTTAATTAATATCAAGCGTGTACACTCTTGGCAGTGGCTTCATGTGCTCCTAGTGGACTTCCTGTGACATTTTTAATAATAATAATAATAAAAGTAAATTCTCGCAGGCTAACATGAGACTCTGGGTACCCATCAGCACCTTCTTCGATGCACAGGAGACTGGGATGGGCGAATTTTGGCCAGATGCTGAGCAGATTCAGGACATGCAGGAGTGGAGATATCTATAGCTTGTATGCTGGCTTGCTCATCCATCCATGCATCCACCTCATCCATCCATCCATGCATCCATCCATCCACTCATCTGTCTGCTGGGAAAGTGACACAGAAGACTGAGACCACATGTTGCATATGTTTTCTTATTCTTGTTCTTATTTTTGTTTTTTGTTTTTGTTTATGTTTTTTGGTTTTTAGAGACAAGGTCTCTCTGTGTAGGCTTGGCTGTCTTGGAGCTCACTCTGTAGACCAAAGGCATGCGTCACCACCGCCCTGTTTTCTTATTCTCCTGACCCAACTGAGGCAACCTCAGCAGAGATTCATTCTGGCTCATGGTCTCAGAGGGTTTACTGTGTCCACCTGGGCAGACCACCAAGCTACCCACATGTGAAGGAGGCTCTTCTTTATTTCTTTATATACAGGAAACAGAGGGAGTCAGATGGGCAGGGGCCAGGCATGGAACTCCCACAAAGACTTCCCTGCACTGACCCATGGCCTCCACACAAGATTTACCTTCTAAAAAAATCTCACCACCTCCCCTAAAATAGCACTCCCAGGGGCCAGGGAGAAGGCTCTGGAAATTAAGACAATTGCTACAAACCTTGGTGACCTGTGTTCAATCCCCAGAGCTGACATAAAGGTGGAAGAAGAGAACCAACTTGACAATTGTCCTCTGACCCCTACACTGACCTCTATGTATACACACTAATAAATAACTGACAAACAAAAACAAAAACAAAAACAGCAGCCGTGGCTGGCAGCCTCAGCATCAGTGCATGAGGCTGTGGGAAAAATCATAATTACCTGGGTAAAGGAGGGGAGGATCCCTGTATCCTGAGGTCTTCATCCAGAAAACAGGGTGAGAGAGAGCACGCGCGCCTATTTCACAAGGCGGTTTTCTGAGTTCCATCAGGTTGTTCTGTGGTGTCCTTAGCAGAGAGGAGAGACTGGAGCAGTGGTGGATACAGTGGTCCATCTCAGTGACCATTGCCTGCATGCCTGGCTTGATGCTAAGCATGAGGAGACAAGCCTGTCTCAAACCCAGCAAAGCTCATCAGACTACTTACTTTCTTGGATCCCTGAGGCACATCTTTCATTGCATTGTGGCCATTTTATGTCTGTCCACACCAGAGGGCTCTGGGAAGCAGGCAGCAGCGACTGGGGTGTGAACTGGGGTTCAGGGCGGGGCTACAGGATGCTGGGTCTGACTCAGACATCTACAGCTCCCACAGACCATGCAATCTGTTTGATTTATTCTTGGCTGGTGTAGGTTTTGACCAGTCACAGAGAGAACAGTTGCTGGAAGGGTTAAGGGACGCGTGCACTCCCAGGATCAAGGCTTCTCTGACTAGCCACTTACTTAGCTCTGTCGTGCCTAATCTCCCCTCAAAAAGACCTTCCATGGCAAGATGGCAACAGGCCAGCACTTCGAGGACGTGAGTAAACCCAGCACGGTGGAGGAGAACCCATCTTCCCTGTATGCTTTCCAACACTTGATACTGGCACATTGAAATTTTCTGCCAATCTGATGGAAAGAAATGTCAGATTAATTTGCATTTCCTTTCTTTTCTACTAATAAGTTGAGTATCTTTTAGTATGTGAATTAACCCTTCATGGTTCCTGTTCAGATCCTTTTCTTATCTTCTTGTTGAAGAAATTATATGCTATGACTGTTAATTCTTCCTTCACTGTGTATGTTGTCTGTTACGTTGTGGCTATTACACAATCATTTGTGAAAATATGTGTATGTTGTAATTTTTTTTTTTTTTTACTGTATCTTTCACTTCTCCTTTAAAGTTCTTCAGACAATGCTTTTTTTTTTTTCTTTTCACTTTTTAAAGACAAGGTTCTACTATGTTGCCCAGGCTAGCCTTGAACTCATGACCTTTTGGCTTCCTTAACTTAGCCTTCAGAATGCTGGGGTCACAGGTGTATGCCACCACACCTGGCTCCATAAAGACTTTTTCATTCTGGAGCTAAATTTTGCCTCTCAATAAATTCATTGCAAAGTCTTCAAGGTCATAGATGATGCATTTGTCTAAGTTCTTCTTCTATTCTTTTAGTTTAAAAATAACTCCTGAGCAGGTCGCAGTGGCATACACCTGTAATCCCAGCACTCAGGGAGGCAGAGGCAGGCAGATTCTGTGAGTTCAAAGCCAGCCTGGTCTTCAAATCGAGTCCAGGACAGTCAAGGTTATACTAAGAAACCCTGTTTCAAAAAAAAAAAAAAAAATCATCATTAAATTTTGTTAATGATGTGAAAGAGGGAATTTTAGCTTATTGTTTCCAGGTAATAAATGTTTCTTATCCTTACTGAACAATTCACTTTTCTCCTCACTACTTTGAAATGCCATCTCTATTCACATACAAAATTCTAGTGTATACATGTCTTTTTTTAATCATCTGTTTTTGTCCTGAGATATATTTATCTATTCACGTGCTAATATCACATTATATTTATTAAAATTACTTTATAATATGCTTTGACATCTTGTTGGGAAAATTTCCCCTCTTTGCTTTTTCCTTTTTCCAAGCTGTCTTGGCCAGCCTTGAAAGTTTATTCTTCCTTCTGGGTATTGCAAGGAGCTTGTCAAATCCTGTTAAACTTTCTTTTGGATTTCAGATGGGCCTGTGTGGAATTTACAGGCTTACTGGGAGGTCAAAATGTTAGTCTTAAAATGGTGACATGAGCCAGGGGATGTGTGAGGTAGGTAACTTTGCGGAGTCACTGGCTGGCTCTCCAAAAAGGTGGCATCCATGCCTTCTGCATGGTGAAGCTGCCTCTGGCCCTGGGTGTTTAGTGCATGACACCAATTGACTCCTCCTTCTTTTCCTCCTCCTTCTTTTCCTCTTCCTCTTCCTCCTCCTCTCTTCCTCCTCTTTCTCTTCCTCCCCCTTCTCTTCTTCCTCCTCCTTCTCTTCTTCCTCCTCCTCTTCCCCCTCCTCTTCCTCCTTCTCTTCTTCCTCCTCCTCTTCTCTTCTTTGTTCAGATTCCCATCCCCATTCAACAAAATGATGGCTCATGATGGGGATAAGAAATCAACCAGGGAAGTCAGACAGAAAATAAGGTGAGAAGTACTTTTTGCTCCTCAGACCTGGGACTGAAGACTTCATGTCAGCAGGGCAGTGAGGTTGAGGAGAGGAGATGGAGGAAGAGGAGGAGATTTCAGGGAGGTGTCAGTGCATGCTGACATCTGCAGTCTGCACACTTTCCTCCCACTCAGCCTCTGACACACTGTCAGCCACTGTCGTCAGTTTACAGATTTGGGAACTCAGGCTCAGCTAGCTCCTGTGGGGCCACAGCCAGCAAGCTATGGGGTTAGGGCTGGGACCTGGATTTCCCTGAGTCCCACCCTACCTCCCCCTCTCCAGTGCAGGAGAGTCCAATATCACAGAGGTTGTGGGGAGGGGGTGGCCGTCTATCTTAGTTTGCTTTCTGTTGCTGTGGTGAACATTATGAGCAAAAGCAACTTGGAGGGAAAAGGTTGTATTTTAGCTTACACATGTCTATCACACCCCATCCCTGAGGGAGAACAGAGTAGGAACTCAAGGCAGCAAGAAACCTGGAGGCAAGAGCTGATGAAGAGGGCATGGAGTAATGCTGCTTACTGGCGTGCTCCTCATGGCTTGCTTGGACCGCCTGCTCACGGTGGTCAGGGCCCTCCATCCATCAATCGTTAATCAAGAAAACACTTTACAGACGTGTGC
Organism: Acomys russatus; assembly: GCF_903995435.1. NCBI lineage: Eukaryota > Metazoa > Chordata > Mammalia > Rodentia > Muridae > Acomys > Acomys russatus. Next base: position 116,128,077 of record NC_067137.1, on the reverse strand, counting down.
CCACATGCCAGTCTGATGGAGGCCCTTTCCTCAGTTGAGGTTTTGTCTTTCCACGTGGCCCTAGTTCACATCAAGTTGAAAACTAACAAGCCCAGTGTCTCACTACCCTGTTAGACCAACATGACCAAGGCTGGATGGTGTAACCATGCCCGCCGTCAACCATCTTCCTGGCTTAGCTGGAGTGGACTCTACCCCTCTCGTTCGAAGCAGTCAAAGCCGTGGAGTCGGCCACCGTTTTCCCGCAGTTCTTCCACAGCCTCCGTTGGTTTGGATCAATGGGAAACCTGCATTATTCAAGCCCATGGAATATTCAGGCAGCTGGGCAGAGGAACAGGCCTAGCACTGGCGAGCTGTTCCCTCCTAAAATGGCCCCAAGGGCTGGGGAAGCTGCAGGCTCAGAAAGGCAGCCGATGCTAGGGGCTGGGACAGATGTGGCATCCTGTCCTGACCCAGGAGGGGGTTCTACTGCCTCCATCCTCTGATAGATGCCTTCATTTAGGGAATGCATTATTGAGTACAATGCCTCGTTCCAGCCAGACTCTTGGACAAAATAGCCCAGCTGTGTCCCCACTGGTAAGGGCCCCAAGTGCCAGCTAAGCGACTTTGAGCACACTGGGCCTGTGAAAACTTTTTATAGCCATGGACAAGTCCTGTGGGGACCTCACTTCCAGGAGGAAAGTCTGAGATTTAGGACACCCTGATTTTAGCACTATTGTTACCCGGGTGGCTACAAAGGGGTCAGGCCCATCAGGTTGAGAGCCCTGGCTCTCAGTGGTTGTGAATGTCACCTGATTCCCTGCAAGATGTCAAACACTAGATGTCACAATTCCAGAAACAGGGCACAAGTTGCCCTTAAAGCTTCACCCTCCTGATTCCTAGGGGATGGCTCTCAGGAGACAGAACGCTGGGGACATAGTGTGGAGCTACAGGACCATCAGCTCTAGGGTCGCAGTGGGTGGTTCTAGAAGATGGGAGGTGGTTCTGGACCTTGGCACTCCCGGTGTGTGAAGCGGATACACCTTCTGGGACACAGCTTGTGATGGTTCATTTCCATTGTCAGTTTGACTGGATTTAGAGTTGCCCTGGAAACACACCTCTGAGCCTAACTGAGGAAGGAAAACTCATCTTGAATATGTACAGCCATCCCATGGGGACAGACCCAGACTGAATGAAAAGAAAAAAGGGGAGATTGAGGTGAGCATAAGTGTTCTTCTCTCTCTGCTCCCTGTGGCCAGACACTACATGATCCTGCCACTAGGCCTTCTTCACCAGGGAGGACTGTGTCCCCTTAAACCGTAAGCCTAAGCAACCCTTTTCATCCTTGAGTTGCCCTTTGTCAGGTGTTTTGTTGCAGCAATGAGAAATGTCACTAATACAGAGCCCACCTAGTAAGGTGGGGAGGGGCCTTGCTTTGTCCTTGAAGCTTCAGATTAAAAAAAAAAGAAAGAAAAAAAGAAAAAGAAAAAGAAATGGTGGGAGGGTCTTTGAACCATGTGACCAGCTGGGTTGTTCTGCCCTCAGGGGCCACGGCTGCTCTTGCTTTTCTGACTTGGTTACAGGGTGCAGATAGCCTGTCCTGCCCCTTGGCCTTATCTGCAGTCCCTGAAACTCAGGAGATGACCCTGGATTTGACCTCCACTCAGGCAAACAGCATGCAGGCTCCCGACCCCACGCATAGGCACACACTGCACACACATCTACATCTACAAGTTAATAACAGAATACCTGAGGGCCTCTGTTCTCATGCAGCCAAGAGTCCAGTACTGGGGGAGGGGTGTGTGTGTGTGTGTGTGTGTGTGTGTGTGTGTGTGTGTGTGTGTGTGTGTATGATCAAATTTCCAGGTGGGAATCAGGATTGGAGGCAATGAGAGGACTCCAGGGTTGTTCCAGAGACTACCCCCTACCCCCCCCCCCACCCCCTTGAGCTGGACTGTAGATGTGGCTTTCAGAACCAACACTAACAGTAAAATCAGATTGTCTCTGTCCACCTTTGTTGCCTGAAGTAGGTGCAGTCCAGAGTGATGCTAGCTCCCTCCCAGCCTCTCCTCCAGCCCATGGAAGCTCAATGTCCAGGAAAACAGAGCTGTAGCTCTGGGCAGGCCACCCCCTGGCACTGCCCCACCATCTCATACACATCTAGCTGCTGGTGGGTGCCCAGCTGCACAGATCCGGACCTCCATAAATGATGCATCGTCCATCCCTCCTACATGGAGGCGCTGGAGAAGTTACAAGTCCATTATCTGACACTGTGCAGGAAGCCCAGCTGTTTCTTCTGCGCTGGCCTCTCCTGGGACTGGCAGGAAGGGACAGGCTTAGCCACGGGAGGACTATGAAACAGTCTACGTCTCTGGTCCTAAATACACAGTGCTTGTCACTCTCTGGCACAGGGAAGTCATCTGTCCACAGCAGGTATGGCTGTGGGGCCTCCCTAGCTGGTCCAGCACTTAAAAATACAGATGGAGAACAAAAAGGCTTTGGGGGAACGAGGCAGCTGTGCCATACACAGTGGATGCAGGGCTGAGTGCTCTAGGCTCCTGTTGTAGTACGTCATTATGTTGCAGGGGTTTTTCCTCCTGGTCCTGAGCTTCTGGAATAAAAACTTGTGAGACCCAATATATATAGATATATTACAAATACCTAAGCCATATACCTAGGCTCTTCTCTGACTAGCTCATAATTTAAAATACACTAATTTACATTCTGCCACGTGGCTGGTTACCTGAACTCAGGCACCATGCATCATCCATCTCCCTCACATCTTGGCAGCTGAATTCCATGCCCCTGGCTCTCTCCCAGAATCCCTTCTGCCTACCAGAAGTCCTATCCCATTTCCTGCCTTAGCCATAGGCTGAACCCATACAACACACAGGAGATTCCTTCTACAGGCTCCTCCCTAGGTCCCTTCCATCCCACTGTGTTCTCCCCTCTACTGGTGTCTGAGTGTTATGGATGTGGCCACTGGTTAGCCTTTCTTGATTTGCTGAGACTGGCTGGAAAGGAGTCCCTGAGCGTGTGTGTGTGTGTGTGTGTGTGTGTGTGTGTATGTATGTATGTATGTATGTTTATGTGTGTGTATGTTTATGTGTGTGTATGTATGTGTGTGTGTATATATGTATGTATGTATGTTTGTGTGTGTATATGTGTGTGTGTTTGTGTGTGTATGTATGTATATATGTATGTATGTATGTTTGTGTGTGTATATGTGTGTGTATGTTTGTTTGTGTGTATGTGTGTGTGTGTGTAAGGTGACCTCAGCAGGGCCAGTTGCAATCTTCTCCAATTTTTGCCCCACCTGGATGGAAGAGGAAGCAGTTTATCCAATGTCAAGGGTAAATTGGCTGTGCTGACACCACAGGGACTGAGTTTTCCCAGGGCTCTGGCTATGGAGCCTAGGGCAGGATGGTCCTCTGCCTCGGACAGTTCTACTCCCTAGCCAGCTCCCACCCATTTACAGGCAGAGCCCCCGCCGACTGGACTAGGCTGGTGGTGGAGTCAAAGACTGTAAAAGGCCCACATGAACTCTGCTCACAGCAGTGTTCGTATCAGAACACAACAGTGGGTGCCAATCAGAGTCCCTCTGTGGTGAGCTACAAGTGTCCAAGGACCACTGGCTCCTCTCCCCCCCGCCTTTTGATAGGTGGCCCCTGACTGCATGGATCCTTCTCCCTGACTTGCCCAGCAACTTGTGGTACCTATCCAGTGTCCTGGGGCAGAACTTCCAGATCCTGTTGACACTCCCAATGTGAGAGGACTCAGGAGGTCCCTGGACCACAGTGAAAGCTGACCTCCTGGAGCTGACTAGAAGTTGCAGGGACAGAAAGCTGGGTGTAAACTTTCTGCACTGTTACTCCTAGTGACTTCCACACCTTTGGAGACAGACATGCTGAAGTCATGTATTACAAGCCCCAAAGATACCATGGACATTAATATATAGAGAAGAGTCAGGAGCTTCCCTCAGTTGTGTGTGTTTGTCTGCTGGTCTCTAGAGCCGTTCAATCACAGGCCTGGGATCGCCCAGCTGAGGGCACTGAAGACCAGCTCCCCACCTCTTTCCAGAAGGAGCTGGTTCCCTTCTAGTCTTGGGTGAGCTGGGGCCTTGTCCTTTCACCTAACCTCATTTCCCTGGTTGGCCGTCATCAGAGTGCTGGCTGCCTGTTTACTGTTGTTTGCCGTGGACATACTGGGCGCCCAGCTTACACTTAGCAGTTATAGAAACCAACCGAACTATGCAAAGTCTTCGGTAGGGAACTTCCTCTTTATAAAGTGGGGAAACTGAGGCCTAATGATGATCCACCTGGCCCTTCCACCTGACTTCTTGTCTCAGCTCCCGGCTGCCCAGCTGGCCTCTTTCAGTTGCATGTTGAAGAATAAAGCTGTCACGCATTCGTTCCCTCCCACATGGACTGTTTTTGCCAAAGCAAACGTAGCTCCTTGTTCTGATAGCTGTCTTCTCAGCTCACATCTTCAGGTCGCTCTGTGTCTTCTCTTACTTCCTTTTGTCTCCCTCCCTCAAATACAGGCACCATTGCAGCTGGTACTTTGCGTTCCTTCATGGGGTTGGGCCTTAAGCGGTGTTTGCTGCACGTGGAACTCCAGACCAGGCATGGAAACATCTTCAGTTGTGGAGTGACAATGTAAGCGATCCATGCAGAATGAAAATAGGGATGGGCACACACACACTAGGTGGAGGCTTTTCTTCCCTGTGTCTGGGAGGAAGTGTGTGGGCCATCAGTGTCTTCCTGCCATGACTTCCGGCACACGTCTCCCAGCTTCCCTTGGGACTCGGTTGCAATCCTTGAAGGGAGTATGGCCACGTGACTTCTTTGTTTAATGAAACATGGCTGCACATGATGAGTGTTCCTTCTGGGCAAGAGCTTTAACAGGCAGCCAGAGATTCGTATTATGGTCCCTTTGATGGCCATGGTGGTGGCATGAATCGACATGGGCTCTCTGGCTACCTCTATGGTGCAGGGTTCTCTAGAGGAACAGAACAAACACTCTGTGTGCACATGTGTGCATGTGGATATGCATGCATGCATGCACATGTGTGTGTTTGTGCATTGGCTTATACTGTAGGGGCTTGGTAATATAACAGTGGTGCATACACAGTGGACTGGCAATGAAAAGGCCCTTGCTGAGCCCTGGAAACCCAGCAGTCCTAAACTACCACAATGACGTGGAAGCTCCTTGGAGAGCTGTTAGTGTTGAGATGTGTCCTGTAGAATGGCCCATGAACCTGGAGTCTAGCATCTGGAAAGTGAGAGAGAGAAGTGGCAGCAAGACACTAGCTTAAAAAAAAAAGTGTGTGTGTATGTGTGTGTGTGTGTGCAAGTATACACATGCTGCTTTTTCCTAGGCCATCTTTTTCTTCACCTTGATGCCTTGTCCCCACTATGCCCTCCTTCCCCTACACCACTGGCCCACTGTCCATATTCTCAGGACACAGCCCCAACAAGTCTCAACAATCAAGTTGGCCAGGTCTCTGAGGGACAGGGATGAGCTGGCCCACTACCAACAGGCAGTGTGGGTGAGAAGCTCTCTGAGGGTCTGGCTGTGTGACTGTGGCTCGGTGCAGCCCATCCTGACTGATGCTGTCGCCATGGCATCTGGGAGTCAAAGAGCAGGAGGAGTCCCTGCTTGTCACAGTTACTGGGGCTTCTCTTTCCAGACGCCGGGGATACTGTCTAGGGACAATGGAGACATTTTTCTCTAGCTCTTTCCCAGTTGGCTCTGTCACAGGGAAGCAGAGAAACCCAGACATGAAGTCATCACTTGTTTGCGGCGAGAGAGCAAGAAAGAAAGCCACGGCAGTATTGTGTTTGCCCTATTAAGGATCATTTTCTCATTACAATTTCCCCTCCTAATTGCTAATTTTTCCAGCTTCTACAAAGCCATTCTACTTCCGTTTTGTCCCCCCTCCCCCACAAGAGCTGGTGCTTCGAGAAACTGCCACAGATGGGCCAAAGAGAAACACACATGCTTGTTTTTAATTTACTTGGAATCCTCTTTTTGCTTGGTGCTACTGGGACGAGCAGCTGCCAGGCTCTTCTGGCCACGTGGCTGGAGTCTCAGCCCTGAGGACTGGCCCTGGAGAGGAGGTGCTTTGTCCCAGTGCAAGCCTCTGTATCATTCCTGAGGAACGGACTTTCTGGTAGCAGAGTGACTCTGTGATGGTGAGGACTTCTGAGGCTGGGGACACAGGATGGTCCTTGTGTACCCCGAGCAGTGACTGGGGCTAATCTGCTGTACCAGCCAGGCCCCTGCTGTCCCCGGATTGGGGAGGGAACAGCTGTTACACGTATTTTCAGGAGGGACAAAAGACTCAGTGAACTGTGGACCAAGCCTGCTTCCATAGGTACAGCAGCATAAGTCTGTGTGTCCATGTGTTTGTGTGGTGATGGGTCAGGCCTAAAGGCCCCTTCTACCTAGACTAGTGTGGAGTCCGTCAGAAGTGATAAAAGCTTCTCTTGGACCATGCCCTGGTTTCTTTGTGTGTGTGCATAAGTGGAGGACAGAGGATGACTTCTGTCTTCCTCAGTCACTCTCTAGACATTAGTGGTTCTCAACCTCCCTAACGCCGTGACCCTTTATTACAGTTCCTCATGTTGTGGTGACCCCGCCCCAGCCATAAAATTATTTTTTTTTAAAATTATTTATTTATTGTTTTGTATACAGTGTTCTGCCTGCATGTACAGGTACAGGCCAAAAGAGAGCATCAGATCACATTACAGGTGGCTGTGAGCCACCATGTGGTTGCTGAGAATTGAACTCAGGACCTCTGGAAGTGCAGTCCATGTGCTTAACCTCTAAGCCATCTCTCCAGCCCCATAAAATTATTCTCGTTGCTACTTCATAACTGTTACTGTTATGAATTGTAATATAAATATTGGGGATGCAGGACATCTGATACGTGGCCGCTGTGGAAAGGTTGCTTGACCCCCAAAGGGACTGGGATCCACAAGTTGAGAACTGCTGTTCTACTTTGTGAGTGAGTGTGTGTGTGTGTGCACACGCATGTGCACGTGTGCATTCATGCACACACATGTGCTCGTTCCACAGTGGCCAGAGGTCAGAGGACAACTTTTGGAAGCTGGCTGTCTCCTACCGTGTGGGACCCAGAGATTACATTCAGGCTGTCAGGTTTGACAGCATGTGTCTTTACCCACTGGGCCATCCTGCCAGTTGTCCACTTTACTTTGTGAGATTTTTCACTGAATTTGACGTTCACGAATTCAGCTAGAACAATGGACCAGAAATCCCCCCAGAGACTCTCCCATCTCTGCCTCCCCAGTGCTGGGATTACAGGTGTGCTTGCCACCATACCCAGCTCTTTTATCTGAGTGCTGGGGATTGAACTCAGGTCTGTGTGTTTGCAAGGCAAACACTTTATAGCCGTCCTCTGAGAAGGTCTCTGTCAGATGTTTCTGTCCCCACTGCCACAAGCTACATACAGTTTGTGCTTCCTGAAACCCACACTGCTGTTCAGTCCTGTTGTGAAGTTGATGTATCTTTACAGGGCGGTTAGCAGTAAAGCCTTTGGGAGATGAGAAAGATTAAAGTCATCTGGGTAGAGCCTGTGACTGGATCTGAGGATTTATTTAGCTTTGTTTGTTTGTTTTTTTGAGACAGGTTTCTCTGAGTGGCCCTAGCTGGCCTGAAGCTCGCTCTGTAGACCAGGCTGGCCTAGAACTCACAGCAATCCACCTGCCTCTGCCTCCCGAGTGCTGGGATTAAAGATGGGTGCCGCTACCGCCTAACATACCTGAAGCTTTGTAGCAAGAGGGAGAGAAGAAGTCATACTTAGCTACTCCTACCAGTAATCCCAGCATTTGGAAGGCTGAGGCAGGAGGATTGATACAAGTTCAAGACCAGCCTGGACTACAGACTCAAACAAAACAAACCAAGAAAAATGGGAAAAATCAGAAGAGACGTGTGAGTATGCTCCACTTCTCGCCCAGGATGCCCCGTGCTGCCTCCAGCAAACACCCCTCACTAGAGGTCTCTCTTGACCTTGAACCACGTCTGTGAATCAGCATGAACCCCCTTTTCTTTGTAACGTACTCCCTCTATGACTTCGTGGCAATAACATTAGCAAATGTCCTAAAATGCCACTGGGCTTCAGCAGGAACCCTCACACCTCAGGGGCCCACTTCACACCTCAAGGGCCCACTTCACACCTCCTGGATATACAAGCTACCGAGTCTGCTTAGCTTTGCTCCTATGTTCATGTGTTCAAGGCTGACCATTGGGATTAGACAACCTATGAGGGAACATGAGTTCTGGATCCCTCTCTCAGCAGGCACTAAGTGCCTTTGGTTCTTCATTAAGGGGGTGGGACCACTGGAAATTTCCTTGTCCTCACTGATATGTTAGCTTCTGTTGTCACTATTCTGGGCTTGCTCAGGAGGCCATATTGCTTTGCATTCATGGCGTGTCTATTGTCCTCATGGACAACTTCAGAACATCATTGGATAGACACCTCTGTTTGGGAAAGGCTTCAAGAAGTAGGAGTCTGCTGAGCCATGGCTTGTCCTCTGAGTCTTTTATCAAGGATACCTTGCCTGGTCAGCAGCAGGGGCCCTCTATCTCGGCTTCCAGAAGCTCTACATCTATGAGGCTTTAGGTTAGAGTTAATACATGGGTAAGAGAAGGCTCAGGCCAAGAGGTCCATCTAGGGTGGCACTGCCTCTCACTTTACTGCCCATCCTTTTCCTTCACTGAGCTAATGGTGACTGTCACTTCCTGGGGGGACCATGTCTTTAGGGGGCTCCATGGACAGAAGGCCTGCTCCTCCAGGCTCTGTGCCTAAAGACTCAAGACCAGAGCCCAGGACCCCAGGAACCTGACAGAATGAAAGAAATGAGCAAAAGAGCACTCTTTGGAGTCCATGGTGTTTCTTGATGGCCTTTATTTCATGATGTCCCTTCATGGCCAATGGTCATCATCACTATTAATCTATCCTTCAACTTCCTCCCTGAGAAGTTGGGACTCCTCCCTGAGAGGATGGGACTCATCCCTGAGAGGTGGGGACTCCTCCCTGAGAGGTCAGAACTCCTCCCTGAGAGGTGGGGACTCCTCCCTGAGAGGTGGGGATTCCTCCCTGAGAGGTCAGGATTCCTCCCTGAGAGGTGGGGACTCCTCCCTGAGAGGTTGGGACTCCTTCCTGAGAGGTGAGGATTCTTCCGTGAGAGGTCAGGATTCCTGGGTTGTAACTTAGAAAATTGAAGTGTGTGGTTTGACGTTGTGCAGTCACAGTAGAAGCGCTTAGCCACATGTAATTATTTAGATGAAAGCTGGCTTAAGTGAAATAAAATGTGAATTTCACCAGCCCTTTCTGTGTTTTAGCTACAGTCTCAAGGGTTCTGTGGGCAGTGGTGACCAGTGGCTTCTGTTTTGGGCTGCACGGTGTGGGATGTTCGTGTCCATGCAGCCGGATGTGCCAGAGGATGCTGTAGGAAGTAAGGCTGTCTGGTCTCATGACAGAGGAGAAGCAACAGTCATATTTGTCTGAGTGTTGGTCCAGTGTGCTTTCCTCAGTCCCCACGATAGTTCTGGGTGCTCCACGGGAGGAGGGAGACCTGTCCTTCTCCTCACTGGGCCAAGTGTGGCAGACAGTGAACCTTCTCTGGCTGCTGGACTTCGGTTTGTGTCTCAACCTCCAGCCCTGGATGCTCACTTAGGACTGCCACCTTATGTCCTTTGTGGCAACTTGACTTTCAGGACTCTTCCTCCCTTGGGACTCAGCAGTCGGGTTTTACCTATTTGCCTGGTCTGAGAAAAGAGGAATGCTTTATTCTGGCTCCCAGCATCATCAAGTAGAGATATATGGGTAGCTCTGCTCACTTTATCTTATTTACTTACTTATTTCTATTTTTTGGAGACAGCATCTTCAGCTGGCCTGGAACTCTGTGTAGACTAGGCTGGCGTCAAACTCATAAAGATCTACCTAGTTCTGCCTCTTAAATCCTGGAATGAGTGAGAGGCGCGTTCCACCATGGCCTGTGTGGCTTCCTCTTATGCAGTCAAAGAGCATATCAAATGGTGACACCTACACTGAGGATACGCCTCAGTTAATCCCATCTAGAAAGTTCCTTGCTGATAAGCCCAAAGTTTTGCTTTCTAGGTGATTCTAGACGTTGCCAGGTTGTCAGCAGTCACCATCAGTATTCACCATCATGTTGCCTAGACGGGGGAGGAGGGCCAGATTCAGCTCTGCCCCCTCAGGATAAGGAGTTCTGGATTCTCTGATGGGAGCAGGACGGACTGTCATTTCCACATACACAGTGGGTGTAGCCGACTTGCAGCGAGGCTCAGCTGCTTCTGAGATAAACTGGAAAACCATGGCTCTTGTCCATGTAATTCGTTTTATGGATTTTGCCTTAGACCGATTGCCCATGCCTCCCATAAATCTGTACATTGACTTCTCTCTTCCCACGTGTGTACACGTGTGCGTGTGCATGCATGCATGTGTGTGTGCGCGTGCGCACATGCTTTTGGTGGGTGGCCTGTCCTGAGAGCAGAGCCCTCACGTGTGGATTAACATTCTTGGGGGAGATCCATCCAGCTTTCTTTTCCTTAATATTAAATTCATTTATTAGTGTTATTATGCCACGTGGTACTAAAAAAACGTAAACCAGCAAATATAGACTTTGTCTTAGTAAAGACAGATTTATAGAGAGAGGTTAAGATGGCTGGATGTTTTCAGAATGGATCACAACGAAAACAGAGTCCGCCCTCACTAGGCTCTGACCATACAAACTCTCAGGTCCCCAACTTCTAGCTTCTGCCACTGAGACTGGTCAGTGCCTGCTGCTGGTAGGCCACGCAGTCTAAGGTATTTTGATGGGACCCTGAACACACTAGGGTGATGCCATCATGAGGTCCAGTGATGGCAGGGTCTTTGCCTAAGCTCCAAGGAGTGCTCTGCCCCATCCCAGGGTCCCAGGAAGGTCTAGAAGGTCTCTTCTAGAAAGTCCTCTTTCCCTCTTATCCTCAATTCTCTCTGTGAGCTACACTAGCCTCCTCCAGGCTCTGCTGTGCAGATCTAGCTGAGAAAAGGCATGAGAACACATTCCTGAGACCTGTGGGAGGTTCCAGCAGGCTAGAGGGCACACACAGTAGATTCAGCACTCCTCTTTCAGTCTCAGAAACCAAATTTTCTCTTCTGTCCCCCTCCCCCTATCTTGGCTTCTTCATTCCTACGTTGCCTTTGGCATAATTCTGTCGCTTCCTGTCTGTCTGGTCTCCCAGCCACTGCCCCTCTCCCTTTCCCGGAAGTTAGACGGTCCCTGTTGTAACCTACACAGGGCCTCAGCTCCCTGGGGCAGTGGGACTGGTGCTGGGCAGGAGGGAGTCTAAGTATTCATCCCTAGCAAAGATTTTAAGGCTGGGCATGCTCTGTGGGTTGATTAGGAGCATATGCTGGGGCAGCAGTGGAAAGAGCACATGTATGACTTCTCTGGCCAGTCCTGATTGCAGCCGAGCCTTCAGTCCTCATCAACCCTAGGCCTTCTACAGCCTGGCTTGCTGCCGCCAAGGCTTTCCCCTTGTTGTCCCCATGTCCCTCAACACACTTGATCGGTTTTTCTTCACCTCTCCTCCATCCAACACCTGTATGGAGCCCCTCCCCCTCCTTGCATCCACAGACACCCAGCCCTTCCTGCCTCAACTCCTGTCACTTTTCTCAGGCAATTCAGGCTGTGCATAACCTTCTGCTCCCAGCATGCTTTGGTGTTGCTGTGATACTGTCTCCTCGAATGGTCAGCTAGCGAGTCACAGAGCAATGTGGTCACGGGGGCAGACAGTGAGCGGAGGTGGCGTAGGCAGGAGGGAAGGGCGCAGCCCCGTGGATAGCTGGACCATGGGAATAGAGATGGTGCCTTGGGGCATTTCTTCTACCTTTCTCTGCTCTTCTTCCCTGGACCACTATATTGTCTCTTTTCATACCACCTTCCTGTGGCAGCGATGTGGCATGTGCAATTCCTGAGGGGCTTTGATCAGCCACGGGGGGCGGGGTAGATGCTCCCTGTGAGTCTGTCACTAGAGGCAGTGTGTGCAAGGACGGGTGGCTGCAGACTGACTGTGGAGAGGAAGAAGGAGTTTCTAGGTACAGAGGGTGAGTGAGGGCTTTAGTTGCAGGATACAGGCCAAGCCCTCACACCCTCTATGTGCAAATGCTGTACTGGGTTCCTATTGGGGGTGCTGAGGGTGGAAGGGAGGCTCAGAAGGATGGTGAGGCCTGTGGATGGGCGAGGACTGGCTTTAGGGACTAGTTGTGAGAGTCCTCTGGATAATAGGTAAGCACAGAGGTGTCTTTTCTTGCACCCCATGGGGAGGCTTCTGCATGAAAAGAAATCATATTCAGTAGTTACCCAGCTACTGATGGCCAGCTGAGAGCTGGGGAGCGCTGGGAGCCAGGGGCAGTTCTCCATCCCTCACCGTAAGGAGACACCAGGCCTCCATGGCCTCCTGGCCCTAAGCTCTGAAGACAGCACAGCTGAGATTTAACAGTTACCTCCCTGGTCTTTCAGGCCGTCAAGGAGGTGGCTGTGCGAAGGAGGCAGAGCCTCTTCTTCGTGTTTCTAGTGCCCTGGAGTTTTCTCTGCCTCCGTATGTTAAAAAGAAAGAAAACAATCTAACGACAACAACACAGAAAAACTTAGATCATTTTGAAAAAAATACAAAAAAAAAAAAAAAAAAAAAAAAAGAGTCTGACTTATGTGAAATTTAATTTAATTTATTTTTATACCAGCAGCTGTCAGTTCAAAGAACAACAACAAAGTAACCATCTGCGCTTAATTTCATCAATCCGCTGTCGATGGTCACGTGGGCAGGGCTTTTGGACTGAGGCAGAGCGGGTGGCCATGTCTCAGCCCACTGCCCCTCCCAGGTCCTCTGTCCAGGCAGGAAGGAGAGCTGGTGGCCAGATCGGAGGGTGGAGGGCTGTGTGTGGTGCGGAGAGACTTGGCACCAAGGTGGAAAAGCAGGTGGTTGCTCAGATAGTAACCCCCGACCCTTCCAATTGTTTGGTCTCCCTGTGCCGTCGTGGGTGAGCATCTGAGCCCTGTTGAACAGGTAGGGAAACTGAGTCTTAAAGGTGTTTCATCTAAGCAGACTGAATCAGACCCTGGTTTGTTCAATTCCTAAATATACATTCTTATGGACACATTGTGTGCCTCCCCCACCCCCCCGCCACCCCGAGCTTGAAGCTATGAACAAAAGAAGAGAAAAGTCTGTGGGGCCAGAGGGTTCCTGTATACTGGGAGCCTGCAAAGATCAAGGGAGACCCAGCTGAGGTATGTAGTGGTTCACACCTGCCATCCCAGCATTGAGGGAGCCTTCAACAGGATGATTAGCAGTTCATATCGATGTCTATCCAGGGAGCTTGAGTCCGTCAGCACAAGACTCTGTCTCAAATACAGCAAAATGACAGAGGGGAGGGGCAGGAGGGGAGGACCAACTCAAAAGGGGAAGTGAGTCAACTCTTCCAACAACGGGGTCAATACCTGTTCTCTAGCGGCCTCATGCAGCTTATTGCTGGCCTCAGAGTAGGAAGAGGTAGTCTTCCCCGCCTAGGGCTGGCTCGTTTGGGGGCTTCCTGTTCAAATGCATCTCTGTGGTAGATAGTTCCTGCAGCTGGTGCTTGTTGCTTTCCCTTCTAACATACATGCCTAGACCCAACGTTCTCTCAACACACTGGGACCTTGACTGCAGTGGACCACATCTCTCTTAAACTATGCCCAGCCTGCCCAGAGGTATACGGAGCTCTGTCAGACCTGGGAAACCCTGTCCCAAAGGAAGGACCTCAGCTTCAGGGCTAACCTCAGAACACCAGGGGCTTAGCCACGTCTCCTGGCAGATGGAGATATGGATTTCCGAAGGCACACGCAGGGTCAGCTATGGGCCTGGCTTGGGTGGTCTTACCATCTTCTGTCCTTTCTGCCTCTGTCTTTGCCAGTCTTGCATGGCCAGCTTATACTGACCAGTTAGCCTATCCTCTCTGAAGTGGCCTATGGGCTTGAAGTTCTCCAAGTGGTCTCAGTTATTTTAGATTCAAGGAACAGACATGTGGTTTGAGTGGACCCAGTTCCATGGCAGCAGTGGGAAGACTATGACACGGGCAGAGGCCTCCTCACCTTTAGCAAAACACAGCTCAGCCCCGAGGACTCTCTGGAGGGCCGCCTGGTAAATCCTGGCTCTGTTTACTGTAGAGTGAAGAGAAAGAAGTAAGAGTGAGCGACTCAGAAACACAGATCAAGAGAGTCACATTTTTCAATTTGCCTTATTAAAGGGAAGGGGGAGATGCTCGCCAATCGGCTTGTCATCTTCTCATTAAATAACAGATGGCGGCTGAGTCACTGCTCCCGGCAGCCGGGATGCTGCTGGTCTGCTGGCTCCCTCACTGGGGCCCAGCCACTCAGGACGAGGGGACCTGTGGGGGGCAGAGGAGGAGGAAGCCTCACTTCTACCCCTTCCACCCAGCGTCATCCTCCTCTCCCTAACATGCTGCCTCTAAAATCCCAAATAACCCACCCATTCCTTGTATTGTTCCCTCAACAAATGGTCCCTGAGAGTAACCTGGGCTGGGGACAGCCGTTACGCCACAAACGCCAGGCCTGATCAGGGAGTCTGCAAATAGGCAAGAAGACAGCCTATGAGGTCTGTATTATAGATGAGGGGGTCCAGGGCCTAAAGAGAGCAACGCCGGGCTCAATCCAGAACTAGGGCTGGGCTTCTTCCCTCTAGGAACCCCTGAGTCAAGCCACCCTGGAAGATGGCTGAGTGGCTTACTGTGAGACCTCTTCCTCCCTCTCTTTTCTTCACCCTCTGCTTCTAACAGCCCTTCCCCCACACCCCTCAGGATACACCTGTTAGGCTCCTAACTGACAAACCCAGGTAGGCTGAGTCCCTCCTTCTGGGAGCTGAGGTCCAACACTGATGATTTTGTGGATGGTAGGTAGTCAGTCACTTGCCCCCTGCCTTGTCTGTTGGCTCTCTGTATTGCTACTTTTGGGGCTCAGAATATAGAGCCAGTACTGTGGTCATGTCCTATGGGCACTGTACTTTACATTCTGTCCCCATGGAGCTTGTGTCTGGCAGGTGCCCAGCCTAAGGTACTGGCTATGCCTGAGTGTTCCCTAGGCATGCAGTTGGTGAGGAAGGGGGTGTTATGATGGACTGGTGACTTCATATAATCTCTCTCCTGCTAGGTGGTGGTGGCGCACGCCTTTAATCCTGGCACCCGGGAGGCAGAAGGCAAGTGGATTGCTGTGAGTTCGAGGGCCAGCCTGGTCTAAAAAGCAAGTCCAGGACAGCCAAGGCTACACAGAGAGACCCTGTCTCGAAAAACCAAAAAATCTCTCTCTCTCTCTCTCTCTCTCTCTCTCTCTGTATGTGTGTGCACGTGCTCACATGTAGTGAACATGCACAGGTACAGATACGTGTGTTCATGCGTGGAGGCCAGAAGACAACCTTGGATATTGTTTTTTACCATCCATACTCTTTGAAACAGGGTCTCTCCCAGGCCTTGATGATCAATATTTAGTCAGACTGGTTGGCCTGTGAGACCCAGGAATCCTCCTGTCCCAACTTTCCCAGTGCCGATCTTACAAGTATGTGTCACTGCTGCAGACATTTTCACGGGGGTTTTGTGCATCCGGCTGGGGGCCTCGTGCTTGTGAGAGAGGTGGTTTATGTGTTGAGGCCCTGAAAGATGTCCTTTTTAAGGGATAATGAGAGCCACCTAGAGTCTCAACCACACTTCCCGACTGCCTTCAGGTATGTCCTAGGCTCACTTTCGACTCACGCCTCAGAAGCTGAGAGGCCGCATGTTTTCAGGTCACAAGGCTTTGCTGTAACCATAGAAGCCTTGTCTATGACCTTTGTCTGACTGGAATGAGGTACTGGCCCATGATTCTGCCAGGCCACCCCCGTCAGCAGCCATAGACTCCAAGGTCAGTTCGGCCTAAAGGAATCAATGTGAGCTTTTAAAGGCCTGAGCTCTCACTCAGCGGAATTTTATACTTTATGGAAGTATGGAAGATGATGGTTGGTTTTAATTGTCAACTTGACACAATCTAGGATCACTGAGAAAGAGGGTCTCCTGAAGAACTGTGTCCGCCCCCAGACAAGGTTTTTCTGTGTAGCCTTGGCTGCCCTGGATGAGGCCAGCCTCAAACTCACAGAGATCCTCCTGCCTCTGACTCCCGAGTGCTGGGATTAAAGGCCTGTGCCACCATGCCCAAGATCAGGTTTGCCTGTAGGGACCATCTTGTTTACATTAATTGATATTTAAAATTGGGCGGTACCATTCCCTTGTTTGGGTCACAGATTTCATAAAAATGGAAGAAGCAAGCTGAGCACCAGCCTGTGTTCCTCTCCCTGCTCCCGAGTGTGGCTGTGGTGTGACCAGTTGCTTCACCTTCCTGAGTGTGGCTGTGGTGTGACCAGTTGCTTCACCCTCCCGAGTGTGGCTGTGGTGTGACCAGTTGCTTCACCCTCCCGAGTGTGGCTGTGGTGTGACCAGTTGCTTCACGCTCTTGCCTTGCCTTCCTGCTATGGTGGATGATAGTCTGGAACTGTGAGCTGAAATACGCTCTTTCTCCACAAGCAGCTTTTCATCAGGGTGTTTTAACACAGCAATAGAAATGAAACTGAGACAGAGTCCATGCCTTTTATTTACTTACTTAAAAATTTTAAATTGCTGGGCATGGTGGTGCACACTTTTAATCTTAGCACTTGAGAGGCAGAGGTAGGTGGATTGCTATGAGTTGGAGGCCAGCCTTGTCTACAAAGCAAGTCCAACAGCCAAGGCTACACAAAGGAACCCTGTCTCAAAACAAAAACAAAAACAAAACCCATAAAATGTAAATTTATTTACTGGGGCTAGAGAGGTGGTCGAGCACGCACTGTTCTTAACAAAAGACTCGTTTGATCCCTAGTACCCACACTGGGACCCTCACACCTGCTTATAACTCCAGTTCCGGGTGATCAGACATGTGTGCTGGTCTTTAAGGGAACGACACACACACACCACTTAAAAATAAAAAAGTTAGCCAGGCGATGGTGGTGCACACCTTTAAATCCCAGCACTTGGGAGGCAGAGGCAGGTGGATCGCTGTGAGTTCAAAGCAAGACCAGGGCAGTCAAGGCTACACAGAGAGACCCTGTCTCAAAGAAAACTCAAAATAAATAACTAAATAAACAAATAAATAAATACTAAATAAATAAAAATTTAAAAGTTAATAAAAATGTATTATCACTGTGCATGTGTATGATATGGGGGCCAGACTTGTCCCACGGCGTGTGTGTGTGTGTGTGTGTGTGTGTGTGTGTGTGTGTGTGTGTGTGTGTGTGGTGGTGGTCATGTATGTGTGTGTGTGTGTGTGTGGTGGTCGTGTGTGTGTGTGTTGGTGGTGGTGGTGGTCGTGTGTGTGTGTGTGTGTGTGTGTGTGTGTGTGGTGGTCGTGTGTGTGTGTGTGTGTGTGTGTGTGGTGGTTGTGTGTGTGTGTGTGTGGTGGTCGTGTGTGTGTGTGTGTGGTGGTCGTGTGTGTGTGTGTGGTGGTCGTGTGTGTGTGTGTGTGTGTGGTGGTCGTGTGTGTGTGTGTGTGTGGTGGTCATGTGTGTGTGTGGTGGTTGTGTGTTGTGTTGTGGTTGTGTTGTTGTGTGTAGTGGTCTGTGTAGTGGGTGTGTGGTGGTGTGTGTGTGGTTGTGGTGGTCGTGTTGTGTGTGTGTGGGTTGTGTGTGTGTGTGGTGGTGGTGGTCGTGTGTGTGTGTGTGTGTGTGGTGGTCGTGTGTGTGTGTGTGGTGGTGGTGGTCGTGTGTGTGTGTGTGTGTGTGTGGTGGTCGTGTGTGTGTGTGGTGGTGGTGGTCGTGTGTGTGTGTGTGTGTGTGGTGGTCGTGTGTGTGTGTGTGGTGGTGGTGGTCGTGTGTGTGTGTGTGTGTGTGGTTGTGGTCGTGTGTGTGTGTGTGGTGGTTGTGTGTGTGTGTGTGTGGTGTATGTGTGTGTGTGGTGGTTGTGTGTGTGTGTGGTGGTCGTGTGTGGTGTGTGGTGGTCGTGTGTGTGTGTGTGTGTGTATGTGGTGGTCGTGTGCGTGTGTGTGTGTGGTGTGGGTGGTGGTGTGTGTGGTGTGTGTGTGTGTGTGTGTGGTGGTCGTGTGTGTGGTGTGTGGTGGTGTGTGTGTGGTGTCGTGGTGGTGTGTGTGTGTGTGTGTGTGTGGTGGTCGTGTGTGTGTGTGTGTGTGGTGGTCGTGTGTGTGTGGTGGTGGTTCTGTGTGTGGTGTGTGTGTGTGTGTGTGGGTGTGTGTGTGGTTGTGTGTGTGTGTGGGTGGTCGTGTGTGTGTGTGTGTGTGTGTGGTGGTCGTGTGTGTGTGTGTGTGTGTGTGTGTGTGTGTGTGGTGGTCGTGTGTGTGTGGTGGTGGTTCTGTGTGTGGTGTGTGTGTGTGTGTGTGTGGTGTGTGTGTGGTGTGTGTGTGTGTGTGGTGGTCGTGTGTGTGTGTGTGTGTGTGTGTGGTGGTCGTGTGTGTGTGTGTGTGTGTGTGTGTGTGTGTGTGTGGTGGTCGTGTGTGTGTGGTGGTGGTTCTGTGTGTGGTGTGTGTGTGTGTGTGTGTATGTGGTGGTGGTCAGGGGACAACTTTATGGAGTCAGTTCTTCCCATTCACCTTCGTATAGGTCCTGGGGATTGAATTTAAGCCAACCTTCACACATACTGTGGCTTATTTTTTTTAATTAATTTATTTATATTACATCTCGATTGTTAGCCCATCCCCTGTTTCCTCCCATTCTTCCCTCCCTCCCATTTCTCCCCTTCTCCCCTCCCCTATGTCTGTGATTGAGGGAGACCTCCTCCCCCTATATATGCTCTCAGAATATCCAGTCTCTTCTTGGTAACTTGCTATCCTTCCTCCGAGTGCCACCAGGTCTCCCCATCCGGGGGACATGGTCAGAAAAGGGGCACCAGAGTCCGTGTGAGAGTCAGACCTCACTCTCCACTCAACGGTGGAGAATATCCTGTTCGTCGGCTAGGTCTTGGTAGGGGTTCAATGCTTACTGCCTATATTCTCCTTGGCTGGTGCCTTAGTTTGAGGAGGCCCCCAGGATCCAGATCTGCCTGTCATAAAGTTCTTCTTGTAGGTTTCCAGGACCCTGTGGGTCCTACTATTTCCTCTTTCTTCCATGCTACTCTTGCCTAAAGTCTCAATCGGATATCCTCTCCTCTGACCCACTTTCTTGGTAAGTAAAGATTTTCATGGTACGTATCCCTTGGACTAGTGTTTTGATATAAGTGAGTATATACCGTTTGTCTCTTTTTGCTTCTGGGTGAACTCACTCATCATGATAATTTCTAGATCAATCCATTTGTCCACAAATTTCGGGAATTCCTCGTTTTTAATAGCTGAGTAGTATTCCATCGTGTAAATATACCACAGTTTCTTAGTCCATTCTTCTACTGAGGGACACTTAGGCTATTTCCATGTTCTGGCTATTATGTATAGAGCAGCTATGAACATGGTTGAGCATATGTCCCTGTTATGTGGTAGGGCATTTAAATGTCAGCTTTTCAGTCAATGCTTCGGTTGAGACCCCAAGCTGGCTTGTGTTGTACAGGGCATGAAGGTCTAGCATACTCCTCCGTACCCCTCACTCTTCTTTGAGTTCGGAAGAATGAGCCCACATGGCCAGGGCCACAAGGAGGCCTGCGGGCCTGGCTGGCCAGAAGTCTTGGCTCATAGTTTCCCAGGCCATAAGCACCCCAGAGAGGGAATGGCGATTGTCTGGGTCACCAGGCTCCCTCCTGCAGATGGATGGGGAGGCCTGGGGGTGCAGGTGTTACAGTCTTTTCACAGCAGTGTTCTGTTCCTGCCCTCCAAGGAGGCATGGTTAGCTGTGTCTGGCACTGCTTGTCCTAAACTGGAAATCGGCAGTGGTATTCAGTGCTCTCTGGCCGGCCCGAGTTCCTGTCTGACCTGAAACTCCAGGCCGGCTGCCCTGACCTTCCCCACTCCTCTTGTCTGCAGGATAAATTATGAAATTTTTCGCATTTTTCTGTGTGTGCAGAACATCTGGTTTGTTTGATTCGAACCCCTGATGCACGGGTGCCCAGGTCTCTTCCTGTCTCTACTCTCCCTGGCCTGTGTTTCCCACCTGTTTGAAATTAATATTCCTGGGTATAAATTGTGACATGTCTTGTTGCTGGGCCACGACCTGGCTTTGCTCCAGATGGCTTCACTGTGCAAGCAGGCGGGTGGATGCAAAATCCAATATGCAGAGCAAGTCCGGTGATCTCAGCTGATCCCCCTCCCCCACCCCCATGCCCCAGCAACACAGCACAGTTTGCTTGGATTGCAAACCATTTTAGGTGGGTGGGTGGAAAGACATGTTGTCCGAAGCCATCTGTCCCCTTTGATTCCACCATCCCAGTAAACTTCACCCGAGCAATGTTTTCTGAGGTGCAAGATGAAGCAAGACTCTGTAGGACACAGTGGAATTTTGTAGGGTCCTGTGACATTTGGTCTGGTCATACAACTTTCAGTGGAGTCTGCCATAGTTTGTTGGACCGTGGCGGCCCATGGGATGTTCCATGCGACCAGGGTGGCTCTGTAGCTGTGGGAGCGTGATGCTGCTTGCTTACATCTCAGCAGAGTGGTGGGCAGAGAGAAAGGGACGCTCGCTCTCTGATGTGTTCTTTTGTTTATTCTTCAGTCCAGGACCCCAGCCCATGGGATGGTGCTGGCCAGCCTTCCTCACTCAGTTAATTCTTTCCACAAACTCCCTCAAAGATACACCCAAAGGTGTGCCTCATTAACGCTCTGGGTGTTTCTTAATCTGATCAAGCTGGCAGTGGACATTTGCCTAGACGCCTATGTTACCCAATGGTGGCTCAGCAGCCAGTGCGACAGTCTTCAGCATGTCTGGAAACCACGCTCTCTAGACCTGGGGCTTTGTGCAAATGAGAAAGACAGCCTTACTGTTCACTTGGGCAGAAGAACGGAGCCCAGCCATAGCTACTGCAGAAAGCTGTGTTGTGTTTAAAGCATCCCCCGATAAACATTTACTATCAAGTAAACATTTCCAGCTTTGTGGGTCACAAATCTCTGTCACAGCGACTCAACTTTACTGTTGCAATATGATGGCAGCCATGGCCAACACTGTGGAAGCAGGGACATGTATATTCATCCTAGTAAAACTTGATCTACCAAGGCAGGCATGGGCTGGGTGTGGCTCACTGCCCCCTGGCTTAGGGTAACACCAGCTGTTTTGCTACAGTCAGAATGGAGTCTGTACAGCCAGATGAAGAAACACCAATAAACACTGTATGTGCGGTCGCACATGTGTGTGCAAGTGTGTGTGTGTGTGTGTGGTGTGTATGTGTGTGCATGTGCACACATGCATGTACAAGACCAGAGGTTGATGTCAGGTGTCTTCTTTCACTCTCTCTTTTTTTTTTTTTTCAGACAGACTCTCACTTAACCTGGAGCTTGACGATCCTGCTAGTCCAGGCCCAAGAACTGCCTGTCTCCACCTCCCAACACAGCAAACACTCTCCCCTCCTGAACCATCTTCCCTGCCCCCTAAACAGGTATTTCTGGCCAGCGCAAGCCCTCCCTGAAGTTTGAATTCAGACTCCTGCCACCCTGGGGCCCCAGAACCACATGGGGGGGTTGCATGTGTTGATATTGAGCCCAAGAAACCACAGAGAGTTGTGGGGTCACTTGGGTATATTTCTCCATTAGACTCAAAATCAGATTAAACACACATGCAATAGCTAACCCCGAAGTATTTACTTTTACTCCAAATGTCACAGGTCACATCTCCTCCCCACCCCCCAAGTCCCAGCAGCTCTGTGGAAGTATTAGAGACGCCTTGTGCCCTGGGCAGGTTCTGCAACCAGGGTACTTGGGAATGCAAGGGCCCCTCTGCCAACCTCCTGGGGCCTTTAACGCCCCAAGTGACATCACATCTAGCTAATAGGGATGGTGATATCTGAGCTGCAAGGAGCAAGCTTCAGTGGGGCTAGCTTTCCCTTAGAAGGGTGAGAAAAGGAGGCCACAGAGAAACGGTGTGGCCCAGACCCCAGGAGTCGGTTTCTCCATTCTCCCGTGCAGGTGGAGAAGGGGCGGGGATACAATGTAGCAAACTGCGCACTGCTGCCTAATATTAAGGGTCTGTCGCTTGGCAGAGAGCTGTGTCTGGAAGCCTGAGGTCACACAAAGGGAAGCCAGAGGCAGCATCCACACCTTCAGTTTGCCAACGAGGAAGCACAAGCCCAGTGGGTAGATACTGGGAGTCTGGGACCCAGCTTAGACACACCATGACACATCTCACATGCTTTTTTCACCCCTGACTCACTGCCCTTTCCATTTTCCCATGAGGCTTGCCAGCTCCCAGAGACCAGCAGCGGGTCTACAAGTAGATGGATAGACTCTTTGGACTCCAGAACCCAGGACTTGCTTGGTGTCCAGTCCTTGGGTACCACTGTTGGATCCTTACCACAGACCCACACTCGTGCCTGGCAATATCACTGGCCTCTAGAGCAGACATGGGGGCACTTTGGAACACTCTGCCTAGTACTTTTCTTCTGACAAGTGGGCTTACCTTGAATCATCCCAGCGAAGACTTCATCTCATCCCATGCTTGGGGAGTGGATGGTCCTGCTTGTTTTCCTCCAACTACCCCTTGGGTAAATTGAGGAGCTTCAGGTTCCAGTGGGCCGGGCATGGCAGTCATTGATACTCCCTTCCTGGGTCCTGCTCCCTTTGGGATATCTCCTCCTGGTTCAACCACAATGGAAGTCTGCTCCCACTGGTCACTCAGCGTGGATTCTATACTTGGTTTGCCTTCCCTGAGGCTCTCTGGCCTCACCTCTCCTCTGCAGAGAAAGGCAGCCCTAGGTGTGTGCCACGGGCTCACATGGGGCCTCTAAGTGTTCTAGGCTCCGCCGTACCTTATCTCTGTGTCTCAGGAAGCATGCACACTGCAGGCATATTGCAGCTCCTGATCTGGACTCCCAACAGAAAGGAGTTCCGGCCACACAGACCGAGTCCAGTATTCACACATACACATCTGTCCCTTTCTCTGCCAGCCAAGCAACACGTGTACTAGGGACCCAGAGTAACATATTCTTCCTTTCCTAAAGTGTCTTGTCATGAGCAAAGAGCTTGAGGATTGGACTCCATCAAAACCTAGGGTTCTTATTGCCATTGGGGGTGGGGTGGGCAAACTCGGCCGTGCTCACTGAGGCTGGAGGTCTGTCTGGCAGCCATTCCAGAAGGTCCTGTAGTACAAGGCACAAGGACACTGTTTTAGATTTTCCTTCTTATAGCTGTTTTTAAAAATTATTTTTAAATTATGGGCATGCATGTATTTGGGTATGTGAGTGCAGTGCCTGCAGAGGCCAGAGACATTGAGTCCCCTTGGAGCTAGAGTTGCAGATGGTTGTAAGGCGCCTGATGTGAGTGCTGGGAACCGAGCTCAGATTCTCTGGAAGAGCTGTACTGAGCCATCTTTCCTTTCCAGCCACCGATTTTTCCCTTTTGTAGCAGAGTGGCTGAATCAGGCAGTGCTACAGAAACTCAAGGGTGCCAGTCAAGCCCTGCTATTCTTCATCACGGGCCCCCATCCGAAGTCCCTGGGAGCATCTCTTGCCAGATGGCCTTGTAGGGGACTGTTACACATATTTCCCTTGCAGCCAATGAAGTATAAGCAGAAATGTCCTGTGATACTTCCAGGAAGTCATTTATAAAAAGCAGGAACATTTTCCCTTAACCCTTTCTCTCTCCTGTCACTTGGAGCGTGACTGTGATAGCTGTCACGTTAGCTGAGTCTCCTTAGGGCACGAGCATCATGCATTGCTAATGGTGACTCTGTAAGAAAGAAAGAGTTCGGGTTCCTGATGGCCCCAAGTTCCTCATACTGAAGTCCTGTACTTAATACTTCCCTATCTATGTTACTTAGCTAGAGTAAAACATTTCCTTCATATTTGATGTGTTTACTTTGGAGATTTAGTCATGTGTTATTATTGGATTCCATCCTGTCTTACACGTCATGCAAGTTGATTGATTAAAGACTTTTAAAAAACATTATTTCTACTTGTACGTGTACATGTGTGTATACATGCATGAGTGTGTGTGTGTGTGTACTTGCATGCCTGCCACAGGGACCATGTGGAAGACAGAGGTCAACAACTCTTGGGAGTCTTTTGTTTTGTTTTGTTTTTTTCTTTTGTTATGTAGGTTCTGGGGATTGAACTCTGGCCACAAGGCTTGGCAGTAAGCGCCTTTACCCACTGGCCTGGACAAGTTGCTGTCTGAACAAGGAGAGCGATGCAGGCTTCATACTTCCCTCCCCAGTGGCAGCTGGAGAACCTGTCTCCTCTGAGGCACATGCAGATCCCTGTGTGGCTACAATCTGTTAATCCCATCTGCTCTGCATAGGAGAGAGAATTGGTTACATGGCAGTGACAGAAACACAAAGCTGGATTAAGGGGACTTTCCTGGAGTGATGGGGGGACGGGGTTATGAGCAGACACAGAGAGGAGACCCGCATGCAGTGGTACATAGGCGACCCTGACTAGCACCTCAAGCATGAAGCTCCAGACAGGGAATGGACAGTGAAGATCTGCCCAGCTCCACCGTGTGTCCTTTAGTGGAGGAAGAAGCTTCTAGAACTACAAGGACAAGACTGCCCCTACTCCAAAGTCTCCAAGGCTATCATACTTTTTCTCCCCTCTCAAGGCGCATGCACTCTGGACTCTAGACAGATCCGCATGCTGAGATGAAATTTGAAAACTGTATTAGCCACAGGGCAAACACCTGTTTTAAAAAAAAAAAAAACCCTCCCTGAGAGGAATGATGGCAAGTAATGGCAGACAAACATAGTATCACGAGAAGATAGCACAGAAGCAGAGGCAGGGGGTTCAAATTCCCTTGAGTGTGTGTGTGTGTGTGTGTGTGTGTGTAATATGTACTGGGTCTGGAGAGATGGCCAGTAGTTAATAATACTTGCTGTTATTGCAGCAGACCCAGTTTTATTCCCAGCACCCACATCAATCAAGCAGCTCATAACTACCTGTAACTTCAGCTCCAAGGGGCATGATGCCCTCTTCTGGCCTCTGTGAGCACTGCACTCACATGCACATACCCACACTTAGGAACACAGAGACACACAATATTAAAAATAAATAGTTTTAGCCAGGCGTGGTGGTGTACGCCTTTAATCCCAGCACTTGGAGGCAGAGGCAGGCGGATCTCTGTGAGTTCAAGGACAGCCTGGTCTACAAAGTGAGTCTAGGGCAGCCAAGGCTACACAGAGAAATCCTGTCTTGAAACCCTGCCCCCCAAAAAAATTTTTTTAAAGAAATCACACTGGGCAAGTTCAAATGAAAAAAAAATTTTGAATGTACTTTTAAGTAGATTTCAACCCAAGGCAGAAAAGATTAACATAATAATACACTCTACAAACTCAGACTTTCTAAGGCAAAAAACTATTAGACATATTTGGAGTGACAGAAATTCATGATGAGTTTGGTGCATTATTTTAAGTGAAGAGAAGTCAGCTGATAAGAAAGCCACTGAAACAACAAGCAATATGGCACACCTTATCATAGCAATGATGCTGAGCAGGACCAAGGGTATGGCAGATCTCAAAAATCTAAAAAAAATCTTACTGACTTACACACACACACACACACACACACCGTCTCACAGGTCACACTTCCTCATTAAACCACAAGTAACTAAATTACAAAACTCCCCCTTAATGACTGTTGGAGCATGCACTTCACCAAGAACTTGTAAAGTAAAAATAAAGACACTAAGTATTGTAAGAAGAAAGCCATTCTTCAAGGCACCTACAGTATGACATGTATTGTTTATCAGAAAAGAGCACTAAGACGTGCATTATTTAAGCATATGACTCAATAACTCAGAAGAGGAGGAGGAAATGATGAAGTCCAACTAGACTTGACGGACGGCAGCTGACAAATGAGAATTGACTCAAACAGCAAAGAAACGTCAATAACCTGACTCCAGTTGACTCTGTTTATTTGTTTTCATTTTTCTGAGACTGTTTGCTTAAGTCTAATATCCCCCCGCTGCTGGATGTGGTGGCGTACACCTGTAATCCCAGCACTCTGGGAGGTAGAGGCAGGAGCTTGCTTGCCAGGTGGCCATCATGTAAGTTACATAGCATAGTAAGGACACACACACACACACACACACACACACACACACACACACACACACCACGCTTTCAGTTCTATGTAGTCACATAAATTGAACTCCTTTAAGGCTTGGGAAAGACAGAGCAGGCTGTGGAGGGGGCTCCCTTCATAAGCACTGACTTCACAGGTATGTGGACCTAGTTCAGCTCTTAAACATTCAAGTAAAAGCTGGGCATGGCAGCAACTATCTGTAATCCTGGTGTAGGAGTGTGTGTGTGTGTGTGTGTGTGTGTGTGTGTGTGTGAAAGAGAGAGCGGGGGAGAGGGGAGAGAGTCAGATCCTTGGGGCTCACCTGCCAGTCAGTTGCACACTCACACACGTGTACACAGTATGCCAAACACACATCCTTGCACTGACCGCAGTATGAGAAATGTCTTTTGCACTGGATTGGTTCCTTCACTGCTTGTGGAACTGTATGTCCTGTCCTGAGGACCTTACATAAACAATCAGTTGCTTCCGGTCCCCACTTTCTCCCGTCTTCTACCATCTGGCTCCTTCCACTAATATTTAAATATCATAAAAAATTATCTCTCCTTGGTCCCCATGTCCCCTCACCTCCGTCCTGAGGCTCTATCTTTCTCCTGCCCTTTACAGCTGGATTTTGTGTTTTTGCCATTCTTCAGGCTCCAGAAACTGACCTGCCACTTGTCCAGCCCACTTGTCACTTTTGAGCCTCAACCCACACTAAGCAATGTCCCCTTCCTCTGTCTCACAAGCTTGCAGAACACAGGCATGTGCGCACGTTCTGGACAGCTTGACCTTTGCTAGCCCAGATGTTTCCAACCACAGACTCAGTGAAGGGGACCAGTGTGCTTCCCTGCTAGGGTCCTCAGCCAGGGAGCTGTCTTTCTTGGTGGGCAGCCTGCTTCTGCTGGTGACTAGGGAACTCAGGGTTTTCCTTGCACTGTGTCTGGCTTTAAGGACAACACGAATCACTAATTCCTCCCATCCAGGTGGCGTTTTCCTAGCCTACCAAGGGTGGTCTTTTCCAAAGTACAGAGCCCCGTGACCTGTTCGTAACTCCCTGGCTTTAAGAGGGGCCGAGACGGTAACTCAGAGGCTCTCAGCATCAGACATGCACCTCATAGAGATGCGCACAGTAATGGTGAGACTGGAGTGTGGCTGTGGCTGTGGCTCTGTCACTTCCTTCTGATCACACAGTTGCTGTGTGTGTGTGGGGAGGGGGGTGTCGTCTCTGCAACTCTGCCCTCCTGACTGCCTTGGTGCACCTGGGGTCGGTGGAACCGGCTAGCAGGTGCTTTCCTTAGACCCGAGGCTCTGCAAGTCTCCGTGTCTTCTGCAGCCCTCCTCCTTCTTCCTCTCTCTTTCTGGAGTGTTTCCAGCTTTGTATTCGGGGGTCCTGCCAAGAACCTTTCAAATGTTTCCCAAGAAAAGGCCAGACCTGCTCAGTGGGCTCTGCGGCTGGCCAGATCCCACCCTCTAACATGCTGCGTGGAAATAAAACATGGAGGTGACAAGCAGCTTGGAGAAGTTGAAATGTCAGCGCGACACCCTGAGTCCCCTGTGAGCATGGAACTCGCAGCTGGTAAAGGTTGCCCAGAAAGCAAACTGCTAGATGGGAGCGAGGGAGGTTCCTTGTCTGGGTGCTCTGAGCCAGGGGCTCCGGTAGAAAGGATTTCTGTGCCAGGAGCCCACCTGACTCAAGCAAGCCTGCACCAAGTGCCAGGCGACTCACTCTGCTTCTGCTCGGAGTTCCAGCCTGGCCAAGTCACTTGTAAGTCCCGGAAGCTCTTTCCTCCCCTCTAAGGAACCTTCCTGGTCGCCTCCTGCCCTTCCTCTCCTGGACCATGGTCTGCTGTTGACTACCAGTTCTTCAAGTGTGAAGACGACCTGCCTTGTCTCTCTATCCAGGGCCTTAATAGGGACCAGCACGGGGTAACTCCTCCATTACTTGTCCAGGGAGCAAATACCACATCCAGGAGTCCTGCATTCTGACCAAGGCCATGCCTGTGTGTCCTTCCCACTGCCCACTGGCTACCATCTCTGTCTAGGCCCAACATGGGTGCTCACCAGGGCCCATCCCAAAGGGGGTGGAGCCACTGAAAGCCCCTTGCCCCCTGGATGTTGGGGAAACCTTGCCGATCTGTTTCCTCTTGGATTTGATTGTTTACGTTTTTAGCCTTGACCTGATGGCTCCTATACCACCATTCCTCAGCTTGAAGGACCTTCCGGTTTAGGCTCTGCCAGCCTTGCAGAAAACACACCCATGAACACACGTTCACTCTGTGTGTGTGTGTGTGTGTGTACCTGTATGTCATTCACATAGTGATCAAGAGTTGTCCTGGCTATCAAGAGAAGGCCTTGCTGCCTTGCCATGAGCTGGCACCGCCACCTACCTGTCCTGTCTGGTGCCATTGAGACATGATGGTCATATCTGAAAACTGGAGAGGCAGCCTCGCTCTCAGGCCTGAAGCGCTATGGAAACCACGAGTGAAGTCCACTGGCATGGGAGGAGGCACGCCTTCCGGGTTCATCTTCTTCATGACCTTAAAAGTTTGAGGTTGTGCGTGTCGGATGATGGGTGCATGCAGCTGCCCTTCCCCAGCCTCCAATAGCCCCTCTGCGACGGCAGGGATGCCTTCTTCAAGCACTGTGGTGGCCCGGTGATGGCTTGTTCATAAGCTGTTCTCCTTCTGAATGTGGCGCCAAGTTATGAGGAGCATTCTCTACAGTTCCGTGCCCTTTGACCTTCCTTCCCCATGGAGAGGTGGGGGAATGAACAGGCTGGTGACCAAGAAACGTCTGATGGGACTATAATTTAAAACACAGGTGTGTCCAGCCCCAAGAAGCAGGCGAAGCCTGGTAAGCACGTGGCAAGCTGAGGCAGCTAACAGAGGACTTGTAGTAGTTTCTCACAGGCAGTGGGAGCCATAGATGGGTTTTGATTGGGAGGGTTTGGGGTCTGGAAAGTGAGATGGTGAAAGAGGCTGGGGTCCCTCCTCCTCAAGGCTACTGGAAAGTCTTCCTAACCCCTCAGCTTCTCTTATTACTTCGTGAGGAAGGTGCCAATGGCTCTATTCTTCAGATGAGAAAACTGGGGTGCAGAGAGTGGGGGTATTTACATGGATAGTATTAATAATAAGAAGCAGAGCTGGGCCTGAGGACTCAGGTCTTTGCAGTTTAGAAGTGGCGTTCTGGATCCTGAGCTTAGGGCCCAGGGCTCATGCCACACCAGTCCGCTTTCTGGCCCCACTGTGTCTCCATATATCAACTAGGGTAGAGGTGGGGGTATGAGCCTAGATGACGTTCAATGTCTGTAAATGTTGCTGTCTTGTGTTTTTGACACCAGAACCCTCTTTCCTCTGGGGCAAGTTGCTGGTGTCCCTCACTGTGTACACATGCTCTACACCATTTTCTTACCCCCAAATCAGATGCCTTTGCTAAGACAGTGTGGCACCAGGCTGCATGCCAGGCAGCTCAGACAGGACACATTCTCACGGGTCTGCAGTCAGGCGTTCGTCCCTGAGAGAGCTGAGGGTCAGGTTGGTTCCCTTTGAACCTCTCGGAGAAGATCTGCTTGTGCCTCTATCTGGTGCTGGGCTTCTGGGCATCTTCCTCAGAGGGTGGCCTGCAGGTGCCACACTCCATTCCTACTTTCATCTTTCCGTGGCATGCTCTCTGTAGGCTGCCTGTGTCTAGATGTCCCCATTTGGAAGGACATCCTTGTGTTGGATGAGGCCTGCCCTAAGGAGACCTGATGATCTCATCTTACTGTTTACCTTCAAGAAGCCCAGTCCTGCTTGTTCTGTGAGCAGATGGTCTGTGTATGTGTGTGTGTGTGTGTGTGGTGTGTGTGGGGGATGACACAACAAAGACAGGTGTTTCTGAGAGAGGGGTGGAGGGTTCCCAGCAGAGAAGGGGGCAGAGATACATGCCTGATGGTGTCCATCCAACTCTGTACTCTCATGGATGCTGGCCTGCCCACATAGGTGTCCACGGCCTCTGCTGCCTGATGAGTGAGTGAGAGCAGACTAGAAAGCACTGAGATGCTCAGTTCTGCCTAAGAAAGGAAACCACTTAAACAGACAGGAAGGAATTTCCCTCCCACCTCCCCAGGCTCCATCTCTTAAACACTGAAAGATCACATTTCTGGAATTTACCTCTTCTGTCTCCTGGGACGGGCCCTTGATCAGCCTGGAGACCCAGCATGTTGCAGCTAGTCGGAGGGCTTAACCGGGCAGCCTGGATTCCAGACACTGCCCAGGCCAGCTCTGTGTGTGCTCAGCCTCGGTGTAGAACTATTCCCATACCCCCCACCCCCCAGTCTTGTCTCAACAATGGAAGGGCAGGCGGTTCCTTTGAAATTGGTGTCTGGATTCCTGGAGCCACTTGGTGAACAACTCCTGGTGTGGCATCACTGTGCCGGACAGGTAGAGCTCTGACGTGATCCAGAGCAGGACAGATGTGGCTTTGGGGGATACAGACAAGCAGCCTTGTCCTCTTTGCACAGGGCCACCCCGTCTTGTACTTTATCATAAGCGGTGTGTGGCAGGATGGGCCCACAGAGTTCCCCACATGGTTCCAGGACGCAAGCATGGCTCTGTCTCTGCCAAGGCCTCAGTTTCCCCATATGTGAACATGGACAAACATATTAGGCCTAGATGATCTGTCAAAGTGATTCCCAGTGTAAACTTTAGGGCTTGGCTTAACTTGATTGCTACTGGGGAGTGTCTGAAGAATTAAAAAAAAATTTTTTTTTTTTTTTTTTTTTTTTTTGGTGTTTCAAGGCAGGGTTTCTCTGTGTAGCTTTGGCTGTCTTGGACTCACTTTGTAGACCAGGCTGGCCTTGAACTCACAGCGATCTGCCTGCCTCTGCCTCCCGAGTGCTGGGATTAAAGGCGTGTCTGAAGAATTTAAACCCTGTCTGAATGGAAAACCTGTTGCAATCTGTGGAACCTCAGCACCGAGATGACATTGAACCTCAAAGCCGGTGCAAAGAATTGAACACACACACACACACACACACACACACACACACACACACACACACACACACACACACACTCTGCAGTCTGGCAAGGGTCTGCTTTGTATAGTACAGGCAATCCAGACCATTGCTTGTCTCCAGTTCAGATTCGCCTGTTTGCTCGTTGGAGACCAAATCTCTCTTTACAGTATGATCACCACTGAACTGGCATGGCTCCCTGAACAGCAGCATTTGTGAGTGCTCTGTGTATATGTGAGTGATGTCATTCTCGGCTTCCTCTGTAAGCAAACCTTGGCTGTTAATGAACAAAAGGTCAAAGGCTTCCTCTGGGGGCAGGCTGCATCCTAGTTGGACCTCCCCTGCCCTCTACAGCACCAGCCAGACTATCTGCTGGGTTCTGGGAGGAGACTGAACTTTAGATTGTCAGGCAGGACCCTGCCTGTTGTGGAAAGAAGCCTG
Source organism: Acomys russatus (assembly GCF_903995435.1). Taxonomy (NCBI): domain Eukaryota; kingdom Metazoa; phylum Chordata; class Mammalia; order Rodentia; family Muridae; genus Acomys; species Acomys russatus. The sequence goes on along the minus strand of NC_067137.1, from coordinate 116,096,452 downwards.
GAGGTGAAGTGGCTGTTTGAGTCTCACAGTAACCTTTTGCAGATGGACCTCTCGCAGAGACTCAGGTCACAGGCTAGACCAGTGGAGCTTCTGGTAGCTGAGGGGCTTGTCAGTTCCCCAAGCAAAGCTATATTTCCCACTGGGTGGTTGTGACATTGGCATAGCCGCTGAAGGCTCCTGTCCTCTTGGCTCAGGGTATCTTTTGCTTTGGGAACTACATGGAAACACAGAGGGGAAAGGAGGGCAGCCCAGACTTGTCGGGGAACGTGCCACAGGCATCAGGCTAAGGTATGGCTGGCTCATGCTCAGTGAACACGGCCTGTCTGAAGGACAGGAGGAACAGCACAGGGAGTGTGTCCAAGGAAGAGAACGGAGAAGAGACGGTCCGCCTTGGGGGAGGTTCAGATAGGAAACACCCTGAGGCTGGCACACACAGTGGAACACATCATGGGATTTCTGCAGAGGAAATGTGTGTGGAAGCCAGGTCCCATGCCTAGTCAAGGCCAGGCCAGCAGTCGGCTTGGATGTCCGGCTGTCTCAGGGACTACATTGGTGGACCTCTTCTCCTCTAATCCACTCAGGGCCTGAATAGATGAAAAAGACTTCTCAGGCAGAGTCAAGGATGCTTACCTGATGACCTCTGAGCTGCATTCCGGCCTTTTGTTAGCTCTTGAGCAGCCTTGGAAGGCTACTTGTCACAAACAATACGAGGGGAGCTTGGACTCAAAGGAAGGTCTGGCCAAGTCTGAGTTCTTTGTCACGAGTCCTGGAAATGTGTTAGTTTAGAGATAGGGTTGGATGTAGTGGAGGCAGGTGCATTAAGACCCCACCCTGACCCCTTAGATAGCCACTCCCTCACTCCCTCAGGATGAACCTCTAGAGTGATGGGCATGGTTGCATAGCCTTTGAGTTAACGCAGACCTTGGCTGGTGGGGGCTACTAACCTGTTCTGCCAGCGAGTACACTGAATCCCGGCTCTGACCTCCATGCCTTCTTCTGGTCCAAGAGGGCTGGAGATCAGCCTTGACTTAGATTCTTTCACACATGACGCCTCAGCTTTGGTGGGCAGCAATGTGTCCAGTTGGGCATAAGCTTCAGATAGGCTGGGTCTGGACCAGAGTGAGGCCAGTCCACACACATGGATTCCAGGGCTGTCTGTGGGTACCAGGGTGGCATCAGATCCCCAGCAGGTAGAAGCTTGGAAGCTTATGGATAGGTAGGAGCCTCAGGAGAGGCCTGGAGGCCAGGGTCAAGCAGGGTTAGGATAGGAAGTAGACTGGGACAGCTGTGCGATGAGCCAGCTCACAGGACAAGCACAGAACAGTAGGCCTTTGGCTCAGGGCACTAGAGTTAGGAAAAGATGTTTCTGGAAGGGTGGGGATGTATGGAGAAGGGACAGTCCCTTCACAGGAGTCCCCAGGCAGTCTCCCTCTCCAGTCAGGATGTAAGCTCCCTCAAGCAAGAAGATGCTCCCTGGGGCCTTGGAAGGAGTACAGAAGCACGGAGTCCTGGGGTCGCTGCCAAACCCCAAGTTTGCTCCTCAGGCAAAGGCTGGAGAGAAGAGGAGAGAGGTAAACATATGGGGAAGTTAGCATCCTTCTCCCGTTGCTGGGAGATGCAGCGCTTGTTGCGGAAGCTCAGAGGCAGCTTGCCCTTCCTGCCTCCTTCCCCCTCCCATCCACGTCTGCCTGCCTCTAGGCTCCAGCTCTGGGTAGGCTCCAGGGATGGACAGTGGGTCCACACCAGCCCCTGCCCTCAGGGAGGCATGGTGACAAAAGAGACATGGGTCAGATGGGGACCGGGGATGTGGCCAGACAGAGAGCATTGGCTTCCTGGAATAATCAAGGAGGGCTCCTGGGAGGCAGCAGCTGATGAGGTCAGCTGGGATCTGGTTGGATCTGTGGGTTGACCGAGGTGGGTTTCCACTTATGTGTGTGCATCTGAAATGTGCACTCACAGGGACCTGAGCTCAGGGGTACATGGGGTGCTTTGCTTTCTTAGGGTCAATAGGTGAGGGTAAGACATTGGATCCAGACCGATGGCTGTCCTGAATGGACTTCCTTGGTCACTAGGCCAAGTTGACAAAAGGGGGATGCTGGGAAAAAGCGTGCCTGACTCACTCTGGGTTTCGTCTTGAGGAGGAGCTCCTGGGACTGAGGAGGAAGACGGTGGCCTCTGTGGCCAGGGTCTGGGCTAGGGAGAGAAAGAGGAGCATGCTCCAGATGTCCCCACAACAGCATTTCAGACCATCTTCCATGGCCCCTTAGCATGCTTGGAAGGTGTGTGTGAGCATGTGTGCAGAGGTGTTTGTAGGCATGTAGGTGTCCAGCCACAGCAAACTGCCGGCAGGTAAACAGCCTTTCCTGGACACTGATAACCAAACTTGGTTTGGCAGCAAGTCAGCAGGAGCCTATCTGGATCTCAGTCCTGTGCTGGGACTTGGTGTACTTGAACCTGGCAACCCACCGAACATCCATCCAGAGATATGCCAGATTGGCAGGCAGATGTCAAAGCCACGCTGGCCGACAAGGTCTCAGATGTCCTTGACTTGATGATGGTAGTGTCCACTAGCTCTTCTCTCTGTAGACCAGACTGGCCTCAGGCTCACAGCAGTCCTCCTGTCGCTGCCTCCCACAATGCTTGTGCCACTACACCCAGCTTGTCTCTTTTCTCTGGAACAGGAGATTCAGGGCAGGTCAATTCGACCCTGGGATCCTGGCGTCTGGCAGGAAAGGGTCTTAGGGAGTCCAAGGACCTTCACTGAGGGCTGGCTAGGGGCTTGCATTCCTGCACTTTGACCAGGAATAAGACCGTGGCCTCTGGGTGAACCCTGGCAGGGTGGAACCATCAGCAAAGCCTCCAGGAAGTCTCTGGAACGAATCACCTATCAGCCATCTGGCTTCAGGGGCCAAGGCTATCCTCCTTTGGACACTGACATGACAGGACAGGGTTTGGAAGACTCAGGACACAGCAGGTCCCGGAAACAGAGGTCACACGCGTGGGAGGAGGTGAGAACTCAGCCCTGCTTCAGCTCAAGGGTGTTTTCTCACTTCTACAAAAGCCTGTCCCTGGCCATGGCCTCTGTGGTCAGCTAGCTGGCTCAGGTTCTGACCTCTCTGTAGCCTCTAGGCCTGTGGGGGAGGGGCACTTCTCTGTGTGCAGATCTACTAGCCGGCCTGAGGTCTCACACTTGGCTTTCCCCTGTCCCTAAAAATGTCACCTGACACCCTGAAGTAACCAATTGCCATCTTAGCCCCTTCCATTCAGCTGATCAAGTACGCTCACCTAGAGACCCTCTCAGGACCTTTATGCCCACCCAAGTCCTCTTGTGCCAACCAGCCAGCTCTCTTGCAGGATGGCTCTGTGCTGAGGATCACCAGACACAGCTCAGGACCAGGGTTTATAAACTTAAGTGGCGCCCCCTTGTGGCAAGAGATTCCTTGCAATTGATAGGCTCTGCTCTACCCACACAGGGACTTTAAAATGGGGTGCTGGAGGGTAACTTGCTTTACACTGATTTCAGGCTTTAGGCGTTGACTGTGGCTTCACTTCTGCTGTCATGTGGTGTCACAATAAATACCCATCAACTGGCTTTCCACAAAATGAGACTTAATAGCATGCTGCTTACACCTTCCGTTTAAAAAAAAAAAAAAGCCACAGTACATTCCCCACCCCCCAGCCCCACCGACTCCCCAAGTTATCAAACCAGGCTTAAATGACCTTATTATCAAAGAAATGTTCTCAGGGCTCCCTCTCAATCCAAACTTGGTCCTTGGGGTCTGAAGGTACTCAGGCCCACAGCTTGTGAGTGAGACACGCAGCCAGACACATATTTTATTTTGTTATTTTGTCTTTTTTTGAGACAGGGTTTTTCTGTGTAGCCCTGGCTGTCCTGGAGCTCTCTTTGTAGACCAGGCTAACTTCAAACTCAGAGGTCCGCCTGCCTCTACCTCCCAAGGGCTGGGATTAAAGGCGTGTGCCACCAGCTTCCAGACACAAATTTTAATGTCACATTCTATTCTGTTCTATCTTCAGTGTGGAGATTTTAGGAGAAAGCCAGCGTTCAGAGAAATGCAAGGTCATATACTGTAGGAGAATAAGTCCACACAATGCCCGTGAAGTGCACGCTAAACATTTAATTGGGGTTGGGGCTGTTGAGGAGGGAGTTCTCCCTGCCCCATCTTTAGACTTCCAAAGCACCTCTGCTCGGCATCCTACTCACTTTGCCTTGGTGGCTCTGCTATGTTCCTGTGCCAGTTGCCCTGGTAATAACTGCAATTCTCTAGGATCTGCATACTAATTAGTTAGCGCAGGACACTGGAGGCGAGTGTGTCTTCAGAGAGAGCACAGAAGGAGGTGGTGTGGGTCACTGTGGTATTTCTAGGTCGCTTGTTGATCGTACTCCCTCAGTTTTGTTTTTTTTTTTAACCTTTGCTGTAGACACTTGGACCTGGGCCTTCTGGCCTGTTATAGGTTTGAGGACCCTTCATGTCCGGCCTGGGTGCAAAGTCAAATGCGCCTCTATCTTCAGTGGGTCATATTGATGCTTCCCTCTGAGTCACAGGTCCAGGGCAGCTAACCACCTGCTCACAGGCAGATCTCAGCCTCACTAAGGGCTCCGTGCCTCTGAGCAGCAGGCACCCTCCACAGCTCTCATGGCGATGCATGCGAGTACAGGAGCCAAGAGTGGCAGGAGTGCTCAGGTCCTAGGCATGGTGGTGGTGGTTCCTTTGCCGCTGTCTGCAGCTCTCCCTCCTGCTCTCCTGCTCTCTCTAGAGATAGGAGAAAACTCAGAGAGGACTGGCCAGAGAGGGCAGCTCAGTTTTGGTTTTGTGTGCCAGCCTGGGACAAGTTGGTTGGTCCTGTTGTTGCTGACAGAGAGAGTGAGGCTGGGGTGGTTGGCTCTCAGCTTCCCCACCTCCCTGAGGGGGCTGTAGCAGTCGGGGCTACCCAGTAAATCAATATTCCAAGTAAACACGGAGTACAGCAGCTTAACTAAAAAAAAAAACAAAAAACAAAACAAAACAAAAAACACTGATTAAAAAAGCTACATAGTGATTTCACTATCTCATCTCTTTTTCTTAAGATTTAAAAGAAAAAAAACCCTATGTGTCTGTGTACATGTCTCTTTGTGTGTGTGTGTGTGTCTGTGTTTGTATGTGTGTGCGTACGTGTACATAAGGGTAGGTGTTCCCAGAATCCAAAAGAGGGCGTTAGAGGACAGGCAGTTATGAGCCATCTAATGTGAGTGTTGGGAGCAGAGCTCAGGTTGTCTGAAAATGCAGTATTAGCTCCTAACTGCCGAGCCACCGTCCAGCCCTGCAGTGTGGCATCTCAGTCATGCACACACCACGCAAAGATCAGATAAGGGTCACCCTTGCACTCCTCACCTCAACCACTTACCATTTCTTTGTGTTGGGAATATGTTTTTAAAAACTCCTGTTAGGAGCTAATTAGAAATAAACAACTAGATGTCAGGCACAGTTGCCCTACTGTGAAACAGATGTGAAGGAGCTCTGCACTCTCTAACAATCCTCTTTCTGCCCTCTTCCTCCTCCCTGCTCTCCCTGGCCCCTGATAACCAGTGTACAGTTGGTTCTCTGCTTCCGTGGGATCAATTCTCCTGTCCACTTGCAGGTGAGAACATGCGCTGTCTGCATTTTTCTATCTGACTTATTTCTCTTAACACCATATCCTCCAGTTCCATCCATGTAACTGCAAGACAGGCTTCCATTCTTTTTTATGGCTGAATAATATTCCATCGTGTACATGAACCTGTCGATAGGTACCTATGTTGCTTCTCTGTTAAAGACATGAAACAGGTGCTGTGTTGTTGTGTTGGAGTGCAGATGTCTTTTTTTTTTTCTTTCCCACTTTGATTTTCCTTTGGATGTATCCCTGGAAGTGGGATTGCTGAATAGTTTTTCTCCTCCTCCTCCTCCTCCTCCTCCTCCTCCTCCTCCTCCTCCTCCTCCTTCCTCCTCCTCCTCCTCCTCCTCCTCCTCCTCCTTCTCCTCTTCTTCTTCTTCCTCCTTCTCACACTGCTTTTCATAACAGCTGTGCTAATTTATTTCCACTAACAGTATGTGGGCGTTTTCTTAGAGCCTTCCTACAGCAGTGTGAATGGGATTAAAGGAGCCACCAGGAATGCTGCTGTACTCAGGGGCCAAGAGGAGGGGTGCAAGGTGGGGTCAAGGAGGAAGTCTCCTGGTTGAAGCTGTTGTCACAGGAGGACATGGCTGTAGCCAGTGCCTTGGTGGTCACTTAAGGAGAGGGCAGAAAAGAAATGTCAGTCTTCCTCAGTCCCCATCTGTGGGGACCTGCCAGTGGTTCCATGTTAGCACCAAGCCGCTAAGTCAATATAGTCTTGACTGGGCCCTGCATTCCAAAGCCATACAGAGAGAGTGGACAATGGGGCAGAAAGGGCCACAGAAGTTGTCTCAGGTTGTTCTGGCCCAAGTTATTGATTCTAGGGTGTCAAGAGAGGCCCCACTTTGTAGAGGCTGGAGGAATGGCTTAATATGAAGATCTTCAGAATCCACTTAGAAGCCAGGTATAGAGGCGTCAACACTGGGGAGGCAGAGACAGACACATCCTGGGGTGGGGGAAGTTTGCTGTTCAGCCAGCCTGATCAGTGAGAGACCCTGCCTCAAAACCCAAGGTGGAGAGTGATTGAGGAAAAAAAAAAACTGGATGCAGGCTTCCTGTCTCCACATGCATGCTCACACACAGCACTCCCTCATGCAAACACATAAGAACGCATGCTTACGAAAGCGAGGTGTCTCTTCATGTCTGTGGCGTCCCAGCAGCTTAAGATGTCTGCAAGACCCCTGTCTGGCTCAGCTGCTGACTGTCAAGAATGCTGGGTAGATTTCAGAATACACCAAGGGTCAGGAAGTATATGTGTATTCTGGGAATTGAAGGGGTATTCCCATGGTGCCCAGACATGGGGCATACCTCACATGGGACGCACCTGTTGCTAGGGTCACTGTGGATCATTCTCCGTCTACCCCAGCGTCATGCCTTGTGCTGGTTTGGGTGCTGCCAAGGCCATACAGATGCAGAGCCTGGTCCAGCCATGATGTGTGATCTTCCAGGATCCTCGTTGGTGTGTGGGGTGAGCTGTGGGTTCCCAGAACATTTTCAGGGTCCTGTCACTAAGCAGCTGCAGGCCGTGTACCCTCCTAACCTATGATCAGAGGCCAAGGCCATTGGCAGGAAAGCCAGGAGGCTCACTGGCTGTCTGACCCTGGAGGCACAGAGCACTAGGGCTCTGTTCCATTGTGCGGCCAGTGCAGCTGTTGTTCTGCAGGCCAGTGGTGGGCTCTGGGTGATCATTTACAGATCAGCAGTGGGAGATAAGGCTTGCGTTGCCGGCTGTTTGCGTGCCCCTTAGGGTCATAAAGCGATGGCACTGCATGGCCACACTCCCTGCTGGCCCCCCTTTTCTGACTATCTTTTATTGTCCACTCTTATCTCTCCCTCCCCATGCCTCACCCTGTGCAGATCCCCAGGACCATAACCCTCTTCAACTGCTGGTGTGTGTGTGTGTGTGTGTGTGTGTGTGTGTGTGTGTGTGTGTGTGTGTGTGTGTGTTTGTGACCTTCTGCCCCAGGTGTGGAAGGAGACCTTATCATCAGGGGTGGGAAGGCTTGGCATGTCTGGCCCTGAGTGGTCGGAGAGGGGCATGGTGTCAGCAAAGCTGAGATGTGAGAAAGCAGAGCACCATGCAACAAGGGCTTATAAAAAACGTCCCTGTCAACCTCAGGTGTACCTCAGCCCTCAACAAGCTCTTCCTCCTTGGGGAATGGGATGGGGTCAGATTGGTTCTTGTTTTCATTGTGCCCAGTGGCTACTCTTGTTAGACAATGAAATGTGAGCTCTCTAAGTGATGAGGGACTCTGAGAGACTCTCAAAATTCTGTGTTCAAACCTTCTTATGGTGGGAAGGGAATAGTCACTGCAGGCTGGGGAGGTGGCTCAGTGGGTAAAGTGCTTGCTTGGAAAATGTGAGGTCCTGAGTTCAATTCCTGCGTAAAAGTGGCATGCACCTACAATCTCAGTGCTGGGGAGGCGGAGACAGAAGGATCTCTGAGATTTGATGGACAGCCTCTCCAGCTGAACCAATGGTCTCCAGGTTCAGTGAGAGATCCTGTTTTAAAAAAAAATGACGAAAGCCATCATATTAAAGGTGTGATGGCGCACACCTTTAATCCCAGCACTCAGGAGGCAGAGGTAGGTGGATCTCTATGAGTTCGAGGCCAGCCTGGTCTATGGTGTGAATTTCAGGACAGCCAGGGCTACACAGAGAAACCCTGTCCCGATGAAAAAAACAAAAGATGGAGAGTGATTGAAGATTGATAAAGTATATGACACTGACCTCTTGCTCCTCCCCCTCCCCCCCCCACTCCCCGTGGATGACAAGTTCCCTCAGTTTCGGAGAAAGTTAAGAAGTCATAGAGCATGAATCCACATCTACCAAGTATGGGGTTTGAGCCACAATCTCTACTTCACAGCACCCATGGCCAACCTTTATACTTCCATACATAGCGGAGGTGAAAGAGGGTAACTTGGGTCTGGTGGACACTTGGGCAGTAGAGCTTGGTATCACCATCGGGCAAATCCATCTTCTGCGTCTCAGTTTCCTGTTTGCAAAACGAGACTTGTGAAGCCCCCTACTCAGTCAGGTACTAAGAGAACTGAAACCAGGGCTGGCCTTGCTAGTAACAAGTGCTCCCCAAGTGGTAGTGGGTTTCCATTGTCCCAGAAACTGAGGCTACTGGAGAGCAGTCATATGGTGGGCGGGGCCAGCCTTCGCCTAGGGCATATCTTTTATTCCTCATTCATCCTTTTTCTCTCTTTGCTGGACTGCTACCACAGTTGGCCCAGCCTCACCTCTAATCCAGGACTGCTTATGGCCAGTGTGGCATCAGCTCTCCTTTTAAACCTGCAGCATAAAGCTAGCATCCATTACCCAGGATGCATTATCCTGCATCTCACCACCCCCAATAGAGAAAGGCTAGTGGGATCCTCACAGTAGGTATTCAGTTCTTGCTTCAAGTGTTCAGAACCCCCTTTGTGGACTTTGAGGCATTAATAGGGCTTGGGGAAGATGGGGTACTTACTGGCTCCTTCAGCCTGGCTTTCTTGAGTCACTCTCCTCTGGGCCCAACCCATGTTTGTTTAGTCTTTCTGGGTTTGAGGCCTTTGGCCAGCAAAGGTTAAAGATTATTGAAGCAGCTGACAATAAAGTGCCTGGCGTGGTGGCCTTTGCACCCCCATTAGCAGCAGCAGGATCACCTTCTACACAACGGCCAGAAAGGCGAAAGTGCCAGGGTGTGGGCAGGCACACCTTGGGCATTAATACTGAAGGACAGTCGCTTTTGCTTGGCAGTTGGGCCAAGTTTCTCTTTTATCTGTAGCAGGGCCACAATGTGTCATTGTTCTCAGTCTCAAAGGCCACCGTGCAGCCCCAGAGTGGACCTGGTGTGGACTCCACCTGGTAGAGTAAACATTCGGTGGAGGTGGCCGTGGGCCAGGGGGACAAGAACATTTCCTTCTTCTGGAAGAGCTGCTTTTTCTCCAAGTGGGCTGGGAATCAGAACCCTCACCGTCTCACCAGTCCCCTGTCTGGACCTCAGCTCCTCAACCAAGCAGGTGGCTCTCAGACAATCTGGGCCCCAGAGAAGTATCAAAGCCTTTGTGCCCTGGACCTGAAGCAGCTGGGGGCCCACCTGGGGCAGCTGGGGCCCTCTTCTCAGAATAATGCTTTCTTGGGGCCCTCGAGACAAAGCTCAAGGATTGAAAGAAAGCCAATGATACTGAAACTTGTTATCAACATATTTCAAAACACATTCGAGTCAATCCAAGTGGGTCTTTATGGATGCAGTTTACAATCTGGCCATAGGTCTGTTGACAAGTGTATTCTCTTGAGAGTAGCAGAAGCCATCTTCCAAGTTATGAGGCCACAGCCATAGGAACTATCTGTATTTCAATGAAGGATTTTTATGTATGTGTGCTTATGTTTTATTTTATTTTGGAAACAACTATTGGCACACAGGAAGTTGCAAAAATAGCATAGAAACCCAATTTCCCCTTCACCAGCTTTTCCCATAGCAGAAAACATTGTCAAAGCAGACTCTCTGACTACCACGTCTCTTGCCTCAGTTCTTACAGTACTGGGTAGGGGGCATCACAGATCCCAATTTACAAACAGGAAATTGAAGAACAGAGATAGCCTTGTTCAATTGTTTCTCTACTAGTGACTTCTCATACAAAAAGTAAAAAAATTGACATTTATTTATTTATTTGGGTGGGCCACAAGTGTCACAGTGTCTGTGTGGAAGTCAGAGAACAACCTGCAGGAGTCAGTTATCTTCCATCATGTGGGGTCCTGGGATCGAACTCAGGTCATCAGGCTTGGTGGCAAGCTCCCTTTACCCCTGAGCCATCTCACTGGCCCTCACCCATGAGCTTTTAAAAATGTGATTCCCCATGTATGGGTGTTTAAGATAGGTATACCAGCCAAACATTTACCACCAATAGACCACAAAGAAATTTAATTTAAGACAGTTCTATTTACAGTGCATATTTCATCTCATTATTTATTAAGGATTAAAGTAAATTTACATATTAATTAGATGAGTATGCTTGTTCATTTGTACATGATACATTAAATCCTGAATGAGTATTTGACATTTTCAGGATGTAGAAAATCTCCAGCATTTTCACATTCAATTGATATTTTTATTTTATAGTTGTTAATATTGATAATGGTGCTTTAAACAAACAGATAGCATAAGTGGTGGTTTGAATGAAAACTGTTCCCCACAGTCTTGGGCATTTGAATGCTCATACTCACTAGGTGGCAATGTTTTTTTTAAAGGAAGTGCATCACTGGGGGCAGGCTTTCAGAGGGAAAAAAAAAAATCTTGCCTATTTCCAGTTTTCTTTCTGCTGCTGTTGCTGCCCCATGCCTGCTGCTTGTTGCTACATTTCCCTACCATGGTGGTTCTGTCTGGAACCATAAGCCCAGGTAAACATCTTATATAAATTTCCTTGGTCATGGGATTTTATAACAGTAACAGAAAAGTAACTAATAAAACATACAAAATGATAAGTATGTCTAGGACCATTTTAGAAGTCGTTGGAAGGTCTGTTCTAATCCTAAACCAAAGTTGATTTAAGATATATTTGTAAATGAGACTTGTAGAGGAATGTTAATTCAGAACATGGCTGTTCTGGCAAGAGATCACATCCGAAGATCTTCTAGGTCTGTCTGAGCTGGCTGGAATACAAATATGCCTCTAATCCAGGAGACAGAGGTAAACAGATCTGAGTTCAAGACCAGCCTGCGATAGAGCAAGTATCAGGTAAAGAAAAGCTTAGATCCAAGCATAGTGATATATGCCTTTAATCCCAAACAAAGGTAAAGTTAGTTTGTAGAAGGAAGCACCCATATTTGACAGTGATGTCTAACTGAGTGGCAGAAAAGGTGACAAATCAGAGAAGATTTGACAGAATATGATACGCCCAACTCTCATGAGAAGAGAGGGGAAAGGGAAGCTACTTAAGAGGCAGTTTTTCAGAGAGAGGAGGCAGTTTTACCAGGATGGTAATAGAGAGATGGGTTGCAGAGAGAGAACTCAGGTGAAGATGGAACACGCCAGAAAATGAGAAGGAGCCAGAAGACTAGAGCAGATTGTTGAGTTAGTCTGAGGCCAAGCAGAGCAATTCAGGGGCCGAGAGAGAAGCCAGATTGAATAAGTCAGCTGGGAGAGGAGTTTGACCCAGAACATCTGAGTTGAACCAGCCAGCCCAGAGCTCAGAAAGAACAAGTAAGGGTGAGCTTATTAAGCAGTAAGTCTCAGAGGCTGAAAACATTCGAGGCCTAGGTTAGATTGTATGGAGGCTAGAAGCTTCCAGGACTAGGTCTAGGTTAGCAGGAAGAGGGAGTAAGCCGTAAGCCTCCCAGACAACAACTGAACCTGGAGAATAAAAGTTACTTTTACAGAAACTCAAATAGTAATTAAAAAAAAAAAAAACCCAAACATTATATCCCAGCACTCAGGAGGCAGAGGGAGGTGGATCGCTGTGAGTTCGAGGCCAGGCTGGTTTGAGAAGCAAGTCCAGGACAGCCAAGGCTACACAGAGAAACCCTGTCTTGAAAAATCCCAAAACAAGCAAACAAGCAAACATCATAAAACAGTCAAATCCAAAAATATAATACTATGATACTTACATGTTGAGGAATGACAGTGGGAAAATATTAGAAGTCCTTATTTCTGTAGTTAACTATTACATTTTGTGCTGAAAACTGTATAAGCATCAAAACACTTCATTTCATCAAATACAATATGGCTGAGGCTCTACCTCAGTGGTAGAATGCTTGCTTGTATACACGAGGTCCTAGGTTCAAGCCCCAGTATTGCAAGGAAAACAAACAGACAAACAAACAAACAAACAGGAAACTAACTTAACGTAACTTTTAGTCTGACCTAAGGTGTCCCCAGCAGAGTTGATTGGTGTTGGCTGATGTGACCCTGTGTGCAGTGTCATGTGAGCAGCACATTACGTAATCAGAACAAAGGAGCAATGAGACTGTGTGACGCCACACAAGCAAGCATTTGATTTTGGATTAATGTCCATTTGTTGGCACTTTTAGAAACATTTTACTGTTCCCAGTTTCTTGTGACTTCCCTAAACCTGGTGGGGCAGCTTGAATAAGAATGGCCCTCCTAGGCTCATGTATTTGAGTTCTTTGTCAACAGGGAGTGGCACTATTGAAAATGATTAAGAGGTGTGGCTTGTTGGAGGAACTGTGTCCTTGGGGGTGGGCTTTGAAGGTTCAGAAACCCAAGCCAGACCCAGTCTCTCTCTCTCTGTCTCTCTGTCTGTCTCTCTCTCTGTCTGTCTCTCTCTCTCTCTGTCTCTTTCTCTCTCTGTCTCTCTCTCTTTCTGTCTGTCTGCCTGTCTCTCTCTCTCTGTCAATTTCTCTCTCTCTGTCTCTTTCTCTCTCTGTCTCTCTCTCTCTTTCTGTCAGTCTCTCTCTGTCTCTTTCTCTCTCTGTCTCTCTCTCTCTGTCAGTCTCTCTCTCTGTCTCTCTTTCTGTCTGTCTCTCTGTCTCTCTCTGTCTTTCTTTCTGTCTGTCTCTCTCTGTCTCTGTCTGTCTGTCTTTCTCTGTCTCTGTCTCTCTCTGTCTCTCTGTCTGTCTGTCTGTCTTTCTCTGTCTCTGTCTCTCTCTGTCTGTCTGTCTGTCTTTCTCTGTCTCTCTCTCTGTCTCTCTTTCTGTCTTTCTCTGACTCTGTCTCTCTGTTTCTATCTTTCTGTGTCTCTGTCTCTGTCTCTGTCTCTCTCTCTCTCTCCTTGTTGCCTGCAGATCCAGATGTAGAATTCTCAGCTATTTCTCCAGCCCCATGTCTGCCTGCACGCTGCTATGCTTCGGCTATGCTGACGATGGGTTAAACTTCTGAACTGTAAGCCGCTGTACTGGCTGGTTTTGTGTGTCAACTTGACACAAGCTGGAGTCATCAGAGAGGAAGGAGCCTCAGTTGAGGAAATGCCTCCCTGAGATCCAGCTGTAAGGCAGTTTCTCAATTAGTGATCAATGGGGGAGGGCCCAGCTCATTGTGGGCGGTGCCATTCCTGGGCTGGCGGTCCTGGCTTCTATAAGAAAGCATGCTCAGCAAGCCATGGGGAGCAAGCCAGTAAGCTGCATTCCTCCGTGGTCTCTGCATCAGCTCCTGCCTCCAGATTCCTGCCCTCTTTGAGTTCCTGTCCTGCCTTCCTTCAATGATCAACAGTGATATGGAAGTATGAGCCAAATAAAACCGTTTCCTCCTCATAATAGCAATAGTAACCCTAACTAAGACAGCCACCCTCTATTCAATGTTTTCCTTTGTAAGGGGTGTTGTAAGGGGGGTCATGACCTCCATCTGTTTAAAAAAGCTAGGATCGAGGCAAAAGGAGCCTAACTGGGATTTCCTGCTTCTTGCATGCGCTTCCTTTGTGAGTGTCTTTGTGGCTAATTCTATGCTAGTGTGGCACATGCAGGTTCACTGATAAGTCGCCTTACCAAAAAGCAAGTTTCTGCCCTAACTTCTAGGGCCCTGCTGATTGTTTCGGGTCTCCCTGCTCCAGTGTCTGCCCTCTTGCCTCAGCCTCCTAATCCCAGTGATCTGTTTCCCTTCGTGTGTGAGTACTAAATTGATATGTACCACATGCCCCAACCAAGTACTCTCTTGTGTTCACAGAGGTTGGGTAATGCTCCCCAGTGACCCAGCAGCCGATGACAGAAACATGTCACTCATATCTACAACTTCTGCTTAGCAACCCACCCCCAGCCCCTCCCCACTCTCCCGCTCCAGAGAATAATAATCTTGGGTTCTATGGGAGACTTTATTGTTTAATGCACCGTGACTGGAGGCATTGTGATTTGGGGGTGTGCCCTGGGCCTGTGTTTGGATGTCATCTCCTGAGGGAAAGGAGTGATGATCTTATCCATCCATCCATCCATCCATGCATCCATCCATCTATCCATCATCCATCCATCCATCCACTAACCTACCTACCCATCCCTCCATCTCTCCATCTTCTCTTTATTCAACAATCCATCCATGTACCCCCCCATCATCGGCCACTCACTCATCCAGTGTTTGCAGGGTGCCTGCAATGTGCTAGAACTTGAACATGCACTGATGAGCATACTCCACACAGTCTCTGTCCCTGGTCTCCAGATTGTGTCACCAGGTCCTAAAGAGAGTGCAGGACATCTCAGCTGGGCAGTCCAGCATCCACCTTCCCTGCCCGCTGCCTTTCCTCTCAGGCTCACTCACTGCTCCCCTCCCATGGCCACCTACAGTACCTGAACTCATCTGGCCTTGCAAGCCTCTGTGCTTGTGTTCTGCTGTCCCTTCTGTTTGCAATACTCTCACAGCAGCCTGGCTGGATTCACCTTCAGAGCCAGGCTCATCTTTACCTCCCTTGGAGCCTCTTCTCTTGTTTGCTGGGATGGCAATGACAGGTCTGTGAAACTGATGACACTAAAGGCTTCTGAGACCTGGAGGGGTGGCTGCCTTTCTTTAAGCCTGAATTGTGTACTTTTTGTGCCTTTCCTTAGAAAGTCTCTCTCTCTCATGAGAGAGACCCTGTATTATAGCTTGTTTGAAATTTCTTTCCCTCATTTTCCATCCCCAGTTATCCAGGAGTTAGCTAGAAGCACACTTTGGCCTCGTGCGCCTGGAGATGCTGTGGACCAAGCTCACAAGCACTGGAGACAGTAAAACGTTTAATACTGAAAAGGTCTTGAGTATGGCCACTCAAGCCAGGAAGTGAGAACTGATTCTGGCTGTCCATGGGGCAGGGAGGGAGGATGTGGACAGCTTGTGGGACCCACCCAAGGTGGCATTATGAAGCTAGGAGCCAAATCATGCAAGGGTGAGCCAGAGGCCATGTCCCTTCTCCTGGGCCATCAAGGAAACCTAACTGCGTGAAAGCCCCTTGGAGAAATGGTAGCTCAGGGCAAAGAGCCTAGCTTAAGGGATCCTAATGAAAAGGGACCCCAGATGCAAGATCTGAGGTTTGAGGAGACCAAGAAAGTGTTCAATGTGTGCGTCAAAGTTGTTCTGTGTAGAGCATATGGAAGCTGGGATGGAAGTCCCTGGTGTTTGCACATCCAGCAGGTGCCTGCTAGGGATAGTGGCTGAAGATGATGGCGTTGTTGACAATGGTGGACACAGTGGCTTGCAGGCCGGTTCCATAGAGAAGTATAATGTCACCAAAAGTTAGGCTTGATCACAAGATCCCTGGTCATCTGAGGCAATGTGAAGTGTTTGCAGAGTCATTGTGAAGTCATTGTGAAGCATATTAAACAGCAAGGGGGCAGGGCCGGGGGCGGGCCAGCACGCTGTTGGGACTTTGAATCTCTTTTTTCTTTTTCATTTTTGGTTTTTGAGACAGGGTTTCTCTGTGTAACCTTGGCTGTCCTGAACTCACTTTGTAGACCAGGCTGGCCTCGAACTCACAGAGATCCACCTGCCTCTGCCTCCCGAGTGCTGGGATTACAGGCATGCACCACCATGCCTGGCTTGGAACTTTGAATCTCAATGTTAAATTCAGTTTATCAGATAAAGTCTGGAGCTAGAGAGACAAAAGCTGAGGAAGGTGGGTAAAGATGCCAGCAGCAAAACTAACTGTGCACCGAGCACTGGCTATATACTAGACACTGAGCCATGGAGTTCATATATGGCTCCGTATTTAATTGGCATGACAGCTTTGTGCGTTAGACAGCGGCACAGCTCCTGTCCTAGTTTCTTCTCCTGTTGCTGTGATAAAATACAAAAAGGGGAGAGATAGTTTATCCTGGCTCATGGTTCAAGAGTATGGTCTGTGACGGTGAGGAGTCATGGCAAAAAGGAGATGGAAGAAACGGACCATGCTGCATCCCACAGGCAGGGAGCAGAGAGTGATGACTGCCCGCCACCTTGCTCCACTAACACTGTCCAGGATCCTAGCTAGGGAATGCCACTGCCCACAGTGGGTGGGCCTGCCTACCTCAGTGAATACAACTAACGTACTCTCCCAGCCATGCTCCATGCTGAGCACCTATCTCCCAGGTGGGTCTAGAGTCTGCCAAGTGGACAGTCAGCATTAACCATTGCATCTGATACATTCAACACCAGAGTGGATGAGCTTTAACTCTTTTTCTCAATTCAACATGCAACAGTCGATATCAGTTACTATTTTCTTGATTATTTGGTTAAAGAAACAAACGCAAAAGGAAAATTGCCTCAATTCAATGAAATTATTTTTGTAACAATCACGTAACAGTCAATATTATTATTGTCTTAATTATTTGGTTCAAGCTAAATGTAAAAGGAAAATTAATACTAAAGGTGTTTATATTCAGTAACATGTACTAAATTACGTACTAAAATTATACTTTTTAAACAACTATATATATAATTCTCTCAAGGTTTTTTTTGGGGGGGGGTTTGAGACAGGGTTTCTCTGTGTGGTCTTGACTGTCCTGGACTCACTCTGTAGTCCAGGCTGGCCTTGAACCCACAGCGATCTGCCTGCCTCTGCCTCCCAAGTGCTGGAATTAAAGGCATGCGCCACCAGGCCCGGCTCAAGTTTTCAATTGTGAATAATTTCTAACTATTCTGAACTTACTTTCTAAATAAACCCACACACCTGAGTTTATTTTTATGCATTGGTTGCAAACTTTTTATCTGGAACTTTCATCTAGGATACAATATTTGTCAAAAAATAAAATATGGTAATTGTGATAGCGATGATCAGATTATGAAATCTCAGCCATAATAGACATGGTTATTTATATATAACTAACACCAGCAATGTTTGTTTTTAACAAAAAACTTTACTATTTAAAAGAAAAATCTTGCAGATTAAAAAAAAAAATCACAATTAACTAGACCCAAACTAACTGGGCCCAAAGTCTATACAACTCAATGAGTGTGTTGCTGGGATTATGACAGTTGATGCCTAGTATTAAGAAAAGCGTCTAACAAGCCAGGCATGGTGGCACACGTCTTTAATCATAGCACTCGGGAGGCAGAGGCAGGTGGATCTCTGTGAGTTCGGGGCCAGCCTGGTCTACAGAGCGAGTCCAGGACAGCCAAAGCTACATAGAGAAACCCTGTCTCAAAAGACAAAACAAACAAACACAAACAAAAAAGAAGAAAAAAGAAAGAAAAGAAAAGCTTCTAGCCTCCACATAATCTAACCTAGGCCTATGATGTTTTCAGCCTCTGAGATTAACTGCTTAATTAAGCTCACCCTTTCTTGTTCTTTCTGAGCTCATAGCTGGCTGGTTCAACTCAGCTGTTCTGGCTCAAAATCCTCTCCCAGCTGACTTATTCAATCTGGCTTCTCTCTCGGCCCCTGAATTGCTCTGCTTGGCCTCAAACTAACTCCAGCAATCAGCTCCAACCTCCGGCTTCTTATTCCCTGGCTTGTTTTGACTTCACCTGAGTTCTCCCTCTGCCACCTGTCTCTCTATTACTGTCCTGGTAAAACTCCGTCCTCTCCTTCTCATTCTCTGTGCTGCTCCCTTAAGTAGCTTCCCTTTCCTCTCTGTTCTCGTGAGAGTTGGGTGTATCCTACTCTGTCAAATCTTTCTCTGATTTGTCTTTTTTTTTTTCTGTTACTCAAATATCACTTTCAAACATGGGATATTTCTTTTACAAACTAACTCTACCTTCATTGTTTGGGATTAAAGGCATGTACCACCATGCCTGGAGCTAAGCTTTTCTTGAGCTGAAACTTGTTCTATACAGGCTGGTCTTGAACTCAGATCTGCTTGCCTCTGTCTCCTGGATTAAAGGCCTGTTTGTATTCCAGCTGGATCACACAGATGTAATCTCTTGCCAGAACAGCCATGCTCTGAATTACAATTCCTCTACACACACAGGCACCACCAACACGTCTCCCTCCCCGCTCTCCCCATTTCTGCTAACCCACTGAGTCCAGTTAGTGCTGCTGGCATGTTGACTGGTCAGGCTGGCATGATCCTTTGCAGGTTACCATAGCTACCATGAGTTCCTGAGTGTAATGGCTGTGTCGTGTCCAGAAGACAGCACTTCACAGTTCTCCTCTCCATCCTCTGGTTCTTACGTTCTTTCTGTCCCCTCTTCCACGATGCCCCCTGAGCATCTTTTATTATACTTTTATTAATTAAATGTATAATTTGTCAATAATAGTGTGCAATCATTCTTGCTCTCTTACTTTATTCTATGGGTTGTGAACACTAACTTTATTCTGATAATCAAATTGCCTCCAGTTTGGCCTCTTAGGTCTGGCTTTGTCCTGTGTCATATCCTTCCTCCTACTCTCACTCCTTCCCCCTCCTCCTCCCCTTCCGCCTCCTCTTTCTCTCCCTCCTCTTCTTCTGTCTTCCTCTTTTTCCTCCTCCTCCTCTCCCTCCTTCCCCCTCCTCCTCTTTCTCTCCCTCCTCCTCTTCTGTCCTCTTCCTCCTCCTCTCCCTCCTTCCCCCTCCTCCTCTTTCTCTCCCTCCTCCTCTTCTGTCCTCTTCCTCCTCCTCTCCCTCCTTCCTCCTCCTCCTCTTTCTCTCCCTCCTCCTCTTCTGTCCTCTTCCTCCTCCTCTCCCTCCTTCCCCCTTCTCCTCTTTCTCTCCCTCCTCCTCTTCTGTCCTCTTCCTCCTCCTCTCCCTCCTTCCCCCTCCTCCTCTTTCTCTCCGTCCTCTTCTTTTTTGCCTCCTCCTCCTTCTAGCGTTTGTTTACTTTTATCTTCTACAAAATGTTCTAAGCTCATCTGTACTTTCCTTATTCCATCCCTGGATCAGTCACCTGCCCCTTGGTGTTTATAACCAGGATCTTCACCACACCAGCCCCCAACACCCCGAGACAGGGTTTTTCTTGTAGTCCTGGCTGTCCTAGACTCACTCTGTAGACCAGGCTGGCCTTGAACTCACAGAGACCCGCCTGCCTCTGCCTCCCGAGTGCTGTATAACCAGGATCTTATTTGTGCATGTGTCCATTGCTGTTAGGCTCAGGAGTCAAAGTTGTGTACACACATAAGCAAAAACAGTGACAACTATCTGTCACCTACTGTTTATCTACATGTCTGTCATCTGTCAACAATCTACCTATTTATTACCTTTCTGTCCATTTTCTATCTATCTATCTATCTATCTATCTATCTATCTATCTATCTAATGTCTATCCATCTGTTGGTGTTGCCTCCCTTCTCTTTTCCTCACTCCTTCCCTCCTCTCTATTTTGAAATATGTAGCTTCACACTGATATCTCCAATTCCCAGAAACACAATGTGGACTCCCTCTCTCTCTCTCTCTCTCTCTCTCTCTCTCTCTCTCTCTCTCTCTCCCCACCTTTTCACATTTGCAGTTTCTTTCTCAACAGCGACAGCACTGGCTTCCATTCTCACAGCACATTCATGTTCTTTCATCTTAAGATGTACAGAGTAGTTTCAGAATTGCTAATCCATTTTCTGCAAAACTGGGAACCAGTTTGCTTGAGTTTATAATGTGTCTAGAGCTTTTGGTCCATTTTTTGTGGGTGTGTAACCCAAACTTGTGTTCAAATGTTACTGGCTTTCCCCTTTTGTGTGTTCTGCCATTTGTCTGAACTCTAGCTCTGTGCTGCAGATTGCTTTGGGTCCCTGCCTGCCTGTCTATTTCCTTTTCCTTTTCAGGCACATGGAATGTGAGCTTGATCGTGACCACACAAGGTACAACAGGAAGTGTTAATTGCATAGCCTTGCCCCCTCTCTGCCTCCCACAAAGCCTAGGGACTGTGCTATAGTCTCTTCAAACTCCTGTGCTTGAAGCACAAGGCTCTTAAGCTCAGGTAGTGACTGCTGCACTTGGAGACACAGCTTGTGTGTCTCTGGGTGGGTGCACATGTGTATGTAGGCCAGAGAGCAACCCACACTGTTGTTCCCCAGCTGTCCGGCTCATTTACTGTGGGATCCTGCTATTAAGGTCCAAGTCTGGTATTTCTAGATAGCCTCTGAGCTCCATATAAGATGAAGGAATCCCTTTCTCAACTGGGTTCCTCTCCACCTGACCTGGGGAAACCCAGATCTTCTAAGGAGAGTCACATAGCCCTCAGGGAGATTGCAAGCCCAACTCTTTCCTGATAAGAAACCCATTCAGCAAGCACCTAGGGATTCCTGGAAAAACCCACCCTATGCTAATGAGATGTCTTGGTGTCTTAGCTTTCAACCAATGACCTTTGTGTACCTGGAGTTCTACCCTCCCCGCAAACCTCCCATTGGATGATTAAGCACTGCTTTCCCCTCTTATGATAGGGCTGTGTTGTTACATATAAATCAAGTATCCCTGGCACTCCTAGCCCCAGCGAATCAAACACATTCACCCTCAAAACTCCTCCCACTGCCCAAGGTTCTTAAGTCACTGATTTTACACAAAACAAATGTGCTGGGTGCTACCATTAGCTTTTCACCACGTCCTTCTGAAATTCATCATTTATTATGGGGAAGGAAGGGCTCCCAAGACCACTTGCCTAGTCATGGTATTGCCCACAGTGGTTTGGGTCATCCCACCTCAACCACCATTAACAAAAAAATGCCCTGCAGACTCGCATGCAGGCCAACAGCATGGAGGTGTTCCTCGAGTGAGATTCTGTCGTCCCAGATACATCTAAGTTTGTGTGAAGTTGTCATAAACCAACCAGCACAAAGAACTCAGAACTCAGTCTCAGGTTCAGGGTGAGGAACAGCAGAAACGTAACCAGACAGTGGGTGTATGGAGGCTAGGCTGGGGATGGGTCACTGGGCACAGTTAGAGATGGCCCTTGAAGCTGTGTGTGGTGGGATTATGTGTAAAGAGAGAGTATGAATCAAGAGGTACAACTACTCTCTCTTTGTGTTCAGAGCTACATGGCTACAGCCAATGGATATAGTGTCCAATACTTTTAGTCACCAACCGCTCAGAGCTGTAACCTGGCTGGTCATTGTTCCCTGGTCACTGAGCTTCAAAGGGGGTACCACGCCCCAGGTTTTCTTTCTCATCTCCCCTTCCCCTCTCAACCAGAGAGGACATGCAGAGAGCCATGGTTGGTCCTCTCTCCTCATTGAGGGTTGCATCTCTATCTTGCCCCACCTCTTCCTCTGCAGTATCTCTGTCAAGGCCTGCCCCTTAGTGGCCTTTATTTCCCACCCATACTCACGGGAAACTTGGGTCTCAGGGTCTCTGTGCACCGTGGGGTCCTGTCCATCTTGCCACTGATAGTGCTTCCTTAGAGGCAGTTCCTGTCTTCTGACAGGGATCCCTATACCTTGGAGTGTTTTCATTTTCTCGTATGCTTGACATCAAGCTGAGCCTTAGCATGCACAAGAGCATAGTAAATTAGCTGAAACAAGTCCCTGTGATTGCGTGTTTCACACAGCAGGCCTTTCTCCATATTGAGGTCTCACTATGAATCAATGAGACTGCAGGTCCTCTGTCCTCGAGATGCCTACTCTCTTCACGAGTAAGTCCTTGGAGTCTTTGAGAATGCTGTGGCCTGCCTTCCAGCAGGAAGACTCCTTGTCTTGGGTGAGGTTGGCCCCTTAGACCTTGGGTAGGAACCCCAAGGCTATGATGAACGTCAGTAGGGGCAGAGAATTTGGAAGTTATTATGGACTAATGTAACCTTTTCATCTGTGTAGTGGAACCCCTGTGTGGTGATTGCTGGAGCAGGTGACGTGGTCATGGGAGTTGTGAGGGCAAATATGTCATCCTGACAGAATCTGGAGTCACCTAGGTGACAAGCCTGACGCATGCCTAGAAGGGATCCTCTAGATTAGATTAGTCTCTAGGCATATCTGTGAGGTGAGGAATTGTCTAGATTGGGTTAACTGAAGTGTGGGCAGCACCACTCCCTGGGCTGAGACCCTGGACTGAATGCCAGCATTGTCTCTCTCTACTTTCTGTCGTGGGACGCATGTGATAAGCTATGTCATGGTCCAGCTGCCATGCCTCCTCCACCACACGGACTGCCAACCGAAAGAAGCCTTGGCTGCCTTAAGTGGGCTTGGTCAGGCAGTTTGTCACAACAATGAGCACAGCGATTAATAAGGGATGGGGCCCCACCCATGGATTAGTGGCCTTATTGAAGGAGATGCTACTGCCATACTTTCCAGGGCTGAGAGCTCAGTAGGGAGATAGTTGGCCAACCAGACAGTGGGTGCTCGTGAGCCCCTGGAGCTGCTAAAGTCTCCATCTTGGACTCCTTTGCCTCAGAACTGTAAGGAGTAAAGTGGCTCAGTGTCCCCTCTTTGGTGACTGAAGAGTCTCCACATGGCCCCACCCATTTCACCACCTAGTGTCATCCTGGGTCATCCAAGAGACATCTCCAGGCCTTTATCAGTCTGACTAGAAACTGATTCCTATGTTTCCCCAAACATGGTTTCCTTTTGTTGCTTGACAGACCGAGACAGAGTAAGGAAAATTTGGGGATGGGGTAGGAGGTAGAGATACTGACACAGGCCTGGAAATCAGGGAATGGGGTCTGCCTCCAGGTTCACGCATTGCCCCTGGGTACGTAGCATCCCTACCACCCCTTGGCCTCCAACTCCCTCTTGAGGTAGGTGGACTGCATTATCTCCTGGCTCATTCCAGCTTAGAATTCCTGTTCCAAATCCATCCATCAAACACTGTTTTGAGGGCTTTGAAGGGAAACCTGGGTGTCATTACATTATCTTCCACACCCACCTCACAGAGCTTTCAAGACACCTGATTGACACGTCTAACAGACAAGTTTTGGGATTAGAGGGGGGCCCCGTCTATGAGCCACTCTTCACAAGGAGCTAACAAGTCACCTTTAAATCTCTCAGGTGTGTTTGCTCTTGGTGGCAGACAGCCCCAGAAGGAAAGATGCTTCTAGACCAAGACATTTCTGCATCTGGGGAGGTCTCAGCCTTCTCCTGGGGGGCGAAGCCAGCTCAGTGAGTGTGTGGCAAAGAAACCAGTCACATTTGGTAAAAGGCAGAGGGCAGGAAGCCTAAACACAGTAATGATGTTTGGCCCTTCTCTTTCTGTCACCCATGGCCTTGTCCCCAGTTAACTTGTGGAGGCTCATTTACTCATTTATTTCACTGGTAACATCCTGGCACACTCCTAGGGTAATACCTAGGTACTGCTCTCCATACTCACCTGCCTGTGTGCATTTCCCAGTTTCCTTTGCAGTTACATTGGGTCACATGACTGGTTCTGGCCAATAGGCTGTTAACAGAAGAGCTAGGAGCCCCTTCCAGGCATCAGAGCTACTGTGACTTCCCTGAGTCCTTCCTGTGTGTGATAGTCCTTGAGACCATCCCATGTGTGGCTAGCAGAGCAAGGAAGGCTGCAGGCAGCCCAAGGTATGAACAAACACCTGATGGTTCCTAGCAGGAGCCTGTTGGATACAGGGGTTGATTGTTCCATCAGCACAGCCTGGCTCATTCTAGCCAACCAGGGTAGACAGGGTGAGGACCAGTGTCTGCCTCTCCTGGCTGTGCTTGCTCGTCAAGCTGTGCATTCTTGGTTCCTGTGATGTCTAGGGGACATGTTGAACTGACAGTGTGTGGTGTGCCACATGTGCTGACCGTGCCCACTGCACTGTACAGGAACAGTCCCTGCCCTCAACAGCCCTGTGAAGGTCACGGCCGGCCCCTAACGGACATACACAAGCCCGCTGTGTTTGGTCAAAGTTGCAGCAGGTGGTGGCCGAGTGTGAACCAGCACCTCTCAGAAGTGTGAATTCTCCACTTGCCTGCTAGGGAGGCAGAGGCAACCAGTGGTGGGATGAGGCCGCACAGGGCAGCAGGAGCCAGGGTGGGCAGCGTGCAGAAATGTTAAATCGGACCGGTTCTCTGCCAAAAGTAGGTCAGATTTAAAAAAAAAAAAAAAAAACAAAACCAAAGCTGGTGCATGGGACTCAGAGCTGCTGCAAAACAGTGTTTGTGGGTCTGACGCCTTTTCAGCCTCTGGACGCAGTGGTTCTCAACCTGTGGGTCGCGACCCCCTTGGAGGCCAGCCAGCCTTTTCATAGGGGTTGCATATCAGCTATCCTGCATATCAGATGCTTACATTATGATTCATAACAGTAGTAAAATTAAAGTTATGGAGTAGCAGCAAAAATCATTTTATGGTTGGGGGGGTGGGGTGGTCACCATAACAGGAGGCACTGGACTAAAGGGTTGCAAACGTTAGGAAGGTTGAGATCTGTACAACGAAGACGAAACCTGACCACAGACACCAACCGGACACCTCAGGGGCTGCAGAGGTTCAGGGCCAAGTGTATCTCACTTTAGGATGGGCTTTGTGTCGGTGCTGGTTATGTGGTCAAAGGGAAGGTGTGATTTGAGGGCCACAGTGACTGTCCTTCAGCCCCTGATGTTTCCTGTAACTGAGTGCTTGTTTAAATCAAGCCCTGTGGTAGCAACCGGAACCTGAGCTGGGTACAGGGGCTGTGCGTGAGTGAGGAATAGAGGCTGTTGTGTAGTTCCAGGTGGGACATCAGGATTAGTCTGTGTGGCTTGGCCCAGCGTGTCTCCTGTTACGGCTCCCCGGGCACATGGCAGTCTTTGTTGATGCTCGCCTTGCACTTGCACCACACGGGGAAAGCGCTTTTCATGTCAGCCTGCTTTCCGAGGCCTCTGACGGTGCAGGGTGGTGAGGCAGTAGATGCCAAATACACTTGAAGGTGTTCAGAGAGGAGTAGCAAATGGGGACCCTGGGCTGGGGACCCTGGCGGGATAGAAGGGGAAGAAGAGAAGGCAGAGGCAAGCGCAGGCAGCATCCTTCTTCTCTGCCTCCAGGCCGCCATGTTCTGCTTTCCATCTGGACTGAATGAAGCCCACGAAACCGTGAGCCTCAGGGAGAGCCCTTCAACTTCAAGGCCTTCTTACAGCGTCCTGAGAGCAACAACCGCAAGGGCTTGAGGGGCTTGAGGGCTCTAAGGTACTTGCAGGAAGCACACAATTGGGACTGTGATAGAGTGTGATGCAGTTTGAGTGACAAGATGCCCGGGGGGGGGGGCGGTGTATGGAGGGAGGCAGAAGGGGAGTAGGGGGGGGTAGGGGGGAGGTGAGAGGGGATGGAGAATGCAGTGTGGGATGAAGGGGAGTGAATAGAAAAGAGGACTTTATGTTCAAAACAAGTCCATTCCTTCCAAAGCTGCTGTGTACTGTGCAGCCATCAACAGCTTTGCTGATTGCTCATTTGCTCTTCTGTGAGGGTCACAAGGTACTTTACTGGCCCCACTTCCTTCCCTCCCTCCCTCCTCCTCTCCTGCCACTCCTTCCTTCCTTCCTTCCTTCCTTCCTTCCTTCCTTTCTCCTTCCTGTCTGCTTGTTCATTGGCTGTGCTGAGGCCAAGCCAAGCTCCGATGAGATGGAAAAGATAGTAGCACACTTCCTGTCTTCATAGACCTCCGGGTCCTGTAGACATTTCAGGACACTTCATCCCAGCAGCTGGCAGCTTTGGGCCTAGCACTCCTGAGTGGAATCTTGGGAAAATGGGACAGGGGGAAAAATTCTTTCTCAAAGAAATTTGAGAAATAAATCTCAACTTTTCTCTCAGCTATTGCGCCCTTTGTTTTATTCAAGGGGAGACCCTGGGTCTGAGGGCTGTTTGGGTTCCTGGCTCTTGGGGAGGACCTGAGGTGAGGAGTTGAGGAGCTCTGGGTCTTGAGTGCTCCATTGCCTTGTGGTAGTTGAGGGCATGAGGGAGCCTCTGGAGAAGGCTCAGAGATGGGAGCCAAAGCGTGTGCAAAGCTTCCAGGAGGTTCCGGGGGATCGTCCTCTGCAGGAAGAACGGAGCCATCCTGTAGCCTTCCCCATTCCAGAAGGCTCTGTAGTGAATGCATAATTAGTCCCTCTGTAATTACCAGTTTGAATCTGCTTAGGACACTCAGGCTCCCACCCCCTAATTTACCTTATAAATTTATTCTGCTAAAAAAGTTGAAAATGTCAGTCTCCTGTGAGCACTGCATAAATGAATTATCTCCCGGGATGACAGAAGGTGGGAAGGAGGAGGAGGCTCTGGAGGACGTTCCTCACTCTGAGTGTTTGCATATCTCTACCCAGAGAGAGGCCAGCGAAGGGCGCTTTCTGTGCAGGAAGAGGACAAGGCCAGGGGTTGCGGGGGGTGGGGGGTAGGGGGATGGACAGAGGAGACAAGACGACTGCCATCCAAGCTAGCCTGCCTGGACTCTCTGAGGACAGCTTTGGGGGCATTTCCTACTAGGTATTAGTAAATGTTTATCATCTCAGGAGGTGATGGGAAGGGAAGGAGGCTGTTTCTTATAGAAGCTTATATCCAACTAAGTCCTGCAGTCACCTCTGCGCTAGGATGGTCTCACTTGGGGGCAGTGACCTTATTGGATCTCAAGGCCACATTCCTTGCTTCAAAGAACAGTCATGATGCCTGATTCTTGAATAAAGAACTGTTGCCCCAAACTGTAGAAATGTGTGTTGAAGCCCGGACATGGTGGCACATGCCTGGTGGCACACGCCTGGTGGCACACACCTGTGACTCCAGCACTTGGGGGTGGGGAGCTGAGGCAGGAGGATTAAAAATCCAGCCTATATAGAAAGATCTTGTCTTAAAGAAGGAAAGAAAGTGAAGGAAGAAAGAAAACATACAAGACTTAAGGCTTCAGTGCCATGCCAGGTGGCTTGAATGAGAAAGTTGTTTCAGAAGCCTCTCTAATCCCATAATCCTAACAAAACGGTGGTTGCCATGTCCAAATCTCCATCTAGTCTGCCCCCCTCCAAAAGATAGTCAGCTTCATCTCTCTCCCCATCTCTCTCTGGACTAAATGGCTCAGCGACTGTAAATTTAAATTTTGAATTTGGGGATGGATTATAAACACCACAAATGCAGCCTGCTGCAAACTTGGTGACCAAGAAAAAAATGAATAATGGTGACCAGCCCTCCTCATCCCTGAGAGGACACCCAGTAGCCACAGAGACATCCTTTCCTGCCACTGTCCACTCGTTTTCCTAGTTTGTTGATGCATCGGGTCTTTTATACTAAGACCCAGATGGCTTAGACACTGTTACACAAGATTGTATCAGTTAGAGACAAGCCAGAAGGCGGAGCCTGGACAATCCACCTGGAGAAGCTGAGCCTGGTGACAGATGTGACACTTGGAAGTGTAGACTTCGGAGGTTTTCCTCTGTGCTTGAGCCTCAGCCTGGTCCTGTCACACTGAGCTGAAGGGCTGCAATGGCTTGTCCATGCACACTTCAACATTCATACCAATTCTTCCTCATGATGTGACATTAAGAGGTGGGAGGGGACTAAGTCATCACAAATGGGTCAGTACCTTAAAAGGGGCCAAGGGAACACTTGTCCTGTGCCTTCTACTGTATGAGATGCAGGCCTGGTTTTCCCTGGAGGGCACAGAACCCATCCTAGAAATCCTCAATGGACCTTAACCTTCCTTGGACTTTTACTCTCCAGAGCTGTGAATATTATATTTCTGTTCCGTATAAATGGCCAGCTCCAGGTGTCTTCCTATAGCAACACAGAAGGACCAAGACAAGCTGCTTTATCAATCAATACTAGCTGAATGCATTCACAGAATCTGGGGCACACTTCTCCTTTTGAGTGAAGATGTTGAGATGTGTGTCACTGATTGAACTGAACGTGAATTGCTGTAAAGTTAAACATTGACCTCCACTGTGCCATCCTTAGTTAAACGCCTGCACTGTGCTGTGTCCCGTGCCTTGGGCTTCCTGCATGGTCACCCGAGGAACTCCTGACCGAGGCTGGGGCCTGACATAGGAAGACCTGGTATGCTTAGAAGGTTAGCTGCTTGCCCCCAGGGCTCCTAGCTTATGGTAGAGCTGGTACTGTGAGGATGTAGGCCCCATGCACTCCCAGTGCACTTCCTTGGTTCCCCTCTGCCTGGGACAATGCCTCAGCACGTTAGCCTTTTGTTCCTCAGCACGTCCCCTTTGTTGTTTGGTGTCCTGGCTGTGGACATGGCTTCCCTACCCTTGCCAATCTGTTCTGTTAAACAGATGTCCTTACTGGGTTCAGGGCTGGTTCACCTTTGAACTTTCTGTTTCCCTCCTTTGTGTCTTAATCTACTTGTGACTTTTTGGCACTTCTATTCTAGTCCTAGGTCGAGCGATGTCTCTGGTCGAAGGCCTGGGGGATTTGGGTTTTGTCTCTGGGAGCCTGACTTTAGCATGGCCTGGGAAATGGGCACTGTCTCCCTACATAATGAGATAATATAAACCCCTGACAGATATGTTTAGACAGAGTGCTCCTGTGACCTGGCAGGCCTTGAGAGGATTGCAGGGGTGAACTCAGTAAGAGGGATGCACAATCCAGGTGGTGGTGGTGGCGCATGCTTTAATTCCAGCACTTGGGAGGCAGAGGCAGGCTCTGTGAGTTTGAGGCCAGCCTGGTCTACAAAGCAAGTTCCAGGACAGTCAAGGCTGTTACACAGACAGACCCTGTTTCAAAAAAACAAAAACAAAAACAAAAACAAAAAAACAACCAACAACCAAACAACCAAACAAACAAAAAGAGGGATGCACAGTCACAAGTAAACTTTAGAGACTGTAATGTCCCTAGTGTCCACAGCTGTCATTGCCTTTTGTTTGATGTCATCAGAGTGATGGATCAAGTTTAGGTTTGTCTGAACTATAAACCTGGGTACTAGGTAATAAGTGCCATCTCAATCACAGTGTGCTTGTGAGGTGTGTCCAAGAAGAAGTCAAAGGGTACGCATACTTCGACTCCTATGTGGCAGAGGCCAAGACTGCCAGCTCACAGGTGTGCTGAGGCTGTGTGACAAAGACACCCTAAATCAGTGACAATCGTCTATTTCCCCACATTGCTCAGCAAGAGGGCACCTTTTCCTAGCCCATGTCTGCCCATCTGTATCCTGGGAGTATAGCGGGAAGGCAGGGTTTGCAGGCTAGGAAACCACAGGCAGTTGGGAGCTGGTAGGGGGAGAGTGTCTACGGGTCTGGCCATCACCTCTGAAGTCCGGCTTTAGACCTAGTTTCCATTTCTCATTTCGTAGAAGCCCTTGATGGACGCCATGGTGGTGGCGGAGGCTAATTGCATGGAGCCTGGAGCTAATGCAGATGCTGTAATTCCTGTCACCTTCTAACAGCTCAGTAGGCGCTTCTGATGAATAACGCGTGGCGTTCACAGGCTGTGTACATCAGTCGCATGTGTCACTGGCAGAGGTCTGGCAGGGCACCAGAGCGGTGGGGGAACACAGCGCCACCTTGCCAAGTCTTTAATTAAAGGAGGAAATATGTCAGAACCTATTCGGCCACTGTCCAACCTAACAGGTCCTTCCTAGTGTCAGTGAGCACTGCTGTTAAAGGCTTGATGGGGTGCTGCAGAGATGGCTCAGCGTGTGCGATTATTTGCTTCTCTTGAAGAGGACTCAGTTCCCAGCACCTAAATGGTGCCTCACAGGCATCCATAGCTCCAGCTCCAGGGGATCTGATGCCCTTTTCTGACCTTTGCAGACACCAGCCACATACATGGTGCACATATGTACACGCAGGCAAAACACCCATATGCGTCAAACAATGAATAAATAAATCTATTTATTAAAAAGGGACCTTGATGGGAGCCAACCACTCCTCTGGCCTGCTCCTTGAAGGAATAGAAAGAGAGACTGTCTGAACATATTAGGGGTGAGAAATGTCCACCCAGGAGATGTCTTCCGGTTTCAGAAGGGTCTCCCTAAAGCCCCTCAAACCTGGCAGTTTTGGGGGTCTTGCCTCCTTGCATCTCTTGCTTGGGAACAGTAACCTTCAGAGATACACAGGGGCCTGAGATTGAGACAACTCAATAAAGTCAGAATGAAACACCCAAAGCGTTCCATTCTCTCTCACTTCTTTAACTCAATTTATTTTTCATTTTGTGGACAGAGATTTAGTCCGGGTATTAGTTTATGATTTTTACTGAAGGAATTACTCAACACACACACATATAAAAAGGAAATATTATTTTTATCATTTATTTTGTGCCATGTATACCATAGAAGAAGAAAACAGAGTGAAATCACTTCAGTACTGCTGTTTTTCATTACAAAGTTATTACATATAGAAATTACTCCAAATTATCTGAAATGAATGGAAATTATGAGGTTTAAATTCCCCAGGTTACTGCAGGCAACAGCTCTGGAAATTTATTTTGTCATCTTGCTGAACATAATTGCTACAACAAAATTTCTTCCATTTTACAACTGCGGTATAACTTATTTATACCGCTGTAGCAGTAATTTTACATCAATAAGTTGCATGGGAAGGAATACACAGGTGGTAATTGAAAACAATAATTTGTGCCGAGGTCCAGGTGGGATGGTTGGCTCAGAAAAAAAAAAAAAAAAAAAAAAAAAAAGGCTCCAGTTACTGTCGGCAACAGCTCTTCTTCATCCCCTTAGTCAACGTGGGTCGAACCATCCAAACGCCTTTCATCAATGTTCTCTGGGGCTGGGGTAGTGAGGCTTAATTGTCCTCTTAGCCCTGTGGCTGGTGCACTCCATTCTGAAAACGGGGGGGGGGGGGGGCCACAGAGGCCCGGGGGGCAGGTCTCACACTGCCGCTTTGCCAGCTCCCGGCTTCTTCCTCTCCTTTCCGACTTGCCTCTGGGTTGGATGCATTTAGGTACCCGGAGCTAATTAAGGTGTGTGATAGATTTCAATTGGAGTGTGAGTTCTTGCCAGAAACATTGACAATCCGATCCCCCAAGCACGGCACACAGTGTTAAATCCACTAATGCTTTATACATTACTGTCTTCCTTCCCAGCCGGAATGTGTGGTCTGGGTACAATACCGAACCGGTCCCCAAACAGGCGTCCCCACTCTTCTGTTCTGTAATTGTTCCTGTTAAGCAGATAGAAATAATGAAGCTGCGGATGCCTGTGCCGAATCCCAGCAGCTGATGGAACCACCGTCTACATCTGGGGGGTCCAAATGCAGATTTTAACAATTGACCATAAATCTGCCCCATTTAAGACTCCAGATCGTCAGGGTGAGCTGGACAGAGGCCGGAAATGGGCTTCCTTGCTCCTGTTAGTGTTCCTTGTCACACTTGTGGGAGAGAGCAAGCACAAAGCGGGTGGGTCGGGTGGGGAGCTTTGTTGCAAGTTCAGATGGGGAGAATTATTGTCGCATCTATATTTTAGAAGCCATTGTTGTTTTAAAGATCCCGAAGGCTTAAGATCACAGTGAAATCATTTTTTTTTTTTTTTTTTTTTTTTTTTTTAGAAGACCCAGATTAAACTAGTATCAGAATGTACAGCAATGCAGCAGCGTACTAGTTCTCCCTTGGGGGGCATTTATCCTCTTTTGTTGTGGTAAATTGTCTGCCTGGAAAATGGTACCCAAAGTGCACCGTCAAGCCAACATACATTTTGCTTTATCTTATATTTACTTTCTTTCTTTTCTTTTTTCTTTCCTTTCTTTCTTTCTTTCTTTCTTTCTTTCTTTTTTTTGGATAGAGAATCTCCTGCAGCCCAGGCTAGCCTTGAACTTGCTACGTGCCTGAGGATGACCTTGAACACGGGATCCTCCTGCCTCTACCTCTGAACAATGCGTGTTTGAGTATGAAACAACTGAAAACTTCCATGCACTATAGTGATGCTGCCCCCACCCTCCATAACTGTGCTGTCCAGTATGGCTTGTTAGTGGGATTCCGACCTACCTCTCAAATAGGGGAGAAACACCAATGCATTTTCTAGGATGCAAGCAGCTATCTTGGTTGGATTCACTGGAAAGCATGTGTGTGGCTGTTTCTAAAACAACGAGACAACAGATGAGCTCTCTCTCTTTTACTTTTCCAGCTCTGGAAGGCATAACTGAAGCGAGGTGTCTGCTGGCTTTTCTTTTTGTTTTTCTCTTCTTCTTCACTTTTTTTTTTTTAAATAAGCGCCCCCTTGCAGTGTTCTCATTAGCTGTGCCTTTCGCCTGCCTTTCGGAAAGGATGCTAGCCTGACTCACGCTTCTCGCTCCTTCTCCTTTCTTCCCGAAGCTCTCCTTCCCCCTCACTTCCTTTGTAGTGCATCACGGCACAGATAGAAATTTTCACAGCCTGGGCCTTTGGGGTGGGGGCAGCAGCTCTCAATTGAATCAAACTTGTCTACAACTCTAGCTTAGCATTTCCAGAAACCTCCTCCTCTCTTTAGACTGCTTAAGGATACAAACTAATTAATCCTCACAGCCTCGTCAAGCCCTCGTTGGGAAGGTGACCCTTACAATTGCCACCACCCTGGCCCTCCCTGGCTCCTATCACCAGGCACCTCCTTGTCGCCCCAGTTCTCAGCTATAGTCTGACAAGCCAGAGCCGGAACAGAAAATTCCCTTTTGAGTCCCTGTGTTTCCCCCAAATGAACCGTTTTCACTCTTCTCGACCTCCTCACGCCCTTGCCTCTGCTCTACATGGGACAGATTGCTCAGTCACCAGACCACTGAACCCCAACTCCCTTGTGTGTGCCATGTGTGAGTATGTCTGAAGCAGAGATGTCACCATTTTCAGGGACATGGCCCTCTCTGCGTTTCGAGTCACACCAGGCGCACGGAGACCAAGAACAGCAGCGGGGAGAGCTTTTGCACGCTGTGCACATGTAGATGTCAGGACCCACCATTCTGACTGTGAGAGAGGTGAGGCTGCAGACTTGGTGGTATCTCTCCCAACTGGGTGATGGCTTCCCTACCCAGTTTGAATTGATGACTCAACTAAGGAATTAAAATTAGCAAGGCAAGAAAATTCCAAGTGAGGTGAGAAAGCTGTAGAAATAGTTCCAGATCCCCCAGTACCGAGCCATTCACCATCACTCCTGATGACAGGGGCAGAGTTAGGAACATTCGATGTGGGTGTATGTCTTTTTCACATACAGAGAGCTGCGAGTTGAGAGCTGGGCAAGGTTTTTTTTTTTTTTAATTAAAAATATTTTCAAGGAAAATAAAACATGAATCAGGAGCAGTGAAATGTTTAAGTCTTCTAGGTGGCAGACTGAAAGCAAGCAGGCAGGGATGCCTCTGTCTCTCCCTCTACCCCAGACTACTTAAGCAGTTAAATGATTGGTACTAGGGACCAAGTCTTACTTGCGGGGGGGAAAAAAAAAAAAAAAAAAAAAAAAAAAAAAAAAAGAAAAGAATAAAGAAAAGAAAATATGATGCAATGACTCATGTTTTAACAAAAATCTGCATCTTAAATTCAACAAGAACAGGCTGGAAAAGGTGAGGCAAGTTTCAGGGTCCTGTTTAGCCTTCAAGTGCCTAGACGTAAGTCCTCTGGTGATCCAGAAAAGTCCTTTCCTGTACCCACAAAGGGCATGTGCAGGGACACTTAGCAGGCCTCTTACTGTCCACTTAGGAATCTGGATGTTAGAGCAGGAAAGATGAGGCCTTTGCAGTGACGACCTGACTTGGATCCCTTTGCTCCACATAAAGGTTTGGAAGGAAAGAAGCAAGTCCACAAAACACACACACACACACACACACACACACACACACACACACACACACACACCTGTGCAGGCTCATTAATTTAAAGGGTAAGTCACGAGGGATGACATCAAGGCCGTCTTCTTACTGTGTACAGGACTTGCTTAGGGTTTTCCATGCTCACACAGAAGAAGGCGTGGACGCTCTGATGAGAGTGCTCTCGAATTTCCCGAGTCTTCACAGTCAGTAAGGTTTGGAGCCTCGGAGAGCAGAAAGCAGCAGGCATAGTTTACTTCTGAGTTTGCCCCACACTTGTGAAAATAAGAAGATTCGGCTTCTCTTTGCACAGTTTTTTTTTTTTAAAGCACCAGAAATGAAACTCAAAGTAATTTGGTAAGCTGTGCTGTTGGGTCCTCAGACAGCTCCAAAGTTATCTGTCTACATTTCAGAGGGAGGATCCCTGTTAAGAAGAAAATAACAAAAACAAATGAAATGTCAGTTTTCTTCCTGCAAGGACTCCAGGACTTCCCATTTCCCCTGACACTTATCTAGATCTTTCCAAATTTTTGTAAAGACATAAGATGAAATATAACAGCTCAGAAGGCAAATACAACATTGCAGACTCTTCCATAGCCCCCCCCCCCCCCGTTTGCGCCTAAGGATTGAGAATCTTTCAAGGAATTTTAAGCAAAAAGCCTGAATGAGGTGAGGTGGGCGGGGGTGGTTCGGCTCTGCTCAGCCTGCCCCCACCACACAAGTTAATAAATACGCGATTCGATTCGGCAAAATGAATTTTAATTTTAATTTCAGAAGATTCCTCTGTAAAGTACGATTCCCTTGTCCTTAAAGGGACGGATGCTGTGGGCTTTCACTCCGGGGATGTGATGTGAAGCCGAGGAGGAAAAAGCAGGCAGATATTTGGGACTTCAAAAAGCGTTGTGACGTTCATATTTATATTCTCTTATTCATTTTCTATCTGAGTATGGCCTTTGCCAAGGGCAGAGCACACAGTAGGTCTATAGCAGGTGCCACGGAAAATGATGCTGAGGTTTTACGCAAAGGGTTCAGTGCCATGAGTGTGCCTTCCTTCTTTTGGTGTGTGTGTGTGTGTGTGTGTGTGTGTGTGTGTGTGTGTGTGTGTGTATGGGGTGGGTTGTCTGGTAGTGACTTTTATTTTAAACAAGGCTTCATAGGTGGGTGGATCTGTCTAAGGTGTTTTGGACACACCTGCCTGCCCCTGAGTTCTGAGCAAAGGCTAGTGATTTCCAGCCTGGTCAGATCTGAGCCAGAGCCTGTACCCTGGAGCCAGAGGCCTAAGCAGGCCTGGTCGAGCGAGAGGTCAAGGTCGGCCTTGAGGCCGCTATTGATCTGGCTGGGAACGCGAGACACCGAGCGCAGCAAGACTAAAGGGGGAGCTGTGAGACCAGACATTAACAGCTTTCAGCGCAAATGATGCCGTGCCAGACGGGCAGAGGGAAAAGGAGGAGACTGGAGTGGCAGCTGGGATCGCTCGCTGCCTGCACCCGACCGCCTCCTGGGAGAGGAGGAGGCTCAGGCCCGGCAGACAAGGCGGCCTCTTGCTGGCGGCCGCGAGGTGGAGCGCTCGGTAGCGACAGCTCGGGCCCTGCACCCGCGCGCACGCCTTCCCGCCGTCGGGGTACCGCGGGGTCCGGGGAGGCCCTGCTCGGGGTCAGTCCCGGCTGCGCCGCCGCTTCCCGCTGCTCCTTCTCGAGTCCCATCCGTGCTGGAGCGGGCAGCTGACTCCGGGGGCTCCTGAGCTCCTTTTTTTTTTTTTTTGAGTGAGCTCCTCCTTCTCCCTTGTCCTGGGCCGGGTCCCCCATCCTTGGAGCCATCTCCCCCAGAAGGTGAGGGCCACGTGTTTGAATTTCGCGCCCAAGGTGGCAGGCTGCTGCTGGCAGGCCACAGCGTTTTAAGTACAGACTTGTCCTGACGCGCTGTGTGTTTGGGGGTAAAGTGTTATCCCTCTCTGGCCTCCCTACCCATCTGCCGGTCTGCGAAACAAGACTAGTTGCTCTTTCAAATTGAAGCGAGGATGTGAGGATAAGGCCAGTTTATGGATTTCTTGGGAGCTTTATTAAAGGGTGGGTGTGGGCTATTTTTTTACCCCCGACTCTGGCCACTTTCCTGGAAATATTTTTTTTTTTTCGTTGGGGCGGGATGGATTAGGAGGAGACGTTTCCAGACTTTGGACCACGTGTGTGTGGTGGTGGGCAGCAGCACGCGGCCTGCCCGGCCTGTAGAAGGAGGTGGCAAATCCGCCCCCATCCTACATCACCACGGCTCAGCCTCGCGTCGGTCCGTGGACCTTGCAGCCCACAGCGCTGGAAACTGCAAGCTGGGGCACATCGTACAGTGATTATTTTGGGTAAAGTGGGAAGGGAAGAGAGATCCTTCTGTCCTTGCTCCTAGCACTGAGAGCTTCGGTGGTGCCAGGGCCCCACCCATGGCTTTCAGGATGAACAAAAAGCCCAGGTGCCCCCTGAGGTACAGGCCCCGGGAGAGGAGGCTCGCCTGGAGGCCTTGCAGCCTCGCCAATCCCTGGGCTGAAGCCGGGGCGCCGGGCCTGGGGCGGGGTGAGGCCGGTGCAGCCAGTCTCACCGCAAAGCTCAGCCCCAGCCAGGCCCCGACCCGCCCTGGCCGCCAGGGAGAGGAAAAGGGGTCCAGGAGCCCGGCGCGCCCAGCGCGGGAGGCCAGGTTATCCAGTAGACCCAGCTGGTCTTCTGGAAGAGAGCGCCGGGAGGGGGCGGTGCGTTCGGGGACTGCAGCCTGGCCTTGTCCCCGGGCCACGGGCAGGCCCCCACAACTCCCCTTGTCCTCGCCGACTAGAGATCAAACGGCTGACAAGGCAGCTCTGTCCTTCCCGGTCCGACAAGCAATTTCAAGTCCGATCCCCGGCCTTGGAGGAGGGGGGCGGATATCCAGGTTGCGGAGATTTTACGGAGAGAGTTGGGGGGCGCCTCTCCGAGTCACCCTCCTGCGGAGCGCTAGCCACGCCCGCTTCTGGGTCTGTGAGTCCCACGTGGAGTGCCCATGTCCCTCTAGCGCGTGCTTCCCAAGGAGACTAGGATGTGGGGGCGGGACAATGCTTGACCCCTAGGAGTTAATAGGGCTCAGAAAGGCGAGGGTCCTTTCTGGAATTGGATTCAAACAAAATGCACACCCCCTCCACCCGTGCCCTCCTAGTATCTTTTACTTTGTTGTCTAAGAGAACCAACCTCCCCCCCCCACACACGGTTTATATGGAAATACTTTTTGGAAGTTTCTACAAAACGCCCCCACCCCAAATAAGTAAAACCAACTGTAACTACTTTTCCAGAGAGTGAAGTGAAGCAATTGTATCTATCTCCCCAGTCCCTCCCCCTCGCCCCCCCATTTCCAACCCTCCTTCCTGAGTGTTAAGAGTGGGTGAGTTTAGACTTGCTTGGACTCAGTGTACCTCAGTCACTCACAGAGCACTCCGCCCCCTTTCCCAGGGGGTCCTGCTCCCGGAATAGGGAGAGTGAGGGAGGGGACAACAAAGATTTTATTTTATTTACCCTCTCCCCCCGCTTTTGCGCAGCCAGTGCTTGGGGATAAGACCAGCTCACAAAAACAGCAGTTTGCACGTGTGGCCGGTCTGGGTTGCGGGTGTGCGCACTGGCGAGTGTGTGTGAGTGCGCGCGCGCGTGTCTCGGTGTGTGCTTTCTTGTTCTCTTACAGGGTACAATGTTAAAAAGCCACCGCTAGTCGCCCCCAGTGCTCCGACTCTCTGGGTCTTTTTGTCTCTAGAGCAGATTAAACGTCACGTCCGCACTTGAACTTGAATTTTATCCCATTGTACAGAGGCAGCCCCAGCCACAGAGAGACCGAGAGCTCCCGGAGAACCCGGACTCCGCCATCTTCACGTTGCAATCTATAGCTCCTGTCCACGCCCGCACCGACCCGGGCGCACTGGGCGAACCGCCCCGCAGACCCGCTCCCCCTGGGCCCGCGGCGCCGGGCAGTGCTGGGGAGCGCGCGCGGGGACCCGCAGCCCCTCCGGCCGGCGCCAGCCTGCCAGGTGACCCGGGAAGGAGCCGCTCCCGGAGTCCCCCAGAGCCTCGGAGGGGTCAGCCTCCGAGAAAGAAAAAAAGCAGGCAGCGCGCAGAAAACCCAGAAAGAGCCGAACCAAGGCAGTTTTTCATTGCTTTCGGGTTTTTGAGGGGGCGGGGTAAGGGGGGCACGAGACAAGTCCCCAAGTTTTCTTTGCTTTTTTTTTTTTTTGCTTCTTTTTTGAAATTTGTTTGCATTTTTTTCTCCCCCCTCCCCTTGGGTGGAAGTGCGCGTTCCACCTACCAGACCCCGAAAGAAAGGTGTCAAGAGGCCGGTGCAAAACCCGGTGTAACTTCAAGAAGACATTTACAAGTCTAAGAGGCCAAGCACTTTGAAGAAGTGTGAGAAATATTTTTCCTTCAAAAGAATATATTTTTTAAAGAAACCGGTCAGCCCGCGGCGAGCAACTGCAGTTTTATAATTTATTTTAGCCTTTTCTATTTTAGACCAAGCCATCTTCCTGGTTTTTTTCTTTTTGCAAAAACAAAAACAAAAACACAGCCCAGAAGAAAAAGCAAAATAAAGACGAAGAAGAAGAAGAGGAGGAGGAGGAAGAAGAGAGGAAGGGCAGAGGCACCAACCCGGGCGGAGGAGGAGGCGCGGCGGCGGCGGCGGCGGCTCTGACCCCCTCCCCGGCCCGCATCTGTGCAGCTCTCCGGGCGATGCCAGAATAGATGCCGGGGCAATGTCCCGCCGCAAACAGGGCAACCCGCAGCACTTGTCCCAGAGGGAACTCATCACGCGTAAGTGTCTGCCGCGCGCGCGAGGGGCCGGCGGCCGGAGCCCCGGGCGCCCGGGGCTGGGGACACCAAACTGGGCGCAGCGGCCGGTCGTGGGGCCCTGGGAAAGTTTTTCTGCAGCCGGGGGCAGCCGCTGCGAGCTCCAGGCTGGGGAGGGGACGCGCGGGCTTGCAGGCGGCTATGCGCGCCGAGCCCGGCTGGACGCTTGGCCCTCCAAGCGGCGTGTGTGGCGGCGGCGGCGCTGGTGGCGGGGTTTGGAGAGGAGGGGGAGGGGGCCGGGGAGCGGAGGGGGAGGGGGAGCCGGGAAAAGTTGGCGAGCGCGTGGGTCCGCGCTCGGAGGAGCGGGCGGACCGAGCCCCGAGTGCGCCCTGGACCCGGGCACCCACAGGACGAGGGGGTGGCCTCGGGCGTCGGGTGCCGAGCCGCTGCTCCCCGCCAGGCTGGGCGCCGGTCGCGCTGGTTCTAGGATTCCGAAGCCTCCGTCCCCTCCCTCCTCTCGCTATTTGCAAAAGAATCCAGCTGCGCAGCTGTTTGCTGGGCTGGAGCACCCCCTCCTCATTTCTCCACCTCCGTCTCCTGGGACGGTCTTGTCTTCTTCCCCCCTCCCTCAAGTCCCCCCAAAAAATGTGGGGGGAGGATTTGTGTTGGTGAAAAAAAATCCCCGCCACGAGTTAAAAAAAAAAAAGATAGTCATGAGTGGGAAAAGAGAGATGCTCTTATAACAGTAAAAATAAAGATGAAAAAAAAAAAAAAAAAAAAAAGGAAGAGTAGAAAATACCTATTGCCCTCTTATCCATCTTTCTATCTCAGTATCTTTCATCTTCCCCATCTAAATAAACAAGGCAGGTCGCGGTGCAAATCCGCCGGATTTCAAGCAACTGGAGGGGCTCGCGAAGTCAGGCAGCAGGGCAGACACGCAGCAGCTTCCAACGCCCCAGCTGGGTTCATTTAGAAAAGAAAACGCCAGCGAGAGCCGCGCAGGTACGCAGTTCTCCCGGAGCCCGCCGGGTCCCCGTGCTGCCACCAGCGAGGTCCGCTTGCAGAGCTCCGGGCCGGCCCGGGCTGCAGCCTCCGCGAGTCTCTCCCCGCGTTTATTTGGGTCGCGGTTGCTTGTTATTTATTATTTTTTTATTGCAATAGAAATAAAATTTCCTCTGGGTGCCATCGAGACCTCAGGCAGGTTGTAATTTTGCAATCCTTCGCTCACCTCGCTGCGCTGGGGCCGGGCTCTCCGCGCTAGAGCGGAAAAGGCTGTGAATGACGGCCGCCGCCTAGGACTGGCTGCCCTGAGGTCAAGAGCCGAATATTTATGTTATATTTTAAAGAATTTAAATAAATAAATAAATATATAAAGGGGCTCTCCCCTCCCCTGCAACCCAGCGCAGGAGCCATCTGCTCGAAGCTATTGCTGGTCCCATCTCTCCTTTGTTACAGCAGACACATTAGTAAGATTTTGTGCGTTCTATTATTATTATTATTATTATTATTATTATTATTATTATTATTATT
Source organism: Acomys russatus (assembly GCF_903995435.1). Taxonomy (NCBI): domain Eukaryota; kingdom Metazoa; phylum Chordata; class Mammalia; order Rodentia; family Muridae; genus Acomys; species Acomys russatus. The sequence goes on along the minus strand of NC_067137.1, from coordinate 116,056,191 downwards.
GTTATTATTATTATTATTTCGGGGCATATATATTGAAGTGAGGTTCTTGGGAGAGGATGTCTTTTTAGGGGCAGGAGGGAAGAAGAGCCTCCTTTATTTTTGCAATGCTATAATGTCAAAGGAGACTTACTGGTTGCATTTAAAAGAAAATGTTTTGCAACCAGATTTGAGCCTGGTCTCATCAAGAGCCTCTTGACCACTTGGTATTTATTTTCTTCCTTTAGTTTGCCACAGCCTTGGGTTATTTTAACAAGCCCCCCCCCCTCCTACCTTTAGGTGAGGTGACTGTTAAAACATCCATACTTCCAGACCCTAATTTGTCCAGGAGGCAGTTTGCCCCGGGGAGCCCCTGTATAATTACAAGGATTGTTTTTGAGGAGGGGAGAGAGAGAGTCTATGGGAAGAAGGAGACGCTGGTAGCTTCAACCTGAGAACATTGAGTATTAGGGGGAAAGGCAGGTAGATTTGCTGTCTTTTTCTCTGGGTATCTCTGGGACATCCTGGGCAAGCTCTGAGCAGAGGGACCAGTGGCAGCTGGGCCTGGGGCTGACGGGTGCTTGGTGTGACATGTCTCCATTCTGCACTGGCTCACTGTCTCACCCTTACTCAGAGCAGCTGGGAAAAGCCAGCTGACGCTGCACCAGAGGAGAGAAGTGATGGGAAGAAAAGAGGGGCAGGAGGCCAGGCTGCTAAGCAATTCTACCTGCTTTCTGGAGGCCCCAAGAGCCTGGGCATTGTTTAGGGTTTAAGGAAGGAGAGTGGTCCAAAGAGTGCTCAGGAAAAGCAGCTGGCTTTTCCGTGCACGGTGTCATCCCAGAGGTGGCAAGACAGGGATGCAGGAGATGCAGCGTGGCCCGGGGGATGTGGGTAGCCACAAACCGTGGCATGTGGAGCCCTGGTTGCAAGGGGACTCTGAAGCCCTGGCCAGCAAAGCAAGTGTCTCAGCCCCTACCTCTCACATGTGAGATTTCAGTATGCGAAGGAAACCATGTAAAATGTGGCGTATCGTTTTCAGCTGGGTGGCAGCCTTGGGCCTGTGGGGCAGCCGCTTAAGGTTCTTTGGGGATGATGCAACTAAGATCCACTGATGGCCTCGGAAAGCAGAGAAGCTCAAAAGTAACACCCATGATTGTGTGTGTGTGTGTGTGTGTGTGTGTGTGTGTGTGTGTGTTGGGGGTTAGGAGAAGGGCTCCTTAAAGAGTTAGTTACATTTACCGGTTAACAAGAGTGAGGCAGCTAAGAGAGTGGGAGACAGCTGGAAAGGAAAACCTGAGGTCTCTGGTTTGTTTCAAAATGTTTGACCCAGATGGATGTGGCTTTTCAAACAGGAGGACAGACACATCAATAAAATCAAACCCAAAACAACACAGGGGGAGTATGGTCGAAGGGAGGTGAGGGAGGCAACCGCTGGCCAGGCAGAGGGAAGGGCCTTCTTGCACCAGCCATGCCAGGCAGGGTCAGGCAGAAGGAAATGTGTTGTGAAGTCTGTGGAAAAACTCAAAGGTTTTCTGAAGAAAACAAGGAGGTAAAATTGAGTGCTCAATTACAGAGCGCTAATGAAGTCAACTTTTCAATAACCCACCAACAGGTTCCTAAGGAAGGGTAGTAATCTGCTGTACGCCTTCATGATTTTGCACAACAGCCAGAGAGCCAAGATTTGCCGCAGAAGTTAGGCTGGTTGAATTAATTCCATACTAGCCTCTTCAAATTGGGTTTTGTGGTCGTTGTAGGTTTTAAAGGTGGCTATGTTCATAATTATCTGAACCCTAGGGTACAGTACGTCTCTACTGGTTCACTTATAAGCTGCATTTCTGATACATTTCATAGGATATGCCCCCCCCTTTCTCTTTCTGTGATAGTCGGGTAGGGGCAGTGAAGTTTGCCTGCCGTTTTCACAGAAGGGAACCCCGTGTCATTAGAAGTGTGATATGTCAGCGGCTCAGATTTCATGGGAGAATAAAAACGTGTTCGCCAAAGGTGTTATGCCAGGTTGATTTTATTCATTTGTAATTCACACCTGAGAGAAAACAGCCATGAGCATATTTTAACACCCCCTCATATTTTTGAAGAATATTTTCCCTCTTATTCAAAGATTTTTATATACATGTTTGTTTCTTGTTTGGAAGGGGAAGTCTGCTATCTGCCTGAGCTCTGGCTTTGGCAAATTTGATCTAGTCTTCAGTATGTTTCATAACAGAAAAACAAATCCGCTTTCCAATTTTGGGGTGAATGCAGTTACTTTTGGGGAGCTGGCCTTAGAAACTTGGAAAGGGTAGATGGTTAGGTACATGTCTCAGCTTACCAGCAAAGGACCCAATGGGTCTTCCTTGACAAGAGGAAAGGTCAGTTTTCAGTGCATTTGACAGTAATTAAAACTATATCTCAGGTGAAATGGACGCTTCTAAAACTGGTTACAGACTTCAGTTTCCTACAGCGGCAAGCAGGTTTTAAACGCCTAATCAGACTTTGACTCCTGATAGCTCCTCCCCGCCTTTATGCATCAATTCTACCCCTCCCATCTCCACAGCCTCGCTCTCTCTGTTGCTTGTTGTGATAAAATACTTTACAAAGTAAACTTTCAGTGGAATTGGCTTTTGGTTAATGGTAAAGCCGGAGGCTCCAAGCCTCGCCTAGCGCCTCTCGTCAGCTAGGGGGCGCTCGGTGCCCGTGTCATGGCTGCGGTGCCTTCGCCGCTATGCCTGGGAACCCGCGTCCATCAGCAGCATTGGCCTAGGCAGCAGCTCCAGCAGCAGCAGCAGCAGCGGGCTGCAGTTTGTGTCGCTGCAAAATGTCTTAAGCGTGAAGTTGTAATATTGATTTTCCTGCGGAGATTCGTGCAGGACAAACATGAGAATATAAGTTTGAGAAATCTATTTTCAAGCCATTGGCATCCATTTGTAAGCCCTTACCTGGCAGGTGGGGAGACGTTTCCTTTTCTTTTTAAACAATTAAAATGGTTGTTCCTGAGTGAGTGTTCCGCGCCCCCCCGTCCCCCCGCCCCCGCCCCCGCCACGATCTGCCCATAGTCTTGAGTTCTGAACATTTTGTTTTGTTGGGAAGGCATTCAAAATTCATGCAGCGAGTCTGGTGAGAGTGGTTGTCATTTTAGGGGTAGTCCATCTTGATGCAGGTTACCTGGGGGTGGAGGGTGGTGGGGATCACTGTGAATTGCTCCTTAAGAGAGTGACGGACATAAGGCAGCTTGATGAATGGATATCCTTTCCGCTTCCATTTGATAGTACTTTCAATCGCATCTGTTCTCTAGTGACCCCCACAGAACTTAAGGGGAGCCGGCACTGTTTCCGCAACGGTATAACATGGGCAATTTTGTTTGCAAGGAGTGTGTGTGCTTGCTGGAGGAGGCAGCAGCAGCCACCATACCTTTCACCCCAGACGGTGGCATGTCATGAAGCTACATCGCTCGCCAAATGTGTGATTTTAGTCTTGGGGAATATGTGTGTGTGTGTTGATTGTGGGGGTTTTTAGAGTTCAAGACATCTGCAACCAGCAGTGTAAGCTGGAGCCGAGTGCAGGAATTCAGTTTATGAGCTGAAGAGCTCGCCCCGACACAGCAAAGCGCTTTATTCTAACCTAAAAGAGAAGTAAATTAGGTCAGACAAAAGCCTTCACTGTCATCAGTTGGAGGAAGAGGGCCAGCCGTTTATCTGATGATTTCTCTACTTGACTTAATGTTTGAATCTGCCCAGTTGTAAGCACACCATGGGTGCAAGCACGGAGGATAACTCTGAAATGAAGACCGAGGTACCTCTCCATCTGGGTCTGAGCAGTGGCTTCCGAACCTCAGAGCACTGTTTTTTTTTTTTTTTGCTTTAATTCAGTTTATAGAAATCCCTAATCATTTGCCTTGGAATTTGGGGACTTTCTCATACTGTGACTACACACCAACACAGACATTCAATTTTTGAAAAAAAATTATGTGTGCGTGTGCATGTGTGTGTGTGTGTGTGTGTGTGTGTGTGTGTGTGTTGATAGGACAGATGGCAGCTGGATGTTTTCCTGTGAGAATCTCTCCCTCTTTCATGAAGGAAGGACTCTTCGGCTGCCTGGTCGGGCCTTCCTTTTAGCTTAAACTCTCCAAGGGTTTTTCGTCCCCAGGTTAACGCTGATGTCACACCTGGGAAGGACAGGTGAAAAATAAACTCTTTTGTGTGTGTGGGGGGGGGGGCTGTGCCCAACACCACATGATCAAGGTATTGAGCAGCCTGTCCTGAAGACTTTGTTAGCTGCTGGCACACTTGGATTCTGCTTAGTCGGGGGGAGACAGAGAAGAACGCTGGCGATGGTGGCCCCACGTCATACAGATGTTCCTACTGTGGCTTTGTCCTGTCTCAGCGTTTGCTTGACTCATAAGATCCTGCTTTTAGGCGCGGGGGGGCGGTGTCTTGAGTGCTTTGCCCTCTACCAGTGGCCATCCACTCCCCCCCCCCATCCCCATCTCACAAATCTGCTTTCCCATCCTAGGGAGCTAAATACAGGACCAGTGGAGGTTGCTCACATTCTGTTACAGTGTCTCTAATTAGTGGACAACCTCCCCTGAGCGTTTGGTGTTCACAGGATGTGAAACCTAAAAATTGCTGGGAGCAGGCTCCCCATCAGGAGCTGGTTAGAGGTGAGCATAGCCATCTCTTGTTTACTGACAGAACGGCACTAGCTGGTGAGCAGTGCTGTGTTCCGGGGACTCTTGCTGGCGGTTTGACATATGTAAGTTTTGTATGCAGTTGCTGAAATTCCAGAATTTCATTCTTTTTTTTTTTTTTTTTTTTTTTTTTACCTCCCCCCCATCTCTTTCTCTGTGGCAGCTGATAATTTGCTTGGGTGTGGAATTAAGCCAGCTCGAGCTATTTACTGCAGTGAAATGCCAGACCACACAAAATTAAGTAACTTCAAAGTAAAAAGAGTTAAACAACAACAACAACAACAACAACACAACAACAACAAAAAAACCTCTCTGTTTTTCTATAACTTTTTACGACCTTGATCTGCTGAACTGCTAAAATACAAATACACTTGTGAATCACTCTAAGGCCCTTCTAGAACTGCATGCCGAGAGCCTCAAGAGAGCCGGGTGCCGGCATCATCTTCATTAGCAAGTGCCTCAGATGAAGGCGTTGCTACAAATGAGAGATGATGAAGTCAGAGTCGTGTTTAAATTTCTATCCTAGAGAGGAGGTATGGGAAGAAACGGCTGCCCTTGTGGGATTCTTGCTACCTCGGAGTAGCTGGGTCCCCTAAGAGACAGCCTCATGTCCACTGTACCCAAGGAAGTCCTCTCCCCCTGTAGTTCTGAAAACCCAAATGTTAAACAAAACAAATGCCCTCATTTGGCCAAGGGGACCCTCCTCTATCAAAGGGTTGCTAGCCCCACTGTGGCTGTGAATGTTTAGAAAGTGTTCTATGGTTGGTACATCCCGCCCCCCCCTTCTTTCTTTTTAAAGGCAGCTGTTTTATTTATCAAAGTGATGCCGATTCATTCTTGTTTGTCATGGGCTTAGCTTTGCATTTCATTTTCTGGTACAATGAGGGTCTATGGATATGGCTGAGTATAAATTTCCTTTCCCCTTCCTTAGTTTTGAGGGGATCCAGGCTTCCTGAACCACGTTTTTGGGGGTTCTCCAGAGCCACGTGCAGTGGAGGACAGGGGCTGTTATAGGACAGTCTGTGCAGATGGGGCTGCCAGCCCTCACCATAGGATTCTCCTACCTAGACTCCATCACTGAAGGCCATGGAAGTGACGTTTCTCCCTGTAGCCAGGACTTCTGCATGGATCAGAAACTGCCCACCTTCCTGGAGTGCTGACCAGGTTCCACCATGCCCCCAGTTGGTCTTGTCAGCCCTAATCCTGGTCAGTTTCCCAGAGGAGAAACCTACTCTGCTGTCACATTCTCTGCTCACTGATTTCTCCCGGTCTTTATATCACTTGTCAGAAAATGGTGAACGTTTCACGTAATGTTGTGGTGATGTACACCTGTAATACTAGCACTTTGCTGGGGCGGGGGTGGGGTGGGGGCAATGAGCAGGCAAGTGGATCTCTGAGTCCAGGCTAGCCTGGTCTACAGAGCTAGCTCCAGGATAGGATCAGGAAACCCTGGCTTGAAAAACAAAACAAAACAAAACAAAACAAAACCAGGAACAATTTCAATTTGAGTTGTGTGCTACGGTAGGCGTAAAGCAGGCAGGGTAGCAAGCTGGTGTGTGCTATGTCCCTACTCCTGCCTGGAGGTGGCTTTTGTAAGGTCTTAGACAGATGCAGAGAAGTGACGCCTGGGACTTGCAGGACGAGAGAGGGCCGATGATCAGGGCAGAGGGGGCAGACTAGAACGTAATTCCTGCATTGCACCCTGTTAGATGTGCCTTCCCAGGTCCTTGCTAGGAGCCTAACCCTTTGTAGCCCCGCATGGGTATTCCTCTCAGCATGAGCTTTACCCTTGCTCCTAGCGCTTCTTCTTTGGACACTTCATTACTCCTCCAATTGCAGAACATTATCAAACCTCTCGTTGCATCGTCCAATCATAGGTCATTTTCTCCCCCAAGAATTGATGCCTGCCTTCTCCCACCCAGCCCTCTTCTTCCCCTCCCCCAGCCTTCTCCTTCCCCCTCCCTATGCCTGCTATTTTTCCCATGGATCCAATAAATTAAAAATTGATGGGAGCTCGGAAAATGTCGTGCTCCACCGGACGTGAGTGTAGGTGGTTGTAACTGTTGCTGTGTCTCTTGGGTGTCTCGGCCCCTTTTCAGTGTCCGCCCAGAACAGACTGGGAAGACCCCTTTGCAGACTGTTGGTAAGCATGGGTTAGCTGGCCAAGGTTCTAGCTTCCTGAGAAGCAGGCCTAAAGTCTCCAGTCACAAGGAGGCAGAGCTTGGTAGATGCTGAACAGATTTTTGTAAGCATGTATAAGCATTGTGATGGCGGCTGTGACGTTGGCGGCACACCGTTTTAACAAGCTGCCCTCTCCCCCAACGCGCCCCCCTCCGTCTCCACCTACCTTACTGAAACAATACTTACTGTGCTTAGTCATTAAGGATAGAGATTTGGAATTGAGCAGAAGCAAAGGGGAACAGGAGCCTATGTATTGCTTCGGCAGCAATGCATGTGCAAGTGTGTGTGTGTGTGTGTGTGTGTGTGTGTGTGTGTGTAGCAGCACACTCACACCATGGCCTGGGGACAGCAGGTAGCAGATCTTTTGGCTGGAATTCCCTGAGGGGCAGGTGCAGGGCAGTTGTGCTGCAGGAGCAGGAGAGGCAGGGCCCTAGGATCTGTGTGCACATAGGGACTTTCACGCTGGATAAGGCCTCTGAGCCTTGCTGGAGGGTTGGTTGGTGGCTGCTCAGCTGTGCCAGTGTGAACAGCTCCTCTCCGTTTCTGTCTTCTGTCCCAAATTCCTTGCCATGGGAGCTGACACATGGCAAGTTTGCCTCAGGATCAAGGGTTCCCCCTTCTACTTAACAATGATGCGCGTTATTATTTGTGAAGCCTGATTTCATTGCCTATAATTGCGTTTACCAGCTGGGAGGAGGCCTGGCCTTGTAAATAAAATGTGGTTTTGTTGTAAAAAGAAAATCTAACTCTCTCTCTTTCTCTTTCTGTACATGTGCGTGTGTGTGTAAATATATATTTGCTCCTGTACTTTAGATTTAATATTTCAAAACTCTCTCCAATCCCACGGTATCTTACATTTGAGCAAGTTGCCGGCTGCCTCTGTCCATTCATTTTCCTCTTAATGAGTCAAACATTTTTAGCAAGTGCTGTTCTTATTTGGCTCGTGGTGTATTGAGAGCAGTCATATTTTACAGGCTGCCTGACACTCGGAGCTTTTCAGGAACACACATATCTTTTCAGAGGAGCGCTTTATCTGGGCCTTAATGTTTAACGCCCGAGGTTGAGGGAGGGGCTGGTTTCTAGAATCTGGGTTCGGATGGCCGCTTTGCATCTGCTTCTCTCTCTCGTGGAGCAATCGAGACTGTGCCTGTGTACGCAGAGGCTCAGTCCTCCGAGGTGGATCAGAGCCGGGAGATACAGATGCCTGGGCCAGACATATACATCCTCAGCGTAGGGCAGCCGAGGAGAGTTCCCAGAGGAACAGCCTCCCTTTTCTCAGGAGTTGGACCAAGAGGCTCTTTCCCCCTTTTCTTTCTTCCGTTATTGATACAGTTCTTAGAAGGGACACACACACACACACACACACACACACACACACACACACACACGCACTCAACATGCCCAGCCCATATCCGCTTGCCAGCGGAAATGAAACCACAGCCTTTGGGGTGTCTCTGAGAGACTCTGCCTGAGTTTTTCAGGCCCAGTCAGCTTGCCTGGTCCATCCATTCTCACCCCAGAAGTTGGGGTTCAGTGGGACTCTGCTGTTTGAATGCTGGGGGACGAGTCACCTTCCTCAGGAGAGAACCATTAGCAACAGGCCAGAGTTCAGAGACCCACACACAACCCGGGGGTGGGGAGAGGAAACTCCACTCCTGGGCGTTGACAGGGCAGGCATGCTGTCACCGGCAGGAGCTTTACTTTCAGCATTGAAGGTGGGAGGGGAGGTAGCTTTTGATTTTTTTTTTCCTGGTTCCTTCTCCTCCTAACTCCTTTCATAGTTGCAATTGGTTGGGTCCCAGTCTTGGCTCAGCATGTCTGTCTGTCTGGCTTTGGCACTTCAGGTTGGCTACCTGTAAGGGGGGGGGCACGGGGAGACAGAGAACTTAGAACTGTAGCTTAGTAAACAATAGTGCAGACCTTCATACCCAATGACTGGGGCTCACAGGACTTCCTGCATGAGGAAAGTAAAGAGACAGACAGACAGACAGACAGACAGACAGACAGAAGACAGACAGACAACCAGATATTACAAAAAAGGGTGCTAATTTGGAGTCTCTGTCAAAGAAGGAATGGAGACAGAGGAATATATGACCTTAGCTAATTTGTGTGCTAGTCTGTGCTTCTTTGGAATTAGAAACGGATCTGAAATTCTGTGGCCTGAGACCTCCTAACAGAGAGGACATAACTCATATTTTTTGAGAACTGGCCAGGTGGGTAGGCATGCCTGAAAAAGTTAGTCCTACTACTAATAATAATAAACTGAAGTTAGACTCAATTAAAAAACAAAGGGGCCCCTTTGCTGTCGAGAGCAGCATTAGGTTGGGGATGTAGGCTCATTGTTATCAAAGGCTGTAAGGACCAGGCGTGTTACCAGGCCTGCTCGAGGAGGCCATTGAAACCTTCCCAGGTATAGCACCTTTCCCTGCTTGGTCTGAATTCTCAATTTTATTTTGCCCCCCCCCCCCTCCACTGCCTTTCAGCTCATTTCCTTTTGCTTTTTTTTTTTTTTTTGACCAAACAATATTTTGACACCCTCCTTCTATTTATTAGTGTTCCCTTTTTGCAAACAGGGCACGATACATCCTTATATTTCTAAAGGACTGTTTGCACAGCTCTCTCCTTTGGCTCTGAAATTATGTATATGTAATTGGTAATTAAAGGTGCAAGCTTTTCAATATAAACAGTATTGCTCAGTGTTAGATTATTAAAAGGAAAGGAGGCACCGAATAATTACCTTTTACGTCCTGACAAACGGTTTACAGGGAATCCAGTCTCTCCCTCGAACCTTCAGCTTGAAGGTTGTGATTACATTTTAACCATGGCAAGGCAGCTTTTCATAAGATAAATCGGTAAATTAATTACGCAGCATTGTCTTCAAGCTCCTCTTAAAGTAAACTCCGATTTCCTTTTCAAGGGTAATTAATGGTTTCTGGTTGGTGTGGTGAGGATTGCCCCTTTACCTGTCTTCCTCCCTCCCTGCCCTGGTTGTTGTTGTTAGTGATGTACAGACAACAGATTTAAGATTTACACATCTGCGGGCTGTTTGTAAGTGCCTTTTTTTGTTTGTTTGTTTGTTTGTTTGTTTTTTGTTTTGGGGTGCATGTCTACATTTAATTCTCAGAGGGCCCTGCCTGCCTCCCGGTGACTATGGGCAGAGAATCAGGTTGTGATTTCCATTGGGGGTACCTGCACCTCTCCCTGTATCACGCACGGCACTAGGTGCACGTTCCATGTCACCGTCCTCAGATGCTGCATTCGGTTTTGCACGTGGACTTGCGTAGGCTCCACGCAAACTTATGTTCAGGAAACATGTAACACTGGAGACGCCACAGGATATTTTCCTTCAATTTTCCACGTTGGCTCTGGCTCATTAATAACATCACTACCATGAAATGTACCTTCCTCCTTTTCGCCCCATCCTGCTCCTCTGTGCCAATCGTTACCGCCCCCTCCCCCCCCATCTAATTGCTGGACAGTTCAGAATTCATCTCTCTCCTCGGTGTCAGACCTGTGGCTCTCCCCAGCTCCTCTGAAGCCCTGGCCACTTGTCTTCCATGCTGACACCTAAGAATTCCAGCCAGAGTAGCCCAGACCCCCAGGGGGACGCAGAACTTCCTCGTCCACTTCCTCTGATTTATTATGGCACTTCACTGCTGAGCCTTCCAAGGATCCCTTGAGGGAGTGGCTGCTTTTTTGAAGCATTTATTAGCTTCAAAATATTTAGATCCCATGCCCCTTCCAAAAAAGTAACATAAACAACAAAAGGAAATGTACTGGCTGCTAAAGACATTTTAAAAACCTCCAGATCTGCCAAGAAATGATTTTGGAGTTCGAAGGAGGTTTCTTTCTTTTCTTTTCCTTCCTTCCTTCCTTTCTTTCTTTCTTTCTTTCTTTCTTTCTTTCTTTCTTTCTTTCTTTCTTTCTTTCTTGGAATGAAAAGAAAACCAACCAGACAAAAAGGATGGTAGGGAGCTGATGGGCACTGAGAATTTTGCTAGGGTGTGGAGGTCTGAGCAGGAGTGCACCGTGTGGGGAAGCCAGCTCCCCTCTTTCGGGTTTGCTTTTTCCTTCCGTATTCTGGAACCCGACTCTTCTCTCTGAGCACCTGTGCCTCTTTCTCTGGGCAGGGCTGGCTTTCCGTCACCTGTCTGGGTTTCTGTTTTCCAGTTTGGTGCCTGGCTAGGACTCAGGTAGAAGAATGCAAGCAGGAAGCCCAAGAATGGGGAAGGCTATGGCCATGAATGAAAGCTGGTGGGGAGAGGACACGGGAGCAAGGGGGTGGGGCACAGTGTCACCTCCCTCCTTCTCAATGTGGCGGGTCCATTGGAATAATGTCATCGGCGGGGCAGCTGCCCAGCTCACCCTTCAATCTGGAGCGAGAAGCTCCCTGTGTGATGATCTGATACCCAGAGGTGTGAGAGAGTCATCTCCAGCTGACGGTGCTGGAGTGTGATGCACGTGCACACACCACACACACACACACACACACACACACACACACACACACACACACACACGTGTTGGGAGAAATTGGCAGGGCACGCTCTAGGGAGCCCAGACAGTGCTGTTGTGATGACCTCAGGTTTATGAGGGGATAGGATGGTGAACTCCAATCCTGGGAGGATGTGAGGAGCCACAGCGGCTGGCCTGGCCTGGCCCTAGAAGGGTTTCGTAGTGGGGAGGGATGGAGGGGAGCCAGTCTGTGATCACCTAAGCCCATCTCTGTCTTCTCTGCCCCTCCCCTGTCTCCTTTCTGTCTTCAGCAGAGGCTGACCATGTGGAGGCCGCCATCCTTGAGGAGGACGAGGGTCTGGAGGTAGAGGAGCCGAGCGGCCTGGGGCTGATGGTGGGTGGCCCCGACCCTGACCTACTCACCTGTGGCCAGTGTCAGATGAACTTTCCGCTGGGGGACATCCTGGTTTTTATAGAGCACAAGAAGAAACCGTGTGGGGGCCTGGGCGCCTGCTACGACAAGGTCCTGGACAAGGGCAGTCCTCCACCCTCCTCTCGCTCTGAGCTCAGGAGAGTATCTGAGCCAGTAGAGATCGGGATCCAGGTCACACCGGATGAAGATGACCACCTATTGTCGCCCACGAAAGGCATCTGTCCCAAGCAGGAGAACATTGCAGGTATGACCTTTGCTCACCTGGTGGCTGCTGAAGCTGGTCCCGTTTGCTGACCTTGGGACATTGGTTCTTGGGGAGGTCCAGGGCTTTTCAAGATGGGCCTCTGGGTCACCCTCTGGGGCTTCCTCTTTCTGAGGGCTCACCTTCCAGGTGACTCTCTGGGGGCCCACAGCTGAGGGAGGCCCAACGGTTTGCATGTTGGGTACTTTGCTTTTGGTGAGGGCCTGGAACACAAGATGGAGGTTTGGAGGTTGGCTTGGCCCTCTCTGTGTTGGCAATCTTGGCTCAGTCCCTGGCTTTGGAGCCAGGCTCAGTTTGCACTCTTGTGACTTCCAACCTGGATACAGTGTTTCCTCATCTCTAAGGTGGATGGAGTTCAGGAGACCTCCCCTGTGTTGTTGATGGTTTGGTACTTGCTAGGCACTTACGTATGGCATTTGTCTCACTTCCTCTCTACGGACTCAGTTTCCCCAAATGTGAAAAGAGCTGGTAGGCCCTCTGATCCTTGAACCCATTTTGCCTGATCCTCAGGTTGTGGGAACCTGTCTGAGCTCTGGTCCCTTGGGGGGGAGAATGGACACTTGTTTTTGGCATGCTCTTTGGTTTTATCCGGACAGCTGATCTGTCCACCTGAAGAGCAAGCATGGGGCCTCTGTCCAAAGTACCACCTGTGCCCTTCAGTGGGATGTGCCCACTTGGTGACTTTGCTTTACGTCCTTCCTGGCCACACCACGGCATGCTAGTCTCCCAGGGAGCCTCTGTGTAGTATGCAAACCAAGGCTTTTGCTTCTGGGGAATGTGGGAGCCATGTTCTGCTGTGTCCCCCTCCCCAAAAGAGGCAGCAAGACAGGTTGTAACAGTTCATGCAGATGAGAGATCCAGCCCTGCTTCTTCATTTTGGGCTAGCTGCTTCAGGGCTTTTGAGTTTCCTCTTTTGTTAATAGGGAATGAATGGTCCTAGGAGGCCTCGTGTGAGAATTGGAACAAGAAAGGACTCTGCAAGTGCTTGGCAGTAGAACTGCTCTCTGGCTTTGCAGCATGCAGGAAGGACACCGGGGCATTGCATGCTCTTAGGAGGGGACACAAAGTATGGACCAGGCCCTCTCATCACCCAGAGACAGTCAGTGCCACTGCAAGCCCAACGCCACACCATGGCAGGTGTACACCTTTGGACGTCAGTGCACTGGGAGTAACTAGACAGTCTGAAAACCCTCACAGACACAGGCTGGGCAGTGGGGAGAACCTGCCAGCCACTTTGGAGTTGGCTTTGCTTTCTGGGGTGTGTGTTTGTGCCCTAATGGGAATCAGGCATGAAAACAATGCCAGCATAACCAGGTCTGGGACAGACAAACATGGCCTGTGCGACACCTCCATTAAGGCAAGAGAAGTCTGTGTTGTCAGATATACCACTTGGGATAGATTTCAGAAGTGGGGGCATTTACCTGGTGTCAGCAGTGCACAGCGACCTTTGAGGGGTGGTTGGTTCCTATTTGATTTCATCTGCTGACCCTAGCCTCCAAATCCTCACTTTACTTTAAAGGGCTTTCCCAATGAGAGTCTGTGGATCACCGTGGGAGAAGTTTGCTTAAGAAAGAAACTAAATGTGATTTTTCAAAAGACGGTTAATCTCCTAGCAGCTTCGTTCTTATCCTCCAGCTCCCTCTGCCCCTCCCTCATATCCTCCCCACATAATAGCTCACAATATTTTTATTTTATGCATGACAGGAGCTATCCTTGGTTGTCTGTTCAGTGGTAGGGCAAGAGGAACCAGGTGGGAGTGGTTTTCTTCATTCTAGAAGAAATACGTAAAATAAGCCCTTAGAAGTCTAAAGAGATATGTTTGTTCAAAGCATTTAAAATATTATTCTAATGAAAGGCACAAAGCACTCGGTGTGCTGTGTCAGCTGTAACTGGCCACTCTCATCCTTACAGTTCATCCCGTCCTTCCTTTCCACTCTGGGACCTCCTGGTCCCTCCCTACTTGGGTACCAACTTTTTCTTTTTTTCCCATTTAACAGAAAGGAAAGATTAAAGAATAAAACATCAGTGGCTCAAATGTATAAAGTAATTTAATATGGCGAGAGCATTAATTATTTTAGCTTAATTGAATTCTGAGGACCCTGCAGTCCTTGCAGCTTGGTAGACAAGGCCTGTTTATTATTTCTGTGTAGATTAACAGTAAAGGAAACACAGATAACTTTCGGTTATTTATTGTAAAATAAATGTGTCAATTCATGTGTAAAGCAAGCTGCCCAAAGATAATTGAGTCTTTATGTTTTAAGAGGGGAGCTCGGAACCACGGACTCTTCTCCACCCAGGCTTCTGGAAATCCTTACAGCTGCTGTCCAGGCCTCTGGCACACTGGCGTCCATGGCCCCCTGCTCCTGCCTCCCCGGCTGTGGCTTTGGGGGTTCCAGCTGCTCCATGTCCTGTGCTGTCTCCATTGGCCTTGCTGGTCCCTGGCAGTAGCCGGCGAGCAGGTGGCTGGCTGTTGATTCTCGGGACCCTGATTCTGGCTGGTCAGTGTGGCTGAGTCCGTGGGCTGGCTGTGAGAGAGGCATGTTCTGGAGCCTTCACTTGCCTCCAATAGCCTTTCCTTTCAGCAGAAACCTCTAGAAGCAGGGCCCCAGAGAAGGATGCAGGTGCTGGTCTGTAAATAGATGAGACTCCTCCTGTCCTTCACTGTGTCCCCAGGGTGAGAGGTGAGTTGGGATTTGGCCAGCCATCCAACCAAAGTGTGGGCCAGGCCATTCTGGAGATGGCTCTAAATAGTTTGCGATCTTTTTTGTTACTTTAAATGAGAGAGCAGCGGTTCTTAACCTTCCTAATGCTGCTACCTTTTAATACAGTTCCTCATATCGTGGTGACCTCCAACCATAAAATTATTTTTGTTGCTACTCCTTAACTGTAATTTTGCTACCGTTATGAATTGTAATGCAAATATCTGTGTTTTTTGATGGTCTGATGGTCTTAGACAATCCTTGCGAAAGGGCTGTTCAACCCGAAGGGGTTGCAACCCACAGGTTGAGAGCTACTGTGATTGAGGATTAGGAAGGTATGGAGAGGAATTGATAAAGCTCGGCTCCCGGAGGTCATTCATTCATTCATTCATTCATTCATTCATTCATACCACACCTATGTGCTTCCCCTTGAGGGGGTGTCCCTCTAGGGAATGTGTAAGGAGGTAGCAACCTCATCCTCAATGTTGGCCTGGGGGTCTCCTCATCGGTCACCTGCTGTGGTAGAGGAGGTCCTTGGCAGCTGATTTCAAGGCCCACCTCCAGATGGGGTGATGAGGAGTAAAGCTTTTGGCTGCAGGTGACTCAAGAGTTTGAGGGATGGCTTTGAAGATACCCACCCATGGAGGTGCTGGGTGCCCCTGGTGATTCCTCCTGTGGCCTCTCCCTGCCTCTGTCAGGGACTCTACTCAGGCACTAGGTCCTGAGTGGGGGGTGAGGAGACTCAGGGTTTGCTGGGGGCTTGTTCAGGGGAAGGACGGAGAAGGAAGGGCTCAGCTGTCTGGGGTGGGAAGCAGTGTGGGAAAGACAGGATTGAAAGCGACTGTGCTCCTTACCCTTCACAGTCTCAGTTTCCTTATCTGTGCATGCAGCTAAGGACGGACTCAGGCCCGTGTGTGGGGACCTCGTGTGGGGTGGCCACTAGTACGATCACATGTGCAGCGCACATATGTGCCCGCCTGAAGTTTTCCACATGGCACTCTGCTCGCTATCTCCACACACTTTTGGGTGTTTTAGGAAAGGCTCCCAGAGAGAGAGAGAGAGAGAGAGAGAGAGAGAGAGAGAGAGAGAGAGAGGAGAGAGAGAGAGGGAGAGGAGGAGAGGAGGAGAATGGGAGAGAGAGGAGAGAGGAGAGAGAGGAGAGAGGAGAACATGCTGTGGAAGCATCAGAACCACTGGCTTCTGAGACTCACACACCAGAAACAATGACAATGGGTAAGGGATCATGTCCACCCCTCTGTCTTTGTCACACTAGTGTCAGGTTGTGACATCCACGCAGCACCTCATCCGGGGAAGGGGATGGGGTGCTCTCTGAACTGAGTGTAAGCACTCCAGCCGTCAATCACCACCTGCCCGGCCTCATTTTTCTCCTGCGCCCCACAGGAGCATCCCGCAGAAGACTCAAGTGAAGTGAGGCCTAGGATGCAGCACGTGGCTCACACCAAGCCAGAGGCAGGCAGCCCAGCAGAGGAGAGTGTGCACCCTATTTAGTGACCGGAATCCTACTCTCTCAATCTTAGTCCTGAATCTGGCCCTACCTGTGAATCCTACGTTCTCCTTAGGCTTCTCTTAGATGGCCTCCAAAGGAAACTTGGTTTTTCATGTTATCACACCATCCAGAAGTAAGCACAGTGGGGGAGGAATCTTCTGTCTTTTCCTTCTCCCTGAATGAAAAACAAAACAAAGCAAAGAAAAAACAAACAAACAACAAACAAACAAAAACCCCACAAATGGAGGACATAACTACCTGTAAGAGGTTGAGCTTTTTATTATAGACATAAGGGAGAAAACAGGCAGAGACAGACATCTGGGAGAGCCCAGAGAGAACATGGCCAGACCAAGCTGGGCCGTGTGAGAAGAGGAAGAGTGTGTGGGAGAGCGAGAGCGGAGCCGCTGACCAAGAGGGGCGACCTGGGCCGAGAGAGTGGCGTAGCCAAAATGCCTGAGTTATATAGGGGCCAGAGAAGCTGGGGAAAGAGAAAGCCGAACCAATTCATGAGCAGGAGAATTTTAGGGCAGGGGGCCTGGTATGCCAGGCAGGAGAACCCTGTGACAGGAAGGGATTGGGGGATACTGGCAGAACCTGGTGGCCCGAGTCCATTTTGATATGTTAATAGGCACCTCAGCTGGTTGTCCTGGGTTTGAGCCCTAACTCTCCCCAAAGCCCAAGTGCCAGTTTTCTGAAATCTAGGAGAGAGGATGGCAGTGTCAGGTGGTGACAGGTGGTTATCACTAAAGGTGGCTGTGCCTGCTGAGTGCATCTTCATTGGAAACCTGAGCAGGGCCCAGGATGAGCCCGCAGAGCTTCTGTATAGACAGGGGCTTGGCTTATGGTCCCAGAAACCCCACTGCTGGAGGAAAGGGGGTCTCGGTGAACCCCACGATTTACACGCTGCTCTGAGAACACTCACTGCACGCTACATAGAAAATTCAATGTGAAAAACCGAAACATTACCTTGGATGTGCGAGAAAGTAAAGGAGTGGCTTGTGCTGGGCGCTGGAGATAACCCCACTTGCAGGCAGGATGCCTCAGAACACTTGCATTTGATCTGTACGGAGCTGTCATTTTTCCTCCAAACTAAGATTAGTTATATCCGTGTATATTGTGGTTTGGATTATCTATCTTTACTATTAAATCATGGCAACTAATTATTAGTTGTGTCTGCAGTGAGGAACAGCTCTGTGTTCTGTGTGAGGGACGTAGGCCTGGGGGAGGGCTGGAGATTGGATGCTGGTGGACTGACCGCAAGGGTCGGGATGGTGCGCTGGGCGGGTCCAGACAGAGGTCCTGCCTGGTCTTTCTCCTTACTGTGCTCGGTTTCTTGGGTTTTCACACTTAATTTTCAAACCTCCAAATAGATCTCGCTAATCCTGCATTGAATGCAGGTTTTGACAGTTCTCGGACAAGTTGGAGGACTTGCCCATAGTCGCATAGCAAAGGAGATCCAGACCTGGTTGGCCTCACTAGCTTAAGCGGGAGGCTTTTAGAGAAAGGCATTCTGTCATTTGCCTGGCAGATCCGGGGTGGTGGTGGTACAGCAGGCAACACTTCTGTACCCCATCTGGGATGATATTTGAATCTCATGTTGGAGTCTAGATGTAGCCTGAAATCTTTAGACCCCCCCCCCAAAAAAAAAACTTGACCCTTGTTTGTGAAGGCTTTGGAGAGAGGCAGGTGGCAGCCAAGCAAGCTGTAAATGTGAATTTCCATGGGCCTGGGATAGAAACTTTTTTTTTCCATTCATGAAAATGATTTATTTTGTTTTATACTCAGTGTTGCAGTTATTTGGAACCCACAAATACAAATCATTTGTTTTATTTTGTGGAATTGTGGGTTTGAGCAAGAACTGGTTCTTTGCTTCTGGGAGTCTCAGTGCCCCGTACAATTGGGTGATCTCTATTCCTTCCAGGACGGACGGTTTCCCGTAAAGCTTACTTGATATTGTGTGTCTGTACACCCAGCCCCTAGACCGGTAGCTGCTGTTACGGGGCCACTCATAGGAAGGCTGGCCTCAGAGACAACACTGGAAGGCCGGGTAATGCCATCATAGACTGGGTGGCTTGTCTGGACTTAGCTGTTCATGTCCTTGAGTCAAGACAAGTGGCACTTTGCTAGCCATCACTACCCAGCTCTGAGACCTGGGGCCAGTTGTCTCCCTCAGACGGTCACTTCATCTGTGACTGGGGTGAACTTCTGCATGGCAGCAGGAGACAGAGGCCTCTGAGCTGTACGAATCAGAGCAGTGCCAATGACAGACACGGCCTCACTTCTGAGCTATAGCCCAAAATTTCATTGGATTGAAAAAAGCTTTGCTCTTTTAGAAGGGTATCTCTGCGTGCCCCCTCAGGCTCGTCTTTTTATTTGCTAGGTGGCATATTGACCCATTCTGAGGGAAGCAACTTGAGAAAGGAGGGAAGAGAGAAAGAGAGAGAAACCGGCTCTGAGGGAGAATTTAGCTACATTTAGTCTGTTATTATTGTTGTTTTGTTTGACAGTAGTTAACAGTTGACTCGAGTTTTTATTTTTTTGTAACCCCGCCCCCCCCCCCGGTCTGTGTGTGTGTGTGTGTGTGTGTGTGTATGTGTATTGGACAGAGTTTGCTGATGTTGCTGTTGTTAGTCTTATGCAGAGCTAGGGAGATGTGTGTGTCCATGATTGTTGGATTTTTAATTTAATGAATACACACCGCAGCTCAGTATGAGCTGTGTGTCACTATTTCCAAGGGCCTCGTAAAGATTAGCCCTCCGTTTAATGTTATAAACTCCGTGCCTTAGGAGTTAACTTGAACCCCACTTTACAGACAAGCAGAGATGCGGTCGTATTTGATTCTTGGTTCTGTCTGCTATCTCCGCCTTCTAAACGCTGTAAATCAGCTACTACTTTCGTTTTGTAGGAGAGGCAACTGAGTCATAGGCAGGGTAGGGCCTAAGTCTGTGGGTGGTTACTGGAACCCAGTTCCTGCCCCCTGACCCGGAAGGAGTCTTCTGAGCCAGTGAGTTTCACTGTTAGGTACAGGCTTTCTGCTCCTAGCTGAGCAATAGGTACAGTCTACTGGAGGGCCATCCTGAGAAGATGTGGGACCAGGAGGACAGTGGCCCCAAGTGTGATGTACATATCTGTGGTTCTGTGTCCAGTGCTGGCTGTGCTGCCCCAACTGCAGGATCAGAACCAGCGGGTGGCTGGGTTCACGGAAGGATCAGACTGGTGGGCAGAGATCTAAGACCCTGAAGGTGTATTCTTGTTGTGTGACCTTGAATAGGTCCATTCCTTCTCTGGGTCCCTGTCTTATAAACTGAAATGTGTGTGTGTGTGTGTGTGTGTGTGTGTGTGTGTGTGTGTGTGTGTGTGTGTGTGTTAGGTGGGCTCCATTTCAGCCCCTCCTACCCAGCCATCCAGATTTGACTTACTTACATAAGGGGCTTGGGAAGCAGATTTCTCTGAAGAATTGGCCGTTGAAAATGAAAATCATTCAGGTGGGGGTGATCAACAGACTACTGGGGAGTGCTGAAAGGGACAAATGGGACCTCCTAGTAAGCCATAGGTCTGGGGTGGCATCACTTTGTGGCTTCCCACACAGGATACCTGTGTTTAGATTTGCCTCCCAGGCCAGAGCACCGCCCCCCCCCCCAGCCCAAGTCCAAAACAGCCACACCTAAGGATGTGTGAACAGCAATGTAGTCTGTTGGCTAGAGCCAGGGCGCAGTCTCCATGACTTTCAGGTTGTCAGTGTGGACACAGCCTTAAAGGGGCAGGGCGGCCCTGGAGGGATCAGCCTCTCAATACTGAGCCCTGTAAAATGGCTGCAGCCCCAGTGCTCGGTTTGTGCCCCCAGTGATGACACAAATGTCCTAGTTAGCATCCAGCGAGTTTAAACCCGGTTCTTCTTGAACTGTCTGAGTGGTCTCCTTTGAGTTTTCCAAGACAGACCGGATGTATGGAGAGGGTAGTGGTCCAGTTAGGGATGGAAGCCAAGTCCTGTCCTGCGTTTAGGGTGACAGCAAGGTCTGGATTCTTCTTCCTTAAAAATAAATAGGACAACACGTCTCCGACCCTTTCCCATCTCCAGCAAATGGCTGGAAAAACCGTTGTGGGGTCCTAGGCTAGAACTAAGTTCTTACTTGGAGCCTGAGCTGGGTCTGCCCCACCCCCACCCTAGCTCAAAGCTCGGCCAATTAAGAGACCTAAACAGTGCGGTCTTCCCTGCATCACTGGCTTGTAAAACTTTCCCTGCAAACCGGGCGACTTTATTCGCTGGGAAGGGGAGAAAAAGGCATGTAATTTTCCTGACCTAGCCTTTGCTTGGGGGGAAAATGGAAAAGAAAGTCATTTTCATAATCAGTCTTTCGAGCCTCAAAGGAGGTCCGTGCTTCGGGTCCGGGTCTGTATACTGCAATGCAGGGGTCTGGAAAGTGTCCCTTGGTTGTGATAGTGGTCTCTAAGGTTTCAGGGTGTTTTTGAGGCCTGAGGGAGGACCTGGGGTCGGGGTGGACATCAAAATCTTCCCGAATCTGACCCCGAACTTCCTCAGGCTCTTGCCACAGGCACCACTAATGCAATTTCCCAGGCGCCCGGAACGTGCAACTTGAAAGAATCATCTCCTTTCCTGCCTCTGGCCGCCAGCAGCCCTTCCCCCACCCGGCCTCTGCCCCTCCCCTAGGCTCCTGGGAGAGGGGGCTGGTACTGCGCTCCTGGGCCTGGTCCACGTGGTGTGCACCTTCAGCCCTGCCTTCTCAGAGGGCACTCTGAAGTTTGGGTCCATTGATACCAGCTCACCCAGCAGAACACAGTGACCTCCCCTGAAGCGGGCTGCGCGGTGCTTTGGCCGGCGCAAGGCGCGATGTGGACACCTACAGCTTGGTGACTGCACCCGGGCTTCTCTGGCTCCCGGTGACCCTCCCCAGGCCCGGTGCACAGCTTTGGGGCCTTGGGGCGCGCCAGGTCCTTCTCGGGCCATTCCTGACTGCCCTCCCCACCGTGCACATTGATTGCGCCCTGGGCGGGAGGCCGAGGGGAGCCAGACCCATGCATAATTCGGGGGCTTAATGGACCAGCTGCCTGCGAGGGGCGCGGGCTGGGTAGAGGCGCAGCTGACCCTGCCGTCGTCTGGCCTCGCGGGGCAGGCGGGCTCCTTTCTTCCCTGCCCGCTCTGGCCCGGGTCGGAGTTAGGGGTGGGGGCTGGGCGAGCCAAAAGGCCACTCCTGATGAGGAGGGTCCGTCCTTCAAGCATCCACTTTTGCAACTTTTGCTTTGGGCTTGGGCACTGTGCATTGAATCGCAGAGGCTCAGACCCTGCGGGAGTTGCAGTGCTGGTTTCCGCAGAACGCGCAGAAGTCGTAGACTCTTTTTTTTCCCCCCTCCTATTTCTTTTATGTGTCCCTTCCTCCACCCCCACCTCCATCCCGGCACCTTGGAGGCCCCCAGCCCGGCCTCAGTCCAGCGAGCACGCCTCTGGCTCGGTGCCAGGCCCTTTCCCAAGCTACTAGAGCCGGGATGGAGGCGGAGACCCAAGGTCAAGGGCGGGGAGGCAGCCCGCCTTGGGGCCTTTGTGCACGGGCCACCCCTCCCCCACCGCTCTCCCAGTCTCTGCCTACGGTGGGTGCGTTAAGTCCAGTGACCCCTTGTCTGGGGAGTGTGGCATTTCAGAAGCCCCTGGAAGGTTCCAGTGGTCTCTTCCCCGAAGCCGGAGAAGGGCAGAGCTCCCAAGCCTTGTGACTTTTGTCCGGAGTCCCGAGGCCGCCCGGGAACCCTCTCTCCTTTGCCGCTATCGCTCAGAAGGGATCTTAAACTCACCTTGGCCTAAGGATCCAGGTGAGACCGCATGGCAGGGGCCTGCCTGAGTTCCCTCCTGCAGGCTTGAGTTCCTGTAGGGCAGCCAGGCCTGCCTCATAGTGGGAACTCATGGGGTCGTGACTTGGAAACACTCGGGAACAAAAGTTTTCTCAAGTGTGCGGGACTGGAACCCTCCACTGGAGTGGGGCGGAAAGCGTGGAATTACCGGGAACGGAGTCATCCCCCTCCTCAACCTCTTATGCATCCTTAGAGAGAATTTGTATGCAAATTGTCACCTCGCTAGAATTCCGGTCCTGTGTCTTCAATATTGGCCTCACTGTTGAAGCGCTCCAGTAGCTGCAAAAGCAGTGGTGGATCTCGGTATTAACCAATAAGCTCTTAAGAAAACGGCCAAACGGTCTTCGGGGGCTGGTACTTCTGAAATAAGATGGAAGATGAGGTGTTTGCCTTCCCGGGGACATCTTTTCCAATTGAGGATTGTGCCCAATTCTCTGTTCTCCATCATTCAGAAATAGGGTCTGAGGGAGACAGAGTAAATGCATTAGAACAGTAGGCAAGGTAGTTAAAAAAACGTGTGTCCGTGTGTACTTATGGTTTGGGCCTGACAGGGTGGGTTATACCTCCTGCTCTCTTGTGTCCTGTGTCAACAAAGCTTTCCTGGAATTTTGAGAGAGAGAGAGAGAGAGAGAGAGAGAGAGAGAGAGAGAGAGAGAGAGAGAGAGAGAGAGAGAGAGAGATCTTCAAAAGAAAAAACGAAAAAGAAAAACAAAACAAAACCTTAGCTAATCCGATTTTGGAGCAACTGGCTTTTCTGGTGGAGTCTGAAGGTACTTGTCAATTTACTTGTTGAAAAGCCTTGGGGAACAGTAAGTTGTTCCCAGAAGTGGAAGCCTCCAGTTCTGGACAGGAAGGGTCTCTCTCTCTCTCTCTCTCTCTCTCTCTCTCTCTCTCTCTCTCTCTCTCTGCCTCAACTTGCTCCTGGATTTCTGAGACATCCATTTATGACAGTTCCAACAAGATAGAAACTGCCTTTGGTTATCTGTAAATACTGGTGAAGATCATATCCCTGCTCTCAGACTGGGCTGGGGCTTGAAGGCAAGTTCTGGGCTTGATTCATTTTTACGTACCTGGGTTTCTTGACCGAATGAAAGATGAAACGCCGTGTGTGTGTGTGTGTGTGTGTGTGTGTGTGTGTGTGTGTGTGTATGTATACTGTGTGTACATCCCAGCTCTTTGCAGTTAAGAGAAATGAGCATTTAGTGTGTTGGAAGCTAGGTGTGTGAGAGGAAGGGGCCGCTGTTCCTGCTTTGTTTGCAGGACAAGTGTCTTGCCTTAATGGCCACCACCCCAAGGAGAAGGCCAGCTTACCACTTGTGACGACTCAAAAGTGATTTTTAAAACTATGCATGATTCCCCCCTCTACGTTTCAGTTAAGGCTTAGGGCTGCATAGTGAAGGGGTTTCCTCCAGACCCCCTCCTCCACCCCCTCATCCTTTGCAGGAAGGGTGTGTAGATTTTCACGCCTGGGCGCCAGAGTGACAGAGGGCTCTGCCTGGCTATGTGCTTCTGAGCCCTGGGCTGTGTCCTCAGGGCACAGGTGGCTTTGCTTGGCTTTGTTCGGGAGCAGTGTGTGGGAGGTGTGCGTGGAAATGGAGCCCTCTGTCAGCCTGATGCTGTGGCAGTTCAGCTAAAGGGTGGAGGAAGCCTGCCGCAGCACCACGGCCCAGCATCACTTCACTTTCACTGTGTGGAGAAATCTCTGTGTTCTCGTAGGATTTCCTATAGCGCCCCTCCCTTGGTGGCACTTGCAACCTGCTTAGGCCTTTGATAAGTATTTGTTGCTTTTGGAGTGTCAGGTGCCACCTCAGGGCTTAGGCACTGGGTGGAGCCTGGGGCCTTTGGCATGCAGCCTGGCCTATTCTCCAACAGGCCTGGACCAGCCAGTCCCTCAGCTGGTGCCTGTATCTGTATAATGGGGTTGTATTTTTTTTTTTTTTAACTTACCGGTCCCCATCTATACAGGAGCTTAAGCCAGTGGTGGATCGAAGCTGCCGCTGATTTCATAGATATCATACCGGGGAGACTGTTATTGTTTGGGCCCTGGGGGCGGGGTGGTTAAT
This sequence comes from Acomys russatus, assembly GCF_903995435.1. Lineage (NCBI taxonomy): Eukaryota > Metazoa > Chordata > Mammalia > Rodentia > Muridae > Acomys > Acomys russatus. Next base: position 116,032,075 of record NC_067137.1, on the reverse strand, counting down.
TTGCAAAAAGGAAAGGAATCCAACAGCTGCTTGTATAGGGTGTTGTTTTTAATGCAAAGAGGAAGCATTTGGGGGCTTTGGGGAGAGGCTTAAGGCATACCACTAGTAAACAGCCCTCCTCCATCTTCATTCACGTTAGAGGCCGTTCTCTGTAGCGCCCACCCTCCGCCCCCCAACTCCAGCTCCTGATTGTTGGGGCACATCATGTGACTTAATACCTAGTGATGTTTCTGTTCTAGACCTGAACAAACACCCCAAAAAGGCCCCCTTCCCCCCCCACTCCTGATACCAGCTTCTGGCCAAGGAAGGGTAGGGAGGAAGTTGGGGGTGAGGGTGGGTGTTGGGATAGGTTGTAGACTTGGCTTGGGAGGGATGTATTCAGCAAGCCGCCTTTAAATGTATAGTCTTGCTCAATGAAGGAGGGACTCCGATCAGACGGGTGAGGAAATCATCGTTTTCCTCTCACCGCTTCTCCTCAAAGCTCTCAGAAATTAGCATCTGTACCCATTGAGTACACAGCTGGCGGCCATGAAATGGCACCTTCACTAGGGAGATGCAGACCCCCAGTGGCCTGCAGGGGGCCAGCGATTTACCTTTTGTTGTTGTTGTTGTTGTTTTTTTTAAATTCAAAGAGGCTTGGTTTCTTTTCCTTCTGCAAATGCCGGGTGACCTGAAGTCGAGTTTTAATAATAACCTCTTGCAGGACCCAAAGCCTCCAGGCAAGTCCTGCTCTTTAGGCGTGCTGACCTTGCTGTGTGTTTGGAGTGTTTGACAGCCTGGGCTTGAGTCTGGGATGGGGCCGGTGTGCGCACTCTCATCCTCCCTACGGGGACCTTGGCAGAGGCCCTGCTCCACCATCTGAGCCGGAGGGGGTGGGGTCCGCAGATAGGCTAGGTCTGTATCGTTAGTGTAGGCTTGCGGCCAGGTGTGTGGCACTTTGTAATTGAATACAGACCTGAGTGAGTCCCGTGTGGGCACACAAGGATGGGCGAAGGGAGGCACGGAGGCTCCCGGCTCTCTGTCGCTGGACCTGGCATCTCAAAATCTCCCGAGCCCAAATGGTGTATGGAAAAGCTAGGGAGCAGCAGAGATCCTAGAAACCCGTGCATCTTCTGTTTGCACCAGTATGCTCTCCCATCTTTTGTTAGTGGCAGTTCCTTAATTAACCCGCAGATTAGGCCTGCCTTCTTCTGACACATGCGTATATTTTGGCGGTAGAATATTCTTGCTCGCAAATCCAACCGGAACCGCTCAGGAGCCTCCCTAGGGAGCTATGGCCTCTCCTCTCCCTCTTGTCTTCCCAGCGTTTCCCCTTCCTGTAACCTCCTACCCACCCTTCCCTTAAACCCAAGTGGGCTTGTAGCGGAGTGGAAGACAGGCGTGTTACACACAGCTAAATAAATCATGTTTACGCTTGGCGTTCTTGGTAGTGAAAAAGCTGTTGGCTGTTTCCACTTCCTTATTTCTCAGCGTTTGCTTCCTACCTGTTTTTGAGTACATGCCCAGAAATAGTAGTTTTGTCAAATGAGGGGGTAATGCCAGCCAGCCTTTCCTGCTGCCAAGGAAGCTGCTGGATTTTGCAAAACAGAGTGACGTTTTCTTAGTGACACTGATTTCTCCCCCCCCCAAAGAAATTAGGATATAGAATAGGGGGTATTAAAATGCACATAGAGTAAGAGAGGCAAAAGAGGAGCTTCTTAGCCACTTGGTAGGACTTGCAGCAAGCAGGGTTAGAAAGGAAAGATCTGGATTTATTGTTGCTGTTCATTTCTCCCAGGGCAGCAGGCAGCCGCAGGAGGTGCAGAGGCTGTTCTGGGCCCTGAGAAAGGAGTTAACTTCCCTCTTTTTCAGTCCCAAGACTTCATTTTCTCAGATTTGGAGATAGAGTGTAAATGATTTTTTTCCCCTCTCTTTCCTTCTGTTCAGTTTTGGGTCTTAGTTCCGGAGGCCTCCAGAGCCTCCAGAATAGTACTGGCTGTGTTCTTCCCCCGAGGTCCCAGTTAGTAATCTATCTCACCCTGGCCTGAGGTGGGAGCTTGTAGGGACCCAATGGACACTGCCATCATGCCTGTACAGCGTAAGCGCTGCACCCGCTATGTTGTTTTGGGGACATGTGAAAAAGTCACTTTCATGATGGGTCCTGTCTGCCAGGCAGAGGACTTCCTGGGTAATCACAGCCAAGTGCAGGCTTGCGGATTAAAAAAAAAAAAAAAAAAATTAAAGAAACTATTTCAAAACCATGTAAGTGGCAGATAAACACTCCACTCCTGAAGGAAAGTGAGACCGGTTTTCTCTGTAAGATCCCTGCAGAAATTCTGTTCACAGTCCAGCACATCAGCCCTGTTGCAAAAATGGCCAGGAAAAAAATTACAATAAAATCAAAGTAGGCGTGCTCTGATTTTCCACAGTTTCTAATGGGAATACTCTGTAGTAGAGATGATATTTCCATTGAGGACTGCACTGCCAGCATCTTTAATTACATTAAATAGTGGTATAAACCTCAGCTGAATGTAAACCTCCTGTACGGCCGCCGCCGCTGCAAGCTCGCTAGATTGACTCGTAAGCATCAATGTTGCCAGTGTTAACGTGATAACCATCTTTATTAAATTAATCCCACGAAGTGTTAATTTTTACATATTTTGTTGTGCACACACCCCTCATCACCTCTGGTGTGTTAGAAGATGAAAATGGATTTCATGTTTAAAAAAAAAATGTAAAAAGGTGATTGTCAGACTGCTTGGTCCCCCTTAAAAGGAAATGGGTGATTTTTTTCTTTTCTTTTTCTTTTTCTTTTTGCTATCAAATGCTACTATGCTGAAAGCAGGCACACAATATACACATATGTATGTGCATATACATATGTATATAAACATACATATATATATTAAATGCCATCTACATACAGAAAACTGAAGTAAAGAGACTACTTGGTTGAAAGTAATTACAGGCCTGCTCAGTCTTCAGTCAGTGACATTTCAGACTTAGCTTAGAAACATAAAGGCACTAATGACCCTGCCCTTATGTGAGGCAAAGCATTCAACCCCAGTATTCTGTGTCCATTCAGAAGAGGTACAAAGAGTTGAAAATGCAGGAAATCAACTAAATCTAGAAGAGAGCTGGATTAAAATAATTATAATAGGGGAGATCAGTTGCTTATAAGGGTTAACACATGCAACAAAAAGAAAAGGCTAGCAGGGGTCTTTTTTTTATATTTTATTTTATTTGAATTTTCTCTTTACCAAGTTTACTTTTATTCCATCTGAAACAAGAAACCCTGCCAACCTGGATGCTGTGAGTTCCTGTCTGCCCTGGTGGAGTTTTACGGTGCACTCTGCACAAGGGCAGCTGTGCTGACTCGCGTCAGCCCCGGCAGCTCCATGTGTGTGTGCTTTCAGTGTGCTCCATGCTCTAGGCTGAAGTAACCGGGCTAACTCCTGTAGTGTACGGCCTTTTCCTTCCATTCTTTTTATTGGCCTGGGCTATTTTTGTCTGTAATTCTCTGGGATTCACACAGGTCAGGCTCGCCTCTCCCTTCTATTTACTCCCTTGCGTTTTCCCCAAGTAGAAGCCAAGGTTGGAGCTCCTGGCACCTTCTAACCATAGCGACTTCCTGAACTCAGCAGCTTTCAGACATATTTTGTACAGGATCAGATCTCCCCCCATCCCCAGACACGGTTTCTCTGTGTACCCCTGGCTGTCCTGGACTCACTTTGTAGACCAGGCTGGCCTCAAACATACAGAGATGTCTGCCTCTGCCTCCTGAGTGCTGGGATTAAGGGTGTGCTCCACCACCACCTGGCTCAGGACCAGATTTTTGATAAGGGGACAAGTTCAGTGTCTTTATCTTTAGGTTATCGTGTCAGGCCCAGTAGATGCTGTCAGGGAGGATAAAGCAGCCTTTAGCTTAAAACTCTCAGGAGCCCCCAAATCTGACAGTTTGTTCCCTGGGTACTTTTCTTCTTGTCACATGACTTGTTTTCAACCAAGGATCCCAACTCCCCCCCCCTCCCCCCAGCTGTAAATGAAAGAAGACAGAGCTCATGAGTGACAGAGCTTGTTGCTGGAGTTTGGTCCTGAGTTTTATCTGAAGGGTCCTGACCCCTAAATCTCAGATTCTTTATTCTTGGAATGCAAACAGTGCACTCAACCATTTGTTCTGGAGGTGGAACCTAAGACAAGTTTCTGAAGTACATGACGGACTTAAATTGAGAGCAGGATCTGATAAGGTCTGCCGCAGCATCACAGCTTTTGGCTGAAGGGCCTAGGCTGGGAAACAGGAGTCTCCTCTGCTGAGCATTGGCTATTTTTTGTAGGTAAGGTTAGAGACTCTGTCAGCTCCTGTAGACTCCTGGTAGACGGCTTAACCTGTCCATGTTCCTGACACAGATGTGGGTGCATGCTCATAGTGGGTGCTTGCAGCTCTAGCCTCTTTGCGTCACAGATGCGCTCACACATTTTTCTAACTAGTCAAACACGTGGCCTCGCTCTCTGGTACCCCTAGGCCACATCATTCTCAGAGTCCTGGACCCTGGTTTGGTGGGCTATGCCTGCCAAGATCACAGTTGAGGACTCCTCTTTGCTGTTTTGTACGCAGCAGCCGGAAGCCACCAGGCTCTGGCTTCTGGGGCAGATGACTGTGGTTAACTTGCATCCCAGCAGTCAGTCGTGGGAGCTCCAGGCTTCCTCAGGAAAGAAGCAGAAGTAAAGGTCCAGGTTTCAAGTTTCCCCAGCAGGTGACCTTCTCGGGGCTGGAATGGCTCGAGGCCCAAGCAACTGGCCAGCTCCTCCACCTCACCCTGGGTAGATCTGAGGAGATGCTTCAGGGTCCTCTGACACACACTTTAGTGACACGTGCACTGTCCTCCCTCTGCCCCTGGAGTCTGGAAGCTATTGGAAGATTCTGGCACAGGTGGCGTAGCTTCACTTGTCTTTGGCTCTGGGTACAGAAAGGGGATCTGCTTGCCCCCCAGGGGATTTCAGCAGCTCCTTGCCTTGAGGAAGTTAGGCTTGGCAGCCATCGAAACAAATGGCTCCTAGACCTTGGGAGGTGGTACCACTCTGTGCCTGCTTTGATTGCTAGATACAGCTGCCGGAGATGATGATCTCTTTTCCAACCCTGGTAGGAAGCAGAAATCAGGTTTTGGTGTGCCCTTGGAGGGCACAACCGTGTTTTCCGCATCCCTTAACCCTTTCCTGGAATGCCTGTCTGGGAGTGAAAACAGTGATGCTCTTCCGGCAGTTACAGGGATGCCAGATGAGGGAGGTGCTTGGAGGAGGATAGCCTGGCTGAGGATCCCAAAGATGTGCTGCTTTCTCTTAGGGCGCTGGGTACAGGAAAGATGTCCAGCTGTGCACCATGGGTCTGTGAGTGGTGTCCCGAGGTGGTCATTTCTGGAAGAGGCAGTAACAGTGGCTTCGGGCTCAGCCATGAACAGTTGCCTGTGGTCCTCCAGACTGTCGTGGTCAGCCATTTTCTTCCCTGTCATAGAGACCTAATTCTGAGTCCAGTCATAGCAGGTGGAGGATTGAGGGAGATAAGGCAGGCTCTTTCACCTGCATCCAACGTTCAGTCACCCTAGGCACCTGCAAGGCTACCGACCCTGGGTGGATTTGAACTTTGTTTTCACGTCTCCTATGTGAAGACCTGGATGGAGCTCTGTAAACACAGCTGCGAGACCCCATTTCTTGATTTCCCTTATTGCAAAGGACTCATGCACCCTACTTGCCTGTCTGCCAGGGACTGGAGAACCATCCCATCGCACGCTACAGAGACAAGAGTGGCTCAGAGTGAGGATCGAGGAGTGAGCCCTTAGCCTCTTCATGGTTGTGCAGTTGCTGTGGGGCAGGGAGCCAGGCCACCCTTCCCGTGACTTGCTTTCCTGCTCTGCCTTGGAGGCCTGGCCTGGCCTTCTAGGTTTTCATGGCAATTGGTAATGTTTATTAGAGGCTTGGATTTTCTTTCCTGCTTTGCTTTATTGTTACGATTTATTTCTTAAAATGAAAGAACAAACGAATTTGCTTGTTGAGCTTTGCTCCTCAGACCTGGGTAACTTTGACAGTGACTGACAGAGAGGTTTTCTTAGAGTCATTTCTGTTCCTCCTGTCTCAACCTCCTAAAAAAAAAAAAGGGGGGGGGGTGGAGGAGAGACTAGTAATGGCTGGTCCAGGCCTTGTCAGGTGAGTTATCCAGGCCTGTCTCTATTAAGATGCCACTCCACCCCTCTGAAATAGGAAATTGCCAAAATGGAGGTCATTGGCTGCTAATGAGGTGGATTTTAACTGCAGGATCATTTTCCTGGCTAATACCCTTATTATGTGCTTCTGTGTGAACCCATGGTGGGGCGTTGCAGTGTGAGCTTAGCCTCTGCGGACGGCTAGCGGAGTTGGGTGTTGAGGTTCTTCGGCATGGCTGCTGGCTTCCTGGCTCCCACTTCTGTGTTTAGACTGGGGCCAGTGAGAGGACACCGTGAGATGTCCAGACCGTGGGCCTGAGTGCCCCTCCTTCCCACATGTCACGCTCCCCCAGTTTTGGTGGCTTCTGGACTGGCCTAGCAGCTGCATATTATGGCCTGCATCTATCTATGTGGTACCCCACCATAAGGCTTCTTGCTCTGAGCAGGCTTTCGCTTTTCGGGTCTAATCTGCCCTCACCTCCATCTTCTCTCTCTACCAAACCGGAAAAAGAATCTTAATTTCCTGTGGAGCTGGGAGGAGGCGGGCTAGCGACAGGATAACGAGTCTTAAATATGAGCAATGCGTTTGGTTACATGTTATTTTTCTCTACCCCCTTAATACACAGCATTTTTATCATCCTTAAGACAAAGTAGCTGGCAAAATATTTAAGTGATCAGAAACAAATGTTTTTATTTGCCTGCGTGCGAATTGGGTTATCTGCCTATCTTGTTTACGAAATTTGGGGCTGCCTCTCCCGCACAGTATGCTCGCCTCTCGAATCTTCCCCAGCTCCCATTTCCATATTTCTGCGTGCTTGTTCTTTGTTAATCACTTGGCAAGCGCTTATTTGAATATTAAAAATTTCTTTAATCATCAAACGCAGGAGCACAGTCTCATGAATATTCATATTCTCCCCCCACCCCCCTCCTCAGACTGGATTCTAGTTCATTACCCTGCAGTAAAAGCCAAACAGCCATCAATCGCCCTCATTACTGGCTCTGGCGTTTTGATTGGCTGCCTGCTGCCCATAGCTTTTTTTTTTTTTTTTTTTAAATTTCCCTTCTTCTATGAGCTGTCTTATACCTGCCAACAACTTAAACACACACACACACACCACCACCACCACCACCAAAACAACAACAACGATGCAAGAATAAATTTCTCTGGTTGAAAACAACTCAGCAAACTTGTCAAACAGCCCTTGTAACTTGCTGGGCCCTCCTCGGACTCCTCAGTCTTCTTGGTCCACCCTAACCCCACCCCCAAAAGCCCCCCAAAAACAGGAAAAGGGGGGGCTAGGGAAGAGGTAGAATTAAATAAATAAATAAAAAAGAGAAACTTGAGCTGAGAGATGAATATTTGTCAAGAGAGTTGACGTAAGTTTCATTTGCATAATGACTTTGTACTTCTGCATTAATAAAATTTGCATATGAAGCCATGTTAATTACTCCTGATCATGCTTTTTGCATTCATGCATAGTAATTTTCTCCGACTTGTGAGAATTAATGTCTTGGCACGAGGGGGGGGGGCGGGGGAAGGGGCGCGGGGACTGTCAGGTTCCCTCGCCAGAGTCCCTCGCTCACACGCGCTGGCGTGGCTGTCTGTCTCCTTTGATCTCTGACTCATTTCTGCACTATCAGTAGGAGTTCTCGCCTTAAAAAAATGTATCCGCTGAAAGGCACCAGTAGGGAGAAAAATAGACCTCTCTGTACGTTGTGTGCCAGGCCACCTCTCCAGCTAGGAACGGGGGACCTGCCACCTCCGGGTTGCAGAGTGGCAGCCCAGAGGATGCTATACCAGGAAGGCTTGGTTCCCTCAACCGGGGCTGGGCGGTTCCAGGCATTTTGTGTGTCTACTTGCTCCTGGCGGTGGGCGTGTCTCTGCTTAGTGCGCATGTGCAGGGCATGGAGCCCAGCATCTGCAGGGGCTGCTTGCAAGGGAGGTAGGATTCAGGCCCGCTCCTAGAGCCTCACTCCTAGGAAGGCATTATCAGCGATCTTGTCCTCTGGATTTTAGCAAAACATACCAGAGGCCGTTTTGGAGACTTTTTAGATATTCTTTTATAGGTGGCATAAATACCAAGAAGGCAGCCTGACCTTGACTTTGGAGTTTCATTTTCACGTTTTCTTTCTTTTTACTTTTTTCTTTCTTTCCTTTTCTTTTTTTTTTTTTTAGGGGACTATGTCTCCACCAGAGAGGAAGGCTTTACACTTACATGACATAATACCGGTATCAATTTTTAAAAAATTTCTTTCTCCCTCATTAAAATGTACTTTTATGAGGAAAAAAAAGAAAAAGAAAAAAAAAAAAAAAAAAAAAAAAAAAAAAAAAAAAAAAAAAAAAAAAAAAAAAAAAAGAAAAAAGAAATCGAGCCAGCTAGGATTTCATTACTGAGCTGCTTGGATCCTACAAGAAGCCGAGATAGTGGCTGCACCCCTCTGCCTCATATCTTGTTTTTTTTTTGTAACTGGCTTAGGCTGCAAAAGAAAGTGTCTTTTAAAAAGAAAATGAAAAATCGTACTGTGCATGTTACTGTTGTGTCTGTGTATATATGACGAGTGCGTGTGGGTGTGTGTGCTGTGGCACACAAGTGGGTCTCAGAGGGCAATTTGTGGTTAAGTTCTCTCTCTACCCGTATGTGGGCTCTGGGGATAAAAACCCCATACCCGCTGAGATATCTCACAGGTCCACATCTTCGAGTCATCATTCTGGAAGTGCTGGGAGTAGAGTCCAAGACCTCATGCGTACTAGGGACGCACTCTCTCACTGAACTCCAGCCCAGAAAGCCTTTTTAAAGAGTGTCCTGCAGAGGCTTATAGGCTGCCTTCCGTACTGGAGCAGCCATGCTGCTGTGAGAGGGATGCGAAGGAAGGTACCAGAAAGTTCCAGGTCTGAAAATAGACAAGGACATGAACAAGGTTGGTAGTACTCATGTGTACTAGGTGCTGGCTCTGGCTTCACGCAGCCCTGATAGTCTTTTTAAAGACGCAGGGACTGAGACGGGGGAAGAGTGGCCACTTTAAGTCACATGCCAGGAAATGTCCGAGAAGGAATTGGAACCCAGTTTTCTGTCTCTAAATCCCTATCAGTCTTTCTGTCTTTGTCTCTGTGACCACCCCTCCCCTAGGCTGCCGTCTTTCTCTGTGTGTCAGGTGCAGAGTCAGTTAGCAGATCTCAGGAGCTGTCTGCCTTCTAGAGCCAAGGCCAGCATCCCTCCCAGTGGAAGGCTGAGGCTGGGAAGTGGCCAGGACAGGCCCAGAGACGTGGTCCTTACCTTTGATTTTTCTTTTAAATTAAGATTCACATATTGTGAAATGTATTTTAATTTGTCCTGTTTGTGGCTTGGGGTTTATGAACAATGCTGCCTAGCTGTCACTACTGTTTAATTTATCACACCCCCAAAAGACCACATAACCCATTGGCCCTCAGTCTCCACTGCCCCCAGCCCCTGGTAATTACTACTCAGTCTCCATGGATTTGCCTGCCCAGGAGCTCACCGTGTAATTATAGCATGGTGGCTTCTCGCTCAGCTTTTGCAGGAGCTGGGTTTCAGGGGTACCTCTGTATGCAAAGCTCTGAGGTAAGCTGTGTCTAAGAGGGGACTTCCTGTGGGGACAGAGATTACTTTGAAAGCCCCATAGGGACCCCATACCCTCCTGCCCTTGGAACAGGTCGACTTCAGCAAGGTCATGCCCGATGAGGCCTTGTGCCACCTGTCTAGCCAAAGTGTTACCAGCTGGTATGGCTGTGAGACTTCATTGTGTCCAAGCCTGGTTCAGCCCCAGCGATGTCCTTCTAGAAGGCTGTGGCAGCGTGCTATCTCCTTTCTGATCCTTGGCCACTTTTCCCAATAGAGTCAGCTCTGAGGAGGTCCCATTGGCATCTCAGCCAGCCACGATATGTGGTGCTGGCTGAGTCGGGGCCCTCTGTAGGCTCCAGAAGCCTTTTGCTTTCACTAATGGATGCACTGAGGTCAAGGATGCTCAGACTTCCTCCACCCCCATGTGGCCGTTGGCTTCAGAATAGGGGGGTACCCTGGTCACCTTACCCCAGCTGGAACATAGCCAGGCTTTGGAGATACTGGTGTATTCTTATCCCAGAGTGCTTCCTCTTAAGCCTCAGTTTCTCCCTGTGGAGTGGGAGGTAGCCCTCCCTGTTAAGTATGGTGTCTGTCTTATAGTTAGTGCCAACTCACTGTGATGACTTGCATTGATCCTGAGCTCTTCATGGTCTAAAAGGGGAACCCTCACAGCGATTCAAGCCCGTTAGTGGACAGAGTCAAGTACAGTGTCTGATTCAATGGGCTTTGAGGCAAGCACTGGCCTTTCCAGGGGAGTTCGGTAATTCTGGCCTTGGATTGTCTTTGCTTGCCACCCACGGGAAAACTGTGATCTGGCTTTCTGCTGTGTATTTGGTACTAGAACCATCCTTGGGCTTACTGACCATGCTCTTCTGGGGCTGTGTGCCAGCGCAGAAACAGGTGGGGCCTTGTATGAATATATCACTGACTGCCTCATCGAGGTCCTAGCACTGTCAATGCTGGCACAGGCCTCTTTGCTCGATATCAGCAGTGCCCCAGCTCTAAGCTGAGGTACTTTAAAAAAAAAAAAAAAAAGTCCCAAGGACCTTGATCCTGCATGTACACATTGGTGGTGGGATTTTAAAGGAGGCTTGCAACTGCTTGCTGTTTCCTGCAGCCTTGGCCTCTGTCTGGGTCTGTGCAGTGGGTGTCCTATGCCTTTGTGTTTAGGGGTGATGTTAGGCTCCCCTGGCTGTCAGTGGCTCTTCTGGAATGAGGGAGATCCCTGTGGTGCCTATGGAGTAGTCAGACCGCCCACCCCCCCCACACCCCCCCCCACCCCCCCCCCACCCCCCCCCCACCCCCCCCGCCAAACCTGTGCAGATCTGCAGGTGCCGGGAAGAGAGGCCAGGGCCCCTCCTGCTGAGCTGCTGAACCTTAGCTGCCCAGCCATCTTGCTGATGTTCTCTTGTCTCCCCTCGCTTCTCTGCACCAATTATTTACCCAGGGAATTTGGGCTTCTTCACTTGTGGTTTTGGCAAGGGCTTCACACAAATGTTTTGCCCTGGTGGTCTCTTAACCAATGTAAGATAAACGGCCAAATCAAACGCAGGCCTTGCTGGTGGTGGAGGCTCACTGTGGGGCCCGGTGGAGACAAGGCAGCACCCCTTCCCCCCCCCCCCCCACCCTGTTCATTGCTGTCACTGGCTGTCAGATGAGGGAGTGGGGACTCCCAGATCAGGGTGAAGACATTTAGAGGGGTCTGGGCCATGCTAGCTAGGTTTTCTTGTGGTAGGGGAGGGAGGAGGAGGTCGGGATGTCTTGTGAGCTGCCAGAGCTTGGGTGCTGCTTGTTGGGGCCTAGAGAGAAGCCCCAGGTGATTAGCTAGGGAGGAAGGAGGCTCATCAGTGTTCAGACCCTTGGAGGTAGACTTGAGGTGGCTCAGGCCTGTCCGAAGAACCTATACGGTTACAGCTCCCTGCCTCTTTAAAAAAGGGGTCACTCATATTTTGAGAAAACAAATCCTCAAGTGAAGCCTGCTCTGGTTTGTTCTGACCCCTCCTAGGGAGTCTGAACTGGGAGTAGGGGCCTGACAGATCCTTTTGTATGTTAACCCCTACACTAGGCTCCCAAAGGCGGGGCACCCCGGAAACTATCTGGCAGCTGCAAGGAGGTGTAGCCCCTGCTAGTGTCCTCTGTGCACCCCGATCCCTTTTCCCTTGCCCCTGTGCCCCAGCTGCCATCACTGTAGCACTCCTATCCTTGGGCCACACCCTCTTGGAGGCTGTAACTCTAGCCCCCGTGACCCGGGCCCCCTCTTGAGCCCCAAGTCCCTTGTACAGTTTAGAGCCCAACTGACCAGTCTTTTCTATTGTTTTTTCTCCAGGGCCGTGCAGGCCTGCCCAGCTGCCATCGATGGCCCCCATAGCTGCCTCCTCTTCCCACCCTCCCACATCCGTGATTACTTCACCTCTGCGTGCCCTGGGCGCTCTCCCACCCTGTTTCCCGCTGCCTTGCTGTGGTGCACGCCCTATCTCGGGCGACGGGACTCAGGGTGAGGGTCAGATGGAGGCTCCCTTTGGATGCCAGTGTCAGTTGTCAGGTAATAGAGCCGCTGCGGTGGGGGAGGTGGGCTCCCGGGATGGCGGGCAGAGCTGGGGACCCAAGGTGGGGCCCTGGGGGGGGGAGGTGCACACCCCACACTCAAAAAACTTTTTGAGGGGATGGCGGCAGACGTGGCAAAGGATGTCAATTGAACCGTGGAACCCATGTCGGTTCCTCCGGGGGTGAGAGGACCTTCACCCTCCTTCACCCCTGTACCCTCAAATTCTGAGAGTCTCGCTCCCAGAATGCACTGCCCGACCTCCAAATTTCATCTCTTTGGGCTGTTTAGCTCAAGTTTAATTGGATAACACTTAACATCTGAAGTTTTCTTCTGCCCCTTGTCTCTGCCTCCCTGCCACCCACCCCAGACAAGGGTAGGAGAGGATTCCTGGGTTGTCTGTGTACCGTGCTGGAGCCGTTCAAAATGCTGACTTTCTCTTTGGGACAATGTGTTGCCCATTAACTTAGAGGGAAGGAAAAAAAAGTTGTCTCAAAGAGGAGCCTTTTAAAAACTCTGTGGCCACAAGTAGCAGTGAAACACTGTGGGCGTCTGGGGTGGGGGACTGTGAAGGTTAGTTAGTGCCTCTAGGCAGACCCCAGACCCTGCTCCAGTTACCTCTGCTGCTGCTGGAGGTCACTGAAGCCCTGTTACACAAAGGGCATCCATGGCCAGGTACCGACATGGCCCCCTTGCTCCCCTGCTCTGTCTCCCCACAAACATGGACGTCTGTGGCCGAGGGTCCCCACGAGGTCGAGTGGAGAAGGCCCTCCTTGCAGCCTCGTGGTGGGGCCCAGTTTGCGACATACTGTGGCTTTGGGAGCCAGGATGCTGACACAGACTCACGTGGCGAGCAGCTGTGGCCTGGTTTCCGTGGCCAGGGCCTGGAGAGGAGAGGGTGGCTGGGGCGCCGGGGCACATTCAGTTTGTCCCTGCTACATTGCCAGGCACGTTGCAGGCTTTCTCTTGAGTCAAGCTGTGAAAGGAAAGCTATTTTTATTGGGCAAGTTTTACTTTTCATTGACACTGTCTCAGAGACCTCTCTTACTGGAGCTTTGGCTTTGCACAAGGCCACAAGTAGCTCCTGCCCCAGGGTGAGACCTCCCTGGCCTTCCCGCCAGTGGGGTGGTCTGCAGCCTTCAACACCATTCCTGTACTCTTGCTATGACAGGTGGTTATGCCATTGGATCTGATATCCAAGACTAGGAGGCTTATATCTTGAATGCATAAAGCAGAGACCAAATCACCCAGAAAGGAATTGAGGCAGTTTACAAGGAAGCTGGCTTCCCTTCCTGGCCAGCCTGGTCCCGAGATGTCCGAGGTTTCATGCAGCTTGGAGGATCTGTGTGTAAGACCCTGTTCACCAAGCTTGGGGTGTCTGCTGGGGTCTAGGTGTTTGCTCTGTGCTCAGGCTTCCTGTAGCATGTGCTGCAGCCTTGCAACCTTGCAGCTCTGTACCCACGGGGGCGGGTGGGGGTGGGGAGGAGTGTGTGCTGCGTGGACTATCAGAGATATGCCTGTGTGTTTATGGCTGGACTTGGTCAAGTTTTGCATGTAGAAATATGATCTCTTTGTCCTGTGTGTCACTGTGTAACCCCATGCTACCTGGCCTTCCTTAGGAGCTACCGGAGTGGAGGACTGAGTTGTCTCTGATTTGACTGAGCTTTCCTGGTACCTTTGTACCAAGTGTCAAAAGAAGCCTTTCCTGTCCCTATTTTGTAAATGAGTGAGAGGGGCCAAGGCTGGGAGGCCATGGCTGAGCCCCTTTGGCAAATTGGGCTTTGGCTTGGGGACTACTTCCTTTACAGCCATATGGCCCCTGCCTAGGCCCAGTGGAGGCCAGACAAGGTCTGCAGGGCCTTGGCAGCCAGAGAAGTCAGTGTGTCCTCACACATGCCGCTTGCTTTCTTAGTAGCTGTCTGTTGTGTGCTAGGCATTTATGAGTGCGTGTCAAGGCTTTACTTTCTCGCTTTATAGATGAGCCTCAGAGCCCTCAGGCCTCCCAGCTCAGACTCTCTCATTCCTTAGTTCACTGTAGGTCCATAGGCGCACAGTATGGAGGCCACGTGCAGATGCAGGCAGAGTCAGGTATGTGGGGCCTTTGCCTACCCTGCAGCTTCCAGTGTGGGCTTGGGGACATGCCCTAAGGCTGACAGGAGGGGAGGGAAGGACACAGAGAGAGAGGAAGTGGCTCCCGCATGGCACATGTTTCATCTGTCGTACAGAGGCCACCAGAGAGCTCAGGTCTTTGACCTGTCCTGTCCACGTGTGATGATTGTGATGCTGGAAATGGAGGAACAGCGAGGGCCTGAGCCCTGGGGCTGCTCCAGCATCCGGCTTCTAAGGGCCCTGCTGGTTCTCTTCTTCCCGTCCTTCGTCCAGTGTCCAGTACTGCCATGGTTCCACCTTGTCAACTAAGCCTGCGTCAGGCTGTACCACTGCGCTGTGTGTTCTGATAAATTTGGCCACATTCAAGTATCCTCTTCCAGTGGGGTTTGTCCCTTTAGTTCTGTTCCTGGCACTGGGCTGTTTGCTGAAGTGTTTTTTAGTGCCTGTTTAATTAGTAGCTGCAGAGGAGACATAAAAATCGCCAGGAACCCCTGAGGAAGGAGGGGTCATCCAGACCGAACGCTGCGGCACTGACTGCGCTTCGTCCCTCTGCTGATCAGGATGCTGTGAACCTATGTCTTCAAATTAACTCAGGAAGCTCGAGCTTCACACAGGTTAATTGCTGCCCGTGAACACGCTCTGGGTTATTTATAGAAGGGCGTGATTTCATGGGACTGAAAGCTACCCAGGCATGCCCAGGCTCTGCTGGGACCCCTCATCCATGCTTCCCTCAGAGCTGGGAGAAGGGACAAGGGGGGTGCATTCCACAGAGATCCCATGTGGCTTTGAGTCAAGGTGCTCCTGGCAGCGGAAAGGTCTTCTAGATTTATCAAGGTGCCTGGGAAGAGCCATAGCCAGTTACCCTGCCTTGTGCCATCTAAGGACCAGAGGCTTTACACGTGTCATTCTCTTTCTCCAAGCCTCATCCCCCTTTCTTGTACTCCTCCCCCATTATACACACACACACACACACACACACACACACACACACACACACACACACACACATGTATATGTATATGCTTGGGTCCCAAGGCAGAATCTGAGGCTACTGAAAAGACAGCTAAAAGTCGCTAGGCTCCGTCCTGCCCTCAACCCTTCCCTGCTCTGAGACATCTTGATAAAAAAGCGGCCTTCGGAATGTACCAGACTGCCGTAGTGGGTGAAGTATGCGGCTAGCTGTATATATAGCCTGCCGCTCTGTTCTCTCTCTGCTGCTGCTCCATTCTCTCATCTGTGAAATGGGCACAAGGAGAGGGCATGCTCTGTGGTTGTTAGGAGGGTTTTTCATGAGGTCATTTAGGGCAGATACTCACAACAAGCCCACAGACGGTATGACTCATCCGTAAGCAGAAGGGGTTTCGCAACCCAATGGCGTTCCGTATCCCCCCCCCCCCCCGCGGGGGCTTCCTTTAAACCGCATCCCTGGTTTCCATGCCTCAGAAAGCATTTAGCCTCTTGGCTGGCTCTGTCATGCACCAGCGTTGGGAGGTGGGATGGGAACTGGGAAACTTCATTGCATATTTAGGAGCTGTAAATGGTCATCAGCCAGAGTGATTAATGCATGCGCTTGGCCAAGTTCAAGGTCTCACACAAGAACACACAGCATCCAGGCTCCGGGAAGTGGAAGTGCTTGAGTTTAATAGAGGGAGTCAGTTGCACTCATTAGTATATGCTGAAATCACAGGGCAATCTTGTAAAGTTAAATTCAATTTACTTTTCTACTGAAATTGTGCTTGCTGTGTTATTTAACTAGTCTGGGGTTTCTTGGCATGGGTTAAAGGGACAATAAAGATAAAAGAGTACCTGTAAGTAAATAGTAGGGTTTAACAGTAGAATCTATCCTCTCTCCTCCTTCAATTATATCCCAGTGTTCGTTTTTTTGTGTTGGTTTTTTTTTTTTTTTTCATAACTGGAGCCCTCCAATGGGATGCCTTGGATCAGACCACCCTAGCTGCGGAGGCTTGATGCAATTAATACAGCCTGTCTGGAAAGTGGTCTTATTTCTGGAAGTTTTATGTTAATGATATGGTCTGCACGCTGCACATTTCATACCAGAATGAAGAGTGAGCTGGGGTTTCTTTCTGGACTGGGTTTGATTAGCAGCAGGGCCCCACTGGGCAGCCACTCTCCCGGAGGACGGAGATTGGCAGTCCTCCCTGGTCCCGCCAGGGCACTCACTGCCTGGTGGGTGTGGTACACTGGGTGCTGGGGGGCATTTAGGCCTCCATGGGGAAGGAGGGGCCGTGAGGGTGTAGTAGGGAACTGAGTGTGAGGGAGATGTGTGTTGAGTCTCCAGAGAGAGGTGACGGGCACACTTGTGAGCTCTTCTGTAGTGTAATGCTTTTGGGGGGAGGGGTGCTGCTTTCTGAGTTTGCCAGGTCCCTGTGTCAATGGGGCTGGCTCAGTGGAATTATTAAAAATTTAGAGAGCCCTTCTGGGAGTGTAATTCAGGCGGCAGAGTGCTTGCCTAGCATGCACGAAGCTCGGGGTTCAATCCCCAGTAACACATTGTGTAAAGCAGGTGTGTGGTGCAAGCCTGTTGTTCTTACGCTTGGGAAATTAATGCAGGAGGGTTAGGAGTTCAAGGTCATCCTCAACTACACACATTCATAGGTCAGACCAAGCAACCAAACAACCAAGCCAAAACAAAAACAAAAACAAAAACAAAACAAAACAAAACCTAGTTATTTGTCCCTTTACAGTGTCTATGTAATACTGACCTTGGTGGTCTTACCCTATGACTGGCATTTATAGCAAGCACGGTTGGCAATGTCTGGGGGGCTGCCTCCTAAAATTGTCTCTGGTGTCTGTGTCATTTGGGAATGTCCCTGCCATAGCTGCTTTCTTCTAGTGCCTGCCCAAGCCCTTCCCAGTGCCCTCCCTGACTGGACACATGCAACAGAGAGCTGCATGGTCCCTGGGATTCAGGAAGCCAGCTTTCATGTTGGCAGACGTAGCTAGCGGAGGTTGACGAGGATTTGGTAGACTCAAAAAAAAAAAAAAAAAAAAAAAAGGCCAGTGTCCACATAGCTGGCAGGTCACACCTTTCAGCACCAACAGGGGCCAGAGAAGCTGGCAGTGGGATCAGGGGCAGGATGGCAGCTGGCCAGTCAGGGCAGAACTCACTGGGGTGACTGCCTTCGGATGAAAGAGGTGCCAGCCACTGCAGATACCATTTCACCCTCTGCCGGACCTTCAGAAGGCGGAGTTAAATCAAAGAATTCTGTTCAAATCTGTACAAGATGTTGCTGTTTTTCTGCTCTGACAGGAGAGGCATTTGGAAGAGCAGTTTCTTTTTCTTTCTTTCTTCCTTTTTTTTTTTTTTTTATAGCTGTCTTAAAAAGGAGTTTGGCTGTTTAGCGCAGCTGGTGCTCATTACATTATGGACTGGCAATAAAATAGCATGTGTAATTAATTTTTAATGCAGCACTGGATGCAGCACTTTCAAGCAGTTAGTGGATATGAAGACCCAGTGCTGGTTGTGGACATCAGAGACCTCGGAGCCAAGCAGCCATGGACTCCTTTAAAATGGAGTTGACATTGGCAGAAGAGGCTGGTCACTGCCTACCCCCCCGCCCCCATGTGTAGGGGATCTCATTCAGGAATGAGGTTTAAACCAACCCTTAATGAACCAGGGTTAGGGGTCCTGATCGGGCATCTCATCTGACCCTTTTGATATCTGCATGGGGAAACGGAAGCCATGCAGTCAGGAAGACACTATAAGACATGAATGGTGGGCAGAACTGACTTGGCGCTATGGCTCTTGGGCTCTGCCCACTAGACCACACTGCCTCTCTCCTGCCTTAAGTTGGAGTGCTGGGATTGCAGGTCTATACTACCATGGCCTGTTTTATGCAGTGTTAAGTAAGGACTGCACCCAGGGCTCCATGCGTGCTAGGCACGCACTCTACCGATGGTGCTGCATCACCAGTCTGCGTTCTGACGCGCCTTGGGTTCACATTGAGAACTAGCTAAGGACACCTGCTATCCAAGGGAGATGCTTAAAAACCAGTTTCTGTGCTGCCACCAAGTCTGATGCCCTGTGCACTGGGCTTGGCAGCAGATAGCATTTTGACAGCGAGGAACCCTGGAAAAGTAGTCCTGGGACTCTCTTGAGGTTTTTGGCCTCTGCTGTGGGACACGCCCCTACACATGTCCCTGTTCTGAGACCGCCTGTGGGCTTGCCTTCGTGCCTGCTGTCCAGCCTTCCCTGGGACTGTAGCATGGACTCTTGTTTGGAGTCAATGCACAGGTACCAGACGTGGGACCTCCTTGGTCCTGTTTTGTGTTGTTGGGCATGATTGCATGACCCTAGGCTGCCTACTCGCTTTCTCTGGGCCTCAGTCTCCTTCCTCACTTGTCACCCAGGGCACAAGTACCCCCTTTGGGAGGGCACTGGGAAGTTTCCATCAGGGCATGCCAAGGCCTGAAGGAGCGGCCTGGATGACTTTGGGGACCCGTGATGACCAATCTATCCACTGTGTGAGAGTACTCACCTGAGAGTTTCTTAGCATGCATGAAGGGGGAGCGAGAGCCATTACTCGCATGCAGCGCTCATGGAACTTGCTGCTGTTATCTACAAAAGCTATTGTGTGTTTGTTTTGCTCAGCTCCTGGCACTCTGTCCTCATCTTTCTGCCAGGAAGATGTGCCCCTCATCCTGCGAGCATCCTCTGCTTAGGGTGTACAGGCCACCTGACTGAGGTCATGCAGCATAGCACCCGCAGAACCCAAGGTGCAGACTGAGTTCTGCTCAGCCCCCAAGCTCTGCTGCTTTCACCTGTCCCCTCTGCTCTCCTGTTGGTCTGCAGTGGCTGCTTGGACCTGCCTAACATGCAGAACGTGCCGGTAGGAAACCAGCTGATGCTTGGACACAGCCCCTGAGGGGGTCCCCTGCTTTCTTCGTCTCACTGGCCACATTTGTGTCTGACCCTAAGCTAGAAAATGGGACCCTCGGGTGTGCGGGAACCATAGTGTGCCAGAGACTCCTGAGTTAGGAGGTGGGGCAGGCTGCCTTCCAGCCTGCTGGCCAGTGGCAGATTTGGCGTGGGCCCTCATGCACGACTGGATTTAAGAGGGACAGGAGGAAGAAGAGCACTGAAAAAGAGAGGTAGAGCCTGCACAAGACAGTTTTGGCAAATTGTTCTGAGTCTGGGTTTCCGGTGTCTGGGTGGGAATCTGACCTGCCCCAGGCAGGCTTTGTGCTAGTTGTCGCTCCTGTGCTTGTGGCAGGGCCTGTACCTCCAAGTGCACTGGACACCGGTGCACATACTGGGGCCCAGCAAGGTGAGGAGATGCAGGGCAGATCCACAGACAGGTAGGGCCACTTGGCTTTTTTCATATTCTGCCAGGGCAGTCCTTCTGCACTCGGGGAGAAACTGGGTTTGCTGTTGTGGGAGAGCGTGGGATGACACATTGAATGTTGCCATGGTACACGGACATGATCATCGGATCTTTTATTTATTTATTTATTTATTTATTTATTTATTTATTTATCTATCTATTTATTATTTTTAATTTTTTGATCATTGCATCTTTTAAAAAATTATAAGTATACATAAGAATTAGAATTTTCATGACCCTGCCCCCTGCTGCCTCTTCCATTGCTGAGACTGAACCCCAGAGCCTTGAGCTTGCTAAGGTGAATAAAATAGCTCATGTCTTCCAAATCTATGGCAGGGGCAGCAGGAAAGAGGCTGAGAAGTTGAAACCATGAAATATGGTTTATCCAAGCAAATCAGGCTGGCCACTTTAATCCCAGCAGTAGTGGGAAGAATCCATAGGTCTCTCCGTGTGAGGCTTTCCAGGTCCCGTTAGACTTTAGAGGAAGTGTGTCCAGGCCACTTCTGTGGTCCTCTCTGGACATGACTTAGTAAGTGGCAGGATGTGTCATATTATCTCAGTATGTGGCCACAGGTGACACAGGCAGCGACCTTGATTTCTCTTTCTCATCCAGGCTCTTATACCTAACAGTGGGCCTCATGGTCAGGTTGTTGTCTTGGCAATCCAAATGTGCGCTAGGCCCTCCGCTAGGGCCTTCTGAGGTTTGAATTCAGACTCTCCCCGAGAGTCGGCTTCCCACAGAGTGCACGGATGAAGACACTGCTGTCTAAGAGGCAGCGTGATTGGTGCTGAATGGTGTGTTTGACAACGGCTTCCCTGAGTCTGGGTCCTGCTCTCCTTCTTGCAGCTTCTACTTGGCAGGTGCTGGAACAGAGGAGGCGCAAACACGAACCCGGGTGCTCCTACGGGCCCTAGATAATAAGACCAGCCACGTTTTATCGTTTCTGTAGAAGGGGGTCAGAGGGCTCGGGTCTTCTCTGAAGAGGTTAATGCAAAACTGAAGTTACTGTCTGCGGAAAGCGCCAGATGGAATCGGTTCATAAAACCGGACATTAATTACTACCTTTTCTAATAAGGTGACGACTGGCTGATGGGCTGAGGTCTGCCCCACCAGGTGGGTGTATGTGTCTTTGACTTGGGTTTAATCTGGACATAGTTAATTCCGCCTTGGTTCCATCACTCTGAATATCCTTGTGTCTTTGTCAACTAGCTCATTTATTCTGTATTTAATCGTAAAACAAAACAAAACAAAACAAAAAACCCAAAACACCCCCATTGATTGATGGCCTACGTTATGTCACAGACTTTTGCATTCGAGACAGGGTCTCATGTAGCCCACGTTAGCCTTAAACTTGCTGCTTCCACCTCCTCAGTGCTAGGATCACAGGTGTGTGCCCCCAGCCCCAGATTTCAGGGTCCTGGATTTCAAAACTCAAGGTCTTCTGCAGGCCAGACAACCACTGTGTTAACAACCATATTCCCTGCCTCTGGTGAACTGAGGGTCACAGTGGTTCAAAGGCAGGGCCATGAAGTGTGTGTGTATGTGTGTGTGTATATATATATATACATATATATATATACATATATATATATATGTATATATATATATATATGTATATATATGTATATATATATATGTATATATATATATATGTATATATATATATACATATATATATATATATATGTATATATATGTATATATATATATTACAATTTTGGTCAGGTCTAGAGTCTTGCGCTTGCTAGGGCAGGCTTTACCATTAAGCTACAACCCTACCCTCAGTTTTAACTGTTTTCTAAGCATACACTACAGTTGTGCTAAATACATTGCAACTATGTGGCCGTCACCTCCTTCCGTCTCTGGAACTGTCTCGTTTCCCATTAAGCAGTAACTCCATCTCTTCTTTCCCAGCTCCAGGAAACTGCCATTCCACTTCTTGTTTCTTTGAATGCTACAGCTCCAGGGACTACCATATGAGTGGAATGAAGTGTGCTCTGTGCGTGCATGCGCGCGCGCGCGCGTGTGTGTGTGTGTGTGTGTGTGTGTGTGTGTGTGTGTGTGTGTGCACGGTTCTGCTTTACTCGGCTCATCCATGGTATAGCAGGTGTCAGACTATCTTCCCATTTAATTCCCTGTCTGTTGTTCCCTTATGTGGATGGCTTACCTTTGCTTTTCTGTTCAGTGGGCGCCCGGGCACCTTCCATCTTCGCCTGTTGTCATCACTACAGCTGGGACCCTGGGACTATACATCTGCTTTAGGCCTCTTTGGGTGTGTACCTAGAAGTGGGATCTCTGGATCGTAGATGACTCTTGTGTTTAATTTGGAGGCAGTCACCCAGCTTTCCTGCAGAGGCTGCCCTGTTTTGTATCCTTGCTCATGCTGCAGAAGGCTCCAGTTGCTGGGTTTTAGAGCTAAGGAGGCCATCCTTCCCGGAGATGAGAGCTGGCTGAAGGGACCTAGTCATGCACGTGGAGTGTGACTAGAGGCCAGGCCCCACTGACTCAGGCTCAGCCCTGCTTTAATATCTCAGTCCCAGTCTCCTAACGCCCCTCAGGACAACTCTGTCTTCTCAGTGAGCTGCTTTTAAATAGTCAGCGAAACATTCTCCCAGCCTGAAGATTTGGGCAAGAAACTGGGCAACTGGGTGATTTTCATCGACTTGGAGACAGCTGGTCAGAGTACTGGGTTAAGAAGGGTGACACGTTGCCCTCTGTGGGCCTCAGGGATTTTTGTGACCCACAGGAGCCTTTTGCTAGGCTGACTCCTTTGACTGGAGGGAGGGTATTCGGTGAGTGGCCTTGGGCTCTGTGTAGGCTGGTATAGTAATTATGAGAATTCTGCAAAGATGACTGCTCAGGGCTGTGCCTTCTCTCTGATACCTTTTTTAAGTATCCCGGGCATGATTGTGGCAAATGAACACAAACCGGATGTTCAGGAAGCTACAGATTCAAAGCCAAGGTGTTGGCTTCCTTTAGAGCAGCAGTTCTCAACCTGTGGGTCACGACCCCCTTGGTGGCATCAAACAGACACTTTCACAGTTGCTTAAGACCATCGGGAAACACAGATATTTATATTAACAATTCGTAAAAGTAGCAAAAATTACAGTTATGAAGTAGCAATGAAGATAACGTCATGGTTTGGCATCGCCAGAACCTGCAGAACTATGTCAAAGGGTTGCAGCATTAGGAAGGTTGAGAGCCACTTCTTTAGAGGCTCTGACTGAGGCTGCTCTTTGATTCAGCTCCAGGTGACTCCAGGAGTCCCTTGGCCTCTGGCCGTATCGCCCTCACCCCTACCTTGGTGGCTACACGGTGCCTCCTGCAGTTTGCTGCCTCCTCTTGCTGACGATGGGCTAAGGGTCCACTGAGACCATCCAGCATGGCCTCATATCACAATCCTTAATTTTATCCACAAAGATCCCTTTTCCAAAGAAGGTCACACACAGCTTCCTTTGATTTAGTTATGGACGTGTATACCATTTTGAGCCTCACTGGCAAGCCCCCTGCATGCCTCTTGCTGTTGGACTGTAGGCCTCTCCAGGGAAGGTAGCCCAGTGTGGTTCCTTTGAAGAGATCTGTTGTGATCTGGGACAGTTCTGGGCTCTGTGTGGTATTCCCCTGCTGGACTCCAGAGCGGGTCCCCGACAAGATGGACACAAGAATGTCACATTTCTCAGCTGCCTGACACCTCTAGCCAGCTCTCCTCAGCTCTGTGGAAAGGCCTGTGGCCATATCTGGCCACATCTGGCCCCACCAATCCAACCCATGTCAAGTCAAGAGTGCCCAGTATAAGGGGCGGGGGCTGGCTTTTCAAAAAGCCTATAATGATTGTGAGAAAAAAAATTAAGAGTTGAATCGAAGCTAAAAATAGCTGGACACACATTTGCCTATAATCTTTTTTTTTTTTTTTTAAGAAAACATAATTATTTTTGTAAACCAGCTCTGAGAAGCCAGGAGTATTTTTAGCCCACATCTTCTAGGATGCTGGGCATCATCTTAGGAAGAGCATCTCAGAGCCCACTAGAGTGTAGTGATGTCAGCATGTTGGGTGACAGCCCCTGAGGGAAGTGGGAGCAGGCTGGGTATGTCCTGATCACACTTGGACAGGTAAGCCACGGCACTGGCCAATTGGTGGCTAGCTAGCTCAGCTCTGAGTTGGGTGAGGGGGACCTTTGTGGTGATGCTGGCCCAGCCTGTTACCTTAGCAGATCAGAAGGGGTGACTGGGGCTTGGGGGAAATTGTTCCCAGCCTTCTTGTTGGGAGCCAAACTTTGTCTCATGTCATTTCCCCATTTTTTTCCCCATCGCCTCTGCCAGGGATGTTAGGTCTGGCACAGTCTCTGTAATAAAAAGTTGTGTGTGTGTGTGTGTGTGTGTCTGTGTGTGTGTATCAATGTATGCTTATGTTGGTGTTAGTTGTCTGTAGGTATGCTGTGAGTCCGTATGTGAGTGTGACACAGCACCTGGTGGGTCCATCCTATCCCCCTGCCTGGTACTAGGTGTCTTTTGGTACAGGAGTGTGCCGACATGGCTTAACATTAGCCTTGTGGCCTGCTGCCACCCCGGTGTGAGTGTGTCTCTGAAGACAGATTCTCTTTTCAGTAGTTAGACTAGATTCTTCCCACCCCCCCCCCCACCACTCCCCCACTAAGGAGTTCACTGTACTTAGGCCAAGACATCACAGCCAGTCCAGAGTGTGGCTGCCCATGTGTGTGGTCAGGGAGACCAAAGACTTCCAAGTGAATGGTGGGTTCTCATCTTGGTTGTGACAAGTATGATTGTGGGTGCATGAGCGAGCCCGTTTCCTCATCTGAAAAATGGGAATGGTGCCAACCGAGGGTCCCTGTCAGCCACAACAGTGGGACACACGCTTACCGTCTCGGCACTCCCAGGCTTGCTCTGTGAGGAGGGCAGTCTCATCCATCCCACTCCTACAGATGGGGAAACCGAGGCACAGTGACTCCAAAAATGTTCCTGTTCAGTCTTGCAGTTGTGATACACTCACTGCCTCAAGCAGCAGCTGGCCTAGTGTTGCTGTTACATTTTACTGTTGTTCTAACTATAATTATCATCCCCGAGATCATTATGGTAGCCGTTTCCTGGGTGGAGATAGTCGTCGGCTGCTTCTGCAGCAGCCCTGACTTCTAGGCCCGTACATCCTTTCTTGTCTGCCGGCTTCTTCTACCGCTGTACCGCCTCTCTTCCATTTCGGGCTTGTGCGTTTGAGGCCTTTCTGCTCTAATTGAGATAATGAACACAGGCCCCCACCCCCAATCTGAGCACTAAAAGTCAAGTGCAAAGTGATGTTTTTTATTTGTTGACCTCACCCCCCCAACCCCCACCCCCCCCCCCCCCCCCCCCCCCCCCCCCCGCTTCCTTCTCTCTCTGAATATGCATCTCTTTAAGACGGGATTGGCTGGATGCAAACAGCTAATAACCTATGGATTTATGGAGGCAGTGAGAGCTGGCTTTATAAGCTGGGATACCTGCAGTCAGCGTCCTGTCTCTTTAAGCTGAGGCTCCGACTTGCCGTGGTATTTTACAGTGCCTGGTTTCATTTATGCTGGAGCCAGACTTACTATGTGAGCGTCGTCCGCATGCTGGAATTAGTCTTAAGCTTGCTTCTGTGGCGTTGCCAAATTCCATGTTTGTGTTTTATTTAGATTTCTCTTCACGGCCAGCCATTCTGTGCCGGCACACACAGGCACTGTTGCGCCCCGTGGAGAAAATAAGCAAGCTTGCGTTTTCTTTGGCAGAGGCCGCGGCCACAATAGACTGTGGTCTCTGAAACATTTTTTAAAAGCTATTTTAACCCATAACAGATGCATAAAGTCGGCTCAGGCATGCCAGTTTTCTTAGTTTTAATTAAAAAATAATTACAGTCTAATGGGATGTTAGTGACACATTTGGATGAATGGTCGGTGACATTATCTGCAACTTATAAATTAGTGCCTCTCCCTTGGCTGGGGCAGGGATGGGGAAGATTTGGGAAGGGACATTTGCATATCTGTTCTTAATTGCAGGGTGGGGGCTGGGAGGGTAGCATCGCTGCATTGGAGACTTAGGGGCAGCTACGGAGACCTTGGTCGGAGACCTTGGTCGGTAGGTAGCACTGAGTCCCAGCATGTGTGACACAGGCGTCTGGCAGCTTTCTTACACCACCATCAAATGGGAAACTCACCTGCAGAGTCCTTGCACGCATGTGGCACGTGGAGGTGGGTGCCTGGGGTCCTGCAGGACCACCCAGCTCCCATGATTCCTTCTCTCCTTCAAAATGGCAGGAGGTACCAACTAGGACCTACTGGGCCGAGGGAGGAACAGAAAAAACAAAACAAAACAAAAAAAGCAACAGCACATTGCCAGGTAGGGAGGCTTGTGGGAACCTTGTATAGCCTACACACCCTTGCTTCAAATTTTATGGACCCTTTGGAGTCCCAGAGAAGGGAAGTAGGGTTGAGGTTTGTGGGTTCAGGGGTCTCTGCAGATGCCAGCTGGGAGCAGACAGGGCAGGTTGTTGCATTGCTTCTGCCAATGAGGCAGTTAACCTCTGATGACTGGTGAGCCTAGGTTCCGTGTGCTCTCGGTGGGATCTGAGAATCAGAGTCAGACGGGCCAGTGTCCTGGGACCAGCCTCTTGGTGGGTGCTGTTCCTGCTCATCCTGCTATCCTGGACGGAACAGTCCCAGAGGGCCACAGTGTGCACTTGTCCCTCTTCTGTAGATGCGGGGAGCTGTGACCCCTACCCTTGGGGATCAGAAGAAGGTTCACCTTAGCTGTGCCTCTGTGCTTGGTCATGTAGGCTGCCCATCTGGGGACTGTTCCTGGGGCCCTGGTGCTGTGCTTCAAGGCCAGGGTTCTTCCACAGGTACCACCCATTGTGTCTTAGTGAGAGGGGACAGTACTTGCTGCCGGGTCAAGCCAGGACCTGCCCACTTGCTTAACTCCTCACTTTCCCTTTGAATGCTGCACTCAGCCACACCCTGCGGCTCACTTAGGAGCCATGCTCAGGGTCTTTATTTTTACTTTCAGGGCGGTGGTGGCACTTCCTGTTGTCCCGGGGTATAAAATAAGTGTTTCTTAGACAATGTTTCCCCAAGCCCAAATTCCTCCCGAGTAAAATTAAGTTCTCCTATTAAAACCATGAGTCACACCAGCCCAGATGAGAGTCGTTTTGACGTTCCTCGAATTTTTTCTGGAAGAGGAGCATCACATTGATGCTAATCCTTGCAATTATACCTCATGGCTGGGTAATCCGCCAGAAGCTTGGTAACCTAGCCCTCAGCCACCGCTGCTGTGCTTGTCTCCTTGCTGTTGCTTACCCAGGGTTTCTTCTTCTGTTCTGGGCTCATCAGATTCTCTGGACATGGTCCTAGGTATCTAGTTGCCTAGGATGATAAATGTCTGTCTGGCTGCTCGTGTGAATTCTAAGGAGATGGGAGTCCAACTCTGTCTCAGAACTGGGGGTTTGCTCCCTCCTTGGGGGTTTCCTGCTTAGATTGGGGTAGACCCCAGACATCCCTGATGATTAAGACAGGGCGTGGGTATAGGCCTGCTTTGGGGGAAATGTAGCAAGGCTGGCGAGGAAGTGGAGAATACTGTGGTCATCATATCAGTTTTCCTGAGCTGTGTGTGTTTCTCTTACTGTGACCTCTCAGGTCCAAGCTCAGTTATTGCTACAGGTCGTTGTAAGGAGGTTCTTACTGACCTTGGGTCTAGACTGGTGTCACCTCTACCCCTTCCTTGTGTGTGTGTGTCCCTGTTACTGTCAATTGTGGTCTATTCCATCTGCCTGTGGACCAACCTGGGTGCTCCTGGTCCCCACATGTCTAGGCCAACATCCGGCTGCATGCAGTGGGCTGTCTCTGAGTGCTTCTTCAGCCCAGGTCAAAGAAGAAGGCCAGTGTGGCAGGCACCCCAGGCCTGTTACCATAGTGTTGGCTGTTGGCTCTGGTCCTGAAACAAGGGCAAGTTGGCACCGTTGGAGAATACTGGCCCCTGGAAATGCAGCTGCCAGGTGAACCACAATTGAGTCTCCACAGCTTTTGGTGCAGTCTTTGAGTTTTGGAGATGGGGTGGGTGGGGGTGGTGGGGCACATTTTGCTTTTATTTCCCTTTATCCAGAGAGCTGCTGCTCACATGACCCCCTGTGGGGTAGGAGGCTCTGATGAGCAGCACCTCAGGGAGCTGAGGTGGAGAGGCTGAGTGTGGAAGCCAGTGACTGCGATGGGACAGGCTTTGGGTTTGGAATGGATGGACTGTGGTTTCTGAGTTTGGAATAGCACTTCTCTTTGGGATGTGGGGGAGGGGGGCAGGGCAGGGTTTCAACTTCATTTACTTGTATTAAGCTGAAGTTTCCTCTTTTCACGAGTAAGAGGAAAAAGCCCGAGAAAGTGATGAGAAACACAGTCTGGAAAGGCAGTTCGTTTACTCATTAAATCTTCCATAAAATAAACAAAGATTTAGAAGGAAGGGCCCAGCTGCGGGGCGTTCTGGAGGGAGGGAACAAGTTTGGTGTGAACCTCAGAGTGGGAAATGGGCCAGCAGGCCAGGACCATGTCTTTCTCCTCCAGAGGCCAGGTGCTGGCCCCGGAAGTAAGAACAATCGGCCCGAGTGTCCAGGAGGGGCGTGTGCGCACATATACATGCGTGTAAACATGTGGGTACACTAACAGTTCACACACGAACCTGAGACATGTGAACATACATAAACATGCTTTTATGTATGTATACATACAAGCAAGCATGGGTACAGGAGGACATGTATGGAAACTTGCAGGTGCATGGTTACACAAATGTGTTCATGTGCATGAACATGCAGGGATAGACGCATGCAGATGCTCCTATTAATTTGTTAATGTGTGTGCGCCTGTACCTGCAGGTATAGATGCATGTATGTGCTCACATGCACACATGCAAGCATGCATGTGTGTGTTTATATGTGCTGTACACACATGGACAAGGTCTGTTTGTGCACATTCAGATGCAAGTGTAGTCTGTGCTTACATGTCTTCATATGTATTCATGTACAATATGCACATATGTATGTATGTATGTATGTATGAAGAATGTCTCTGCCCAACTCTGAGGACCTGCTTGTGATCAACTGCTGTGCTATTTCAAGGGGGATCCAGAGTTACAGATGCATAGGATCAGAAAGAAGCGAGGTATAGAAACAGCATCCAAGTGTGCATCGCTGTTCTGGTTCCGTGGAGGTCAGATGCAGGCTTGGGGTGGGTAGCTATACCTTTGATGTTCCCGTGGTACTGCCTGAGGCAGAGTGGAGGGGGGAGAGCACTAAGGGAGTCCAAGATGGGCCTTGGCCTGACCCAGCTTTGCCCTTTTATACCTGGGCGGCTCTTCACTTTGATGTTCTAGCCTCAGTTTTCTTCCCAGCTCGAAGAATATCATGGTGTTACACCAGTCCATGTACGTGCAGTGCTCAGGGTAAGGCTGACACATGACGGGCTCCAGCAAGGCAGGCTATGATCGACCTTGTTGTGTGGTAAATGTCTATGTATGTGGGGTGAACAGTAACCCCAAAGCTGAGGGATGATGGGAAGGCTGAGACCCTGAGCTTGTCTAGGTTTGTCAATGACATTCTTGTGCTCTGGTGGGAAGGCCTGCCTGCCTTCTCTCTCTCCATCCAGACAGGGTGAGGCCTTCCCTAAGCTGCTTCTCAGTTTCCTCAGGGAGGATCCTTGTCATGGCTGACTTGAGGTGGTAGCCTTCTCCGTCCTCATTGTGAGCGCTCCAGACAAACCTGGGCAAGGTACTAGCAGGTGACTGAGTGAGCAGTGAGATCTCGAAACGGTTTCTCCCTGGAAATGTGGACAGTAAGCGCCTCTGCAGACAAGGTGGCTAAGAAAGCTGCATGCTTGCCTTGGGCCCTGAGAACTCTGGGAGTTGGATGGCTGGTCAGCTGGCCCTCCTCCAATGGCTGGTCAGGCATTGTTTTGGAAAAGCTCAACGGCCTTCCTGTTTTTCCATTCCTGGCCTCATCTCTTTATTTCTCCTCAAAGGAGCAGGGAGCTGCCCTCACGGGTCACATTTGGACAGGGTATGCACACATACCCTGTGCCTGAGTGGCTCCCTCCTGCACCTCGGCAGACATTACTAGGTGATCACCACCTTCTCTGATTGGGATAACTCAAGATCAGAGGCAAGCAAGCAGTCAGTAGTAATTGCTCATACTGGCCAGCAGTTGGAGCCTCTCTTCTGTCCTGGCAGGCCTTTCCTGAACGGGGGGAGGGGCACGTTAGATAATGGCTCGAGCCAGCAGTGTGTGCTAAAGATTGCAGTTTCTTGGTTTTGCCTTTCGAGCTCAGAGGAGGGAAAGCTCTGACCTCAGGTCCCAGACTTAGAAGCAGAGCGCATGCAGGACCAGCCAGTCCTGCCCCCAGGGGTCCAGAGTCCCCGCCAGGTGGCTCTTGGCTGCTTGGGAAGTAGGCACTGGCTCCCTGAGGCGGAGTCTCCCCAGTCTGGGGCCCGGCGCCCAGGCATCTTGCTGAGACGGTGGTCTGGCAACCTGCCTGTTCTTCCCTTGGGGTCCCACGTGCTCCCGGGTGCAATGTTGGCATTACATCTAGGGTAGCGCCTATCCTCAGACTGCCCCTAACCCTGGCTGTGCCTTGCTCTGTCACATGGCCTCTGTGGTCTCTGTGGGTTTCCACCCCAGGGCCATGGCCTGCTCTCCAGTCACCCAAGAATTCTCTGCTGATGTCAGTAGAGGCTGTGTGTCTACGGGGAATCTTAGGGTCCGCTAGGAATGTGGCTTGAGAGAGAGCAGGGAACCTCTGTTTACCATTAATAGTCCAGGTGTTTCCTCTTTCTCCCTCTCTTCAGGTCCTGCTGAGGTGGTGGCTGCTTCTCTCTCAGAGAGGGGGTAAACTGAGGCTTAGAAGGGCTAGGCCCTCCTGAGGGAGCCAACATTGTGATACCAGTCCTACTCTCTTGGGCCAGCTTTGTCACACAGTGCTATCCCTTACCGGGCACATCAAAGCTTCTCCCCATTTGCCACCTCTGTGTCCTTTAGTCCTTTTGGTCTCCATGTCTGTCCTGGCTGCAGTCCCGCTACAGTGTATGTATGTGGCTGTCTGTGAGTTCCTCATCTAAGCTGACCCTAGGCACTTTGGTCTCTGTGTCTCTGACATCAACATTGTAGCTGGTTCATGGAAGGACTGAGTTATGGCTGTTGGTGGGTGGGTGAACAGAGTACCGATCTGATTGGACCTTGGGGCCAGGCCTTCAGCCTCTTTGCATAAGATGGAGGAATGTTGGGGCTCCTCAGTGAGGTGTATAGGTTCCAGAAGCCAGCTCAGTCTCTGTGCTGTCCTGGTACCCCACAACCCTAGACATGCTGGCGGTGGTGGCTTGTGTGGGTAAGTACCCATTGGGTGCTGGGTGTAGAGACTCGTTATCTCAGACCTGCTATGAAAGCGTTGCTGTGGGGACCAGGACTCCAGCCCTCTGTCCTGCATCCAGGTTCTTCCGTCGGAGTTTACAGGCATACCTCGGAATCCCATCAGCTTCTATTGGGTGGCTGAGCTCTGCTCTTTGGGGCTCCTGACTAAACCAGATGCTGCCCAGCAAACCTAGGCCCTTGTTCCTGATGACTAAGAGCCTGCAGAATGCTACACCCTGGGAAAGCACCCTTGGGCAGCACGCAGCCGATGCACACCCCAGGACCTATCAGACTACCTTCTGTGGGAGAAAGCCAGGTGCTCTCATGCATGCATACGCTTGCTGCACTGTCTCCTGCTCCTAGCTCTTAGATTAGGCATCGGCGTTCAAGGCCAGTGAGGGACTGGGTGATGGAGATCTGTCTTTGGAGGCCTCTTGCCCAGAAGTAGAAAAGGCACTGGGAGTGAGTAAAGTGAGGGTCTAAAACTCTGCTAACTCTGTGCAGATTCCTAGTCTAGAAGATTCTACTGGGTAAAGAGTTGTGTGGAAGGGAAGGAATGTGGGGCTCTTGGCTGGGCGAGTTGCCATAGTGGGGGTATGCAGAGATCCAGGAGCGGATGCAAACTCTGTTCTACTACATGAACTACAATTTACTTCTGTAGTTGCAGTGGTTACAAAAGGAAACAAACCAAAAAGACAGGATAGCAGGAGGGACACTCCATGGCAGGCTTCATGAGAGGGGTTAAGAAAAGATGGAGTTGGGAGTAGGGCCAGAACCTATTATATATGTGTATAGTTATTTTTTTTAAATCTTTTTTTAAAAAAAGATTTACTTATTTAATGTGTATGAGTGTTCTATCTGCATGTACACCTGCGCAGTCCAGAAGAGGGCTTCAGATCCCTATGTAGTTGGTTGTGAGCCACCATGTGGTTGCTGGGACTTGAACTCAGGACCTCTGGAAGAACAGCCAGTGCTCTTAACCTCTGAGCTATCTCTCCATCCCACATTAGATTTTTTTTTTAAAAAGGGGGAAAGGGGCTGGAGAAGCTCAGTGGTTAAGAGCACTGGTTGCTCTTCCAGAGGACCTCGGTTAGATTTCTAGCGCCCACATGGTAACTTGCAACTGTCTATACCTCCAGTTCCGGGGGATCCAATACCATCTTCTGGCATTTCACACATGTGGTGCACTGGCTGGCAAAGCATCCATACATAGAAAATAAAAATATCTTAAAATGGAAATCAGGGGCTGCTGGGGGATGGCTAAGTCAGTAAAATGTTTGCCCTGAGTTCTATCCCCAGCACCCACGTAATGTCAGGCACAGTGAGCAGATCTGTGATCCCAGCGCTGCGGGGGTGGAGACATGATCACTGGGGTTTGCTCACCAGCCAGCCTAGCTGAACCTGTCCTTCAGAGTCAGTGAGAGAAGACAAAACAGAAGATCAAGTGTTTGCAGAATACACACACGCGTGCGCGCACGTGTACACACACACACACACATACACACACACACACACACACATTCATGCATGCACCTACCCTGACAGCAATTGAGACACATCTTGAAGTGGAGGCCTTGGCTTTATTGTCCTGCATCCATGGCCTCCTGCTTCTGTCACAGAGCGAGTCTGGTTGTCAATGAGGCAACTGATCCTGGGCATCCTAGGTGCACCGCATTGGCTCAGGTGTCCCTTCCTTGTGTCTGATCCTCTCTGGTGAATTCCTGGAGGCCCTCGTTGGCGTCCTGCAGGACCCTCTGTATAGGGTTGCTGTGGCATTTGTCAGTGGCATCTGGGGTGTGGTCTGTGGTAGTGGGGCCCTGAACTGCTCTGGGAAGAGAGATGCGGGCTGGTGTTTCCCTTGCCCCAGTGGAGACCAGGTGTGTTTGCTGGCCTTGTGGTTCTGTGTTCTAACTTAGTGCACACACTTCCACCTTCCTGCCCTCACTGGCTGGCTGGGAATGCTGCAGCCTTGCCAAGCATCGCGTGGAGTTGGTGTCATTCCTTCTAGGGACAGGAAAGTCAGGCAGGCAGGAAGGAGGGCCTTCATGTCGCTCTCCCCTCTCCTTGGGTGCTATTCTAGCCAGCCTGGTTGTCAGCTGCACTGGACTGACACCAGAAATGAAAAAGAAGGTACAGCCGTTAGATGGGGTACAGACTTTGTATTATGGACCTTCCAACATCTTGCCATTGAAAAATTACATTCTTATTGGCAAGAGCTTTCCTGATAGTTGTAAAGTTGAGGCATAAGAAAAAAAAAGCCACACACATACTTGTAAACTCTGTCTGTCTCTCTGTCTGTCTGTCTATATGTCTGTCGGTCTGTCTGTCTCTCTCTCTCTCTCTCTCTCTCTCCCTCCCCCCCCCCCACTCCAGGGTTTCTCTGTGTAGCCCTGGATGTTCTGGAACTCACTATGTAGACCAGGCTGTCCTTGAACTCAGAGATCCACCTGCCCCTGCCCCCCGAGTGCTAGGATTAGAGATGTACACAAACACGCCTCGCAAACAGCTCATGATGCTTTAGGTTCAGAATCCTGTGCTTGTTGGACAGCATTCATAACCTCCTACCCTTGAGTCTATGCTGCTTGGATTGGATGTACAGGCTTGAATGTGGGGGTCCCCAGAGGGAAGACAACTCAGTTGGGGTGTCCCAGGAAACTGGTTATTAGGGGCTGAGACCCTTTATGCAGCCTGCTTTGAAGAGCTAGCCCAGGATAATAGCACCATCACGGCTAGCGTCAGGGTTCCCTTGGCCACCAGCAAAGCCCCAAGAGGCTTTCTGCATCGCCTGGGACCCGCTTGTCCCTGCCCTGAGAGAAGCAGCTGGGAAGTAGTCGGAATATTATCTGTCTGCAGAAGTCATGTGACCAGAGCCATGAGCAGGCCTAGCACACCTGTCCAAGTGGGCCCTTGATGAGGGCAATGGTACAGTGTATCACACTGATCACACACAGTGGGCTTCCTCCAGGCTCTGTATCAGGAAACCTTGCTTGCCTTATGTGGCCATGGCTAGCAAGGTTCAAGAGGTCCCTCACGGCTATCATCAGGGACCTACTGGACAGTGTTCCTGTAGGTCTCTGCCTATGTATGGGAGAGTAAAAGAAGTTTCCAGACCATGTCAGTCTGGAACTAGGTGCCTGGTACTAGCTCTGGCAGTTGAGGAGTTTAGTCAGCGGTCTGTGAGCTAGGCATCTGGTGGGGGATGTTGATGGATCCCTGTGTTACACTGGCTTGGGAGTGTACATTCTACTTAAAGGGCCAGAATTTTGAGGTTCCCCTTCTTGCGTCCTCCCTTTAGGGAGCCCACCTCACTTACAGCTGTTGGGTTCTGCAGACGGGATGAGCTCAGATGTGGGCCAGCCAGAGGGGGGAGGTGGTGGTCACAGGTTGTCCTGCCATCTTTCTTCACTTCAGATTCCCCCAGGAAAGGCTAGGCAACCTTGGACAACTGCTGTCTGAGTCCAGGACCCTGCCCCCTTGCCTGAAAGCCTGAGTCACCACGTGGGAGGCAGCATCTTCCACTCTAAGGCAGGTCTCTGACCAGGGAAGTTGAAGAATACCCATGCCTTGGGGCTGGGCCGTGTCTGGGGATGCTGCTGACAGCTCAGTTAGGCTCATCAGCTGAGGTACAGAGCCAGGGGCTTGACATGCTGAAGAGGACTATGTGCAGCGAGCTGAGCTTGCTTCCTTCCTTTCCCCACAGCTTTCTATCCCTTCCTATAGGTGCCTTGGGTGACGGGGTTGGGGTGGGGTCTCTTTCCTAATGCCCCCCCAACTCATTGCACAACCCAAAGATGTACTCAGCAGACCCCTTTGTGCTGAAATGAGTGAATGAACTGCTGTGACAGGCTCTTTCCCTCGATCCCCCAGTGCCCAGGACAGAGCGAGTGCTTAGGAAACGTTTGTTCAAGAAATGATGCAGCAAAGAACCCATCTTCTCTGCCTCGGTACTTGGGGCTGCAGGGTTCACACTCTCGCCCATTAACCTCATTGACTCACGCTTTAAGACCCAAGCTTAAAGCCATGGATTCTGCAGTCTCCTGCCCTAGACCCACATTGTCAGCCGATGGAAAGTCCTCTGATTCAGGGACATCTCATCCTAGCACCTTCTCTCTCAGGGCTGAGCCGGTGCCCTCTAAGGGCATGGAGGACAAGAACAGAGCCTGGGGTAACAGTGGAGTGGTTCATCGAGATGGCACCTGGCTGGATTCAGTCTCATACCGTCCCTGGCATAGTAGGGGCTTGAAGAGGCTGCCATTTATTCTGTCAGAGTAGGGCAGGCATTGGCCCGCGAGGGTGGAGCTGATAAGACAGGAGCTGGCCCTGCATGGAACCGGCTTCTCAGCAGCTGCCCTTAGCCCAGGGCGCTTGGGTAGGAGGCACTGGCTTGGTGTTGCATTAGAGGCTCTGGCCTACCTTCTTCCCTAACTAGAGCCCCGGCCCAATGCTCTGAGAGACTCAGGCTGCTTCTGCCACACTCTAGACCTATCTCATTTTTTTTCAACCTTCGTCAGGAGCCCCAGTCGCTCTGTGCCCGTGAGTGTGGTTGGACTTGGTTTCCAATAGCTAAGAGATTACCTCGCCTTCCTCCTCAGGCCTCTTGAGCTGTGTGGGCCTGGAAGAGACTGGCCCCTGCCCTTCCGCTGGCATGCTTTGGGTAGATCACCAAATTACCACCCATCTCCTCTCTGATGCAAACTCCAGCAGGAAACCAGCAGAAGGGAAGATCACCGCCCCTCCTCCTTGGATGAGTTTATCACAGAGGGAAAAACAATAATAATAAGAATTTCCTCTGAGTTCCCTCCTTGATCAAACAGGTCCCAGGGCGGGATGCATCGTCCCTGTCAGCCAGATCATGGTTGCAGTCACCTAGAAGAGAGCATTAAGTAAAAAAGGAAGGACCTACCTAGAATTTGGCAGCACTGTCCTGTGGGCTGGGGTTCTGGAGTGAATTAAAAATAGGGGAAAGGAGCTGAGAGCAGCATTCGTCTGTTTCCTGATTGAAATGTGATGTCACCGTGCTCTTCCACCATGGTGGAATGTACTCCTTTGACTGTGAGCCAAAACAAACAGTTCTAGCATGACTTCAGTGTGTCAGAAAACTCTCGGTATGAGGAAAGGCTCTTATACACAAGGCCAAGCAAGGGGCTCTGGCGTGTGTGATTAAGGCTGCCACGTCTCCCTGGGGACAGCGAGCAGTGTGCTGCGCCAAGCAGCAGCCTGGATGTCCGGAGGTCTGCTGGTAGTTAGAGCCTTACATTCACGGGGACAGAGACAGCCCATATCCCACAAAGCACCGTGGAGGAGGCACCAAAATGCGAGGTTTGAGGGAGGAGAGTCTCCTGAGGGACCTGTCCTGAGCCAGCGATGCTCAATCTTGGGGTGCCTAAGGCAGAATGCAGAGGGGAGGTCCAGCTGCCCACCGGCGGCATCTGAAAGCAAACGCGTTGCTCTAGAGCGGCGGTTCTCAGCATGTGGCCTGGGACCCCTTTGGAGTCACATGTCAGACATTTACATTACGGTACATGACAGTGACAGTAGCTAGCAAGATTATAGCCATGGGGTAACAGTGAAATGATTTTACGGCCGGGGGTCACCACAGGATGAGGAACTGTATTAAAAGGGTCTCAGCGTCAGGAAGGTTGAGGACCACTGCCCGAGGGTACGAGTGGGTTGTTCACTTCCAGGGGAATGACCTATTTGTAACAATCCAGCGGTTTCCAGCTGTGTGACCCCAGGTCCATTGCTTTACCTCTCTGAGCCCTAGAGGTTCGTCATCTCTAAATGGGGGAGAGATGTCTCAGACGGACCACGAGATGGAGAACAGTGCTGGTGCATTGTTCAGCTTGTTGTCCGGCTTGAATCTAGGGGTGAGAGGAGCTGGTGTCTGGGAGGGTGCTGTTTTCATGCCCGCTTCCTTTCCAGCAGCATTCGTGACCGTTTGTTCTTTAGCGACTGGCCAGTATGCCCTCAGCCTAGCTCTTGCTTTAGGCTAGAAATCCCTGGCCAGAACTGGTTCTTTCCCTGTAAATATATTGGCACTGGCCCCTGGCTACTTGCCCAAGTGACGACTGGGTGCTCTCTAGGCTTAGACTGGGTGTTCTCTAGACTTACCCTGGGGGAACCTAGGGTGGTATGTGTCCCCCTTTTGGCCTGCCTTGTCACAGTGCTCTGCGTTCATCCTGCCTTCTGGATGGGGCTGAGTCCATCACCTTGTCTAGCCAAGTGTGGTCTAGGACAGGCCTGGAAGCCGCACACTCCCCAGCCTATGCTTTACTGTTGGTTTGGGTCAACGCCCCCAGATTGGAGGTCAGTGGAATACAGAGGTCACCTTCCGGAAGCTGCAAGTTCATTGGCCATTTCCCATCTGTGCTGTGGTAGGCCAACAACAGCTGTACCAGCCTCCTGCCCTAGGCCAGGGGCCTATGGACCTGGGGTCGGGAAGGAGGTTGCAGCTCAGGACTTGGGTCAGGTTTGCAGAGGTCTGGGGCTGTGGCTGTGACTCTAAGCACATGGGCAGTTGGATGCCACCTCATTGCCTTGGCTATCCTGGGTCTAAGTAGAGGCTTCCTCTTCTGTTCAGAAGCATGAAGACTTACTAGTGCCTACATCTGTGGTTAGGACCCTGGGTACTGCTCATGTCCTCTGACTTGGGTAGTGGGTCCTGGGTTTGACACTTAGCAGTGATGGGGGAGGGCGCATAGGGCTGCTGAGCAAAGTGGACCACTGGGTCCCCTCTTCTGACTGCCAGGGAATCTGTTGTCTTGTTAGATCTGATCAGACCCGGCCTTCAGTGCCTGGACTGAGGTCTCTTCTCTTTGCTGTAGACTCTGGCCACATCTGGATTTCTACATACTCCTGTTGGTGGGCTGTTGGGTCTTCCACCCACCTGGCTTCTTGTTAATAACGATGTTTTTTAAAAAAAAAAAAAAGACAAGAGTCTCTGTCCGTGGTAGAATTTGTTGCCTTTGAAGCCGAGGGATGGAGAAGTCAGGGGGAGCTGTTAGACAAGGAATAGACTGCCGTAGCTTGCAATTTGGGGAAACAGAACTGGCAGGGTTTTTTTTTTTCTTCTCAGCCACTTTGTATTATTAAGACACTCTGTCTTATAAGGGATGCTGGATAATTAATCCTGGGGAGAGGTAAAAGCAACAAGCATTCGAAGAATATATTTAAATAATGAAGAAGTACCTTAATGTGGACCAGAAAAAAATTGCTGTGGGCTGATGGCACGAGTAAGAGAAAGCCCTGTCTGAATGTGTTGAAATATACTTTCCCCTTTTAGAACATGGGGGTTGCGCACACACAAGCACACGTATGCACACAGACACACACAGATATACACACACAGAGATACAGACAGACTGATGGACAGATGGATGGGCAGGGACGCACGCACGCGCGCACGCGCGCGCGCACACACACACACACACACACACACACACACACACACACACACACACACACACACACACACGAGCATCAGGCCAGAACCCTGCTAAGTCTTCTCTCTTTTCAGTAGAAAAGAACCAATTATGTCTTGTGGTTGATTTCCAAAAAGCACTTTTGATTGTGCGATTCAGTTGCACTGGAGAGCGCTCCAGTCAGCCCCTCAGACATGAGAAGAGAGAACAAAACCCCCACCAAATATCTGGGCGAGACTCAGCGCTGAGGTTATTGACAGCAATCATGATTGTGCGGCTGTTGAGACTTCGCCTCTAATTGAACTAGGAAAGGTAAACCCGGATTCAGGGCTCTGCACGCTATAATTGCAATAATTTAATTTAGCTATTTAACCTGTAATTCAGTGGTATTTATTAAGGAGCATGGGAGAAAATGAGGCCATTAGGAGCCAGAGATGAATACATTGAAATGAAAATGAACATTTCTAACTGCCAGTTGACCCTCGGTTTGTAGCAGTTTTTATTAGGCTGGTCACGGTAATTACCAGGACGTGAATCGGGGAGGAAAAGTGAATAATTCAGTAATGAACATTTTTATTCATTATCTCACATTTCCAGGAAGTGGAAAGTGTTGGGAAAGTCCCAGGCATGCTCTTTCTGTTTGTTTTTCAGAACATGGTTGTTTGTGGACAGAGCATTGTTTTGTGACTGGAGAGCCAGAGTGAGGTATATGGGCGTGTCACTGGGGCTAGCGTGCTTCTGGAGTGCACCCTGAGAGAGGGCGACATGCTTGGCAGGAACAAGCAGAGGCCGCCGCCTCCTCCTGGCCTTGCTGGCCCTGGATAGGTGATGTTTTTCCATGGTAATTTGTGGCACAGTGGGAAAATTTTCCTAATGTACTGATCCCTGGTAGGGGAGGCCAGTATCCTTGGGGCCAGGCTGTGTGTGTGTGTGCATGTGTGTGTGTGTCCTGAGCTGTACACAGGAGCTGGACACATGTTGTTATAAGTGCACTCACTACCATTGTCTTAGGGATACTGTTTCCAGGACACCATGAAGACAGGCCATAGAGGCACATCATGTCAAACAACCTGTGACATCCTGTGACAGTGGGAAACTGAAAGGGAGTAGATTCCTGTAGGAAGACAACAGTGAAGGCAGGCCCAGGAAGGAGCATTATGCAGGAGTGAAAAATGACAACACCATGGGGGAATTGCCAAGAGGGGCAAGGATGAATTCAGACTCTGTGGTGTGAAAATGTACCTGGGATAGGGCTGACACCCGAGGAACGGTGGCTCCTGCTCCTAACAGAGTGTACACTAGCCTTTACATTCCCTTCCGTCTCCCTGTCTGTGTCTTTTACATTTCCTTTGAGAGAGACTTGACCTTTGAAAAACAGAGAACTCAGTGACCCCCCCCCCCTTTCCCAGCTCCCAGAGTTTCAGTGACTTTTGCTGATGGGAAAAGAAAGTTTCTGGCCGGGCACCCCATGCCAGCAGCCTGTGCCAAGCCTGTGGTTTCATTAGCCTTGCTCTTCCCAGAAAACCATTCTTCCCTTAGATGTAATGGGGATGGGTTCAAGATACTAGTGTCAGCGGTCTGTGATTGATCAGTTCCCAACACCGCTCCACACCCCCTGTGTCCTGGGAGGCACTGTCTGTTTATTCCATGCCCTGCTGGGGCCTCCAAATGGGAAGGCAGAGGGGCCCAGGGCCCTCAGACACCCGCATTCCAGGGTAGGGGATGTGTAGGAGATGATTCCTGGTCCCTTGGTGCCACTGGTAAACTGAAGGATGGCTCCTGAGTCTCCTCCATCCCAGCTGTTGACCAGCTTCTGGCTGTGGTCACTGACACGCAGATAAATGTAGTAATAATCCTATTTGGTGCATGCGGCTGGGTGGTGGCAAAGGCAACCGGGCCCCTTGTGTGTTACCAGGAGAGGCTCATTAGACAGGCAGGTGATCCTCTCCCCTCCCCCCAGCAAGGTCTTCATTTCCTTCCTGAATGCCCCTCGACACCTCCTGACACCCAGAGGGGCTAGAGTCTTGTCACATAAAGAAAAAATTATTCTCTTTCCAATTTTCAATTTCTCATCTTCACTCATTTTCTTTATTAGGTGCACTATGGATATTAGAGGGAAAGAAAATGACATTTCTGCCATGAATTCAAAGCGTGGGACCCTGCTTTGCATAGTCACTTATGCTGACTGGCAGGAGGGGCCACTGGAGCTCTAGCCTCCAGGGTGCTGCTTGGCACTGGCTGGGTCGCTGATGCTATGTGGCCTCTGCCCAGGGACCCCTTTTCTTCCCACGTGCTGGCTGTTTGCTTCTGGCTCTGTGTCACGAGCCTTCAGTCTTAGACGATGCTCTAAAGTTGGTGGTTGTGAGCGAAGACTGGGTTGCACCCAAGGACCCAAGGACCAGGTTGGCAAAAGGAAAAGCCCCTGGCTCCTGGCTCTGGTTTGGGACATCAGTTCTTCCAACTGTGAACCAGGAAAAGAAAAGGAAAAAAAAAAAAAAGTAAAGTGCCAGGTATGAGACCAAATCCTCAAGTATAGGAGAAACATGTGAGTGAAAGTCCTAGCACACAGTAGGTTCTTTTTCCTTCTACAACTTCTAAGCTTCAATAGCACCATGATTAGTGTGGTGGAATCTCTTCTCTGAGGGGTAGAGCCTGGACACCCCCAAACACCCAGCACATGAGGTACCACAGTAAGCAGAGGTGTTGGTTTTCTGGGGGTGTCTCCTCTACCCCGAGAAGCGTCAGGTGCACACTCTGACCTACTTTAGAGTTCAGTTTCACTTGTAAGAGCCCCTTCTTCTCCCCTCATCTCACGGGACACCCACATACACTCTTGACTAGGCGGGGGTTTTCCTGGAGTGCCTTCCAGCCACTTGGAAGGTGGGTACTTGCCTGTTGCCACAGCTGGGGCCCTGCATGGTCAAGAAAG
The DNA here is from genome assembly GCF_903995435.1 of Acomys russatus. Lineage (NCBI taxonomy): Eukaryota > Metazoa > Chordata > Mammalia > Rodentia > Muridae > Acomys > Acomys russatus. Next base: position 115,990,570 of record NC_067137.1, on the reverse strand, counting down.
GAGGGTGAGGAGGAGCTGCCACAGACTGGAGACTGTTCTGGAAAGACAACGTCTTGGGCCTGTCACTGCAAGCTCTCTGGGAGCCAGCTTTGAGGGATAATGTTTGAGGAGGGCAAGGAGCTGCTGCTTACAGAATGGATCAGCCCACCTGGTGCGGATGGTGGGGCCTGGAGGGGGGCTCTTCGAGATGTTTAAATGTTGCCCCTGCGCTGCTTTGTAAGACCCAGAAAAGATATTTGCAGCCAGTAGCCACGGTGTGAAGAGCACGGCCATCCTCACTTGTTCCTGTAGAGGAACTTGGGAGCTTTTCTTCCCCCTGGTTGCCTGGTTACAAGATCATCTGTCACATGTTCCCGGAGAAAGGGGCTTGGCTGGGGAGATGTGGCAGGCGGTGGTGGGGTGCCAGGAGATAGTGTCTGCTGTGGGAATCAATGGATGCCTTCGATCATATCACACTCATTTATATTACACCGGACAGCCCCACTGCCCAGCTGCCCTCTCAGAGCCTCGGACCGCTGGGGCTTTTTTGATGCATGAATGAAGACTGGGAAGTGGGCCAGGACTTGGCTCCTGGGCTTCTTCATCGTTTATCAGCTCCTAGTTTTAATTGTTTCTCGACTTCTTTCCAGATATTTATCTAGGAGGAGTTGTCAGTCCTTGCAGCGTGGTGCAGACGCCGCGCAGGGCGGGTGCCGACTGCAGAATTTTAGCGGCGCCTCCGATGACTCCAGCGGGAATTGCTTGAGCACCTACTGTGTGCTGGGTAGCTATAGGGTTTCAGGGATGAGTGGGAGCACACTCCGGCCCATGAGAGACCAGTCTTCTAGGGGTGCAGGCAAAGGAATGGTGTTTGTTTTGTGTTTTGGGTGCTTCTGTGGCCGAGGGCCTGGGATGTGAGTGAACTGTGTGGCCTCTGAAAGCTCCATCTTATGTCTTGGGCCTTTGCATTTTCAGACTGGAATCCAAGGTGGCCGAACCCTCACGTGGGATTGGAGAAGGCACACTGGACTGCTCACCAGACCTTAGGAGGGCAGGGCATTGTTGAGGGGGTTGAGCCCAGAGGTGTTTTGGGGTGGAGAGGGACCAGGGTAGGATGCTGGGAGTGTCTCTGTCCTCTGAGTTCTAGCAACTGTGGGAGACAGAAGTGTGATGGAGTGTAGCCAAGAGGAAGCCAGGAGAATGTTGGGGAGCCGTTGAAGGCCCTTCTCCCTATGAACTGAGCTATAAGTCAGAGTGGATGCTATTGGTGCCTACGGTGGGTTTGCTGAATAGGATTCATAAGTGTGTAAGTCAGGGAGCCCAGGCTGGCTCACTCGGCAACCTTCAGAGGGTATCACCTGGGTTTTCTTCAGGAGACACAGGTCCTCAGTAGTGAGGGAGTACTGTAGGGCCTGAGACCTAGATCGGCTACTTGGGAAGTCATCTTACAGTAGATAGTGTCAGTTTCCCCTTCTGTGCTCTCTAGGGGAGAGACTTTGAGCCAAGGCCAGCTTGAGTGGGAAGGGCGGGGCTCTATCCTGCTAGAAGCCTTTCCGTTGTCAATGGGGTTCGCAAGCAAGCTGCTCTTGTGCTCTGTCTGCCTCCACTGCACCCCTTGGGAGCCATGGCAAGATGGGATTGCCATGTGAGCACGATGAGGTGCCCATCCATGTCTGGCTATTAGCTTCCTCCTTGGGCTGGTGCCACGGATGGTAGTATGTCCCTTTCTCTTCCTCCAGGATTAGCCCCCAGTGGTGTTAAATTCTTTGCCTGGTGTGCAGGTCACATGGGCTGGCGTCCTAAGTGGCTCAGATGACAGAACTAGGATGATGGCCTGCTGACCACACCTCAAGCCTCTCGTTGGTAACACTGGTACCCGTCGATCCTACCAGAACGGTACAGGCAAACTAGAAGGTCAAGCCTGCAGCTAGCCCTAGGCTGAGGCTCAGGATAGTGGAGACAGATCCCTGGGCATGCGGCCTTTGCTTCTTACCCACCATGTTTGGGAGAACTATCATGAGCCCCAGATGCATTATGGGTCAGGCATGTGTTCAGCTCTCACAAAACCCCCATCTGATGGGCAGAGACCATCCTGCACTCTAGTGCCCGGAGTGGCATCGAGCAACATCAGGACCAAAGAAACAGTGGCATCTGGGGGGCGGGGGCGGACATAAGGAAAGATTTGGAGTGATGGAGGGAAAGAGAGAGAAACGACACGCCCCCTGGCTTCTAGGACAGTTAGTTCAAATCCAGTCTGGCTTGGGAGACAGAGAAAATGACCACAAGCAATGAGTATGGGATGCCAGCAATCAAGGCCTTCTCCTGTGGACTGGAATGTCTGCTAGCCATGGGTGCTGGAGACCTATGTGCATCCTATTGTCCAATATACCTTGGACACTTGCTCCGATTGTCCCTGGCTTGGCCACAGTCGTTTTTACTTTACATCTGCAGATGGGAAGGATTTTCACAGTGTGTAAGTGGATTGGGGGAGGTCGCCCCTCTCTGCTGCCGGAATCTGAGTTCCCCGGTGCATCCTGCCAAGCAGTGGTTATTATTTCCCTCAGAATAATGTCCTTTTTTTTTTTTTTTTTTATCACTTGCTTTTAACATTCTGCCCTTGGCATCTGTTCCAGGCATTGTGGACGTACGGAGACTGTGTTCTGACAATGGGTTAAAGCAAGCTCTTATTGAAAAGCATTCTCTACTTAATTACGTTTCCTTCTTCTGGAAGCTATTTTAATTTTTTTTTTATAATCACATGTTAATTGTGTATTAGCGGGGCCTTTCTGATTAGTTGAAAACATAATGAAACCTTTGTAAACAACACAGAGAGAGAAAGAAAAGGGAATATGTGAAACAGAGCCCGCAGTGACGAGCCAGCTCCAAGAGGCCCAGAGAGCTACATTTCTTGATGGTGTGGAGGGATGGAAATTGTACCTGCACGTCCTCCTTTGAGTGGCAGCTCCCAGTTGCAGGGCCAAATGGGGCTAACAGATCAGTGATGGGGAGGCGTTTGCTTGCTCATGAGTAGTTGTGAGATGGCACCTTGGAGTCCTGGCTTGTTGGTTTGCATCCACTCTTCATTCATGCATTGACTGGCCACTTAATCATTCACCCAGCCAATCATGAATTCACTGACTCTTTCTCACTTCGTCACTTGTTCGTTTACTTGCCATCACTTAGTCAGTCAGTCACTCCTTGGTAGTCTTACCCATTCAGGAGCTGTGTCTGCAGAGCACTGACCGGATGCAATTCCTCACGGGCCTTTCTGCCGTTTCCCTTACATCTTTGGTGGGAGTATTACTCACATCATGGCTGAGGAGACTGGAGCTCATTCATTCAAATTTAGCTAAGGCCAGGAAGCTTGAGAACCAGGAGCCAGTGAGAGTGGGCCTCTGTGTGTGTGTGTGCTCGTGTGTGTGTGTGTGTGCGTGCGTGCGTGCGTGCGTGCGTGCGTGCGTGCGTGCGTGCGTGTGTGTGTGTGTGTGTGTGTGTGTAGGGAGATGAGAGTTAGCATGTGTGTGTGTGTGTGTGTGTGTGTGTGTGTGTGTGTGTGTGTGTATGAGAGTTAGCCTGTGGCTGTCACCAGAAAGTTTGCTGGTATTGTTTTGTTTTCTGCTTTTAATGGGAGCCTTGTTTTTTTTTGTTGTTGTTTTGTTTTGTTTTTGTTTGGTTTTTTGGGGGGAGGGGACAGAAGGCCTGAGTGTAAGTCCTGTTGTAGTGAGCCGGCCCCAGGGCCCTGCTCTTTTCCCCATTTAAAGGGCTGGGCTCACAGGCGTTTTGCAGTTCCCAGGCTGTTATTAAGGAAGCGTGGCTGGGGCGCTTCAAATGAAAGTGCTACTGTGTGTGCGAGCCAGGTTCACCGTGCGCGCTCCAAGGAAACGCTGCCAAGACAGTCTTATGAACAGGCGCCAAGCAAAACACGCGCGCTCCGTCCAGAGGAGCCAGCTCACTTCTGCAAATAGAGGAAAAATTGACTTTCTGATTTGGAGTGTTTTTACAACTAAGAAGAATCACTCCAGTGATTGTTCTAAAAATAGCCCAGAAGCAGCACACTCTCGAAGACCCAGGATGGTGAGCGTCCCTTAATTGTGCTTTTTATGTAATCTCTCTACATCATTTAAAAAAAAAATCACTTATGCTTGCGTGGTCATCCCCCCCCCCCCCACCTCCCCATATGTAACACAGAAATACGAGAGTGGTCTACGCAGCAGAAACTGTATTTTTATCTCTTTGACTTCAGGAAGTGTATTTGGGTTTTCGTCTCATGCAGCAGCCGCTGCAAGGCTCACAGCTGAGCTGCCAAATCTAGGGCAGCCTCTGCCACTCTGCCCCAGTGGCCACCGAGCTCTGGAGAGAGGCGTCCCTCACACACAGGAGTGCTTGGTGGCAGGCCAGGGCAGCGGGGGTACTAATGGTAGCACGGGGGGTGTGGGGGGGGCTCTGCCTACTTTTGCTTTTACTTTTCAAGTAGCCATCACCTTTCCAAAGCTTGAAGGCTCTAAGTAGCTACTGCGCAGACTCTGACATTTGTCACCAGGGGGAAGATGGTGTGGTCTTCCCTCTGTCTTCCACTGCTGTCCCTTCTAACGTCTCATTCTCTCTCCTCCTCACCCCTGCTCTTACTTTTTCTTCTGTGGTCTGTTCTGCTAGCTGAAGAGTCCAGCCCAGGACTGCTCAGTTGTGCTCTTGGCGCGGGGACATGCTGCATGTATGGGAGGGATGGCCCGTGCTTCATTATGGCCTCCCAGACCTTTGCCCAAGAAATGCCAGAAGCGCCTCTCCATTCCTTCTAGACCTGACAACCAAAATGTCTCCAGACAAAGGGCCCCTACAGGGGTGAAAGTGAGAGCCGGTGGTCTAATCTGTTTTCCAAGATGAGGAAAAATGACCCAGGAATGTGAAGATTCATCCCCCCCCCCCCATGTATCAAAATAACAACAGGGGGAAATCTTAAGGCTTTGGAAATCGAGTTTTGAATTCCACTATCAAATTTTACTTCCAAAGTATATTTTAACGTGTCACATAATTGATCCTGGTTTTTTTTTTTAATTTTTTATTATTTTTTTTCTTTTTTGATCCTGGTTTAAGGGTGACTTTGTTGTGTTCCGTGCAGGCAGCAGGGGTCCCAGGGGGGCAAGCTGGCTATCACAGGTGTCACCCGACGAACTTGTGTGGGCAGTAGGCCAGATATCTGCAATCAAGGTGGCTTTATCTATAACCGTCTACATTCTGAGCCCCGAAGGTGATGCTGGGAGAATTGGTTCCTTCATTTTTTTGGGGGGTGGGGTTAGAGAGGCAAAGTTTCTTCAATCCAGAGCTTCCTCTGTAGTCTAACATGACCTTTAACTCACAGTAACCCTCCTGCCTCCTAGGCTCTGGGTTTACGGTCATGAGCCACCATACCTGCCTCTGAGAGTTCTGTCAGGGAGTCAATTCTTTTTAGGTGTTTGCCAGCAACTCTGGACCATTCTCTGGGACTTGCTTGGTTTTGTCATCTTTCCTTTCTTTCCTGCCTCCTTCCTCTCACTCCACTCTCCTTTTTCCTCTCTACTTCCCTTCTTTCTTGGAGATCCTCCATCTCCATTCTTAGGAGTCAGACTCAGCCTGCTCCCGGGTAAAGCCTGTTCTGATGACCCATGCAGTAACCATTTCCAAGAACCATGCTCTGTGTCTTTAAATTGACTCATCGCTGTGAGGCCGGATAGGACCAGCTGTCAGGTGTCACTGCCTTCCTCAGGATTTATCTTCAAGAAATCTAGAATTGGGTGGCCAGTGGGTTTTGTGCCCAGCTTCTTTGGAATGCCATGTGACTGCTGCACAAGAGTAATTTCCTGGGCCCAGCCAATACTCTGGCTTCCACTGGCTGCTCTCAGCCAGCTGGCCGGCCAGCCAGCCAGCCAGCTTGTGGCTCTGCAGACATGTGGAATCCACAGGACCTCACCTCCCTTGGGTCTGGAATTCATGATTTCTGGTTCTCGGATACAGCATCCAGGCCCAGGGACCTTCTGGCCTCAGACCCTACAGTTCTGGGCTATGGTTTCCCAGCCTTACCCCTTCCGACCTCCTCCTCCTTTGTCACTGGGCCAGTCCTCTGGCTGCCTGTGCATACTTCCTCCTGTCCTAGGATGGTGGGCAAGATTCTGGGAGGACCAGTTAGCACAACTGTTGTTGGTCAAAGACCATGGCTGGACATAGATGCTAGGCTACCTAGCCAGCCATGCCGAGTTATTAGTGTTTGGAGGAGGGTGTGCTGGAAACGTAGCTGTAATCGCTGTCTGATGTTAATTTCTTTCCTTGTAAGTGTCTGTGTGTGTCTGTGTCTGTGTGTGTGGGTGTGGGTGTGTGGGTATGTGTGTGGTACGGTATGTGTGTGTGTGAATGGTGTGGGTGGTGTCACACCCACATCCCTTGTTTTTTTTTTTTTTTTTATGTGAGCGTGTGCTTAACTTCTGTCTTCCATGGTGGCGATGTTGGCCTGCATCCGAGTCCTCTGATTTTCTAATCGCTCATCTGGGCACCCGGAAACTCCAGTGTTTCAGGGCTGTGCCTGGTGAGGATGACCACAGCCCGGCTGCCGGCAGAGGGCTGGAGGACGCTTGGCACGGTGGCAGAGGGAAAGCTGTGCAGAAGAGCCGCAGGTTTTTCATATGGAAATGTGAAATAATGGGGTGATTAAATAGAGCTGTATATTAAAGTACATCTGACATCAGAATTACCATAATGTGCTGTAGCCTTAGGCTGAGTACTTTATTTGCCATCTGCGTCGGCCCAAAATCCCCCGGGGAAGCGCTAAAATATTCTGAATAAACTCGGCTCCAGTTCTTATTGAGAGTAAAATACCATTTGTGGCACGTCGTATTGATTCGTCTTAATTGTGGTGCAAAAAAGAGCAGTCGCTGGCTGATGACTTTTGTGCTCGGTGACAAGCTGGCTGGAGTTACTCCTGCACTGTAGTTGGTTAACCTGAGTAGACTGGCGGCCGGCCGGTACCAGGTGGGCACCTGGGCGGCAGCAAAGAGCTACACCACCACCCCTGTCCCCGCCCCAGGCTGTTGGGCACAGCTGGGGCTCTCTACCAACCCCTCCTGGGGGAAGGAAATATAGAGCAAGGGGGAGGTAAAGGAAATTTATGCTGTCCTCTGCAGTGCCCCCCGTTTTCCCCTTCCCCAAGCCTGTCATCTCCTCAGCCACAAGGCAGCACTGACACCAGCTCTGAGGACAGGAGCCCTTTGCCTCAGCTTCCATGGGTGGGGGTAGGGCGGAGTTTAGAGAGACAAGCTGCACACCGAAGGAAGCAAAACTGGAGAGAGACACCTACCCTGGCAAACCCAAGTCTAGCTGGTCCCTGCTTAGTGGCTGTGGAGTATATTGTGTACCTCAACCCTTAGGGGGAGGGGAGGAGTGGGGGTGGCGGTGCTTGCAAAAGTGCATTAGGAGATGAAAGAGTCATCAGGGGGTGAGCACTCCATGATCCACATGGTGCTCCCCCCATTCATAGGGTCCAGTTTGTACCCTATAATTGTCTATCATTATACACAATTTAAATATTCAAACAGTCTCCACAAACCCTGGCCTAGCATGTTTTTATTACAAATTCAGAACAAGGGAATAACCTTTAACTTCAGAGACAAATGAGACAAATTTACAAGTGCGTATCTGCTGTTTTCTTGCGCTTTATCAATCCCCGTGGACCGGAACACTTTCGCTGTAACACCACTCAGAACAATATACATATATTACGACTTGTTTGTAGTGTGTCGGTAATGAGTCCCCTCTGCAATAGCTAACCTATATAACTCGGCGTCGAGGCTCTCCATAACGTCAATTATCTCCTCAGAGCTAAACGTACACTCCATTAAAAGCAGATTTACTGCCCTGGCCATACTTCTTGGGGTGGAAAGTGGAGATCTTTTTTTTTTTTTTTTTTTTTTTTTTGGTGGATTTAAGGAAAGGAAGGAAAGATGCGGAGTTTCCTGAGACGAAGTCATGACACAAGAGACGCCCTGTGTCACCTAGAAGGGCTTGGGTGAGGGTCAGCTGCCACGTGTGGGATGCACACATGGATGCTCCTGCACAGCTGCAATGGCTCCCTAAACTCACTGCATTTTGGCCATTAAGTGATGAGTTTGGTTTCCTTGTTTCTGACCCCTGTAACTCCTGCTCTCGAGCTCTTGAAGAGCCCACGCTGGGTGAGGGTGGTACTGAGTGACACAACCACTCAGATGAATTTGTCCATCAGCACCTCAGATCTGTCAGGAGGGCCCTGAGGAGACAGCGCAGTCAGTGATACTCTAGCTCCCGAGCCTGAGGATGTGCTTTTGATCCCTAGAACCTACATAAAATTAAAAAAGCCAAGCATGGTGGCGTGAGCCTGTGATCTCAGGGCTGGGAGGCCGAGCCAGGTGCTTCCCTACAACTCCCTAGCCAGCCAGTCCAGCCTGTGTAGTAAACTCTAGGCCAGAGAGAGACCCTGTCTTAAAACAAACCAAAAATGGCTTCTGAGAAATAGCATCCCAGGTTGTCCTGTGTGTGTGTGTGTGTGTGTGTGTGTGTGTGTGTGTGTGTGTGTGTGTGTGACACACACACACAGGGAGAGGGAGAGAGGACTACCTCTCCCCTACACTCTTGCATCTGCTTACACACACACACACACACACACACACACACACACACACACACGGCGAGGGAGAGAGGACTACCTCTCCCCTACACTCTTGCGTCTGCCTAGATAAGACCCCATGAACACATATCCACACACATAAAGAAAAATCCACTGGAGAGGAGTGGGTGTGGTCCAGAGAGGCCTACAACATGCAGATCTCAACGGCTCTGACTACACAAACGTATGAGGGTATTTCCCAAGGAACTTGAAGATTTCATGGGAGGGCAGGGCTCTGAGGGAGATCAACTGTAGTTGTTGTAAGTGCTCCGAAGGAGGTGTCACCTGTCCCTTTGCATCCTGTCCTCCCCACTACTCATGCCTGACAGACACCCCTGTTTTCACCCTACTTGGATCAGCCTCTCGGTCAGCGATTTCTTTGTTTTGGAGATGGGTGGCTGTTTCTCCGACCTTGCACACCTGGTCTGACCACAGAAACTTGAACAGTTGAAAATAAAGACTGTTTGGAGGATATGTGGGGTGCCTGGTGCCCCCATTTGAAGCTCTGTTCCGCTTAGCCTAGCCCATCCTGGACCTAAAAGTGTGGATTCTCGGGTCTCAGCTATCAAATGAGAGGTTTGCTGTGATAACCGACCTGCTTGAGAGACAGATGGAGAGCCAGGTCCTTCATTAGAGGTCTTCACAGATTGGTTTGAAGCTTCCTTTCCACTGTAGTTTCAATATCTGGGCATCCAGTTGACCCAGCATTCTTTGCTGTAGTGAGATTTAGCTAGACAAAACCATTCTTGTCTTGAATAGACCTTGAGTATGGGCTTGGGGAAATAACATACTTTTGCTTTTTTTAGAAATTGGAATTTATTTCATATCTGGCTATGTTATTCCTGACCTCCCTCCCCCGCCGCTCCCACATTTTCAGTCTCTCCTCAGATAAGCTCCAAACCCCTTTGAGAGTTCTGCACCCAGCATTTCCTGTCTTTGCATGGAGGGTCCCTTCTCCTTGCTTTGTCACTTGTTTATCTTTGCTAGCTTGTCCTTTCTCTCCCTCCTAAAGTCAGCGTTAGGGTGTCCAAGGAGGGTGTTCCCCAGGGCTCCCCCTGTTTTAGGGAGCGGTGGCTTGAACTCTTGTTGGAAATGTCATAATCCCCAGAGTCTTGCTGGGCTGTAGGCTCTATGAAAGCACCCTTCCCCCGCCTGTGACCTGATGCTCAGTGGTCACGGTGCTTTGCCTGTCTGTGGAGTGCAGAGAGAAGGAGGTGGCAATGCAAGGATCCAGGGCACTGGGAAGTTGCTGGCGACGTTTACATAAAGGTACAGTTTCTGGATTTCCAGACCTGGTGTGACCTTGGAGACTTCTGGAACTTCTGGAAACATTCAGCATTTACTTTAGTTCGAGAGGCAGAGTGGGCGGGTGGAGCCAACCCTCCATCCGAGGGTTCTGGAATGCAAAAGTAGATTGTGCGGGGTGGCTGTGGCATCTCTCTTGCCTCCTCCCTCCCTGTTCTGCAACAGGCCTTGCTGTGCCCTCCATCATGGCTGCCTGTCCTGTGTTCACAAAGTCTCCCTTGTAAGCTGTCTTTCCTCACCTCGGCACTTCTGGTTCTTTCAGTGTCTGCCTTGAATGTCACCTCCAGCCCCAGGTCCAACCTCTTCTGTTTCTTCTCTTGGTATTTCTGAAGTCTCTGCCTGACCAATGCTTAACTGGCCACCATGCCACCTATGGCCCCCTGGAGGGGAGGGAAGCAAGACTCGATGACATTTCCAGTAAGACTTGGCTGTTGAGGGGACTGTAGGAGGGTTCGGTTTGCCACTGTGGTGAAGGTGGTAAGAACAGAGCTTTTTCTCCCAGGGGTGAGTTCACACCTGGTAGACAAAGCCACATGGTCATCTGTGCTGCACTGGTCCCACACAGGGGGAGAGAATAGGGGTTTCTCAATGTCACACCTCCTCACCCCTTTCCTGTGCTGGAACCTCACCACCTGACTTCCCTGCCTGTCCAGCTCTCTGTCGTTCACAGGGGCAGGTGGAATGACTGTGCGGTCAGCTGGCCAGCTCCCCTTCAGGGCCAGTGACAGTAGAGTTGGCACCTCTTTTGGGACAGGGGCAGCTATCTGTGACTAAGGACATAGGGTGAGCCCAGGTCAGGCAAATCTGAGTGTGGATCCCCACTTTTCCAGTTAATGAGCTGTGCGGGTCATGGAGCCCAGGGCCCACTGAGGGTTGAAAGTTCCTTTTCCTAAGAACTTCGTGTCAAATCTCTCCATCCCATGGTTCAGAGATAACAAGGCCAAGGTCAAAGAATGACAATCCAACATGGTGACCCTCATAAAAGTGGGCCTGACAACATGCGGAAACACAGGTAGGGAGCAGAAGACTGTCCCCATGACACCTGGTGGTGACACATTTTGTGACTCAAACCTTGGGAAAACAGAGGAACATGTGGACACACACAAAGTGTGCATTTTCAGTGCCACCTGCTCTGTTCCCAGGAAGTACAGGATAGGGGACCCCATCTTGGACAGTTTACCACAACAAACACCCCTGCAAGGTTTCCCCTTTCCCAGTGAGAACTCTGAGCTTCCTTCATGCCCAGCAACTCGACTGCAATGTCAAGTCTGATGGGAACAGAGGCACCTGATTACAGAAGCTGAGGAAATGTCCCAGGCTACAGCGGACCACAGGGCCACAGGGTACCACTATAGGGCCTGCAACCACAAGATGGAGTCTGAATAGATAGTCCAAGACTTCTCTTTTGTACTTAGTCACGATATGCAGTTATGGGAATGCAGACCAGAAGTCTACGTAAGGCAGCCAAGCTCTTGGGTCTTCAGCCAGCACCTTAAATTTCCCCTCAACACCATTGTACATCCCCATGTTTGTGTGTAAGGAGGGCGTAGGGGCGCATGTGTGTTAGAGGCCAGAGGACAGCCTCAGATGTTATCCACTTCTTAAGATTTTCTTGACGTGCCTAGAAACTGCCAAGGGGCTGGTCTCCCTGGCTAATGGGCTTCTGGGATCCTCCTGACTGTTTGCCCAGCACTCAGATTCCTAATGCGTGTCATCGGGCCTGTTGTTGTTGTTGTTTTTTTTTTTTTTTTTTTTTTGGTTGTTGTTGTTGTTTTTAACATGGATTCTGGGAATTGAACTTAGATCTTTTGAGGCAAGCACTAACTGGGCTATCTCCCTAATTCCATCAGTTGCACTTTTCACTAAAGAGTTACAAGGTAACTAACCTCTAGCTCCCCTGGACTGTGAGCTGTGTGTATCTAGCTGCCAGGGGACTATCAAGCACACACAGGGTATCCAGCCAGTGAGTTAAAGGTTCATGCCATGACTGTCCTCAGCCAACAGGAAGAGCTTTCAAGTTTCTTCAGTCCTGTCTTGTCTGGTTCCCACCGCTTGAGCTCTCGTGTGCTGGGACCCAAGACAGCAAAGAGACCCAGGCTCCCTGTATTTGCTCAAGGCTCTCCAAAGCACAGACCAAAGAGGACTCCAAGGTTTGTAGGGAGAGCAAAAGGATAGAGGGGTCTGTCTGTTAGATTGAGGCCAGCGGAACGCATCGCCGAGTGTCAGTGCTCGTGCATAACACCCCCACAGCCACTGTCACAGCTACCACACTGTCACATCCTTCTGTGGACCACTTGCCCGTTCTTGTGAGCTGATCAGCGTGGATTCAGTCGCCACAGCTCTAGCCTAAAGCTGGATGCTTTTGTTCACACATAAACTGAGATGGAAGGTGAAACGTCAGGGCGTGCATGCCTACCCCCGCCCTAGGCCCCTGAGCTTCGGACATGTCTCTCTTCAGCGACTTTTATCTTGACTGTGTACCACATAGACACTGCCACTTGCCAGCTGTGGGTCATCAGGCAGATTCCCCTCAGCTCTTCCAATCCTCAGTTTCCTCATCTGTAAAATGGCACTGGTGATGGATGGTGCTTCCGAGCTGCAGGGGTATTGTGTGAAGCCTCTAGTGTCCTCAGCTCATCCCTGCCCACAGTATAGATTTCCTACTGTCTGTTCCTCCCTCCCATTCCTCATTTCCCCTTTCTGCCTCCCGGGGCTGGGGTTTGATTGGGTGACTTGGGGACCAGCAGGATGCTCATGGATTCACAGAGGACTGTAAGCACTCAAGGGGTCCGGTTGACATTTTCTCTCTGGCATCATGGAAGGCTAAATAGTTTTTGATTTACTTTGGTGCTGGGAGATTTAGAGATTGGACCCAGGGCTTCACGCACGTTGGGTAAGTGCTCTCCCGTTGGAACACAGGAATACAGCTTTTGCCCAGGGGGCAGTTTTTGTTTTATTTTTAAATTCATTTATCTATTTTACTTTCTTTGTATGGGTATTTTCCCTGCCTGTATGTCTGTGTCCCTTGAACTGAAGTTACAGACAGTTGCAAACTCCCCTGTGGGTGCTGGGAATTGAACAGTCCTATGAAAGAGCAGTCAGTGCTTTTAACCACCGAGCCATCTCTCCAGCCCTACAGGGGGCAGTTTTTAAATGAACATGAGATCTATTTGTCACCTGAATAATGGGTGTAGCTATTGCCGTATGAAACTGTGGGGACAGTACTCTTAGCAGTTGTTGTTTTTGTTGGTAGTGGTGTTGATGGTGGTGGTGGTGGTGGTGGTGGGGTGTGTGTGTGTGTGTGTGTGTGTGTGTGTGTGTGTGTGTGTGTGTGTGTGTGTGTGTGTTTTAAAGTCTTGAGGCAAAACCAGCCTTCTGTTGTTCTTCTGTTTGGGTTCTGGATGACGAGGATCACTGTGAGACAGACACCCGGGGTAGCAATTCCTGTTCAAAGTTCAACCATCTCAGTATGGTGTGGTCCTATCACTATCTTCCCCAATTAGCATATGCTACCCAGTATGCTCTCTGGCTCTGTAAAACGACTCCCTTGTCGCACCCTAGGGTGAAGGTTTGTTGCAGGCCTAATGGGAGACTGTCCAGGGACAATCAGTAGCCTTAATGAGAGGGTGCTGCCATTGTGAAACTGACCTCTGCGCATACAGAAAGGGTGACAGACCCTGCGGTTGCCAGGTGTTGTGTGCAGGGAGGCCACTGGGGTCCTATACAGGGCTTGGCAAGATGGTGAGGGTGTGGCCTTGCTACTTCCTGGCTGTGTGACTTCCATTCTCTAAACGACATGTCCTTATGATCTAGCGTGATCATGACCCCCGCCTGGCTTCCCTCAGAGGCCCTGGTGAGCAAGGATGACACTAGCCGAGGCAACAGAAATGCCAAGCGAGCTGTTCAGTGCGTTGTGGTTTACTGATAAGCCCAGGAGGCCCAGACCAGGCCCCCTGCTGGGACACAAGTGCCCTTCAACATTTGCTGGTTTTGAGGCAAGCTATATTATTATTTATCCAGGCCTTAAACCAAAAGGCATCTGTGAACCACCCACAGTCGTGTACAGGGACGGGTATCAAACCCTACAATGTATAGAGCCTACTGCCCTATCTATTCAGCAATGAGTGGTTTATAAAAGCAGGACCTTACTACCCTCTGGTCCCCGAGGAGGCAGGTGTAGTTTTTCTGTTTTAGTGACTAGGAATCAAAGTTCAGAAAGGTGGCATCACTTGTTTGGCTATACTTGTAGGCTCAATTTTCTTAACAAATATATTTTATTATGAACTTTTTAACCAAGCGTACGTCACTTATAATCCAACTAACCAAAACAATAGGAAGAGGATTAAAGAACACAATAACAAAACTGCAAGGATATCAGTTCCGAGGAACGATTCTCCTGGCGTAATCAGCAGGATTTCTTCTGCTGGAACCTGGAGTAACCAGAACCCAGAACCGCAGCAGGAGCCTGGAGCCCCAAAGCCTTTTCTCGAGCGGTTCTCTCTAGGAGCATCCTGAAGTAGAGTGATGAACAGCCAAAACTATCCCAAGTCTCCAAAAGCCCTTTTGTTTTCTGCTCTCCTGTTCCTGCAGTGCTTTTTTTTTTTTCCCCCACAACCTCTTCGGCTTCCTGTTTCTCTCTGCCTCCTTGTATCTTTTGGTGAACAAGGCACAAATGTTTGGTGATGCTCGTGTGTGTGTGTGTGTGTGTGTGTGTGTGTGTGTGTGTCTTGTCAGAAGAGAGGTGGGATAGGATTCTGCATTTGAAAACGCTAAGGCAATCTATTAGTGGCTGCAAGAACAAAGAGGGCTCAGTGTTTGCTCCAAAGATGTCTGAAAATAAGGAGGACGGAAGCGAGAACCGACATGGCAGTGCCCTGGGTTCTGAGCTACCCACTGTGACTTAGTAAGACAAACACAGCTGACATTCCTAGGTCTGTAGGCCAGGATCAATGCTTCTGAGGTAATCTGGATCCAGCAGTTGGACTCTTTAGCAGCAGCCACCAACAGCAGTGTGAGGCCAGTGGATGCTGTCCAGCCACTAGCAAAGCAGTCCACTCCTGCTGCAGGGTATCCACAGGGGCACCTGTGTATGCAGGTAGCTGTGAGTTTGAGAAGGCAGCAGGGAGGGAAAGTTTGGGATGAGCTGAGGCCAGCCCTGAGTCAGAAGCCACCTGCTGTCTGAAGCTCTTCTTCCACGTCTGAAAGCAACCATCTGTCTGTGTGGCGTCTATAAAACCCTTATTCAGTTCTTGAATAGAAAGATGTTCCAAGTGGCTCAGTCAAAGACTCTCCAACATTGTTTAGTTCTGAAAAAGTGAGCAGCCCCGTGCTCAGGGCTCTTTGTAGGCAAGAGAGAGCCATGAAGTCGTCATACATAAATGAACATTTTATTTTTTAAAAAAGAAGGGGGTGGCTAGAAAGAGTTTTCTAGGGAGGGCCTTCAAGGGCTGAGAGATATTTTTTTTCCTGTCAGGTACTGGGGTGACTGTTGCCTATAATGAGTGAACCCTGAGTTCTGTAGAGGGACATTTAGGGGCTCTAACGCTGGGGTGACAGGTGGCCCTAAAACCAGACTTGATGCATCATCAGCCTTTGTTTTCCTCACAGTTAACTATGGAGGCGCATCTTCAAGAAACATCTGACTTTTAGAACCATTGGGCATGTACTTCCTTGTCATGCTTTTTTAAAAATTTATTTTAATGTAATCAGTTATTTTGGCTACCTAGTTACCTAACCTGCTTTGGACTTTCGATATTTTTTGAATAGCCGCATTGCTTACTCGCTAGCCATAGAACAGTCTAGAAAAAAGAAAAAAACGGTTGGCTCCCCCAGATGAAGAGACAGGAAGTGCTTCAGAGCTGCGCAAGGAAATGAAGATGCTGAGAAGAGCAGACCTCGGCAGCCATGTACAGAAATGCATTCCTTAGAGTGCCTGGGGCCTGGAGGAGGGTGCAGAGACACCCACTCATTTGCTATGCGGCCCCCGAGGACATGGTGCTTCGTTTGTGTTAGTAGCTGCAGTGACTCTAGCTTCCTCGTGCATGCACACACATCTGTGTACATGAATGTGCCTAAAGAGGACTTGTATTTACCTTATTGCACACACATACACACACATACACACACACAGGCACATACGTGTGCACGCACACACCACACACACACACCACACACACAGGCACACATGTGTTCACGCACACACTCCACACACACACACACACACACACACACACAGGCACACATGTGTTCACTCACACACTCCACACACACACACACACACACACACACACACACACGCACACATGTGTTCACGCACACACACACACACACACACCATATGAGGAGTCTAAACTTGCCTCCTGGCCAGCTCATTAGCTAATAAGCTGAGGATGGGGCTGGGTATCATCAGGGCTTCGGAGAGGCATGGCTTCTCTGTTAGTCTAAGGCTGTCTCTGATCATGAGCATCATGGCTTCCCAGGCCTTGTGAAACCAGGCTGGGACAGACGATCCCCTTTAAGGGTCCCATGCTGAGGACAGACCAATCCAGACAGGCTGAGACACCTAGCGAGAGCAATAGACTCTGTTTGCCAGGACTGTCTGTTTTCCGGGACTGTCCCGCTGGTTGGTAGTTCTGTTTTGTTTCGCTGAGGGGTCTGCTGCAGAGGATTGTACTAAGGGCTTCATACATGCTAGGCAAGTGCTCTACCACTGCATTGTATCGTCAGCTCTCCTGTGGCAGTTTGAAGAGTGGAGTAGGGCCTGGGGAGCTGGCTTTCTGTCAAGGTATGACACATACGTTTGAGAACCCGAGTTCAGTCCCTAGAATACACATAAAAACCAAGGAATGGCGTCATGCCTTATGTTCTCAGTGCTGGGGAGGATCTCCAGGGCACACTGGCTAGCAGGTGCATCCTATCTGTTAGTCCCAGGTCCCAGTGAGGGATCCTGTGTCAAAACAAACAAACAATCAAACATGTCCTTTAGCTTCCTCATGCATATGTTCACACATGCATACACACCTGCATACATGAACACACATGTACTGTGGAACAAGGCTGAACTTTCAGAATTCTCTTATTTCTTCCCTTCTCTCTGCTTTCCTGCCTTTCCACCCAATCCCACAGAAGACGCAGGGTCAGGGGATGGCAGGGTAATCCATGGCTTGCTGTTTGCCCTGAGCCTGCTGGTGCAGTGGTCGATGGAAATCTCAGTGCTGCCTCATGATGTAGCACTTTTCCTGGCCCACCAGCAGACCTAACTTAGAGAGGTGCATGCTGGAAACTGAGGCGGAGGTAGGACTTCAGAACATGCACACAACTGCCGGGAGGTGCCGCCTCCTAGGAAGTGTAATTAGCTGCTGGGAAGTGAAGATGCTGTCTGCCCGGGATCACAGAAGTCCCAGGTCAGGCTGGCGGTACAGCAGAGATGGCGGCTGGTCAGGCCCATTGCCACAGCCTCTCTGCTGCCGGGTATGGTAACAGTGTTCATGTTTGCCTTTGCCAGGGAGTTTGAAGTGACTGACTTTGTATCAGCTTTAGTATTTTTTTTTTTTTTTTTTGACACAGGCAAGTTTAAACAGGGGTGAGGGGCTTCTCAAGATTGAGGCTGCCGTTGCTGTGCCAGGTCTGTTAAGAGGCCTGTTCTTACCCCTTCTGAGATGCTACATCTAATGATGGCAGACAGGCCTGTCCACGCCTGTCTTTCTTCTCTAAAGCATTAGGAAGGCTCTGGCAGGCAGAATGTGGCCTCACGTCGAGGTCAATGGCTCCAGACAAGAGGTTCAGGCCCCATCTTGCGCCTGCCCTGATGACTGACAAATATGTGGCGTTTTGGCTCAGGGCCACTAGTGTCCACTACGATTTGTTACTGATGTCACCCAAGCCAGTTGTAACAAATCAACGCGTGTGGCTGTTCTTCCTGACTGCTGTCACATTTGGCCACCGCCTTTCATCCCTTTGTCTTTTGGCAGAAGCCCTCAAAGTGCTCTTCTAGGCTAGAGTCCCACCCCACGCCCTGCTTGGGGGCTGTGGAGCTGATCTCCACACTGTGGGTGTGTGTGAGGCTGTGGGTAAGGACGCCTTTCACAGAGGAGCAGGTTTTTGCTCTGTGTAAGTCTTGCCTCACCCACCTTGTTTTCTATTGGGCAGACTTTGCTGCACAGATACTGGCCCATGAAACAGGAATTTCCTGTGGCTAAAATCTCAAGTGCAGGCAAAGGTATCACCACACTGCCTGGTTGTCTGAATCTGACATTGCAGGGAACTGAACTTATGTCCTCATACATGCCAGGCAGGCAGTCCACCGCTAAGTGTCATAGCAAGTTCTGTTGTTGTTGTTATTGTTATTATTATTGTTGTTGTTATTGTTATTATTAAAGTTTTCCAAGCAGTGGAGTCAGTAGTTCCTAACGGGAGGATGCGGTGGAGTGATTTTTATCCCCGAGTAGACATTTGATGACGAGTATATTTTTCTGTCTGCACCACTGGAGGGTGGGGTTATTGGCACCTACACCCCCTTTTCACCCCAGCAGTGAATTACGACAGTGGGATCTACATGTCAACAGTGACTAAGTCAAAAAGCCTTGGTCTAGATGGTGTGGGGGTGAGGTTTGTTACCCTGACTGTCTCTTACATAATGTGGCCATTGTCCCTCTCTTTTCTGGTCCCCAAAATGATGTAAAGAAGAACACTTTTAGGGGAGCAACGCCAGGCCTATTAAATGCAAGCTACTCCCGGGTGACCTCAAGCTTGCCATAGAGCTCGTTGTCTGCTGTCATTTGGGTGGATGCTGTGAGGCCTGCCCACTCTTCCAGCTGCAAAAGCGACTCCCTGAAGTCCTAGAGCCTGCATAGATCTATTGTCCCCTGCCAGCTGGGTGGTCGAGGTGAGGCCTGTCTGCCTTTCAAGGGCTGCCCAGGTACTCTATGGATTCCCAGGGCCTCTGGATCTTGTCTCTGCTCTCCGGGTGGAGGCAGCGGTGAGGCCGGCCCACCCCTGTGGCCGCCCTAGCTTCCCTGAAATTGCTCACGCTCTGCCTTTCTTCGTGTTTTCCCAGGTAAAGATGAGCCTTCCAGCTACATTTGCACAACATGCAAGCAACCCTTCAACAGCGCCTGGTTCCTGCTGCAGCATGCGCAGAACACGCATGGCTTTCGCATCTACCTGGAGCCTGGGCCAGCCAGCACCTCGCTCACGCCCAGGCTCACCATACCGCCGCCGCTTGGGCCGGAGGCCGTGGCACAGTCCCCGCTCATGAATTTCCTGGGGGACAGCAACCCATTCAACCTGCTGCGCATGACGGGCCCCATCCTGCGGGACCACCCAGGCTTCGGGGAGGGCCGCCTACCGGGCACGCCACCGCTCTTCAGCCCACCTCCACGCCATCACCTGGACCCACACCGCCTCAGTGCAGAAGAGATGGGGCTCGTGGCCCAGCACCCCAGTGCCTTTGACCGAGTCATGCGCCTAAACCCCATGGCCATAGACTCTCCCGCCATGGACTTCTCACGACGGTTGCGAGAACTGGCAGGCAACAGCTCCACGCCGCCGCCCGTGTCCCCAGGCCGTGGCAACCCTATGCACCGGCTGCTGAACCCTTTCCAGCCTAGCCCCAAGTCCCCGTTCCTCAGCACGCCACCGCTGCCACCTATGCCCACAGGCACACCGCCACCGCAGCCACCTGCCAAGAGCAAGTCCTGTGAGTTCTGCGGCAAAACCTTCAAATTCCAGAGCAATCTCATCGTGCACCGGCGCAGCCACACGGGCGAGAAGCCCTACAAGTGCCAGCTGTGCGACCACGCGTGCTCGCAGGCGAGCAAGCTCAAGCGCCACATGAAGACCCACATGCACAAGGCGGGCTCTCTGGCTGGCCGTTCAGATGATGGGCTGTCAGCCGCCAGCTCCCCTGAGCCAGGTACCAGTGAGCTGCCCGGCGACCTTAAAGCAGCCGATGGCGACTTCCGCCACCACGAGAGCGACCCATCGCTGGGCCCTGAACCCGAGGATGACGAGGATGAGGAGGAGGAGGAGGAGGAGCTGCTGCTGGAGAATGAGAGCCGGCCTGAGTCGAGCTTCAGCATGGACTCGGAGTTGGGCCGAGGCCGTGAGAACGGGGGCGGCGTGCCACCGGGTGTGGCGGGCGCAGGGGCTGCAGCAGCGGCTCTGGCGGACGAGAAGGCGCTGGCACTGGGCAAGGTGATGGAGGATGCAGGGCTGGGCACACTGCCTCAGTATGGGGAGAAGCGCGGCGCCTTCCTGAAGCGTGCAGGCGATGCAAGTGACACGGGAGCCGGCGGCTGTGGGGACGCGGGTGCGCCAGGTGCAGTGAACGGGCGTGGTGGGGCCTTCGCTCCAGGCACCGAGCCCTTCCCCGCGCTCTTCCCACGCAAGCCCGCTCCACTGCCCAGCCCTGGGCTCGGTGGTCCCGCGCTGCATGCGGCCAAGCGCATCAAAGTGGAGAAGGACCTGGAGCTGCCACCTGCTGCACTCATCCCTTCTGAGAACGTGTATTCGCAGTGGCTCGTGGGCTATGCAGCGTCACGCCACTTCATGAAGGACCCTTTCCTGGGCTTCACGGACGCACGCCAGTCGCCTTTCGCCACGTCGTCGGAACATTCCTCCGAGAACGGCAGCCTGCGCTTCTCCACACCACCCGGGGACCTGCTGGATGGTGGGCTGTCAGGGCGCAGTGGCACGGCGAGCGGGGGCAGCACGCCTCACTTGGGTGGCCCAGGTCCTGGGCGGCCGAGCTCCAAGGAGGGCCGTCGCAGCGACACGTGCGAGTACTGCGGCAAGGTCTTCAAGAACTGTAGCAACCTGACGGTGCACCGGAGGAGCCACACCGGAGAGCGGCCTTACAAGTGCGAGCTGTGCAACTACGCGTGTGCGCAGAGCAGCAAACTCACACGCCACATGAAGACGCATGGGCAGATCGGCAAGGAGGTGTACCGTTGCGACATCTGCCAGATGCCCTTCAGTGTCTACAGCACCCTGGAGAAACACATGAAAAAGTGGCACGGTGAACACTTGCTGACTAATGATGTCAAAATCGAGCAGGCCGAGAGGAGCTAAGCACGTATGCGGGGGAGGGGACACTCGTGCGTCTGTACAGCGTGACCATCGCCAACCATCGCCAACGGACCCGGTGACCGGACTGGCCTCTGAGTCTCCGGGACCCAGGGAGGCGGCAGTCCAACCTAACCTGTGTCTGCGAAGTCCTATGGAAACCTGAGGGTTGATTAAGGCAGTAAAAATTAAAAAAAAAAAAAAAAAAATAAAAAAAAATTGTGGAGCCTTTTAACTGTGCAATAATTTCTGTATTTATTGGGTTTTGTAATTTTTTTGGCATGTACGTACAGGTACTTATTATTATTATTATTTCTGTTTAAATGCCTTTAAAAGATTTTGTTGGATATACACCCCTTCATTTTTTAATAACCCAGTAGTAGGCTGAGCAATGACTCGCAAGTGATGTAGAGGGAAGCTATCTTTTAAATTATAATTTTTGTGTGTGTGTGGGGGGGGGTGCTGCTTTTTTGAAATTTAAGCTAAGCATGTGTAATTTCTTGTCAAGAAGCCAACACTTAAATGACTTTTAAAGTTGTTTGCCTTTTCATCATTTACTTTTGTCCTGAAATAAAAAGTGGCATGTGGGGTTCTTTATTTTCGGGGAGGGGTGGCTTTCAAAAACATGTTTATTATTATTTTTTTTTTCTGGGAGGTGGATGTACAGCGGATTACAATCTTTAAAAGTGTAGCACTTTGTTTTTAGCATTGGATTGGAGAGGTGGCACTGGTGTCCTCTGGAGCCACGGAGGCCTTCTTTGTATGGAATTCAGCTATCTTGCTATGGGAGGGAAACTTTGAGGGGGCCATGGCAAGAGAGCCTCTCCCCAATTCGGGACCTGAGAAACTTTTCCTGGGTGACTCTAGGAACAGCCCCCAGCATCCTGCACTTGTGCATTACTGGGAGATACTGTCCTTTTCTGGGGAGCTTAGTGTACCCTGGGAAGCCGCCTCTGCCCTTTCCTGTTGGTTTTGCTGCGGAAAAGGGGCTGAGGGTACCTACTGGGTAGATAGCGGTGGCCTGTGGTGGCAGCAAGGAGGAGACTAACAATGTTCTTTAAGGCTTCTGACGTGATGGCTTCTCTCTTTTCAGCCCCCAGCCTACAGATAAATGCCAGGTGTCCATTGCTGCAGTGGTGTTGGCCAAGCAGACAGCTGGCCCTGATGGTGGGATTAGGAAAATTGGCTGGGGGGGCTGCTTGTCCAGCGTGGACAGCGCTGCAGGGCAGGAGAATTTGGAAGAGTTCTGCCCAAGGTGCCCTACGCTGCTTCCATTTTGGGTTTTTGTTTTTTCCTTCCCCCAGTTAGTTGGGACATGCTATACATCGGACTTGTTGGGATTTGGTGTTTGAATTCTGTTGACCCGCACTTTAAAGCTTTTGTTTGCATTTAAATTAAATGGCTTCTAAACAAGAAATTGCAGCATATTCTTATCTTTGGCCCAGAGGTGGGTTAAACTGTAAGGGACAGCTGAGATTGAGTGTCAGTATTGCTAAGCGTGGCATTCACAATACTGGCACTATAAAGAACAAAATTAAATAATTTATTGGACAGTTTCTCTACTGCCATTCAATTTGATGTGCGTGCCTTGAAAACTGATCTTCCTATTTGAGTCTCTTGAGACAAATGCAAAACTTTTTTTTTTTTTGAGATGAAAAGACTTTTTAAAAAGCAAACAAGAAAAGTACATTCTTTAGAAACAAAGCCACATTTACTTTAAATTAAAAAAAAAAAAAATCCTGGTTGAAGATAGAGGACTTGAAAATGCCATAAGACCCAATCAAATGAAGAAAGAAACCCAGAACAGCCCTGGACATCCATTAGCAGAATTGTTTTCAGCCCCCCTTTTTTGGGACAACGCTGCTTAGATGTGGAGTGGAGGTGATTTACTGCTGAATTAAAGCTCAAGTCACACAAGCCGATATCGTTGAATGAAAAAATAAACAGCAAAACAATTCAGGAACAATGGCTAATTTTTTTTTGTTGTTCTAAATTTAAATTTAGTGCACTCTGTCTTAAAAATACGTTTACAGTATTGGATACATACAAGGGTAAAATAAATCGTGTGTATGTGTGTTGGAGCGATCTTTTTATTTTATTTTATTTTCAAAGTTTGCATAATAGGTTATACAGAAATGCCACAGTGGCTACGTGTATATTGTTTTCTTTTGGTGACGGGGTTTTAGTATACATTATATATATTGAAATTTCTTGATTACTGTCAAAGTGGACCAGTATTTGTAATAAGTGAGAATGCCTGGGCATTTTACAAAACAAGAAAAAAAAAGTCCTTTTTCTTTTCCTTGAAACCGTTACAGTAAGTTTTAAATGGTGGGTCTATAAAATCTGTTCTGTCACAGTAACTGTAAAGTCGGAGTTTTAGTAAATTTTTTTTTCTGCCTTGGGTGTTGAATTTTTATTTCAAAAACAAAATGTATAGAAACTTGTATTTGGGGATTAAAGGGGGATTGCTACAATGTGTAGAAAAAGTATGTAGAAAAAAGTGCTTACTATTGTCACTGCTTTGCAGAAGAAAAAAAAAAATCACATTTCTGACCTGTACTTATTTTTCTCTCCCCACCTCCCTCTGGAATGGATATATTGGTCGGTTCATATGATGTAGGCTCTCGCTGTATTTTTACTGGAGCTTGTAATTTTTTAACTGTAAGCTTGTCCTTTTAAAGGGATTTAATGTACCTTTTTGTTAGTGAATTTGGAAATAAAAAGAAAAAAAAAAAACAAAAACAAACAGGCTGCCATAATATATTTTTTTAATTTGGCAGGATAAAATATTGCAAAAAACAAAAACAAACGAAACAAACAAACAAACACCACCCACATTTGTATGTTAAGTCCTCTTGTACAGGAGAAAAAAAAGGGTTGTTTGACAACCTTCAAGGAAAAAAAGACACAGAAGGAAATAGTCAAATATTTTGGTTCACAAGTCATTTTAGTTGTATATATTCTGTCAGAATTGGCCTACTCAAAGAACTGTTGGCTTTGGGCTCAATTTGAATGCCCCAAGTTTGCATCAGGCCTCCTTGGTGCGGCCACAGCAGACTTGATGGCAAGTGCTTTTTTTAGTGTGTTGAGTGGGAAAAGAGTGGTAGTGGGAGTGAAAGAGCGAGGTTACTTTCTCTGCTATGGCTACTGTGGCTGTCCCCTCCACTCCCTGACCACCCTCAGGAGCAGAGAGAGAACCTACAGCGGCTTTTGTCCTTGAGCAAGCCTGGATGGAGCGAAGCTTCTGGAAGGAGCAGCTGGGCCCAGGGGAGTCTCTGTCACGGAGACTGGGGAGGGTTGGGGAGGGCCTAAACGCAGGTCCTTCTGTTCCACGGAGAGCGTCCGCTCGCTTTCCCTCTTGGCTTTGCTGCTTTTCTCTGCAATTCCATCGGTTCCAGAGTGGTGAGGGCCTGGGCTGGAGGAATGCTGTGCCTTTCCCTCTGTGTTCTCGCTCTACCCTCTTCCAGTCTCCGCCCATCCTCTGTTCGTTCTGTCTTTAATTTTCTTCCTTCCTCCTCTTTGCCCCTTTCTCCCCCAGGACTCCTCTCCCTCTTTTGAAGCCAAGAAGCTTTAAGATAATGAAGTGGTTGTTTATTGGGTGAGGGAATAATACACTTTCCACAAATACCTATATCAGGAAGCCATTTTTTTTTCAGGAAATGTAAGAACCCAACATTTCAGGTTATGAAAGCATGACCGTGCATCTTCCCAGGCAGGTCCTTACTAAATGCAGAGTCTGTCTCACTGTCTCCTATTTGGACACATGCCTTTGCACAGTTAAAGGATGGGGGCCTAGTGGGAGGCTACACCTAGGTCTCAGTGTCCCACGTGCCTGCCCTTCTGCCACCCTGCCCCTCTGCTGCCCTGTTAGCTGCCTGGGAGCCTCTGAGCGGCTCTCCTGTGCTCATAAAAGCTAGCCAGCGTTCACCAGCTCACCTGTCACCAGAATTCCAGGACTAAGCCATCCTAAAGCACAAGGACCCTGTGCCTCTGTCAACTTCAGAGAGAAGAGAATTTTGCTTCTCGTATCAAAGAGGGGAAAAAAAAAAAATCAATTAACCAAGCTACCCGAAGCAGGTGACCCAGCCAAAGGGCTCTAGCGTGGGTGACCCAGCCAACCTCAGGTTAGGTTCCACACTGCCACAACTTTACCCAAAGTTGCCCCCAATTGGAACCTGCCACTTGCCATTGGAGGGTCATCACGGGAAGGGGAGGGGGAGGGGGGAAGAGGAGACTGGATTACTCTAAGCAAAATGTGAACTTCGAGGTGCACAGCCTTCCACCTGGCCCTTCCATCCAAGGTTTTGTTGAATGCAGGTGAATCCGTGATTTTGGTGCTCTCTGTGTCAGCCCTGCATAGCAAAGGCGCATCGATTTCAGCTGTTTGCTTTTGTACTGGCGAGGCGAAATATTTTTATTACCTTTTCTATTACTTATCGTATGAGCTTTTGTTGTTTGCCTAGAGGGTTTGTCTCTTACAACAAGTTTGGAGCTATTTATTATTGCTTGGTATTTGTGCTCTGTTTAAAAACAGGCACTTGTTGTTTTTTTGTTTTTTTTTTTTTAATTATGGATAAAATGTTGAGATGACAGGAGGTCATTTCAATATGGCTTAGTAAACTGTTTATTGTTCTTTTTCTTCTCTGTACAAGATTTTGGGCCTCTTTTCCCCCCCCTTAATGTCACAATGTTGAGTTCAGCATGTGTCTGCCGTTTCATTTGTACGCTTGTTCAAAACCAAGTTTGTTCTGGTTTCAAGTTATGAAAATAAATTGGGACATTTAACTTGATCTCCAAACCTCGTCCTTTTCTGTGTCTTTTGAAGGTGGGCAATGGACAGCTTATTTCTACGGGGGAAATTGAAGATCTTTCTGCTTTTTGACTAGTACCTTAAGCCCAGGGCCAGGAGGAGAGAAAATACTTTTGGGAAGCAGTGAGGTTTGGAGAAGTTCTTGGTCTTGGCTATACACTATGTGCGCACAGTGAGACCTTGTCCCAAAAAAACAAACAACTGAATCAGAAAAGAAAAAAAGAAAATAGCCTTGAAAAGCAGTTTAAGACAGCCCAAAATAATTTTGATCTTAGGTGGACATCCCATGTTGTAATCCCGACTCGCTCGTAGTCCAGGACTTCTCAGTGGCTTCAGCTGGCTTCTGAATTCTCAGCTCAGTTCAATTCCAGATTGAGCCACATGAAATGGCTCATTTTTGTTTTGCTTGAATATATATATTGCTGGTTGTGGTCTGTAAGCTCTGCATTCTGGAAGCAGCAACTGGGTCTCAAGTTAGAGGCCAACCTAGCTTCTAATAATGGGTTCTAGGTCAGCCTGAGCTACATAGGAAAATCATGTATGAGAAAGAACTAAAGAGAAAGGGGAGGAGAAGGAGGACGATAAGGCAGGCATGAACACTCAGAACTGGTAATCCATGTACAGGGGTCCCTGCCAGCTACTCCGTGCACTCTGGCAGGTGCAGAATGGGGGTTCTGGGCCAGACAGCCTTTCTGACAATTGCACAGGAGGATTCTCATCCTTGCCCTGGTGCAAGGTGTTAACAGAGTGGAAGGAACTCTCTGAGGTTCACCAAAGCCAAGCCTTGTGTAGTGAAAAGAGCCTTTAACTTGGCTCTTAGAGCAGCTGGGTAGATGAACACAGGGCTCTGCAGGGCTCTAGGTATGTCTGCATGAGTGAACTTAGGCCTTTACAACTCCGTGTGAGCAAGGGCCAGAGCCCACCAGAGCTCCAGAGGGAGGAGGAAGGGTCCCCGTGGGTCCTTAGCCTTTTCTAGTCCTAAGTTTCCCCATCTCAAAGGGACAGGGGACTTTCACCTGAAATCAGCCCTGCGAGCCCAAGAGTGTCCAGGAGGAGGTGCTCTGTGGGGTCCACCTGCAGAGATTAGATTACAGGACAACAGGAGTGGCGTGCTCCTCGCCATCCCATCCTCGCCATCCCATCCTCACCCCAAACAAGTCAACGTCTTCCCAAGAACCTGTCACATGACTGAACAAGAAAAATAAGTGCACTGGAAGTGGAGTGGAGAGTGACTTGGTGGCGGGTAGAGGGAAGCAGGGCAGGCTCATGCGCTTTCTAGAGCTCAGGGGACAAGAACACCCAAGCAAGACTTTTCCTTTTCCATAGCCTTTCCCTGAGTTGGCTTAGAAACACGGGCTTCTGAGCCTTGGTGTTTCCTACCTAGAGGCCTCTGCAAATCGCAGAGCCGAAAAGTTCCATAAGGACTCGTGGATTGAAGTTTTTTTTGGGGGGGGGTGTAGGGTGAGGAGGTGAGACACTCTCTTCTTTGAGCCAGAGAAACCAAGGCTCAGGCTGGGTCACAGAAACTGCTCAGTTAATTAATGCTCAGGAACACACTGAGGGCCATGGGCACATGGAGGACAAAGCACGACAGTGGAAGAGGCTTGATCCAGTTCCCAGCAGCTTCTTTGACAACTGTTGTCATGACCTCATGTCAGTGCCTTCCCTTTCTGGTCTCTGTTTCCTTAGCTGCATAGCGAAGGGTTCATGCGACAGGACGGGACCGTTTTGCTTTCAGACAGAAAGACCCTAAAGGTTGAGATTTGAAGGTCTCCCCCATGATATAAACCATAGGGTCTCTGCAGTTTCCAACTGTCCCGTTGTGGTTTGGGGGGCATCTCTGAAGTTTCTGGACACCTCTAGCTGCCCTATTCTGAGCTGCAAGGCCTAGCAATTAAAATGAGAAACCCTTCCTTGTCTGCTTTGGAGATAAAACCAGATGAATGGGACTTTTTATGTTAATGTGATGGAAATACATAATGAATCTCATGTAACTTTCAAGCCGGGGAGGATGAAAACGCTGACTCTGTGCAGGTGACGCCTTAGCCACTAATTGCCTGCCCTGCATAGTCTTCAAAACGGCTCTATCACATTCTGATTGCTGGCCGTCGAGGACACTTAAAAGACGTCAAAACAGGCTGAACCTGGAAACCAATTTAACTCCCAGAGCAAGGACTGAGCCCGATGTCATAGTGTGAGCACAGGGAGGTCTCCGGCTCGCCTCTGCCTCTCAGGAAGAGAAGCAGGCGAGGCAGGACAAGCAGGATTTTTAGGACTAGGGCAGGAAGGTTGGGGAAGTTGTGCTGTTCTTTCAAAGACAGTCGGAGACTCACCAGGAAGATGAGGACAAGGAGGAAGAGTATGAGGGAAACTTCATGGCAGTTGAGAGAGAAAGGTCAAGCTCACAGGAAAGCCGAAGAATCCTAAGGTTGGCTGGAGTCCTTGAAATTCACTTAGTATATTCCTTGCTAAAATAGGGATAGGACCCCGCAGCCCCCCCCAAGCCCAAAGTACCTCAATCTAGCCATGGATTCATAAATGCGTGCACACATGCATGCCTGTGTCCCCCTAACCATCTGTCCAAACATTCACCCACTCCCCACTCATCAATCTGACCATCCATCCATCCATCCATCCATCCATCCATCCATCCATCCACTTTCTCGTAACCTACCCACTTGCTCATTCAAACACAGGCTCATCCATCCACCCACAATTCTCGCTGCCTTTCAGGGAGAGAACAGGCCATCCATGCATCCATCCATCCATATACCTATTTGTTCCTTCCAGTCTTTTGAGTTCCCACTAGCTGGACCATACATCCAGGCCTGGCAATGCAGCCCCTGCCATGGAGTCACCTCGTCTTATCTGGGAATGCCTCGAGGGAACAGGGCTTGGTGTATTGACCAATGGCTTCAGTGGGAGTCTGGAGCAGGAGTCTCCCATAGACCTGTCTCCTTTTCCTGTGGTTTATTTTTCAGACCACAGTGAAAATAATTTTGTATTTTTATAATCTCCTGTAACTAAAAAAAAAAAAAGGAAATGTCTGGTTTAGGACACAGTACAGCTTGTGATCCCGGGGCCCCTGTCTAGAGTAAGGAGAGGGGCTTTTAACTATTCAAATCCCAAATAATGCTGCGTATAGCTCTCTGGTCAGGCTATGGAAGATGTTTTGGCTCAAAAGAAACAGAAGTCTCCAAAGGCTTGGCTAGCACCTCAGCCAAAGAAAGAGACCTGGGGTAGGGACGGAGCCACCTGCCCTTCCTCTTTCACCTATTGTCAACAAATCTCTGCCCCGGGCCTGCTCCAAGCCCATGCAGCAAGCATGAAGAGGAATGCGGAACTGCTGGATGCAAAGTGAACTTAGGAGGCCAAAAGGTAGTTGGCAGGTGCCATGCTCCCCAAGCACCTGCCCTTAGCCTGTGTTAGGAGTGTGATCGAGGGTTTTGTTTTGCCATTGACAACATGTTCCAATCCCATGGTCTAAGCTCTCTTTGGGTATAAGTGACAAACTGTTAGAATCTGCCACAGGATTCTGTAGGCGTGCTGGGTAGGTTTTGTTCTTGTTTGTTTTTGTCAACTTGACACAACTAGGGTCACCTGGGAAGGAACGTCTCAACTGAGAAAATGCTGCCATATTACTGCTTGTACACAAGTCTGTCAAGCCTTTTCTAGATTCATGGCTTATGTGGGAGGGCTGCACCACCCACTCTGGGTGGTACCATCCCTGGGCTGGTATTCCTGGGGTCTATAAGAAAGCAGGCTGAGTAAGCCATGAGAAGCAAGCCAGTAAGCAGCGATCCTCCATGGCCTCTGCATCAGTTCCTGCCTCCAGGCTCCTGCCCTGGCTGTCCTTTGCGATGGACTGCAAGCTGTAAGATAAAATAGATCCCCCCACTGCAACGTTGTTTTTGATCGCAATATTTATCACCACAACAGAAAACAAGCTGAAACACTGTGGGTTGAAGGAGAGAGGCAGCAGGGTAAATAGCCGACCAGGGCTCCCAGGAGAAGCTTGGAGTTGACAGGAAGTCAGGGAAGGGGATCCAGGGCCCTCTCTGATTGAGGGAGCTGGAGAGAGAAGCTGTGTAGTCAACGGCTGACAAAATCATCCTCCCCAGACTTGCTTGGGGGGGAATTCAGGAGTCTCTATCTGCCATGCCTGCTAACAACGGCATGCTGGGAGCGAGAGGCATGCTGGGAGCCAGCTATCCTGGCTTATAGCTGTGCCCAGACCTTGCAGCCTGTGAACTCGGAATCCAATCTGCAACCTGGTGGTGTCTTGGTTTCCTTGTTTGTACAATGAGAGATCTGAGGAGGATCCGGATTGTATAATCTTTGCTCTGTCCACATCAGCATCTAAAACAAGGTTCACTGCAGTGTTCGGGTGTTTATCTGTTGCACATAGGTCACTCCAGAAGAATTCTTGTCACCCAGCAGCTATTCTGCCTGTGTGCACAAGAAGAAAGCTTGCCTTGCTCGGAACATAGAAGTTCTACAATCTTGTTCTGCACATTCCATCACCCACAATCCCCTCAGTGGGTTTTCTCCTCTGAGGACTGCCATTGATCTGACTCCCTCATGAACTCATCTTTGCAGAGTCCTTGCAAATGCGTCTGCAGTGTTCTGACTATGGAAACGGCTTTTCACGGCTGGGTCTGCGGCTGCCCAGGGAGCTGTGTAGTGAAGCATTGTGATTTGAAAGTGAAATGTCCCCAGTGGGTCACAGGGCGCAAATGCAATGTGACCAGCTGCCACACCTTCTCAACCATGATGGGCCATACTCCAAGGAGCCAAAAAACGAACCCTCTTCCCGGAAGCTGCTTCTTGTCAAGTCTTTGATCACAGCAACAAAAGAATAACTAACATAGGAAAACACTGCCCGTGTCGACCCCATGCACTCATTGGTCCCAAAGTTTTAGTTCCTAGAAGTGTCGATTGGGGGAAGTAATGCACATCCTCAAATGCCTCCTGATGAGCATGACTTCTCCTGCCCTGGTTTTGATGATGGATTCACCCGGAAAAGCCAAGCTGTGTCATTGGGAGGTCAGGAGTCTCTACATGCCATGCCTGCTAACAGCCGCCCATGGATGGTAGAACTCAATGGCTCCTTTCTGGGTCTGAAACTCTGGCTTTTTGTTCTCTAGCTTTCATCTATTCTAGAGTTTATGTATTGAATATACACACACAGATATATTTTTGTATGTGCATATGATATACAACTCATAGGTATACATTTATATTTTGTATAAACACTTACTTATATAAATAAAACAGGATAATAGGTATTTGGAACATATTATCCTGAAAGTCTCTATCGGGGGCTTGAAGGACTTAGCAATGAAGAAAAAAATGCCTCCTTAATACCTTGTTGTTTCATTTTGTATTCAAGTTCACATAACTAACTGCGGTTTACATTTTGCCCCCACTGTCAGGAAGTTCAGTGTTAAACTTAATATTCAATCAAAATATCAGAAACATTCATTTCAGGTTTTAAAAAGTCCTCTTTCTATATTCTTTTTGATGCAGCGTTTTGATAAGATTATTCTCTATGTAATTTTATTGCAACCTCATGAATATTGAAGATGCTCTTATAAAGAACTATTAATAAATAAAGAGATGATGCCCAGTGCCCCCACAGAGCCATCCAGGATGCTGCCCACACTGTCTGCTCCCATCCAGGATGCTGTCCACGGCTGTCTGCTCCCATCCTGGCTCCTGATGCACTTGCCAGCTGAGCCTCTGGGGCTGTAGTAGGTCACAGCTCTCATACTGCAAAATGGTGCTGCTTCCGAACTCCGTGCGTTGCTCCTTGTGTTCTGAAGACCTGAGAAATGTGACAGCAGACACATCCAAACTGTGGTCCATGGGCCACACATGGCTGAGGATCGCTATGGTCTCAGCTCAGCACAAAATCATAAACTGACTTCCACTTTTATGAGCTTCACTTTTGCGAGTTTTTTGTAACATGACTACGTGCCTCTCAAGTGTGAACATTAATGTCAAATGTTAGACACGTGTGGGGAAGAAGCTGGAATTTATTTATTGTGTGTGTGTGTGTGTGTATAATGTGGGGTATGTGTGGTGCATGCATGCACATGTATGTAGGTATGCATGCCTAGGCATGCTCACAGAGGCCAGAAGGAGGATGTTGGATGTCCTACTTGCCCCACCGTCCACCTTACTCCCTCAAGACTGGGTTTCTCACTGATCCTGAAGCTAGGCTGATGGCCAGCACCCTCCTTTTCCCCACAGTGCTGGGGGATTGGCCCATGTGTGCGGCCACGCCTACTTTCATTTCTTGCTTCTGGGATCTGTGTGCTTCTTGCTTCTGTAGCAACTGTTCCTATGCACGGAGCCGTCACTCCAGCCCCAGGAAAAAGACATTTAAAATTGAGCAACCCTGACTTTTAGCAGGGATGTTATCTTTGCTTCTTGCCTGTTAGCTAAGTAAGCGAGGGCTGGGATCTCTCTGCCTCTGCCTCCCTATGTGCAATGTGGGAAAAGGATGTCTCTAACACTCCTGTGATGACCAGACAAGTGGAGACAAGGCAGATTGTACCTGGAAAGTACCCAACAACACCCTGCTGGATTTTCTTTTCTTATTAGTCCCAAGAAAGTCCTCAACCTACTCTAGGCAGCCACTTTCACCCTTGTCACACACACACACACACACACACACACACACACACACACACACACACACTGTCTGGTCCGCTGTAGAGGCCCAGAGTCCTCTGGATACCTGCTAGTATTGTTGGTGTCCTTTATATCTGTGGTCATCTCTGCCTCATGTGTCCCTTCAAGGAGCCTCTTCTGGCGTAAACCTGAAACCCAGTAGCTGGGTAAGGCTTGGTAGGCCTGTGGGGAGGGGACCAAGGGGCCAGATCTAGAGGTCATAGCCAGTCTGTCCACCCATTCCTCAGTCTCTGAGGTTGGAAGCTAGGAGCCACAGCTGTGTGGTGGTTCCCTCACATGCCCCACCCCCTCTCCCTTCACTCTCACTCCCCTTAGCCTGGCTGTACCTCTTTAAGAACTCCACAGCCTCTGTTCTAGTCTGCTCTTCTCCTGACACTCTAGCCCCATCTCTTCCAGATCCTCTCTGCCTCCTCCATCTGGGTTGCCCGATCCTTAGATTCATGCACACCATCTCTGATGGCATCTCTTGTGTGCTTATCTCTTGGCCACGTCCTGATCCTCCCTTGGTCATTTTCAGAAGCCCCTGAAAGGTCAGGTCCTTGTCCAGAGGGCCTGCTGCCATTGGGAGAGGGCCCACAGGTGTCCTGATTGTGCAGGCCCAGAACACTGAATTCATCCTGCAGCTCTCCAGCTTGAAGTAGAGGGATCATCCGTGAAACCGGTGAAAATGTAGACTCCCAGTTTCACTGCTCAGAAGGTAATGGGCCCAAGTGTGAAGTATTTGTGTCTTCGAACATGAATCCTGCAAGATTCTGAGGTAGGGGATTTTTCTCTGGTAGGGCCCTGAGCAAGAAGAAGCCCACGTGGGTCCGATACACACTAGTCTTCAGGGCTGGCCTGTCCTAGCCTATGACCCGGTTAGCATGGACTCCTTCACTCTCGTTCACAGCTCTTATTGAGGCCTGACTCCCAGGACAGAGACTGGAGAAAGGGGGTGGGGCACTGGGCAAGCCCAGGGCTCAGGCCAAGGGCAGCTGAAATGTAGTGAGTAAAGCTTGGGTCTTAGGATCCTCAGGCCATCACGGAGTTCCAGCCCTGTTGTTCCTGTCCCCTGGGTGACTGGACATGTCCCCTTACCTCTCGGTCTGTCCCATTCTCTGAAAATTCACTGAGGGGACAAGCTGTCTGCCCAGCACAGTGGGTGGGACTAATGACATCATGAGATATGAACCGTCTTGAAAAGCTCATGCCTTTAAACATCAGAAAATGATAGCCGGGCATGGCGGTGCACGCTTTTAATCCCAGCACTCGGGAGGCAGAGGCAGGCGGATCGCTGTGAGTTCGAGGCCAGCCTGGTTTACAAGGAGAGTCCAGGACAGACAAGGCTACACAGAGAAATCCAGTCTTAAAAAACAAAAATAAATAAATAAAATGGCGATGTGCTAAATAAACCGATGAAGTGATGGTGGTTTCCATCCCATCTCGCTCCCCCACATTTTCCACCAGCCGCTCCTCAGAGAGGAAATTCAGAGACATATATGTGATCCCACCTGCAAGCAAATGAGTGTGAGTGCCTGACTCATTATGTGAGGTCTGGACCACGCTGTCAGGACTCTTCACTGACCTGCCCAGAGACTGTGCCATGACTTCGCAGCCATTACTGCTTGTGTCACGCTGCCGCTTGAACTTTGGTGCTCCTTACATTACTGGATAGCTCAGGCTATGCAAAGGGTCAGGAAGGAGCCTGCCCTCCCCACAGGTAACTCGTTCCCCTGTCCCCCTGTCTCATTTCCACCCAGCCAGACAGCACTGCCCTCCTCCACCTGGGCTGAGGCATTATGTATGTATATATATATATTCCCCTCCCATAACACATGCAGAGTGCATAATTTATTTATTTATTTAGTCAGAGGCGCCCAAGCATTTAGCAGTTACCAATGATCAAGAGTACATTTTGCAAACAAGTAATAAATTTTAACAGCAATTTGTCCATGAATTGTGGCCTTTGGATGATATATTTGATTTTCCCCCAGAAGCTGAACTTCTTTGTCATCTAGGTTTGATTCATATTTTAATTTTTTTAAAAGCAAATGGTGTGTATAACACATTGCAACATTGAGCTGATTGCAAATGCTATTTGGGTTGCAGTCAATATTTTTAATTTATGCTGTTCGAGATACACAGGGAGCCCCCGGCCCACTCTGCTAACAGCTGCGAATCCACACATCTCTGCCCCTGACATTTCATACTCTGTAGTTTTCTTAATGTTGTATAGATTTTTTTAAAGAGGAAGAATAATTTATGCCAGTGCCTTTTAATGACACACCTTTACCCAAAGATAAAAGGCGCCCCCACTTCCCTTGCCCCCACCCTTTTGGCCTAGGTTCCTAGGATCACATTTTCTTATGGAAAAAAAAGCTGCCATCTCTTTGCACCCCACAACTGGTGCATTACTTTGTGTTAATCACCTCAGGAATGGAGAGTGGCTCAGATGCAATCATCTTTGTTTGTTAACACACCCTGGCTGCAGCAACACTCCCCATAAATAAAACATAACTGAGATTACAATGTCATGTTTGCCGTGACTCCAGACCCCGAGAACCGCTCTAGCAGAATTCACAAAGCATCTCTCAGCAGCCAAGCTCCTCAGAGTTGCGGTGTGGTCAGGGCGGCTTCTCCGTCCTTCTCATTCTTGCCCCCACCATCCTGTGAGCCTGAGCATCTTTCTGCTAGGAAGGCTGGCACAAACTGGGAGATGCAGTCTATGGAAAAGAGCCCTTTCCCACTCAAGGATAAGAGACAACGCCATAAAGAATAGGTAGGGTATAACGTATGAAAAATTGCCAACGTAAAGACGTCTCGTGGATGTTAAATACCTAGACAAAAGGGCGCTCATTACCATAGAGCATTAGCTAAATGCAAATTGCAAGCAGACAAAAAACACTAGCCACTGATAGCTAATGTTAAAAGACTGGCAGTAACGGGCTCTGAGGAGGCTAGGAGCAACAGGAACAGCCAAGGATTGCTGGGGCAATGCAAAGGCACAGAGCGCCTGGTAGATTCTTAGGAAGTTAACCATCCCTTGACCATAGATAGGAGCCAGCAAGTGCATTCCTTAGCATTTGCTGAAGGGAAATAAAGGCACAAACTTTTATCCCAAAATAGCCAACAACACAGAACAAAACATCCATGGCTAAGAGTTTAGGCAGGATGGGATACTAGTCAGCCGTGAGAAACAAGGACTCCTTTACTTTTGCAGGAGCCTGGATGCTCTCAGAGGCACTGATGCTACGTGACAGATGCTGACATTATTGGATTCAAGCAGAGTTCGGGTGAGGGCAAAGCCACGTGCAACCGGGTAGCCCAGTAGACGGGGAGACTGATTTCAAAGGGCGCTAAAGGGCGTCTGGACACGATGGGAATGCTTTCTGTGGTGAATATTAGGATGGCTACAGGACTGAATATGCCTCATCAGCCTTCTGTGTTTCCTTTCGTCCTACCCTGGACTGGATTTCTAAAGTACCCTTGAACCCTGCCCACCCCTTCTTTTTTAGAGTTTGTCCTCTGTGCCCAGATCACTAGGCTCCAACCTTGAATCACAGAACTTCTCAACTTTGTGCACTTAAAGATTGCTGAATTTCAGCCAGGCATGGTAGCACATGCCTAGTAATGCCAGCACTTGGGAGGCAGAGGCAGGCAGATCTCTGTGAGTTCAAGGCCAGCCTGGTTTACAAAGCGAGTCTAGGACAGCCAGGGTAACACAGAGAAACCCTGTCTTGAAAACCCAAATCAATCAAACAAACAGAATAATAATAATAATAATAATAATAATAATAATAATAATAATAATAATAATAATAAGAGAAGAAGAAGAAGAAGAAGAAGAAGAAGAAGGAGAAGAAGAAGAAAGTAGGGGACCTTGGCCTAGAATACAAGCATGCTCTCAGCATGTATAATTGTTCCTTTACAGGCTTTATGAACAGGATGAAGACAAATGCTTTCTTTTCTTTTTTTTTTTTTTAATTTGTTTTTAATTTGTTTTACATTCATTTATTTTTACTTATTTTTACATTGATGTTTTGCGAGCATGTTTGTCTGTGTGAGGGTGTCAGGTCCCCTAGAACTGGAGTTACAGACAGTTGTGAGCTGCCATGTGGGTGCTGGGAATTGAACCTGGGTCCGTTGGAAGAGCAGTCAGCACTCTCAAGCACTGAGCCATCTCTCCAGCCCCTTGACAAACGCTTTCAGCCCACTTGCCTGCTTTCATATGCTGGTGGAACGGCCGGTGGCAAGAGTGACAGTGGCTGTCTCACCTGTAAACCTGCAATCTTGACGGAGAAATGAACAACAACAAAGCAAAGACAGAGAAGGACAAGTGTGAGCGTGAAAGGTGAGGACACCAGCACACTACCTCGCTTGGGGACAGCATTCTACAAACTGGAATTCTTTCCTCCTGGGTCTGGTAGACGGATGATTAAAGGTTGGAGCCTAGTGATCTGGGCACAGAGGACAAACTCTAAAAAAGAAGGGATTGGCAGGGTTCAAGGGTACTTTAGAAATCCAGCCCAGGGTAGGACGAAAGGAAACACAGAAGGCTGATGAGGTGCCCCAACAGTGGGTGGTACGTGGCCTCATCCCTGGGCCTGAATGTGGAGCTGGTCACTGTGATCTTGAGAGAGTGACAGAGGGTCCAGGGCCACAGGGCAGGACCTGAATCCACTTCAGTGGACGGGTGGGCTGGGGAGGTCCTTACACAGGCTCATCCCCTGATTCGAATGTCACCTCTGTGTCCCTACCCTACACAGTGATGCCCCTTGGGAGGCCTTTCTAGCTCCACCCACCCAGGAGGCCTCCCCACTCCCTCTCTCTGTTTTAAGTAAACTCTGATCTCATCAGTGGAGTCCAGTGATTGAACCATAATATGATGGTGCCACTGGGAAGTGGTGGGAAGGTTCAGAGGTAGAGCCTATCTGGGCTCTGTCACAGTGGGTGCCGCCCACAGTCCCCTCTATGGTCCACTATCCACTACACATTTCTTATTGTGTCAGCTTAACACACCTGGGGAAAGGGAACCAGGACTGAGAATTACCTCCGTGGCACTGGCCTGTGGGCACCTCTG
This sequence comes from Acomys russatus, assembly GCF_903995435.1. Lineage (NCBI taxonomy): Eukaryota > Metazoa > Chordata > Mammalia > Rodentia > Muridae > Acomys > Acomys russatus. Next base: position 115,952,989 of record NC_067137.1, on the reverse strand, counting down.
TGGTTAATGATGACGTGGGAGAGCCTGGCATCATGGTTCCTCAAAGGCCGTCAGAGCAGAAACTTAAACAGGGCAGGAGCTGACGCAGGGGCCATGGAGGGGTGCTGCTGATTGGCTTGCTCCCCCATGGCTTGCCCAGCCTGCTTTCTTATGGAACACAGGGCCACCAGCCCAGGTGTCACCACTTCCAATAAGCTAGACCTTCCTCCATCAATCACAAATGTAAAAAAAAAAAAAAATGCCCTGTAGGCTTGCCTGCTTATAGCCCAATCTCAAATTGTGGTTTCTTCCTCTCGGACAGCCTTAGCTTGTGCCAAGTTGACGTAAAGCTAGCCAGGACACTCCCCAGGTTGGATGTGGTGTCTATCACAGAGACAGAAAACAATCTGGGGCACTTTGCTTTTTTCTGGTGTGTGCAGACGTGGCTGATGGGGAAACCAACAATGACTTCATCCTAAAAGTTTACCAAGCTGCACATTTTCTCAGTCAAGGGACACCAGAAGGTCATGGGCTACCTTGCAAAAACTTGATTTGAGGGTATTATAAAGTTCAGAGCTGAGGCCCACTGAGCCTGGAGTTCCTTATGAATGTAGCGATGCCTGTCCATTTGTAGCCAGACATTTAAACACTGGGATGCTCACAGATCTTGTGACATTTCTATCAAAACCAGGTTAAGAGCCCTTCATATGGTTAGGGGTTGTTTGGTGATGGTGACAGAATTAAGCTCAAATGGGTCTGGATTTTATTGTTTCTAGTAAGTCCAGATGGATTCGGGACCTTGAGTGATGTTATGGGACATTGGTTGTTTCTTGGATCTTGTGGTTCCAATGGCCTATATGTGGCTTCATCTCGCAGGTAAGATGGTTCTGGCATCTTGGGGGCAGTCCTCAAACGTAGCAGGAGCCTGGCTGTCCTCGTCAGATCCTCTGTCCATCTCAGACAAGCTGCTGTGGCTTGGGTGGGGGGGTACTGTGATTGACAGCTTGGCTGCTGTGACGGGTGGGAGACAGGATCTGACTGTCTTACCAGTACCATATGGAGTTGGAACACCCTCCAAGGAAGCAGAGGAGTGGGTAGAAGGGAGTTGTGGTATTTACATAGTACAGCTTACAACTGTCACTGCCTACCCTAAAGGCCCGGGGGAACCCCAGTGGTGGTTCGAGGCAAGATCAAGAAGTCCCGAGGGGGCGTGACACTGGGCAGAGTGGTGTGGGTGTGGGTAGGCACAAGGCCAGGTCCAGAAGAAGTCTCTGGGGACCCCGTGCATGGGTGGTTGTGGAAGCACAGCAGACAGCCAGACAGGGCCTTAGGCCCGTCGATATGGGTCATCTTGCAGAGGCAGGTTTGAAAGATGGGTGGTCTTGAAACACTCTGATTAAGAGTGCGGAAGTGAGGTCTAGCTCACTCACCTGGTGACAAAGTGGAGTCTCTGGGTGTTCAATGTACAGGGTAGGAGGCTACTGTATTATTGGGTTGTATTTGGACAGTGGCCTAGAAGTTCAGAGAAAGGGTCTGGGAGCCCTCACTGTGAATCCTCGGCCTCCACTAGCAAGCCGCTCGTGGCACCTCTGGTCTTCAGCTACCCATGAATCCTGCCATCTTTTAGACTCCACTAAGAGGTGTCTCAGGAGCCCAGGAGGAAATAGCCCATCCTGTAGGCTCTAGGAGTTTCACTGGTATCACAGAAGGTGCCCCAAGTGTTTCCTACACCCCAGAGACCACACAGGGAAGGCCACACTTGCAGCCCAGCCTGGGACCCAGGCCTGTCTGGGAGCCCACAACCCCCACCTCCCCACCCCTGTGGAGCTTATCTTCCCCAGCTGCGAGCAGAGAAGGGGGCCTGGGTAGGACCCCTGAGTCCCTGGGTGGGAAATTATGCCACTTTCTGTCTGCCTAATCAAAAGCACGCTCTGGGGAAGGGAGGAGAAGGCAATTTCGTGATTGGTTTCAATTAAAGATTTGCTACTATTTGATTAAGATGTATTATTGATTTGGGATTGTTCCAAGCTAGCCTAGGCCTGCTTCCTGAGGGGGAGGGGTTTGGGAATTGATTGGCGCCAGGCAGGCTGGGAGCTGTGGGGGCCAGCTGCATCCCGCCTTGCTTCCCTTTGCAAAGTCTAGCATGACCATGTCACAGCTCTGCTCGGAACCCCGTCACTGACTTGAGAGGGGGACCTTCCTGATTCGGCGTGGCCGTGGACACCCCCTCTGTGTCCAGCTCTGGCCTCCCTGCTATCCGAGCTTCCTCATTGTTCTGCCTCGTTTATGTTCTGTCCATCGCATCCTTCCCGGAACCTTGTTGGATGTCTTTGCTATGTATTTCCTTGCTTGCTATGTAGGTCAAGTCCAGCCCTGTCCCCCGCTCCTTCGCGGAGGCCCCGATGGTCCCCAGACAGCCTGTGTGTGGCCTCTGTTCTCCAAGGCCCGGATGTAGCCATGCCTTTGGAATTCCAAGCAGTGGGGCAGGCCACATTGGGTAAGTGAGAACTCAGGCCTTTATAGCCTTGGGCACAGTGGCAGAGGAGGCAGAGGGCTGCTTGGGTGGGAGGGCCCTGATCCCAGCTGGCTGGACCACCCACCAGCTTGCGCTGATCCCTGGAGCTCAGCCGGTCCCTGCACATGGTCCTACTCCACTCTGGGCCAGTGTCATTTGATGCTCATTTTCTCATGCCAAAAGCAGTGAGCTGGTGGAATGTTGCTCCAAGAATGGGTAAGAAATCAGGTGACCAATGAGAGTGCTGGTTTCAGAGCTCAAAGCTGCGCCCTGTCCCCTGGAAGCAGCCACAGGAGCTCATCCGTGGTTCACAGTTCTTCATCTGTGGATGGCTGAAGGATGGGTTATGTACTATCTATGATTCTGGAACAATCTTTGGTGCTAAAAGCAGAGCCTGGTCCCTTGTTTCCTGGGTTCCTGCCAGCTCCCAGGTAAGCAGGGGACTTTGATGGGGCTTCAGCCATCTTCCCCCAACAATAGGCAACTGCTCATTGTCCACCCTGTGTCTGGCCTTCTGCCGATGAAGAGCTAACGGCTTTCCTGTGGTGGCAGGAGGAAGCAGGGCAATTCGGGGTTCTGGTTCATAGAAGGTTTCTTTCAGAACTCTCCAGGAGATGTCTGGGAGCCAGAGGTTCCTGTAGAGCCACAGAGTAATCATCTTCATTTTCTCAATGGAATCACTCAGCCAGGCTCCATGGGCCTTGGCCTTGGCCTTCCCATAGACCACACGCCTTCCCTTTACACAAAGAATCTGCAGGCCACAAGCAGAAGCGTCATTCGGGGCTCTTGGATGTGATTTTGTCCCGTCATATGTCCTGGGATCTTTACCTATCTTACCCTAACAGGCTGCCAACTGCTCTCTGGGCTTTTCAGCAGAACTGTTGGCTTATGTTTACCTGCCTGATTAATATTTGACACCTCTCCCTGTCTCCCTGCCCCCCAACCCACAGGACTGGTTTTAGTTTCTGCTGTATACCCAGCACACTGCTCTGAGCCTACTACAAACAGGCCGTCCAGCAACAGGATGGGTGATGGATGGGTCAACTAGCCAAGGGACAGAAACTTCCATCTTCTTCCTCACTCTTTGCTCCAGCTTCAGGTTTCCCTCCTGGAAAATGGCCCTGTGTATTTTACCCCCTCCCCACTGCCAAGTCCGGGGTTAAGATTAAGGGCCCTGATTTAAGTGTCCAGGTTCCCTTCAGCCCTCAGGCACAATGGTTTATTTATGAGAAGAAGGGACTTCTGCTGTGGCCCTGCAGGGGGGAAGCCCCGTGTGGGAGGGAGCAGACAGGGGTTGGCAAGCAGATTTGAGAAATCCCAGAACCAAGGCCTTGGCTGGTAAAGGAAGCACTACCCTCTCCACTTTGTCCTGTGCACAGCAGGTGGAGGCTACAGGACTGAGTGTGGCTGGAACCCCTCCCTCTCCCCCCTGCAGGCTCTAGGCCTTAAGCGGAGAGGCTTTCTACAGTCTCAAGTCAAAAGTCAAACAGAAAGGTGTGTTTCTTTGATTTCTTGCTGAGAACTCTGGTTGGAAAAGTGATCCCACTGAGTACAAATAGGGCCATGTCACTTTTTGTGTAACTCTTTGAAATGCTCCCCCCAGGAACAGCAGCCCAGGAGTAGTTTAGGGCCTATACTGTTTTATTGCGCCTTGTTCAACACTGGGAGAGCTACCAGATACTCTGTTAAACTGTGCTCACATGCGAAGGTCTTGGGCAACAGCTGGCCTCAGAAAACACAACAGTGAGCATTAGAGTGCATGTCAGATGGGCTCCCAGGGGCAGGGAGAGGCTCCTGGGAGGGAAGATGCAGGACACCTGGAAGACAGGGTGTTCCGTAGACACAAGGATGTGCCTGGCTTTGGCTGGGAGGTGGCAGCTTGACACTTGAGTGTCCTACCCAGATTGAGATCATGTGGAATCTTGCTGCGCTCCTCCTGGGAACCGCTGTCCTAGTTTGACTGTGGGCTTTCTTGCCACCCTCCACCCGCAAGGCTTCCTCCCAAGAGGTCTGTACTGTAAGAAGTCGGCCCTGGCTCTCTTGTCTTCACCCAGAAAGGAAACGCTCAATCCTGAACAGGGCCTCTTAAACCTGCAGCAGAGACAGGACCGCCTGGCTGGGAGGCTACACCGCCGCTGACAGGGAGATCTGCTTTCCCTAGAGAGAAGCCGCTTCCTAGGAGACCGGGAATACATGCCCAAGGGAAAAGAGTCTTCAGCTCAGCTGCCATTTGTGGTGATGGCAAGGCTGCTGCCGAGTCTTACCTTGTTCTTGGTATGAACATGCTCCTATGGCAGAAATGTGACAAGGCCCTTTTCTCTCCCAAGAACATCCAATGCAGACATGGAACCACTTTGGGAAAAAACAGAGGACTGCTTCACCCTTTAATGCCCCTCTAAGCCCCCCCCCCCCCCCCCCCCCCCCCCCCGTAGCCCCTGCCTCCCACTCCCCCACCCCCTCCAGCCCCTTTCCCTCCAGTCCCCACCCCCCTGCAGCCCCTGCCTCCCAATGCCTTCCGACTGTGGTTCCTTTGTTTGCTTGTTTGTTTTTTCTTCTTCTAGAGATTTCCAGCTCTGACTGGGGCAAGTGGGGGAGCCAGGGGTGCTTCAGGGTTCTGTCTTCAGCCATCTTAGAAAGAAGGGAAGAATATAATAAACGTACGAACCCCTGGAATGGGCTCAGCTCAGGGCTGCCATGTCATGTGGAGAGGGCTGCCTGAGCCACGGCCTTGAGGTGGGGAGTGCTTTGAGTTTGAAGCGAAGAGAACCAAGCAATGTGTTGCCCTGAAGGATGTGGACACGACCTCTGTTTCCCCATCTTAGGGCTAAGTCCAGGGCTCCAGACTCCCAGCGTCCTGCGCATCACAGGGACCCATGACAGACAGACTAGCAGCTTACTGAAATGTCAGCAATGCTGTCCCATGCTCCCACTGGGGCCATTTCCCCAAGCCCCATGCCTGTTCAGCCCACTCCATCTGTACTGATGCTCACGTGCTTACTGGCTGTGGTGTCTAGGTGGCCTGACAACCCCAGCCTAAAACTGGAAAGGGAAGCTGGCTGCTCCTGACATTGTTTCTGATCTCTGTCTGCCTGGTACCGGTTACCTTTGCTCATTCAAATGCTGATTTCTCTACACCATTTTCTGGTTTCAATCTGGACATTGCATTGTGATGTTTATTCTAAGTATCTCCTGTCTCAAGTTTGTGTAAACATGCCACCATTTGTTCTCTGCATTGCCAATAAAAACCAACTAGCCAATGCTGAGCAATAACAGAGAATAGGGTGGGATATCCTGGTCTAGTGAGGGGGGAGAAAGAGGAGGAGGGGATGAGGGATGCACATGCAGAGGACAAGGAAACATTAGGAGAAATAAATCAAACATATGAGATGAGTAAAAAGCAAGTATAATGCGGGAAATCTGAATGGGAGGAAGCTATATCAGCTCGGAAGTTTGGAATGGAGTAATTATTGCTCAATATTGTGCTCTAGGGTAGTTAAGTATATACTAGTCTCTTTGTGTGGTTATTTGGGTATATAGCTGGTTAAAAAGTAACTGCTGAGTTTACTAAAATAATTCAAATTTAAATATTAATAATCTTTCAATATAGTATTCTCATTTGTAAATTTATGTATGCTTTAAATATTTTATAGATTCATGATATAAACTATGTATTTTATCAACTATATCCTTTCATATATAAATTTACATGTATTATAGAAATTATTAAATATATATCACATATAATAAACATTAGCTATATTGATATATACTATGTATTCTTATTTATGCTGTGTATATATATGCTATATTAACAATATATATCATATGCTTTTATAGCTTTATTTGTTTGAGCCCTATTAGCTGTTTGTCTCCGGAAAAATTATTTAGCATTTCTGTGCTTAGAACACTGTATCTGATATAGTAAATATAGCATAAGGTTTTCTTTAAAATACTTGAGATTTTTTTATAATGTTCATTTTAATTTAAATAAAATTATTTATTTTGCTTGTTTAACATATTTCATTTTGTTCTTTTGAGATGAGAGTAGTGTGTGTGTGTGTACGTGTGTGTGTGTGTGTGTGTATGTGTGTCTTACTATGTAGTCCAAGCTGGTCTTGAACTGACAATCCTCCTGCTTTTCCTCCTGAGTACTGGATTACTGGTGTGTGCCACCACACTCTACGTGGTGCTTACTAAGCTATTGCTCCAGTGCTCATCGGTGGCCACTGTCGCCCTCCCAGCATACAGTGCTGCTGGGAACCTCGTGTCCTCCCTCTCACCCCATCTGCAACCCACCTGCTTTTTCCTAGTTTCCTTGTAGGCAAAGAAGAGTTTCGGTTCCATGGCAAAGCCTTTATTTCTAGAACCGTCTGCCATCTTATCCTTCTGCCAAATGAGCTCCAGCCTAGCTCTTCCTACAGAAGAGGGACTAAAAGGAACTGAGAGACAGCCTGGCACTTAGGAAGCCCTGGGATAAGGACAGTCTGGGCAGGCAGGAGCAGGAGGAGCAGGGAGGCTGAGCTGGGAGAGAAAAGCAGGGCGGGGACAAGGCTGTACTCATTCCTGTCCCTGCATCCCATGCCGCAGCAGCTTCTGGTCCCTGAATTCTGCTTTGTGGCTCTCTTATGTGCATTACCTCAGCGGTCCTCCTGAGAGTCTACTAAGACATTTTACAGCCTGGGAAACTGTCTCCCAGAGGTCTGAGGTCAGAAGTCAGAGGTCATGATCCCCAGCAGCCAGAGGCTGGGTAGGTAAAGCCTGGCTCTAAAGCTGAAGCTGTTCCTCTCCAGCCCTTGTGTGGTCAGATGGAGAAAGGAGCTTGAGAGAAGCTCCTCCAGGAGAGGGGAACTGGAGAGATAAGGGCAGGAAACTAGGGGTGGGCAGGAAGACACCACACAGATGCAATTGAAGCTGAAACCTTGAAGATTGACAGGCGCACTCAGAGGTTGTCGAGGTTTTATAGGGAGAGAGAAAAAGGGTGGAAAAGTGAGGCAGGGGCCAGAGGTCAGAGCCAGGCCCTGCAGAAGGTCCCACATAGTCTCTAATGGGGACTTTCTGTCCCCTCAAAGGACCCCAACTTGTTTATGTGGTGGCCTCCCGGGGAGGTTGTCAGCTAAAGTCAGACCTGGAGGGAGCCGAAGTTCCAGGCCCTGCACAGGGGGCCTGTCTAGTTCCAGGCCGCGTGCAAGGGGCCCGTCTCAACAGGCCTGTGGATGGCCTGCGTGCTGGACCCTCAATCTAAACAGATCAGAAGAATCAGCCACATAGCCGTTTGGAAAGAAGGGGGCAGTGGCCACCATTTTTCAGGCAACCCTCTGTGCACAGATTTAAGCCAGATATAACAGCTGACCTACCACCCGAGATGCTCTGCTCTCCACACTGCCCCTCAGCGGAAATCTACACCTCAGTGGCCGCGGTTCCGATTGCCTCTTCACGTGCCTAACTCTTAGGGACATGGGCAACAGTGGGTACTTTCCATAGTGTCATAGGGATCGCACCAATAAGGTGCTGCACAGGCTGAAGGACCCTAGCCTGCACTGGTCCAGCCGCCCCCTCCTCATAAAGGCATCCTCCTTTGTGACATGCTGAACTTTGTGACAGACCATAGTTTGCTCTCACTATGTAGTCCAATGTGATGGACCCCAGAGAGGTTGCTGGATGCATTCTGCAGGGACTAGGCCACCCCAGATTCATCACTGTACCTATAACTTTGTCCCCTGCAACCTCCTCCAGTCTGGCTTCATTTCTTGGGCCCAAAACATCTAGGGGATGCTTAGGACTTTTCTGCCTGTAGTGTTTAGGGATAGGCAAGCTGGGAGGAGATTTTGGTGGGAGTTCACTCAGAAAAGCAGTTCTTCAGTGTGTCCAGCTCTCAGCAGCACTGTTCCATGGGGAAGCTGTGTGGTACAATGCGCCCCTCCCCCAGCTCACGCACATCCACTGCACACTCATTCACAGACACATGACTTAAGCATGAGGATGCACAAGCACATGCGTGTGCGTGATGTGAAAGAGAATCCACACATCACTTTTCACGAGCTGGAGGAGGAGCTTGGCAGTCCGAGCTTTCTGTTGCTCTTGGAACAGGCTGTGGTTAAGCGAATTGCCCCTTCTCGGAGCAGCCTGGGTTATTCCTGGCCTGTGTGCTGGGAAGAAAGAGGTGAAGAATTAGTTTTCTATCCTCTGATGGGGCAGTGGAGAGGCAAGTCGCGGTGGTGAGCGGGCATGTGCTCGTGTGTGTCTGTCCTGTGTGTTGGGTGGCAGGTTTGCCAGGGCCGCACAGCGGCTGCGACTCATCTTTGGAGGTCTTTGTTGATGGTTTCTACACCGAGGAAGTGTGCTTTGGGGTTGACTTAGCAAACTCCAGTTTTCTTTATGTATTGATTGCACTACTGCGACAATACGCCGGAAACAGAGACCCTCCATCTACCCCAGGAGAAAAGAAGCCCGACCCCAATCAAAACTAGGCTAGAATACCCAATCAGGACTGACCTGTGTCAGCTGCCACCTTAGTGGTAGCAATGACACCAACTCCGTTGAGCTTGTCTCTCTGGACTTTTATAACAGCGGCAGAAGAGGGAAACTCCACCGGTGGTTGCCTGTACTGGTGCCCCTGACCCTCCACCCACATCAGCTGTGAAACCTGGACCAGCTCCTCAGTTCCACATGTCTGTTTCCTCCTCTGTAAAGCGAGGGTGATGATGCTACAGCTGGTCATGAATGAAGGATGCCTGGGCTTCGCAGGGTCCCAAATGAGAAGTACGGGGAAGCGTCTGCTCTATGTTGAACCTAAGGAAGCCTTTTTTCTCCACACTGCGCAACACAGCACACTGCTCTGCGCTAAACCCTCTCCAGATAGTTCCCCTGTAAGATACAGAAAGAGGCTTTCTGTATCAATTCTGTACAGGCCATGTGTGTTGACCTGGTCCTGAATGAATCTGGGCCAGATGAAGCCAGTGAGCTTCTGGATGAGTCAGAGAATCCCGGTGGCCTGAGGTCCCTCACTCCCTTTGCCTTGCAGTTTGGTGCAGGGGCTGGGCAGTGGCCAGTGGCCTTTTGGAGATCACTGGGTTTTACATAAACAGGAGGTGGGAGGGAGTGAATGTCCCCCAGGTGATAGTGTAGTGGGGAGCTCCTTAGGGAGTGTGTGTGTGTGTGTGTGTGTGTGTGTGATAATCAATTAGTAGGGCTCATGCGCATTTGAACCAGATTCTCTTCTAGCGCTGCTCACCCTGTGTGTCGCGGCTGCTTGTGCAAGGACGTGGGAGACAGGGCCTGCTAACTGAATTTGTAAAGTGGCATGACAGTAATGTGCTTATGTAAAACAGTGGACCAAAAATACAGACTAAGAAAACCCAAAGGCCGCACAACTAGTAATAGAGAGCAAACATGCTATTTTCCCTCATTTTTTTCTTGACATTGCCATGGAGGGTTTCCTCTCATTCATCAGAGGCGAGAGCCTGCTGACAGTCTCCAGGAGCTCTGCTTGCAGTCTGGGGGTGGCCTGGGGGGTGATGCCAGGGACCCAGGGACTCCCTAGCTCCATGCCTGGCTCTCGTATTGACTTGCTGGATTTGAACTCTGGATGTTCCGGCCTGAATCTAGCTTGTTTAGAAAAGTACAGCACTCTGGCCTTGCAGCTATGCCCTAGAGGATTCTAGAAGGAGTCAGGCACTATATCCTGGTGAGTGAGGAGCTCTTGGCAGGACAAGATTTTCTATGTGGAGTCTCTAGGTTTTTTTCCTCGCTTCCCTTCTCCCTGACTGTGGCCTCCCTGTGTGAGAGGTCTCTGCCTGTTGTGTGGAGGGTGCCCGCCTCCTGTTTGGGTTTTCTAAGGCCTGTTTGTTTTCTTCTGCTTTGGGAGCTCATGGTTTGCACATCTGCTAGAAGTCCTTGCAAAGGAGGCTTGGGGACATTGGCCACAGCTCAGAAGGCAGCCATCCTACTTAGACCAAAAAGTCCTCAATTTAGAGCTGCTCATGAGTGGATAGCCCCTCTCATATGCCTCTGTCACCTTGTCCGGGCGACAGCTATCTGGCCCCTCCTGCCACCTCCTGGGACAGCAGGATGGAGTTCCCAGAAAGATACAGAACAGTATATTAGCTATTGGGGTGGGCACTGCCTGGTCCCTTCCTGGGGGTGGCACTATGGATGAGCATCAGCTTTCTCTGGGCCAAGCTTTCCTGTTCCCTGCCTGAGGCACTGAGGTGCTGAAAATCAAGGACAGTGGGGATATGAAAGTGACAATGAGTGTTTGCTCTATACCAGCTATGTACATGACACAGTGCTAAATCGCTAAGTTGTGGTGATTTGAAGCAAATCAACTAGCCAGCCCACAAACTAAACATGTAGCCTATTAACCAATATAACACACAACTAACCCCCTAACCAATATGACGGCCAAATGACTTATCAAACAGCCAGTTCATTGGACAGGTTACTAACCAGCCTACCAGCAGATAAACTGACCAGTCCACAAACCAACCACCTAAGCAACCAGTTAACCAATACAATAACTGGCCGACCAACTATCAACAAACAAAACTGCCCAGTTTGCCAACCAACTTACTAACTAGTCAACCAACCAACTTACCCACCAATCTGTCAGTTACCAACGTGAACTGATTTACCAATAACCATTTAGTCAGGTGACGAGTTCACCCATCCATCACTCAGCTGATAGATTGGTTGACTGGCTTGTCAGCTAGGTACAGGTGAGATGCCCTCTAGAGAGGACTTGAGGAGAGATATGGAGGGGCCCATGGAATCAGTGAGACAGTCCTCTTGAAAGGGGTAGAGGGAGAAAGCTATGAAGTGTTAGGAGATTTGAGACAGTGCATACTAGCTCTTCCCAGCAGGCACATTCTAAAGGAACAGGGAACAGGATGAAGGGCCTGTGGTTTACCCATGTATCAGGTGACACACCATGAACCAAGTGAAGGTGACAAGGGGAGTCCACATTTCACCTGGGTGACCTGACAGGCTCAACCCTTTCTGAGCCAGGATCTCCCATCAGCAGGCTGAGGTATGGTCCCTGGTCCCTCATTCCAGGCTGTCACCTTGGTGCTAAGGGGCTAGGCTGACTGCTTTCTCTCTCCTCGGAAACTCAGGTCACTCAGACCTGGCCTTTGCGGAATTCCAACTTCAGTGGAAAGAAAAGAACAAAAGTGCACCTGTGCGGCTTCTAAAAGTTTCCGTTTCCCAAGGCATCGCCATGGGGTGCTTGCTTAGTGTTTACTGAGAAAACAGTAATTCTGTCTGCTGTGACGTGGATGTAGCTTGTCTCCATCAAAGCTCCCATTGAAATCTTCCACCAGGCATGGGAGCTCATGTGTATAATCCAAGCATTTGGGAAACTGAGGCAGGAGGATTCCAAGGCTACATAGACCCATCTTTAAAAGAGGAGAAGTTGAGTTATCAATGCTGTCGTGCAGGGAGATGGGAGAATTGAAAGAGGTTAATGTGTTTCCCAGACACTAGATTGATTATTTCTCATGAACGTAGTGGGATAGTCAATATTGGTTGTTAGCGCAATGAGATCTGGAGTCATCGAGGAGACAACCGGCTGGATAAGTCTGTAAGGAAGCTTCTAGATTGGCTTAACGGAGGCATGAGGATCCCACCTTAATTGTGGGTGGCATCACTCCTTGGGCTGCGGCCCCTGATTGTATAGAAGGAGGAGGCGAACTGAGCACAGGGCCTCATTGTCTCCCTGCCTCCTGAGCACAGATGAGGAGTGACCGTGCCTTCCCCACCACAGTGGACATATTCCCTCAGACTGTCAGCCGAAATAAATCCCCCAGTCCTGAAGCTGCTTTTTGTTGGGCACTTTGTCGTAGCAGTGGGGAGAGCACGCGTGCAGTGAGCACATTCCCACCGTCTGCAGTGCTCTCCTGCAGGCAGCTTCCTGCCCGGAATTGAAGCTGAGATCCTTACCTGGAGCCGAGCAGATGATGCGCAACGGCCCCGCGCCGCCAAATGCTCCGGCCAAACTTGGTTTTCTTTCTGCGTTCTCCCCTCTCACGTGTTTCTTTCTAGCTACAGAAAACAGACCTGGATACTGTTTTTGTCGTCTCTGATGTTTTTTTTTTTTTTTTTTTTTTTTTTTTTTTTTAGCATCCTAGGAAACCTAGGTGGGTTTCATTCGTGCACAGAGTACAGATGGGCAGCCAAGTACAGGGCAGGGCAACACACCTGTTCAAGGCTGTGCCTGAGCAGGGTTTACAGGCAGAGAGCCGAGTTTCCCAAGACCAGAGTTACTTATGTGAAGTCTGTGTTTTCACCCCATTTTAATAGTGTGTACCCTTCTGCAGGGACTTGTTCATTAATATTGGCTGGGTGCCAGAGTACTATACGGGACTTCCTGAGACTCAAGCTCTGGAAAATTTTGATTTTTACTGAAAATTACCCATTTTTTAACATTTAAAATGTTATCGAGCCATGTGGCCACTGCTGTCTTGGGCAGAAAACATCTTGGATGAATTTGCATTTTTAATTCTTGGCATTTTTATTTCGCTTTGGTTCCCAAAGAGCATTTTTTTTTTCTTCTTGGAAAAAAAATAAAGAAAGAAGGCAGCCCATAGCAGGGCAAGAGTGCCAATCGAACATAATCATAGAAATAATGTGTGTTCCCTTTCTGCTAATTACACCAAATTTTACCATGTACTCCCAAGTGGAGCCTGCCTGTCACTCTCCAAACCCATCTTTCTGCCATCACTTTATGGAGTCACACATGGCTCCTTAATAGGTGGCTTCTTCCGAGGGTGGCTGCTAGGAGCCAGATTCTGACCAGTGTATGGATGCAGCTCTTTGAGCCTGGCCCTACATCACAGATCACTGTCTTGTGCTCTCAGGTCACCTGTTCTACTGCCAAACACTCTGGCTCTTTGAATGACTGGAGAAATTAGGCCAAATGGTGTCAGAGTAAGGCAGGGCTTTCCAGAAGAGTGGGCAGTGTCCTACACGGTGAAACTGAGATTGAGAGAAAGAAATAAGAATGGGATTCCCTTTAATGTCCAATGATTTAAAAATTAAAAAAGCCTACCAGGGCCAAGCAGCAGAGAAGTTAGTTGCACATGGCTTCTCCCTAATCTTGAAGTTAAGCCAATCAAAACCAGAAAGTTCTTCTACTGGGTATGTGGTAGGCACCGTGAGATGGCAGGTCAGGCCACCTGGGTGTTCTCACCTCACGTTACAGTTCAGGGAGCTGAGGCTCGGCTCTGCCTCGAATCTGGGTCTGCTGGAGACGCAGCCTGAAGTTCACTGTATAGGTGATGCCCTCCGATCTCTGGGTCCTGTGCTAGACACCAGGGGCCGGCAGGTGACTAGGGAGACAGGAGCCCTTCCTGATTGAAAATGGCATTTTGGTGAGGGGAAACATGAGTAACAAACAAACTAACAAGGACCACAATTCCGGAGTCAACTAATACATAGAGAAGACGACACCGAGGGAACTAACGGAAGCTGCTAAAAAAGGCCCAGAAACCAACCAGGTGGGAATGGAGCGAACCCAGCCAGCTCCACTAGCTTCTGCTATTGCTGCTGTGTGGACACAAATAAGTTTCTCAGTCTCTCTGGGCTCCCATTCCCACATCTATATAATGAAATGGCAATGGTATACATCACATAAGGTGGTTGTGCAAATGACAGAAAGCACACATATGATATACGTGACGTGCGCTACCCTGAGCCAAGCTCCTGACAGAATACCCCCTCGGATGTGCTTAGGGTGCTAGTTGGCACCTAGTGCCAGTGTACAGATCACACATCGCGTCGTCAGCTCCTCTCTGCCTCCAGCGACTCCATGGGGCCAGTCAGCCCCGCTGCCTTACGAAGTGAGGAAGCCACATTTGAATTTGTTAAGAAAAAACAAAAAACAAAAAAACAACAAAAGCTCCAAACCAAACAAACACTGTGTGACATGGGACGTTGTTTCCTTCAGCCGGCGCCTTCCACAGTATGGTGTGATGGGCTGGGAAAGCTTGGCCACAGATGGCGTGCTTGGTACCAGCCCTGTTTTCTAAATAGCGGGTTCCCGGGTGTAAATGGCACCGCTCAGACACATGGTGCTGCCTGGCTCTCCGGAGACTTCCTCAAGAGCATGCTTCTTGGCCCACAGCCCCAGGTCCAGCTCTCTTTCTCCAGATGGTGGCCATCAGAATCTTCCAGAAGGTGGAAAATAGGTGCTGATATTCAGAATAAGCCCTCCTTCTGCCAATACTCCCCTTTAAGACTTATTCCCCAACCTGTGGTGTCTTAGCACAACCTCTCGAGCTGTGTTAGTGAGCACCTGTGGGAAACCCAGAAATGATACCACATCTTTAGATACGAATAGGGCTGGGACTTGAACCTGTTTCATCTGGATGTGGTATTGAGGCTCATGTTCCTTTTAGAAAAAGGGTGTCTTCTTGGGAGGAGTACTGAGTGCCCTGTCAAAGGCAGAAAGGGGTCTTGGAGATGGGCATGATGGTGCACACCTTTTTCCCAGCACTTGGGAGACAGAGGAAGGCGGATCTCTGTGAGTTCGAGGCCAGACTGGTCTACAAAGCAAATCCAGAACAGATAAGGCTACACAGAGAAACCCTGTCTTTAAAAACCAAAGGGGGGAAAATGAAAACAAAGGAGTCTTGGAAGGTGGAATGGTCATCTGGCCCTGGACGAAGCCTCTTCCTGGCTGAAACAGCCCATCTAGCTTAGCAGCTAACCTTTGTCCTGAGTCCAGTGTCCTCCTCTCTCTCTCTCTCTCTCTCTCTCTCTCTCTCTCTCTCTCTCTCTCTCTCTCTCTCTCTCTCTCTCTCCCTCTCTCTCTCCTCTCTCCTCTCCCGCTCTCTCCCTCTCGCTCTCTCTCTCCTCCCTCTCCTCTCCTCTCCTCTCTCTCTCATCTCTCCTCTCTCTCTCCTCTCTCTCTCTCTCTCTCTCTCTCATATACACACATGCATGTACACATGAGACCAGAGGTCCATGAGGTGTCATCCATTTGGCTAGATCATTGGCCAGCTAGCCTCAGAAAAGCACGTGACTCTCCTGTCTGCAGTGCTGGCTTACAGATACACGCTGCCATGCCTGGCTGTGGGTTTCTTTTCCTTATTTTCAATATGGGCATTAAGATCTCCATGGTTGTATGGCAGGCACTTTAACGACTGAGCCATCTCCCCACTTGCCAAAGCCCAGTGCTTATTTCATAGGACAGAGGTCATGTACGTTGAGCAGGACCTGAGGAGCAGCATGTCTACAGGGTGCAGTGCCTGCAAGGCATTTATAAGACGAACTGCAACCCACAGTGAGCTGAGTTTTCATGACCCTGTGCCCAGCACCTTTGAACAATGCCAGGGGATGGTTTTCCCTCTGAACTAGTCTTTTGTGGTCCTAACATTTTAGATCATTGCCGTACTTATTTGTAAGTCTAATAAGCTAATTTTCAGTCTTAAGTTCACATATCAAAACCCAACCTTTCAGTCTATGATGTACCCATGTTGAATTTATACCGTTGGCCCCTGCAGTTGTGAACTCAGCTACAGGCATCCATTTGGAGAATACATTCATAACAGCATGGCTCAGTCTGGACCCTTGATTCACAAGAGCATCCTGTGTCTCAACAGTAGATCTGAAAAGCACACAGGCAAAGCAATGAGTATCTCTGCCTCCATGACTTAGGACAAAGAACACAGGAGTCCAAGGGCAGTAGGGCTAAAACTTACCAGAGTTTTCACTTTTTTCCTGGAAATATGGGCCCTTTGGTTGTTGGTTTGAGCCTTGGCTTCCTCACCCATTGGGTGGGTGAGTGGTTCTGTGAGGTCTTGCCTTCATTTCTGAAAAGTGGAGACCCTCAAATCTCTCTGAGTGTTGGCCAATGGGTGTGGCTCCTTCCACTGGGGCTGATCTGGTCCCACTCAGCTGTTGACTCTGGGCTCCCTGCCTCACTCCTGGCTTCTAGTCTTTTGGAAGCTTCACTCGGTTTAGGCTCCTGAGGACCCATTCTTCTGGAAGGCACTGCTCTCTTCCCACAGTAACTGGAGGAACGGCTTTCCAGACAAGAACTAATAACATCCATGTATATACAACACCTGTGGTAGAAAGACATTCTAGTGTGTCTGTGTTGACAAGTGGGGGGGGGGGGCAGTCCGTCCTGACATGGGCAGAACCCTTGGGATTGTTGGAGGTTGGTCTGATATACTGCTTGCTGTCTCTGTACCTCAAGGTTGCTATCTAACTTTGCCTAAGGAACTTCCCGTTTGGCCAATAAAAGGGGATCACACCTGGGCAGTGCAAATGGGATAGGCGTGGCTAAGGTTCCAGGGCTTTGGGACACAGAGAGAATCTTGGCAAGAAGGGAGGACCAAAGGAGAAGAGCAGGAAGGAGGAGGTTGCGCCATGGCTTAGGTGGAGGAGAAGCACATGGCTGGAGTGGATGCAGATTTGGCCTTGGTGATGATAATTAGCAAGTATTTGGGGACTATGGATGGGAGGTAGCTTGATAGAATTATTAGAAGCAGATGACATGGGATTGGGACAGGGATCCCATACTTGCCACAATATGGGAAGTAGTTTAGGGGGTTAATATCTGCCCTGCCCCAGGTTAACTAAGGCTATTTTAAAATATAACAGGTGTCTGTGTCTTCATTGATTGCTATCGGGTTAGAAAATACCGATGTAATAATAATTACAGGGCTGATAATAAACATTATTAAGCCATACTGCTAATTTAACCACAACACGGGATCATATCAGGGAGTGGGGAAAACCCAAGATGGGATTCGGTCCAGAAAGCAGGAAGTAAAAATACAGCCTGCAACAGAACACCGTGCAGGGCATTGACTCAAGAGCCAGACCTTGCGAGGCAGGTACTGATGACTTTGGGGGGGCAGGTCTTGGTCCCTCCAGACAGACTTGTGGGGCTTTTGGCTTCTGAAGCAGGAGATGTTACCTGGAGCCACTCCAGGGACCACGCTGAGGGACAGCTGACTCCCTCTTCCAGCCCATCTGCTTCCAGGTGGAGGAGGACTGCGAGCTCAGCAAGTAGGCCTGGGGCTCTCTCTTCTGCTCAGTGGTGAAGGTCACAGCCGGGACTCTTCCTACATGCAAAGAAAACCCGTATTTAAAGCTTATAGTGAGCTCAAAGGACTGAATGGCACCCCTCACTTCTTTCTCTGTTAAACGCTAAGGAGTCCCTGGAGCTATGCATCAGGACCCCCGATTTTCAGAAGTGGGAACCCACAGCCTCCAGTGGCACAACTCATAGCTTTACTTAGGAGTCCTGGTGCAACAAGCCAAAGGCATCAGGGGCAGGAAAGGATGCAGGGCTTGTCTAATGTGCTCTGCTATTGCTGCGATAGAACGTCCAGACCAAGAGCAGCTTGGGGAGGGAGAGGGTTTATTTCATTTTACAGGGAGCCAGCGCTGGGACTCAAGGCAGGACTCCGAGGCAGGAACCCAAGGCAGGAACTGTGGGTGAACCCTGCTTACTGGCTTGCTGGGTCACTCTGGTTCATGCTGCTTTTCTTACATTGCCCAAGACCCTTTGCCTAGGGATGGTGCTGCTAATGGTGGTCTGTCTTCTTTCCACATTAATCAAGACAGTCTCTTAGAGACATGGTCATAGGCCAATCTGATCTGGTAAATTCCTCAGTTGAGGTTCCCTCTTCCCAAGTGACTTTGAGTTATGTCATAAAAAACAAAACAAAACAACAACAACAAAATCGAACAAGGGCTGATGTTGCTGAAGGAGGTGTCTGTGTATCAGGATCCAACAGGGCGCTCTAGGGCAGAGCGGTTCTGGGGAATCGCACAACCCTATGACACTGTGATCAGGATTTATATTTTTGAGGGAAGTGTGGATTTCCCGGGTGCCTGGCCTAGGCAGTATTATCAAGTTGTAACAGCTAACCTTGGTTTAGCTGGGCACACCTGTGAGGGATTCTTCTTAATGAAATAATTTGAAATGGGAAGACACACTTTTGATAGGGACTTTTGTGGTGGGCCATCCCTTCCACTGGTACAGAAGAAGGAAGCTGGCCCTTTTCATCAGCTTCTTTTCACTCTTGCTAGCAAATCCATTCCTTCACTGGCGGTAGAACCTACTTTGGGATTCTAGCATCTACTAGAGGTTGGCTGAGACACTGAGGCTTGTAGTTGGATTCTTGGACCTTCTGTTGGTAGGCAGCCATTATTGGACTAGCTGGACCACAGCCTGTAAGCTATTCTAATAAATCACACACACACACACACACACACACATACACACACACACACACACCTGTAGAAGGTGCTCAGACACTCATGCACACACACATACTTGTAGAAGGTGGTCAGACACGCGTGTGCACGTGCACGCGCGCACACACACACACACACACACATCTGTAGAAGGTGCCCAGACACCACACACACACACACACACACACCTGTAGAAGTTGCTCAGACATGCACACACACACACACACACATATCTGTAGAAGGTGCTCACACACACACATACACACACACACACACACCCCTGTAGAAGGTGCCTCCCCCACCTGTAGAAGGTGCCTGGCACTTTTCTCAGTGCCGGGAAGTGAATTCAAGCCTTACATATAAGCTAGTACTTTACCACTGAGCTTCTTCTCTAGGCCTGACCTGAGTTTAATGCTTGGCTTATGTAGTCCTGAAATTCTTAGCCATTTTAAGCAAGGGGTCTTCATGGTTTCATTTTCTTCTGGGTTCCACAGATGATGTGTCAGTCTTGTTTTAGAATGAGGGGTTACAAAACATTTTGGCAGCCAGTCCTCTCACAGTCATGCACTGGATGCACTCTGCAGCCTTGCTCTTGTCAGCCCCGAACCCCCAACATCCTTTCCCACGCACATGCTTTTCCCTTGACTGTTTTCCACACCATTTCTCTACTGGAAGTCATCAGTGGACCTTGACCTACCTGCAAAGGGGGCCAGAAAAGGAAACGCTCATCGTGCAGAAAGCTAGATAAATAATATATCAGTAACTCTTGCTATGACCTCCTTGCCCATAAATGTAAGTCACACAAATGATATCCCACGTGTCGTATATTCTACAGAGCAGTCAGAGAAAAGTAGCAGTTGAGATTTTTTTTTAATAAAAGAGAAATAGCTGGGTATCATGGTGCCTGTAGTCCTGACTCTCAGGAGACAGAGGCAGGCGGATTCCTGCAAGTTTGAGACCAGCCTGGTCTCTATATCAAGTTCCAGAGTCATAGAACAAGACCTTGGCTTGGTTAAACAAACAAACGAACAGTGTACTGCATAAATACATAATGCCAAGCAAGATGCTTTCAAATAAGGATTATTATAATGACAAGTACCTGTATTTGAGGTTTAAAAAAAAAAAAAAAGGCAATTGAAATGTGTGCTGGTTAGGTTGTTTGTTTGTTTGTTTGTTTGTCTTTTAACTTGGCACACATCTTGGGTCATCTGGGAAGAAAGAACCTAATGAAGAAAACACTTGCATCTTATTGGCTTGTAGGCAAGTCTGTGGGGGCATTTTCTTAATCAATGAGTGATACCGGAAGATCTAGCCATTGTGGGTGGTGACACCCCTGGGCAGGTAGGCGGCCCTGAGTTGTATAAGAAAGCAGGTTGAACAAGCTGTGGGGGCCAGAGTTAGTAAGCAGCTCTCCTCTACGGCTTCTGCATCAGCTCTTGCCTCCTGTTCCCTGCTTGAGTTCCCTTCCTGCAGGCTAAAAGAATTTCTCAGATCGCTGTGAGTTCGAGGCCAGCCTGGTCTACAAAGTGAGTCCAGGACAGCCAAGGCTACACAGAGAGACCCTGTCTCGAAAAACAAACAACAAAAATAAATAAATAAATAAAATAAAAGAATTCCTCTCCTCTCCAAATTGGTTTCAGTCATAGTGTATGCCACAGCAACAGACAACAAACTAGGGCAAGATGGAAACAAAGTATAACTTTTTAGTAAAGCCTAAGTGTTTACCCAGACACAACTGAGAGAAGAACAAATGAATTAGAACAGTTAGTCTTCTCAAGTTTAGGACAAACTTGAAGATATGATTTCTGAAGCGGAGGAAGGAGGGTCGCAGGTTCAAGGCCAGCCTGAGCCCACACAATGAGATATTTCTCAAAAATCTAAAATAAAAAAAAAGAGTCTCAGATGTAGCACAAAGGCAGAGCTGTTCTCTAATGTACATGAGGCTCTGAGTTCAATTCCTAGTATAAAAAAATGATTAGAGACATAAAATAAAAATAGAACTTAGGAAAATTTAAAGTCAAAGCAATGTATTTCAACATGTGGAATAGATAGTCAAAATAACAGAAATAACAACTTTGAATGAAATACAGATATGATGAATATGAAATGAGAAGTTTCAATATGAACGTAACAGGATTAAAATTGTTGAAGTGAAAATAAAATACATTCAAGCAGCATAAATAGAAAACTAAGTTCTCACATATATAAAGAAAGATGGATGATGGGCACTGAGGTGCTATATACAGTTGTAATAGCTGAGAACTTTTCAAGGGACACAAATATCTACACTTAGTCACCCCTAGTGAAAATTCAGAGTAACACTAGTAAAGAGAAAGCCACCAGGGCACCAGAGAAAGAAATACATGCTACTTTCAAAAGAACAGCTGTCAGACTGCCAACCAGTTTTTCAAGAACAGCAACACATGCCAAAAAGAAACAGAAAGACGTCATTGAGGTTGAGAGAAAATAACTGTGAACATACAATTTCATTCTAATCAAACTATGATTTAATGGGAAAGATAACAAAAAGATATTTTTAGATAATTAGAACATGGAATAGAAACTATACAATATGTTCCCTAACATAATTATTAAATAAAACACTTAAGCAAACAAAACATTGCAGGAGGAAGGAATGAGATATAAAAAAATATTAAAATGAAAAAAGTAAATGAAGTGACTCAAAAATAACTTTAAATAAGTAGTAGAAACCGAAAGAATATAGGAAAACTTGATTTATCAATGAAAGAAATAAAAAGGGAAAACATACAAAAAAGGCAAAAAGGAAACATAAAGAGATAGAGCTATATACTTTGGTAAGCACAATAAATATAAAAGGGTTAAACTCACAACTAAAAGACAGAGATTTCAGATTAGACTAAAATCTTATAAGTATATAAAGATATTTGAAAATTGAAGTGTAGTGATGATATACAAGGTATTTACTAGCCAAAAGGAAGTTATTATAGTGTCCTTAATGGTGGATATATACAATTTAATATAAAAGCATTACAAATAGTATTTAAATTAGGAAGGTCTGTTTTACATTGATAAAAAGGATAACATTTCCAAGATAACATTTCAGCCATAAATTTGTACACAAGTAGTAGCTATATAGCTTTAAAGTATAAGAAGCAGTAACACACCAAATAGCAGGTGCAATTGATTAAATCTGCAATAACAATAACAATGTGTTTTAATGTTACATGGTCTCCAAGAAATGGATTATTTGAGAAAAAAATGAGAATACAAAATAAAAAACCCAACTTTAAACAAACAAACAAACAAATCTAATCTGAAAGGATAAATATAGAAATCTACTCTTTAGGAACATAAATTATTCTCAAGCATACATTGATTATTTACAGATAAATTTAATGTACTTGACCATCATGAACATCAATGCAACACACCTGTAATCCCAGTATCCTGGGAGGCAGAGGCAGGTTGATCTCTGAGTTTGAGGTCAGCCTGGTCTACAAAGTGAGTCCAGGATAGCCAAGACTACACAGAGAAACCCTGTCTCAGAAAAAACAAAACAAACAAAACAAACAACCAAACAAAAAACCAAACCAAACGAAACCAAAAACCAAAGAAGAAAACATTAGTGCACTTTGCCAATAGTAGTTACTACACAAACCACATTCTTTCACCATATAAGCAGCCTGAAATACTAACACTAAACAACAGACTTTCCATGTGCATTTGGAAATATCAAATATAAGAGAAAACTTTATAGACATAACAGGTTAATGAGAAAATCATTAGGGAAAACAAATTTATAAAACCAAGTTACAATAAAACCATTACATATAAAAACATGGATGATACAGGTAGCTTTAATCTCAGAGGGAAATTAATAGTTTCATGTGCATTCATTAGGAAATATTTAAGTGTAGAAAAAAAAGTGGTCCAGTGAAGTTTCTGATTAAACCTATTTGTGCATGTCACCTTCCTACTGTGGGCATCCATGGCTTGTTTGAAGCTTCGAAAGAGATAGATAGAGATAGATAAACATGTGCCCATATACACAGAGACACAGAGACAAAGATACACACACACACACACACACACACACACACACACACACACGTACAAACACACCCACAGACGTACACACACACAGAGAGACACATGGATACAGACATACAGAGCGCTCTCTCTGGTTTAGCTTTGGCTGTCCTGGACCTCACTTTGTCGACCAGGCTGTGCTAGAATTCACAGAGATCCACCTGCCTCTGACTCTTGAGTGTTGAGATTAAAGACCTGCACCACCGCTGCCTGGCCTCTCCTCTTAAAACGAAATATTTTAATATTTCTTGTGTGTATGGGTGTTTTGCCTGAATATATGTCTGTATATTGCTTGTATGTTTGGTGCCTGTGGAGGCCAAAAGAGGACATCAGATCACGTGGAACTGGGATCACTGACCATTGTGAGCTACTGTGTAGGTGATGGAAAGTGAACCTGGGTCCTCTGCATTAGCAGCAGCTGCTCTTAATGTCTGACTCATCTTTCCGGTCCTGGGTATCTCTCCTTAGAAGAGCGTCATCCTCATCCTTCAGAACCTCAATTGGTCTTTGCCATCTCCTCAGGCCCTGTCTCCAACCACAGTCACATTGAAGTGTGTCAGACATCTCAGGGTTGTTATGCAAGTCCGAGCAGGAGTTTCATGCATGGCTTGGACAACAGTTAAAAATATGACACTGTAGCTTCAAAATACCCTTTGTCCACGAGACCAAGTTTCATGGTGTGTCTGTCCTTTTCTACTCATGACACTGAGCTGCCACTTATGGAGTTGCAGGCGTTTGAAGCATTTTGGATTTTTGGATTAGAGATATTTGACCTGCAGGAAAAAATACTCACTACCCCTAATGAAGGCAGGGAAGAGAGAAGGACAGAACAGAGAAGAGAGGGCATCAATATGAAGGAAATAGCAGTGGAGTGGATTTCAGTGCAACCACACCTATGCCAGTTCTAAGCGGGTAGAACACTCCAGTTGGAAGATGGTGTTCTCAGATGCTTCAAGTGGGAATAAAGGGGCCAAAGGGGCCAAAGGATGGACCAGTTAGAGCATGAAGGCCAAGAGAAGGGAATGGAGTGGCTGGGTTCTTACCAGAGGGAGCAGATTATTCCCGAGACTGAGAAGTACAGTGACGGCTCTGTCAGGATGATGTATGTAACAGCTCTGTGAATGTAATGACACTTCCAACGAAATGAAGGAAAAATGGGCAGATGAAACTGTGTGTGTGTGTGTGTGTGTGTGTGTGTGTGTGTGTGTGTGTATGTGTGTGCTTGGTGTGGTATCTGTTATTATTTGGAGATTAAACAAAACCCTTCAATTAATTTATGGGTCAAAGAGACAATATTTTGAATGGAAAGAAGATTAAAAAGAAAACTGAAAATACTAAGGTTTAAGGATTTTGAAGGAAAATGTTTTAAAGATTAGAGAAAAAGACAAGAAAAAGCCTCAAGACTCCACCTTAGGAAAGCAGAACCTGAGCATGATGTCACACCTCAAACCCCAGTATTGTGGAGGCTGAATCGGGAGCATCAGGCCAACGCAGGCCTACATACCCAAATGCTCTGCCCCCCCAAAACAGAACAAAACAAGGGTGAAAAACAAACAGAAGAGCAATTTAAAGAAGGATGTCAGAGGAGCAGCAGGCAAGGAAGGCAAAGAATATAAAAACCAATGGAGAAAGAAAGGAAAGAAAACCAAAGTTGGTTCTCCTGTTGTAGTGCGTTGTGAGACCGTTGTATGTCAAAGGGTATCTGGGATTGACTACTAAGTAGGAATCAGATACAGGCTCTACCCTGGAGCCTGCAGACATTCAGAAGACATAACACACTACAAAAAGATTGGCCCTGGTTTGTAATTCCCCAGGAAGCTGAGGCAGGAGGCTTCCCAAGTTCAAGGCCTGCCTGGCTATAGGGAGCATTCAAGAACTGTGAGATCACATGCTTGAGGCTCTGTCTCAAAAATACAATGCATTGGTATTATTAATGAGATATGCTAAGGGAGAGTGCTTGCCTGGCACATAAGAGGGCCTGCGTTTAAACCCCACAGGGGCGGGTGGAGCTACTAACAAACTATCTTGACAATCTTAGTGCCAATAACTAAAAAAAAATATTTGTTTGTATTTTATATGTATGTTTTTGCCTGCATGTATGTGTGAATACTGTGCATGTGCCTGCCGCCTGTGGATGTCAGAAGAAGGTATCAGATCCTGTGGAACTGTAGTTACAGATAGTCTTCAGCCAATATCTGGGTGCTGAGAACCAAGCCAGGGTCCTTTGCAAGAATGACAAGTGCTCTTAACTGCTGAGCCATCTTTCTAGGCCATTAGCACTAATAATTTAAATAACTTACATAAAATGGGAAAATTTTTTTAAATATGTAACTTGCTAGAATAGACTTAAAGAAATTAAAGACATCAATAATCAAAACTTTGTGCCTAAAAAGTTCAATGGGCCAATTCAATTAAACCCCTGAGTAAGAAATACTGATACTAACTTGTAACCAGAAGGAAAGGGGGCCATTACTGTGATAGCATGATGTAAACCAACATGAAGAAAATAGAAGGAAAGCACAGAGCAGTTTACTTCATGAGTATGGAGGGAAATTCTTACTGCATGCTATCATGCTGGACACATTACTGAGGTATTGTTAATAGGCACGGTTGTTTTGACCTCAAAAAGCAGTCAGTATACTTTAGAATGTTCTCAGTGAAGCCAAGGAACATCATATAATTATTTTTAGTAGATGTATAAAACAATCGGTCAATATTTGACACACATAAAATATTAAAGGTAGTAGAAAACTAGGCAGAAAAAGGAAAAAAAATTGAACACAAAGGATCCCGAGGAAAACATGTATCAATACTATGCTTGACAGTTAAAGTGTCAATATTTTCTCTCAAGATCAGCATTGGGCTAAGATGACCATACTCAGTGAGTCTTTTTATTGACTAGAGGTGCCAGACAATGCGATAAAGCATGAAAAAGAAACAAAAGGCACAAAGATTGGAAAAGAAGAAGTAAGCACTCTTTATTTGAAGATAACATGAATATGCACATATAAGTGATGAGTCCTTCAAAATAGTAGGAGATGAATACATCTTTTCCTGGTAGGAAAACAACATAGAGAGAATACATTGCATTTCTCTTACAATTGTCTTTCAGTATCCACAAGGCTTTGGTTCCAAGATCTCTCAGAGATGTTAAAATCTGCACAGTTCAAGCCCCTTGGCGAATGGTTTAGTATTTTATGGCCTGCATACGTTCTTCCACTTACTTCAGCTGACTTTAAATTACTAACAACACCAATAAAATATAAATCCTCTATAAGTAGTGGCTAGCTAGGAATCATATTATGGGGGAAAATGTCTGTTCAGCATGGATCTTTCTCTACTGATCTTTTGACTGAATTAGCAAACCAAAATGGTACCAGTGTCAGCAACAATGATTAAAAATGTACAATGCTTAGGAACAAACTTAATGAGGTGTCAAACCTATAAGATATCACTGAAGGAAACTAACGCTCAAATGCATGGCCTGATGTGGCCACAAGACACTGGAGGGGCTTTGTCCTTCTCCGGCAAGACCCTCACAACCGTTGCGAGATGCTCAATTTCCTTGACTGCGTCTCCTGTATCATCTATGGCTGCTGGACTCTCTCTGCATGATAGACAAGAACCACACTTTGTCTTCCTCCCCTTGGCTGGGCACTACTTCACTGCGGCCTCCTTAATCTGAAAGCCACGCTACACTGATTCCAACATCATTGGTTGGAACCTCATTTGCTTTCAAATGAAGAATCAAATTTGAACCGAGCAGTAAAAAATGTGCATTTCTAGAAGTCTTAGCAGTGGCCCACAGGCTTTAACTGGTAGCTGAAGACTTAAATAGGGAACAAAAAAGAGTTAGAGACATTTTGGGATCCCAGGAAGCAAAACTAAGGTGCCTTCATTGGCATCAGCACGTCACCAGTGGGTTAAGCCAGCTCCTTTTACCTTGTGACCTGCATGTCCCTATAAGGGTCAGGTGGGTGTCTCTGGGTCAGGGTACCCTGACTGGTTACCCCATCAAGCTTATGCCTCACAGCAGATGTTTCATGGGCAAAGCAGCTGCCAACACTCTGTATTCAGGGGCTCTCTTACCTTTCTCCATCCCTGAAATACTGGCTTAATCTCAGCTTTTAGGTCTCAATCCAAGTGCTGTTACGTCAGAATCTCCTTTCTAGACAACTGCCTGAAGTGGGCTTTATCTTTAAGGTCCTTTTTTTAGTGTTGGCAGTCCATTGATTTCCTCAGACACATTTGTTGTTTCTAACCTCTCTCCCCCACCCACCATGGCTCTATGAAGAGGAGTAAACCTGGAAGCGTAGACTCTCACCAGTACCACCGTGTTCATCTCTGCATTGCTCATCCCCCTGATACCTGGATGACATCTTGTAGACCCTTACGTTCATGGAGCAGGTGAACAAGTGTGTGTCCATGGTCACATCCCACCGAGGTGGCAAAACCAGGCTGGCTTCCTTCGTAACTGGGCTCTACCTGAAGCCCACAGGTGCATGCTGAGTCCAGAGTCCGGTCTACTGAAAGGACAGGCACACACAACACACAGTTTCAGCCAATCGAGGCAACTACCATTTAAAACTTGAAAGCAAGTGACATATAGATGACTGCAGATGAGGGGTTAAAGCAACAAGCAATTAAAAACAACACCCCCAATACAACTTTCTTTCTTCTTCTTCTTCTTCTTCTTCTTCTTCTTCTTCTTCTTCTTCTTCTTCTTCTTCTTCTTCCCCAGCCAGCTTTGTCATCTGTAATGCTTTCTCCAAGGCTGGCAGGAGAGTTCTAAAAGGAAACCAGAGAAGCTTGCCTACAAAAGCCTGGGATCCTGGTACCTCTTTTGTTTTCACCCAAGTCTGTGGCCACTGACACTCCTCTTTCACACCGTGGGTGGATAATAAGCCCCCTTCTCAGGCATCAAACTGCTCTTATACATTTTAATGTGACCTTAGACGGTGCTTTTCAGAAATCAGAGGCCCATCTGACTGCACTTGAGTTTGAATTGAGCTAATGGTATTCACCTCATCTTTAGATGCAAAATTGGAAGATAAAAGACCTTGATGTGAGAAGAAAGGGAGGAGGATGTGAGAGCAGTGGGGGCTGGATGGGTGGCAGGGGCAGGAGGGGGAGGCAGATTAGAGATACTGCTTAAAAAATCGTGTGATTGCACGTTGATAGCAAAATGTCTCCTCTTTCTCCAATTCCCCATGGGCTCCAGGGATGTCCTTAATGCTTTTTAGTTTTAATGATAGAATCTCTTTATTCCTGGACCAAGAAAAAAATGTTTCTGCATATGTGGCTGGGAGATATGCTGACCTTTATCAAATCTTACTTTTAAAAAATCAGATGCAACAGTTATTGTAATCTACCAGGCTCACAAGATGGGGGTGGGGGTGGGGAGAAACGAAAGAGGGAAAGAGGGAGGGAGGGAGGGAGAAGAATCCAACATGGCTTAACTGTAATAAAGACGTTGTGCTTCCTTTGAAATGACTGGTGGTTGTCTTTCAGGTTTATATGGGCACCTGGGTGATGGGCCACCCTTGGGATGTCTTCTTAAGATCAGTGAGAAAAACTTTCCAAATGAGAGCACACTTGGTTCCTGTTTGATTCTCACTGACTGGGCCTCAGCCCTCACAGGGAGCCAAATGCACCAAAGGCTTGCAGAAAGCACCAGTGGGTGTGGCGGGCCCTGCCTCCTCTTGGGAAAGAAGCCAGGAGGGAGCCCCTGCAATGCAAAGAAAAAAAAGAATGTGTGTCCTCTAGAGACAGGCTGCCTGATTCCAGTTTTGACGTGCCCGCTGTCTGTCACAGGCCACGAGAATGCTTCCTGCCACTAGGACTCAGCCACACAGGATGGAGGAGGCCAGGTGGGCCAGCCGTCAGTAGCACACCTGGTCTGCCTAAAGGGGACAGCAGCAAGGAGGGGCTGTGGACATCAGTAGGGCCCCAGGGCCCCTGGGAGAGTGCTCAGACAGGACCCAGGCCTCCGGGTGCATCCATGCAGGGCGTGTCTGTGCAGATTCTTCAGAGCAGAAGAGGTGGTGGGTTGGGCAGGGTTAACCTCTGGACTCCACAGCAGCTGCCTGTATCTAGGGCTTGAGTGCTCAGTACTCAGGGCTGGCATGACATGTTGTGTATATATGCTTCTGACTTCCACCATGGGCACGTTGATTTACATCCAAGAGCGAAGGTGCTACAGAGGGCTTTGACTTGTGTATGTGCCTGTCTGTGTATCTGTATGTATGCCTGTGTTTGTGTGCCTGTGTGTGTGTGTGTGCATAGGTGTGTGTATCTGTGTTCATGTGTATGTGTGTGTGCATGTGTGTGTATCTGCATGTGTATGTGCCTGTGTGGGCACATATATGTCTATAGACATGTGTGTGCCTGTGGGTGCACATATATGTGTTCATATACACGTGTGTGCCTGTGTGTGTGCACTCTTGAGCATGTATATGAATGCGTGTGTATGTGTGTGTATCTGTTTGTATGCCTGTGTTTGTGTGCCTGTGTGTATGTGTACATATTTGTCCGTATACATGTGTGTGCCTGTGTTTGTATGTGCCTGTGCATGTACTCTCAAGCATGTATGTGCATGTGTTTGTGTATGTGTGTTCATGTATGTGTGTGTACTTGTATGTGTGTGCCTGTGTGCCTGTGTGTGTGCACTCTCGAGCATGTGTGTGTGCATGCATTGATGCATCTGTGCCTGGACAGCCTGCACATGCATGTGTGCATGTGTGCATATGAGTGTAGAGGTCAAAGGCAACCTTGGCTGCTGTTCTCCAGGCACTGCCCACCTTATTTCTTTAAGACAGAGTCTCTCATTGGCTTAGACCTTTCCAAATAGACTAGGCTAGCAAGTCTTAGGAGATCTGCCAGTCTTGGTCTCTCCGGCAGGGCAGTACTGATATTACAATTACATGCCACCAATATCTGCTTTTAAAAAATAGACTCTGGATCTTGAACTTTCAGGGCAAGCACCAAACTTACTGATCCATCTCCCTGGCCCCTTTATAATAATATTATTTTTTTTAAGATGTGAAGATGTTGTTTGTTCTCACCACGGCCACTCTGCTCTGGGGTCCGCTATCCTTCCTGAGAGTGGCTTCAGGCAGGCCGAGCCTAGGCAGGGCGATTTCTGATGTCGTCCACTCCCTGCAGAATTTCCTGTGTGGTGCTGCCTGGGATAAGCAGGGTCAGTCCAGGGTTACTGTAGCTCTCAGGCACTTGCGTAGTAGAACGTGACAAGTCCACCTAAAGCTGGGATTTACAAGTGTCCAAAATTCACCTACACTAGGTCCTCAGCATGTACACACACACACACACACACACACACACACACACATACACACACGCGCGCGCATGCTCACACAAGATTTACTTACACTTCAGAAACATACAAAAAGATGTGTGGATGTCTAATATGTTTGCAAATGCATGAATGAGTGGAGAGGGCACCATCAGACTAAGTGGGCGGGACCACAGCACAGGTCAAGGCCAGACGTGGAAACAGATGTGAGTGCTTGGTGAGTTGGTAAGGGTGACCCAGAGAGGTGTCCTTAAGTCGCAGACTGAATGCAGTGGCCCAGGTGATCTCCTTTGCCCAGAACCAGCTCAGAGGCGGATGGCTGAGGTGAGGTTCCTTCCTATTGCAAAGAAATGAAGTCTTACAGGATAACTTGCTGAGAGTACCAGGGGCAGAGCCAAGCTCAAAGCAGACTCTCACATTCCAAGTTTCTGTGTGCTGGGACATTCCACTGTCCCTTTTGGACGCCTTGTCCCCAGGGCGTGGCCCTGTGGAAGGGCAGGCTGGCTCCTTTCCTGTAAGACACACCTGCAGAGTGCATGGCCTGGCTTGTACTGGGAATTCTCTTGGTGCAAGGGAGGTTCCCACCCCCAGGGCCTGGGAACTTTCTTCTCATTGCTAACCCTAGGCCTGAGGGGAATGGTCCTGCTCCTCCTAACCTTGTCCTGACCAGTCTTCAAACATTCAGTCTTGGAGGGTGGCGGCTAGGGAGGGCCACCTGGTCAATCCTTTGGACCAGCGCTACCTTGTCTCAAAAATTCTTCAGGTTTGTAAATCCCTGATGGGGCCTCTGAGATCCAGGCCTGAGTTCCCTCAACCTGGTCTGGCTACCTTAGAGAGGTGAGGGTGGGGCGGGTGTAGGGTGGGGCTCAGCTGTGTCACCTGCGGGGGCTGGCTTCTCCCACCCCAGGAATGCGCTGACAATGTTGGTTTTAGCGTCTCCCCTGCCACCCCCAAACCTCAAGGGCTCCTGCTCAGAAGGACTAAGACCCACAGCGGACTCTGATCTGGACTTCCGTGACTCTGTATGGGGAGAAAGAGGACTACTGTGGACACGTTCTGTTTTTAAGCAAAGCCCACACTGAGCTGGGAGAGGCTGCTGTGCTCTTGGGCCTCATGTTAACTAGGGCTCAGTTCACAGCCGCTGAGGCTGTGGCTGGTCAGAGGAAGCTGGGGGCCTTGAGGAAGATCAGCAAGGCCCACAGGAGCCTGACCAGGGCTGGAAGCGATTGTTGCTGGCTCTTGCTTTCCTGTGAAAGAAATGGGCTGTGAAAATGGTTTATTGTAGGTCAGTTGGTGCTGGTCATGCCACAGTAAAGCTGAGTTTTCCCATTCACCTACCCCAGGTGGGATTTTCTTGCTTAGCGAACTGCTTTATACAATGGACTGGGGACAAAGAGCAGAGAAACAGCCCATAGAAGGGCCCTCACTGGGAAGGTGTAGGGACCTGAGTGAGTGGGTGGGCGCCTGGGCAGAGTGCCATATGGGGGGGGGTGGATCTGATGCACCCCCAGAGCTAACAGTAATAGTTGTGCTCTGGGAACCCCCCCACCCCCATCCAAAGCAGGCCCAGAGAGAAAGAAGATGTTCTGTGTTTTGCCATAAATATTTGGAGTGGAAACTGTCTTTGAAGAGAAATGGTTTGTCTGGAAGCTAAGCCTTGCCCTGTGGTGTTGCTGCTGTGTGGGGACTAAGGCTGGGAGGGGTGAGGAGAAAGTGACAGGAGGCTTGGGTGGGGGCTGGAAGCATCTGAGGGGATGTGAGGAGACCTGCCAGATCTGGCCCTCAGCGGTTGTGGAAGGAGGCTGGTGCTTCTAGGCTGCAGGAAGACGGGCCTTTGGAGTCGTAGCTGAACGCCACTCCGTACTCCAACCCTGGACAAGCTCCTTTCCTCTCTCCCCCAGCCTCATCTCCTTTCTGTAAAATGGGAGTCACCATTAACCTCCCAGTGTAGAGGTCAGGTTTAACTAACTTACAATAGAAAGTAATTGAGATCTCCGAGTGATTTTGAAAACAGTTTTATTGAGAAGCAATTCACACACCACACAACGTCCATTACAGTTTACAGTTTAATGACGTTTGGCGTTCAAAGACACCTTCAAGCCTCACCACGGTCAATTCCGGAACGTCATCTTCCATCAGCTCTTCGGAAATACTCTCACACCAGCCTCCAGTTCCCCCCTCCCTCCACTGCAGGCAACCACTAATCTGCCTTTTATACCAAGAGAGACTTCCCTATTGTAGACTTCTGAAATGCATGGGGTTGGATAATGCGCTCTTCCCCTTGTGGGCAAGCTTCCTTCATGCAGCAAAAATGGTTTCAAGGCTCAGCCATGTTGCTGTGCTCTGTTCTCCAGATACGACCTCTTTTATTTTCCTTCTTTCATTTATCCTTCTTTCATTTATCCTTCTTTCATTTATCCATTCACCTGGTTCTCATGTTGGTTGTGTCCTTTAGTTAACACAGATACGGCAGCTACAAGCATCCACACAGGGGCTTTCACAAAGGTTGGTTTGTATTGCTCTTCTAAAGAGTGGTATTGTTGGGTCTTATGGCCCCTGCACTGGGTTCTACAGCCACTCCATGTTGAACTGTTTGAGGGAGTAAGAGGGCTGGGTTCCCATTAACCTTCCAGCTTGGGATACATGAATGTCTTCTATGCGGCTTTCAGATAAGATCCTCCAAACCCAGCAACCCCTGACAATCCCACACAGAGGCCAGCAAATCTCTGCTTCTTCACAGTCTTGGTCTAGTGAGAGATCTTCCCTGACTGTCCCTTCAGAGGCCTCTTTTGTAGCCAACCTTTCTTCCTCCTATTTCTCCCCATGCAGGAACCCTTTCTTCCACTTGTACTTGGTAAATCTGTCCATCACCTGGCCTAGCCCTTACAAGCCCTCTAGAAATGCTCCAACCACCCCAAGAGTGACTTACCTGTTGGGTCTCTCAAAACACATGTATAGGTTGTCATGCATCCTGTGTGGAGGACTGGGTTTTGACTCAGACAGGCCCAAGCTATGACTCTGTCACTTGTTTGCACCCTTCTGTGTCTCACAGTCAGATACTACATGCTTCTAGAATGTGGATAGCTGACAGCAACATGTTATGCTGGTCCTTCACTTTCCCACGGGGAGCTGCAGTCAACGTGGCCTGCGTGGTCTTGGAAGTATGTCCTTCATGCTGGTGGCCAGCTGGGCAGGTGAAATTTATCATAGCCATGTAATAGAGGTCAAGCCGAGGGTCAAGAACTTTAGCTGCTAAGACCTTGCACACCCATCGGAAGAGCTTGGGACAATTCATGCAGGGCTAGCCATAGTCACAAAGTGTAAGGGTCACACTTCCCAAACCTGTCCTTGAAAACTGAGACCTGCAAGGAAGCATGTTAGACAGAGAGTAGAGCGTCCTCTACCCCAGGGCCTCTCACAGACACAGCTGTGCAAAGGAGAAATGGGTAGAAGGCTGCTGGGAACACTTGTCGCTGCTCTCACTTTATAGTACTGGAATCAGTCCTGGCTAAGAAAGAGCTAGCTTGTTTTAGGAAGGCAGTAGGGAGGTCTCTAGAGAACTCTTACTTGTCAGGAGAGACAGCCTACATATGGCTCCTGGGCTTCTATGCGGAGTTGGGACCCTTCGGCCTGCTGGTCAACCTTCCTCTCTCTGACTGAGTGGAGCTCTTGGGTCTCAATGGTTCCACTTCTCCCAAAGCCCATCTTTCACCAGCAGCCTGGCAGGAGGCCTCAGTAGGGGAGGAGGAAGACACGGTTGATAGCTTCTTCTGCATACAATTGTTTTCACCAAAGGTCAGCCGTTCAACACTGGTTCTTGGACCACTGGAAGGCCTTGCCATTCCTGTGGGCTTGAGACACTGGGGTTCTTGACATGGCTATGCTCACGTCAATCCTGCACACTCATTCAGGATTCTATGCATCTGCTCCCCACACAAAGTGGACCATTTGGAGGCATTGCATACCCTCCTAGCTTTGTGAAGCTGGCAGCATAGCCTGCACCCCTGTTGAGATCAGGCTACCTCCTGCTGACTCTCTAACACTGTGTAAAGCGACAAATAATCAGGCTGTGCCTTGTCCCGAAAACCTCCATGTTATGTCCAGCTTCAGACTTCAGTTGGAATACAAACGCAGAGGCAGATGATCCTGTACCCTGGTCAATAGGTAACAGCGCCATCTCTTTAGTACCACCCATGAGGCACAGACAGATAGCAACTTATTATGAAGAGTTGAAAGGGTGCCACCTTACATCAAAGTAAAATGAGACCATACGAGCACATGGATGTATCAAATCATATAAGGAAACCAGGCCTGAGAACCAGACACACCAGACTGAGGAAAGGATACAACACCTCATCACCTGGCCCCCATTAAGAGATGTACACTGGGGCTGGAGAGATGGCTCAGAGGTTAAGAGCACTGTCTGCTCTTCCTAAGGTCCCGAGTTCAATTCCCAGCAACCACATGGTGGCTTAAAACCACCTGTAATGAGATCTGGTGTCTTCTTGTGGTGGGTAGGCACACGTGTGGGCAGAATACTGTATAAATAATAAATAAATCTTTAAAAAAAAGGAGAGACGCACACTGGACACCATGATGAATGACAGCTCCACCCACCTGTCACCTGACCACGCCTGTCCCTCTGTGTGCAAAACGGACATCAGGCAAAGAACTCCCATTGTTTCAGGGGCTCTAGTCCAGCTCAGTCCCCACTGCTGATGCACTTATTGGAATTGGTCCAGTCCTGAAGACTTCCTGACAGACCCACCACCTTCCTGTCTCTTGGGTCTTTGACTCAGCTAGCACCCAGAAGCCCCCAATTCCCTAGCCACACCTCCAAGGGCTCATTTCCTGGTTCTCTCAGATTCTCTTCACATCCCTAACAGCCTTCTTGTTGGCCTCCTCTAGGCCTTCTCTGATTCCTCTTTTCAGTTCTGCCTCTTTCAGCCCCATTTAGCCGCTGTCTGACCTGCGCACATACAGTTAAAATTAGCACTTTAGACGGGAATAGAAGAATCCGTGTTTTCCTCAGCCAGATATCAGGGGGAAATTGAGAGTACTTGGCCAAGGATTGTAGCCAACAGCTTGTGAATTTATTGTTATTCAATAAATTCCAATATTGCAGTAAGACACAAATATATCTGTTTATGTTTCTGACGTAACATGCTCAAGATAACGTCCATCATCCCCTATAGAAACTCCATCCCCATTAATGACAGCTATCCTGCCCCTCCTGGTCCCTGGTGGCCAGTTCTTTGCTATATCAGTCTCTCCCACCCTTCTACCACTTGACCTTTGGGACTATTTAAAAAAATAAATCCTTCCTGCACACTCCGATCACTGAGCCCAGGGCCTAGGCAGCCTCACAGGTTGTGGACCACTTAGGGGGAAAGAGGGAAGGAAAACTCCAAAGGAATTAGCTCAGATGCTTGGCTGAGTTAACCAGCGGCTTTGGGTGTGGCTTGCCTTGGGGACAGAGACCAGGAGGGAGGTTTTCAAGTATCGCCTCCCTCCTTTTTCCCCCTCTCTTCCTTCTGTCCTTTTTTTTCATTTTAAGACAGACTCATATTGTGTTCCAGGCTGGCCTCAAACTTGTGTCAATCCTCATG
Organism: Acomys russatus; assembly: GCF_903995435.1. Lineage (NCBI taxonomy): Eukaryota > Metazoa > Chordata > Mammalia > Rodentia > Muridae > Acomys > Acomys russatus. Next base: position 115,917,291 of record NC_067137.1, on the reverse strand, counting down.
AACGCTGATGTTATAACTATGAGCAATCATGCTTGGCAAAGAGGCTTCTTTTGGATATGCCAGGGTTGGCCTAGGCTCAGACACCTGGCATGTGGGCTCTGTGTCCCCTTCTCCAGTCAGGCTATAAGATACTGTCACTGCATGGGTTTCAGCAGCCCCCTGAGGCCCACAACCATTTCCCCACTCTGGTGAGGTTCTGATGACATCCAGGTCTGACATGGACTAGGAAAACAGCATCGAGGTCAGAGGCACGGGGCTGGTGAGTTTGTTGATTCTGTAGGCAGAAGCTTGGCTAGAAATAATGAACAAAGAGCCGACTTTAAAACACCAATATCTGGCCTAAAATATCAAGAAACTGGAAGCACATGAGCCGTGGAAGTCAGACCTGCATTTGAGGCTTAGCTTTCTGGCCATCACTTGAGACAGAGTCCAAGTCTTCCCAGCTCAGTTTCCAAGTTGGAAAGAGAAGGTAACGGAGTAAGCTGTCAGCCCTTCTCTGTAGCAGGAATGCCATGCCATAGTCCTCTGCAGGGACGGTCTTGAATGTGATGGGTGCTGAGAGTGCCTGGACACAGCTGGTGAAGACTTCCCTGTGGCTACAGGACACCCCAGCACCAGAATGTTTCAGGCTGCAGGAGCCCCACTCAGCCAGCTAGGGTGGACAGATTGCTTCCTGCTGCTGTCCAGTTTTACCCGAACACTCCCTCTTCATCGGAAAACTGCCGTCCTTCCTACCTAGCCCTATTTAAACAATAATCAAGCAGTGGCATTTGTGCCTCCTCGATCTGCAATGATGCTGAGCAGAGAGGTGCACTTAGGCATCTCCCATCCCCGGGGACCCTCTGAGCATCACTGCTTACAGGTGAATTTCTCACTATGCATATAGATCATCAGAAGGTGTCGTTTGGAGATAGCTACCATAAATAGAGATTTGGCCCCTTTCCAGCCTTGTGATAGAGTCTCTGGTGAGGACACAAGTGTCAATCAATCACAAGAAGCATTTGTATTGATTAGCAGAACCTAAGAGCCCCGTAGGAAAGGGCACTATGCAGTGTGACCCAAGCTAGAAGTGCTGTGGTGTTTATCGGCAGCAGCAAATCTTGTCACAACACCAGAGACAGATGGCCAGGGAGTCATGGCTGTTCTTTTGGTTTTAGGTCATTTAGTACAGGCTGGTTTTTTTTTTTTCCATTTTGTTTTGTTTTAGCTTACAAAAGATGTGTGCTAAGGGGATATAAACTGCAGGCTGGGAACTTGTCAGTATAAATAAAATTTTACTGGGCATTAAACAAACAAGCAAACAAACAAACATGCAAACAAACTCCTCTTCTGTGAGATGAGCCGAAGGACCTCAGGTCATTTCCATGAATTTCAGGATTGAAATCTGGTCTGTAATCTTCATTTCACTCCTCTGCTGAAGTGTGAATATGTCCAGGACACAAAAAGTGCTGGATAAACCTGAGGTCCACTTGAGTTCTGCTGTCCCTGAGGTCTGTGCCCCACAGATACTGAGGTCCACAGTTAGGGAGAGACTAGTGTGAACGTTTTTAGGCGGGGATCATGGTGCTGAGACAAAGCTGTCCTTCCATGAATTAGGCTCACTTCCAATGACTCTCACGGAATCTTGTGCTTACAGTGACGTTGGCAGGTGGGTCCAGGGCCATTTCTGGCATCTGGGCCAGGAGGATGCTGTCTTCTCCCAGAATTCAGAGCGGCTGCTGCGTGTGGTAGGCTGCCTCCTGAGTAGGCTTCAAGGAACACAGGGCTACCCTTCTCTTCCATTTAGGACTAGGCTTGCCCAGCTCTGGATCTGTTTGTGAAAAAAATAATTATTTGCTTAAAACACGTGAAGTGCTCCTGTAATTTTAATCGGTTTAATTTAAATTTTAAGCGACAGATCTTCAACCTCTAATCACTCCGAAGCTGAAGAGCTGTTCAGTAAATGTGAAGAGCTGAGGGGGGTGGAGAGCTTATGTGTAGGACATTTCGGAGAGGAGATGCGGAGTAGGAAACCCTCCCTTGGGCTAAGCTTCCATCAGGGCAAGATGCAGCCATTTAGAAGAGACAATGATGCCCACAGCCTAGCATTGTTGTGATGACAAATGCCAATTCTACTTTCATTTTTTAAAAAATTGGCTTGAGACTTAGATGCATTGGGAGCTTTATAGTAACTTATCAGGTTTTCTGACTGTAAAATTCTGAGAACTCTTCTTGTGACGCTCTCTGTGTGTGTCCTTGGAGTCAGTTTTAGTCATGTGACTGCTCGGTTAGTTAGGTCATCCAACACTGGCTGTGAAGTCATCTTGACAGCTGGACAGACGGATGAACTGATGAATGTTGGTTCAGAAATTTGACCCTGGATTATAGAGCTCGAGAGCTGAGAGACCCTGACGGAGGGTGTGGCTTACTACACAAGGTTTCAGGGCACTTGAGTTTGTGCCATGCATGCCTCCATATCTGCACACAGGGGACTTTATGCACGCATGTGTGTACATGTGATTGTGGATATACAGGTACACGTGTGTGTGCACATGAGTGTGAGCATATACATGCATGCATATGAGGGTGTATACCTTTATGTGTATGTGCAAGTGTGTGCATGGGTTTCACTCACATGACAGTCGCTGTTGAACTCTGAGAGCACCTGGGCACAGCTGGCGAGTCTACCTTGTGCTGGGAAAACATGACTTCGATGTGGGTGCAGGGCGAGATGTGATCAAGAATCTTCTGCTCTCCCATTTGGAGTCCCCTGTGTGCTGTGGATCTGGTCGGCCAGCTGCGGTGGACAGGCTGCCTGCTGACAATGCCCAGCCTCCTCTGCCGTTTCCCCATTTCTTTGCAGAGGAATGCTGAAAGAGCAAGAGGAACTAGACTTGGCTCTCATAGGCTTGGCTTCCAATTTCACTGCTGTTACTTTCCTCTGTGAATAATCCTGGGCTGGCTACCACAGCCTTCCCTGTACGCATTTGCTATTTTGAAACTAGAAATACATGCATCGGGGCTGGGGCTCTCTTAACGGGAGGGAGAGAGGGGTGAGTCATTAGCTTTTGAGTCCTGGCTTCACCAGCCTTGCTCTGGCCCCACAGTGGACCCCCTGACTTCCTATGCTCTCAAACCTCTAGGGATTATAATCCAGGTAGCTCTGGCAGGGCCCCATGTGCCTTTGCATTCTTCATGGGGACCATGGATTAGATGGATATTTGTATATCTAACACTTATCAAAGGGCGGGGAGCTGAGGATAGCTCAAATTGGAGGCTTTGGGAAGGGAAGGAAGCAGTCAGAGACAGGCCAGACAAACCAGGGTTCTGCTCAAGCATTGCCATTTATGGAAGAAGAAAAAGAAGGAAGGAGGAGGAGGAAGAGGAGAAGAAGAAGAAGAAGAAGAAGAAGAAGAAGAAGAAGAAGAAGAAGAAGAAGAAGAAGAAGAAGAAGAAGAAGAAGAAGAAGAAGAAAATGCACTCACCAGTCTGCCTCCGTTTCACATCATACAAACGGAATTAGCCCATGAAAGCCCAGGGCAACTCACAGGTGGGCTGAGGAGCCAACTTCGAGAAGGCAAGCATCTTCACGCCGTGTGGCCACATCGCAGTAGCATTTTCCACTTTAAAGATGCTGCCATGAAAGCATTTTGAAGGTCACAAAATGAGAGAAGGAACAAACAGTTCTCGTGACAGGTGAAGGGTGTGACTCCAGAAGCAAGGAAGCGCTACCGTTTTCCACCTCAGCATAGGATTCCTTCGCTCATCACCGAGACACGTGGGTTCTTCAGATACAGGCACGTTGACTATACAGTATCAGGATTATACCACTTAGGTAGTGCTGACTTCATCAGAGATTCCTGAAATACCAGTGGCATGAACTCCTGATGGCCAGGACAGATTTTATAAACATTCTAGGTTTTATTGAAATCTCACTTTATATGATGGGATTAATACTTCTTGTAACTTTTTTTTTCTTAAACTGACATGTTTGCTTTGTGCATTTTCTTAAGCACATCTATTAAACATCTTCGTTTGAATAGACAGATGTAGGTGCTATGATGAGGTGCTTTGTGTTCGCATCCCCCTGTGGCATCCATTTTATTTCAGGATAGGACGACCATGCTTGGTGCCTGTATCCATCTCATCACACAGGATATCAGGCATCAGGGGGTCCAGGGAGAAGATTTAATACAAATCGATTCTCCTGTCCTGTTTCATTGAGGAGTCAAGTGAAACAGCCTTCTTCATTTTCTTCTATGCAAGTGCCTACAACCACCAGTGAAGCTTCTTTCCATGGCTGGGATTCGAACTCAGGCACCAGCAGTGTAGGGTTTGCAGTCAGTGAAAAATGTCAACAGAGGAAAAGAGGCATATACCACTTTAGAGGGGCTATAAAAAGAGTTTGGCTCTGGGGAGCTCCACATTTTCATCAGTGCTTACCCAGAGATTTTCCTCTTCTTTTTTTCTTTTTGTTAAAAAAATTATCATTATCATATGTGTGTGTGCATGTGAATGTATGTGTGTTTTGCACCATGCCATGTATGTGGAGGTCAGAGGTCAACTCTGCGGAGTCATTTCTCTTCTTTTTCCTTTACATGGGTTCCAGGGCTCGAACTCCTGTCTCCGGCCTTGTCCAACAAGCACCTTTATCTGCTGAGCCTTCAAGCTAGCCCTCAATTTCCCTTCTTTTTTTTTTTTTTATACTGCCCTCAGGGCTTGGGGTACTTTTCCTTCCTTCCTTTCTTTCTCCAGCTTTCTTGTGGTGACCGTGTCCTTTACGTCCTGCAGCCATCACCGGAGCATCCACCTTTCAGCCATTTTGCGTGCCTTTGTACATTCCTTTCCAAACGTCTCCCTGAAGGGTCCCCTCCTGCTCCGTCTCCTTTACTGTGGGTTTGCCACTGAGAGTTCTCTCAGCCTGAAAATATGTTTCTCTCAGGCTGAAAACGTCTTCATCCCACCTCCACTGTTAAAGGATACTTTTTTTTTTTTTGCTGGGGGAATTCCAGCTTTACAAATTGTCTCTGAACGCCTTGTGGATCATATTGTGTCGTGTCGCCTTTGAGAAGTCGGGATGTCAGAGTTAGTCTTGCTCCGTTGAAGACTGTCTGTCTTTTTTTCTCTTCCCTCAGATTTTTAATGCTTTTTTTCCCCCTTTGTCTCTGACTTCAATTTCTTGAGTCTAATGTGACTGGAGGCCCTTTGTATTCACGAACTATTTCTGAAAAATTTCTCAATCTATGTATTGCTTTTTTTGAATGCTGTCAGCCACTGTCTCTTTGGGTCTCCCCATTTCCTTGCTCTTTGTCTTGTTTTCAGACCTCCAGTTTCATAGGCATCAGACTTTCTCGCAGTATCTTAGTGTTAACAGTTTTCTTCCTTTTTTCTATCTTTGAGATGCTCCACATATCACTGGAGACATTTTCTTCTGACCTATTTCTCAGTTTACTGATGATTACTCCAGCTATGTCTGTGTATCAAACCTGCCCACTAGGGTTTTGATTCCAGTGACTCAGTTTCTCAGTCTTAGGATTCTTCTGATTTGGTTAACTCGCATGGGTTCTGCTTCTCTTCTGACCATCTTAAGTTAGTCACTTTCAACCTCTGGATCCCCTGTTGCCTCCATCGGAAGCCCTGTGGGGAGTTTCCAGTGGGTACCTTTGTTTTCTGCCATCGTACTTTGTTTCTTTGTTTGCCTGGTTTTGATTGAATACTGGAAAAACCCTGGAGATAAACCAAGGGCCAGGGTGGTTATAACTTGTCCAGAGAGGTATAATGCCCTATCCTGACAATAACAATAAAGACAATGTTGAATTTTAATCCATCTAGAGACGGCGATGTCTTGGGTCGGGTTTCAGTCTCTTTGAAGGACAGTACACGGGTACTTTGCCTTTACTTCTAGGGTGCATCCCCTTCATGTCAGTTTACAAATGAAATGCGTGGACATTGCTATAAGCTGGTAGCTTAGAGGAACAGCTAGTGTTGGAAGAAGACAAGCCAAGGCTGAACCATCTCACAGGGTACAAGGAGGCCAGCTCCCATCAACCAGAAAACAACCAAAGTAATGCTTCGTTTTCTCTTCTTATACTGCCCTGGTGGGGAGAGAAGTGTCTATGTACTTTGGTAATCTGTGATGCAAAACTCTTCTGAGTCCCAGGAACAAAGGGACAAAACAAAGCCCCCATGCTAATAAAGCTTCCACAGCAGCAGGGGAGACAGGCAATAGACCCACAGGTAGGAGCTATGTGTGTATGCATTCACCTGTGCATTGTGCACACATGTGTCTGCATATGTGCATCACTCACATGTGTGCATGTGTGTCAGGTACTCATGAAGAGAGTTGGGCTAAGGCCTCTGGCTCCTCTGGCTATTTGTACAGAAGGAAGTATACTGCATCCTAGCTATCGCTCATCTAGAATCTTCTGTCCCTGTGCACTGCTCTCAGCTCTTCCAGAGGCCTTTAGTGTGCTGTGACACTCCTCATCCTCTACCACTCCTGGGCCCCAAGCCTGAGCATATTACTTCTCCTGGGTATAGGGCGTGTCCTTCTTTTTGGTTCCTAGGTCTGGGAACTGAGCATCAATGCCTGGTGCTCTGCTTTTGGTCTACGGGGAGTCTGCTTTGTGTGGTGAGGGCCCATTAGCACGGAAGGCCTCTTCTTTAGGCAAGATAAGTCTTTTCTTGTACATTTATGGATAGAGATGGGCAGTAAGAGGGAAGAAGACGAGGTCAGGGTTGAGAGAGCATTGTTTTGTTCTCTTACTCAGCAAGTCTGCGTTTATTGAACATATATTTTGTACAGATAACCGGAGTCTGAGAGAGGATTCAAACTCAGATCTGCCTAGATGCTGCAGCCTGGGTGGCCACTCCCTCTACCTCAGGGGAGTTAGGAAGAGGCTTGGCATTTGATGCAGCAGGACCAAGTGGGCGGCTGGCAGTTAAGAACTCAGTGTAGCCTGGTGAGGTCTTTCTATGGACAAAAAAAAATCTTAAAAGGAAGTGAAAAATCTGTTGCCTTGGAGAAGTTTGAGAAGAAATCAGACAGTGTGCGGGCAGGGATTCACTTAGCCTGGGTTGCCTTCCAGGTCCTAGTGGGCTCCAAGTCCCTTGTCCCCTGAGGATGGTACATTGGCCTGCCTCGTCCAGGCTGGTTTTCCCTGCTTGCTCCGAGTGTGCCGGCAGCTGTCCTGGACAGCTGTGAGCTGGTATCTTGTCTGGCAAACACCATGGCCCCTGAGCCTTACCATCCACTTACTGTGACTATACTCAGGGACTATAGTCCCAACAGATTGCACACCACCCAGAGGCTGTGCTAACCACACTTCTTGTGGTTTGGATCAATTTGAGAGAGAAGAAGAGGGAAAGGAGTTCTTTGAGAAGAGATTTTTTTTTTTTTAAATCTGCCTGGTCACACAGAGCACCATTGTGCTGTATCCAGCCCATTGCACAGAGTCCATGCTAACAGCATCCTTAGCAACACTTCCTCCTTTATTTCCGGTGGCAGAGGCGGGCCCTCACAGCTTACCTCCCGGAGTAAACATGTGCCATGCAACCGAGGAGGGAAGAGCCACGGCTTCCATCTCTTCACCCTACTACAGGAGCACCCTGATGGCAGGTCTGTCTCCCCAGTGACTTCACAGGTCCGTAGGTCCATTCACAACTTTGAGCTCTAGTCTTTCATCTCAAATCGGAGCCTCTCAGCCAATGGTCCTCAACCTTCCTAACGCTGTGATCCTTTAATAGAGTCCGTCGTGTTGTGGTGACCCTCCCCCCCAACCATAAAATTATTTTCATTCGTATTTTTTAACAATCATTTTGCTACTGTTATGAATCATGATGCAAATATCTGACATGTGACCCCTGTTAAAAAGGTCATTTGACTCAAAAGGGGTCTTGACCCACAGGTTGAGAACTACTGCCCCAAGCTGTCCTGATTGGCTCAGCTGGGTGGGCTCAGGCAAGCTCTCCTAGGATGTGGTGGTCAGCTGGACTGAGAAAAAGGCTACTTAGTGTTTATTTTTATGTGTGAATTCCTCATAGCGACTGCTGGCTTTTGGCTGGGAACATTAACATGTGGCTTGCTCACTTGCCTTGGGTGTCCTTTCAGCAGTTCTCATGACCAACACTTTTTGCATCTGCTGTGCTCTAATGTTAGCTCTCATTGAGTTCATCCAGGCTCACGGGTGCAGCCTCTGCTGAGGTACAGTGAGTCTCTGGGATGGGGTTGCCTTTTAGAGAATACGGTCAGCCATACCTAGGATGTCAGTTGGATCCCTGTGATAATTAATGAAACAGGAAGTGGGACCTAGGGGGAGAACCCAAAATCTTTGGTCCTCTGAGGGTCTTCCTCCTTCAAGGTATGTAGGGCAGGTTCTGGTGGGTTCCATATCCCAGGGCCTGACTGATGAGATTTGGCAGTGTGCACAGAAAGATGTATTGCCGGCGCCCATCAAAGATGGCGTTGATGCTGTCAGCAAGCTTGGCCTTCTGCATGGTATGCTCAAGTTAGGTGAACAACTGTGTATAGCTGACTACAGATCACAAGGGGTCTTCCACAGTCCTTTGCTTCTGGCCGACTGAAGAGTTTAGTCATGTATGACTCTTATTAGTCAAAGCTCAGACAAGAGAAATAATGTGTGTGAGCCAAGAATGTGCATGGGCTAGCATGGGCTCAGAAGATGTTGACCTAGGTGGTGGCCTTGGCATTCATTAACTGGGAACCCAAGGGCCTGACTCTGAGCATCATATTTATTAAGTCTGTGAGGATGTGATATTGGATGGTCTAGGATGGTAGAGAGCTCCACTGCCAGGCCATAAAGACAGTGAACTGGAGCTGTGCCTGGCACAGTCTGCATGGTCTTGATGGGCCCTACCCATCAAAACTGTTATGAGAAAGGGGACAGAGAGAGGCGGATGGGGAGATCTTTGGCAAAGGTGTGTTCCCTTCCAGCTTCTAGGAGCCTTGCTGGAGAGCACTGAGACTTCCCCATCTAGCCAGCAGCTTCTTAGAGAAGCTCCCTTTTCACATGCCAGAGGTCCCCACTTGAAGGAGGGGGGGTGTGATGCAGGCGCCTCACTCCGAGAGCAGCACTCCTCAGCCTCTTATCCTACACATGGATCTCTCATGGATCTTTGTACCAATCTCCACCTACTACAAAAAACCTTCCCTGATGAGGCTGAGAGATGGACTAATCCGTGAGCCCAAAGACCAGAGCTTCAGGGTCAGTGTAATACTACGTCCATCTAGAAGAATAATAGCACCAGATTCTCTCCTAGGGTCTATGACCTCACCAGCCACGGGCTCTTTAGCTCCCAGGCATCGCTTAGTGTGGGGAAAATCCTCCTGAGGCCCTAGTAGGAGACAGGGCATCCTCAGATGCTGCTGTTAGAAGCCAATGGAGTAGACAGGCCACCTACAGAGGAGGAGGGAGCACTGGGAGGGAGAGGAGGGCCTGGGACTCCTCAGGCAGCCCATGATGGATAGAGCAAGAAGGAAAGTTCCAGATGGGATTGGGGGCAGAGTGGGCAGAAAAAGGGAGAATGCAGCAGCTCGATGGGACCTGGACGGTGCTTGGGAGGGTAAAGCCGGTGTTCCCTCCTTCTGGCCTCTTCCTGGCCAGCCCCAAGGGCAGCTCCAGGGTTTAGGGGTGCTTAGAACTCTTCTTGGGACCCAAGAGGAGCCTTCAGGGATAGAGGCAGAAAGAGGCTAAGCAGAGTCCCTGAGATCACCCTGGGGGGGGGACGACAAAGTGGGTTTCTCCTGTCCCACATGGCAACCGTGTTAGTCAAAGTCTGCTGGCTGATGGCCAGGCAGAGTGGGCGTGTCCTGAGTCAGTGCAGTTGGTTGAGGTGGATTCCTTACTTCTGTTCAGTTGCCAATTTCTCAGCATCCTTCCTTTGCATGTGCCCTTGTAGGTCATGGGTGATGTGTCAGGTTTGGCCTGGGATCCAGATGGAACTGGCTGTCATTCTTGTCGCTTGTCCTGGCTGTGCGATGTCAATCAGCTGCCCATTTTCTCTGAGCCTCATCTTGTTTATCTGTAAAATGGGAACCATGGCACCTGCCGCCCAGCCGGGCTACGTGAAGGGAGTGAGCTGAAGAAAGTCTGTGCGGCTGAGTACTGCTTTGAATAGTGCTGGCTGAGGGCTGAGTCCTCAGGTGCCGTCCCTGGCACTAGGGTGGGGTGAATACAAACAAGTGCTTGGGAGTAGGGCTGTGCACTTAGGAGAGGAGTGAGCGAGCATTCTGGTTTGTGCTTGTGGAGTATAAAGGGTCACACTGGGAGTGGAGGATGTGCTCTGGGGCATAGCGCATGGTCTGGGTAGGGGTCGGTGAGATGCATAGCTTTCTGTATAGGGTTTGGGGAAGGAGTGAGCACAAGTGGGACTGCCAGTGGAAGAATGCTAGGCAGTAGGGGGAGCACTGGGGGACCCCCACATGAGGTGCAGTACAGTTCCAAGAAACTCAAGCAGACAAGAAGGGGCTGGAGGGGTCACAACGTTGAATGGAGGGACAGGAACGGACCAGGCAGACATGGACTTGCAGGCTGTCACGAGTAACTTAACTTGAAATCTCTGAGAGACAGGAAGCCAAGGATGTGGGGAGTCAGGACATGCCCTTCCTCACTCTCCGTTATGGTTGCCCCACCTTTCAATAACTGTAAAAGAATGCCCTTTAAATAAACTTTTCAGTTTCCCCCACTTACTTTCTCTTGACTCAGGAGGAAAATGAAATGACTCTGTCCTTACCCGCGGTGTGTTCAGAAGCAGCCCAGGCTTCCAGCTTCCTTTCACAATAGGTCCAGTGCGTCCACAGTCCAGTGCCCACTGGGCATGGCTTCACATAGCTTGCAGCAAAAGCAGACAAGACTCAAACCTAGGCTGTCCCGAGTCTAAGCATTCCCGTGATGCCAGCTAGGGAGGTCCAGTCCTGGAATCTTGTTAGGTGTGGGTCTTACTCTCTCCTCTTCTGTCCTTCTCATCATCAGCTGTGTGTGTGTGTGTGTGTGTGTGTGTGTGTGTGTGTGTGTGTGTGTGTGTGTGTGTATGTGAGAGAGAGGGGGGTGGTGGGCGGTGTGGGAGACACAGGCGTTCCCATCACCTGCCAGCCTTGATGAGGCTAAGTGCATTTCTTTTCTCGATGATGGACATAATTAATTTAGAAGGGAAGTCACCACATTGCTGCTGGCGTCAAAATGAAAGTGAGAAGGGAAGGCTGCCCGCACACCTGGCAGAGGATTCTTAGGATAAAGCTAACACAGGGGGTCCGTTGCCCTCAGCGATGTCTCAGATGGGCAGCAGCAGCAGCAGCAGCAGCAGCAGTAAGCACAGTGCTAGCAATGAGGGCGACAGATGCGAGGGGCCGGGCTTTGGATGTCCAATACTGGGCAGGTGTGGACATTTTCAGGACTCAGCATTTGGTGCTTTGTCACTAAGTAGGTCCATGCATGTCACCTAGAAGCTTCTCCCTCACAAGCCTGGATTCCTCAGCCACACTTCCAGGGGCTCTGTTTCACTCTATGGTAGCTGGTGTTGTTTGGAGGACAAATGTCCCTAACAAGCTCATGTAGTTGAACACTTACTGTTTGGGAAGGGTTGTGGAGCCTACGGGAGGTGGATCCTTGCTGGAGGAAGTATGTCCCTGGGTGTGTGGGGGGGGGGGGGGGGGGCTTTGGGGACTCATGGCCCCATGCCACTTCTGGCTCCCTCTTTCTCCTTCCTGTATGAATGAAGGACAATGTGATCAGCCCACTTCCTGTTCTGGCTTGTTGTCATGCCTTTGCTGCCATGACTGTTCTATCCCTATGAGACCACACACCCAAATGAAATCTAGGTTGCTTTTGATCGTGGTGTTTTATCACAGTAACAGAAAAGTGACCAATATGGTAGATTTCCTCTTCACAGTTGTGACAGCTGGTTCTGATACAGGAAGGTGGAGGGATGTGAATGAGGGAAAAGGACTTTTTGAGCATAGCTCTAAAACACTATGTGATTGATATTGATGCAACCCTACCCAAGATATAGCTTCTTTGGCCTTGCTCCCTCAGTGTTTTATGGGCCTTAATATCATCCTCAGATGAGGGAGGATGGCCGAGGAACACACAGATCTTGCCTCTAGATCTGCCTGAATTCTGCATTTACAGGTCGCATGGTAGGCTCAGCCCCCAAGTAGAGGGCTGGCTGGTGAAGCGTGAACAGTGGGGACTTGGGTGGCTCCCAGTCTGTCAGACATGACCTCCACCAGCCTCACTGGCACATCAGCCCTTCAAGACTCCACCGAGACACCAGCCCTTCAAAGAAGCCCTTTCACCTGTGCTTGAGTTAGCTGTTGTGGTCCCCTCTGTGGGAGCATCTCCCGTTGCACTGAAACAATCCGTCTGTTGTCCTTCTTTCCAGGGCCAGCATGCTTTACCTGGTGAGAACACTGGAGCAGTTTTACACACTCCAATGCCCCCCTTGGCTTCCCATCACGCAGCAGACATTTCTCCAAGGTGCAGCCTTCAAGTCACCATCTTATGACTGTCTAAGATTCTAGAGGCATGGTTCTGTAAAGTTGGTCATGCCTTCTTTTCTGCCATTATGAATATCACTGGAGTGAACACCTTCATGTTCCTGTTGGTGTAATGAGCTCCTCCTGCAGGTTAACAAACAGCCCATGAGACTTTGATAGTGAACGCTTTAAATGTTCATTTCAATAAGATGGCACACTGCAAGTTTACAGGCCAGTGACCACCCTCAAGTTAAAAAATGCAGAATAAAATGATGCCTTAGCTTTACCTGTTAAATTAACAAGCAAAAGAAAAAATAGGGCACTGACGGTGCCGCAAAGAATCAGGCGCACATGTTCAACCACTCACATTGGCCGTGGAAATTTCACTTGGCAATTTCAACTTGGCAATGAGTTTAAAAACAAGTCATCCAGCCAGGCGTGGTGGCGCACACCTTTAATCCCAGCACTCAGGAGGTAGAGGCAGATGGATTGTTGTGAGTTCAAGGCCAGCCTGGTCTACGAAATGAGTCCAGGACAGCCAAGGCTACACAGAGAAACCCTGTTTTGGAAAAAACAAACAAACAAAAAGCGAGTAATCCTCCTCCTTGGAAAACCGATGTTGTTAGTTTATTATTATAATTTTTTTTGAGGTCTCACTACGTACCTCAGGCTTGTCTCACAATCTCACTGCTTTAATCTCCAGAGTGTAAGTGTATGCCGCCACAGCCAGCTCTGGAATAGTGTTCTGAGGCAGAGATCTCTCACACATGTTGGAAGAATTCATAGTCTGTTCATGGCTACCGCTTAAGGAGACAAATTTCTCCTATGTAATGAAGGTCGCTTCTGCAGGATTCTAGAGGAGGGTGGAGCAGCTCCAGACTGGAGGATTGGAAGTGGGGCTGTCGCTCTTGACCTTGTAGAGTCAGTAGGTGCTTGTTCAATCGGTGGGAGTCTAGAGCGGTGGGGACGGGTAGCTTGTGCGCATATGTACAGGCACTTGTGTGGCCTGCATGCTGACTCTTGTATGCTTGTGGCAGGATGGAGGAGAGGCGGGTAGGCACTTGGGATGTCAAAACAAGAGCCCAAGAAGACTTCAGACCCCAAGGGGCTTTCTCTGCCCTGCTGTGGCTTCCCCTGTAGATGTTGGGGTGACTTTAGAGACTTTGGCTGCTGGGTGGAGAGAGACAGAGAAGCCAGCTGTGAGGCTGCCAGAGTTCTCCTGGGGAGAAATACAGAAGCAACCCCCCGCACCCCCCCCATGGGAAGGGGATGGAGAGGAGGTAGACTCCATGATGTGAGAATTTTCCTTCAACTTTTCTCCACAGCCCTCCACCAGGCCCCTTCCTCAGAGCAGTAAACGGTCTGTTGTGTCCTCTTCTGAAACCCAGAGTCTCCTAAAAGCCCGAGGTGCCTCCGTCAGCTTGACCCGTTACAAAGCTCACTAATTGCACGCCGGCTAATTGCACAATGCGGTTATCTGCCTAGTGGATTGCGGCCCAAACGTTGCTCCATGCAGGATAATTATGCTGGATAAGTGAAGGACTGGAATAGTTACAAGATTCTGTCCCTTGGTCGATTTCCTTTCTCAGAAGACAGCCGCTGTGTGGGGTAAAACATAAGACAGAAAATATCTCTGGGGGCTCGTGCAACGTGGCGACAGGCAAGCTTGTGGTGTTTCAAAGAGGACCATGCAAAATATTAAGTTTGGATAAAAAAGAGCATACAAATGTTCTGTCCTTGACATGCATATGTTCTGCCTGATGATTGGCACGGCTCAATTTTCTCTTGCCTGCTTCCAGCCGAGCAGTGCCTCTCCTTTTCATCTCAGGCCTGGGCATGCTGTGAACCCCCTGTAAGCTCGGGGGGTTGGTCCACACATGGCTCCTGGGGGTGTGGCTGGGCCTCAGGGTCTGCTGTATCACTTTGGGGTCCTATTGTGGGTAGTGTGAGAGGCAGAGCAGGTAAAGTAAGGGGCTGAGATAGTCCTTCCGCCCGACTCCTGTTCTCAATGTCAGACCCAGTGGAAGGTCAGTGTTGAGTGTAGAGAGGTTTCCCCGGAGGATAAAAGACACTCTCTTGCATCAATATGTTGTCCTAGTTAGCATCAGCTGTTGAATTGACACAACCTAGAATCATCTGAGAAAAGAGTCTCAGTTGAGTAATGTCTTTATCAAGTCAGTCTGTGGCTATGTCTGTGAGGGATTGTCTTGATTATTAGCTGATGCAGGAATGCCCCTCCCACCATGGGTGGCACCATTCCCATGGCATGTTGGCCTGGACTGTACAAGGAAAGTAGCTGACATGAGCCTGAGGGAGCCAGGCAGTGATGTTAGTGTTCCCCAATGCTTTTGCAGTAATTTCCTGCCTTGAGTTCCTTCCCAGACCTTTCTCAACGATGGACTACAACCGGAAAGTGGAAGCGGAAACAAACCCTTTCCTTCCCTAAGTAGCTTTTGGTCATAGAGTTTCTCCACAGCAACCGAATGAAACCAGAACACTTGGTGAGACCCAGTGACCCACCGAGTGAGTGACTGGGGCCCCCGGATCACTGAAGGCATAGCAGGCAGGAGCCGTCGGACAAATGCTCTAGGTGGCACGATAACCTTAAATGGTGCTTCCATTTCCATGTTTCTTAGGAGGCATGTGAGGCTCAGAAAGGCCACACAGAAGGAGGCATCCAAAGCTCACTCTCCAGGGTGCAGGGGCACCTGTCATATTTAGTGGGAGTCAGAGGTTGTGATCTACAGGTGGGAGAGGTTGTATGGAAACCAATGGCTGTCTCTGTTGAACCGGCTCTGGGCTCTGCTCCTTGCTGGAATTTTCCTGAAGTGGATCTGGCTTTTTGATAAGGTAGCATCACCACCAGCTGCCTTTGGCCAGCTCCCTGCCATGGGCACCTCTCATTCCAAGGCCTTGCTTGCCCTGTGCCTGTGGGCCCCTGCTGTCTCATGGGGGCAGGCCTATTAGGATGATTCTCACAAGGGTTTCGTAGGGAAGAGCTTCCTGGCCTCTATGGTACTGGGAGGAAAGACTGCTAAGTGGGCTGTAGATGGGACCAGAGTCCAGGCCTGACTGGCCACCTCCTACCAGCATGACTCTAGGTAAGTTCTGGCTCCTTGGTCCTTAGTTCCCCCTTGCCCAATGGGGACACAGTATATTCTTGCTTGTGTTGGTTGGTAAAGGTGAAACAAGACAAGAAACACAGAATGGGTGACACTGTGCCAGGTTTATGGGGTGTGGTCTGTCTCAGGCATGTTGCCATCCTTGTCAGGGTCCTTGTCATCATTATGTGGCATGATGTGGTGCTCGGTGCCCTCAGAGTCCAGTGAGTTAAAGCATGCCCGCTCCATCTGTCTTACTTCCGTTTAGGTACCTGGCAATTGCCTCATCTCCTAGAGGTGTCTGGGTGGGAAAAGAAGGAACCCCAAGAGCTTAGTCTGGGTGTCCACTCCACTGCAGTGTCAGGCCCAGGCCTTTCTGAGTGTCAGTACCGCTCCTGTTTGCTGAATGTCACCGGTGCAGGTCAGAGGATTGACGAGTGCAGCCGAGATCTTGCTAGTTTGAAGTCGGAGTGAGTGTGCGCAGCCAGTGACCTTGGAAGCAGTGTGGAGTGGACCTTACAACTGTCACTTTCACCATCTGGGAGTGCCCACTGCGCTGTGTGGTCCCTGCCTCCTCAAGCACCAAGTCTTGGCCTTCACCTTTGCTTCATGCCACTCCCTGTCTGCCTTGCAATGCCGGTGGCCTGCTGTGGCTCAAGCTCATCCCATGTGCTTAGCTCCCTGTGAGGCCGTGTCAGGTGGTTGGTAGGGCTTGGTGGGTACCGGTCCAGGACTATAGTCACTTGTGCTCCATCAGTACTTGCTCAGGCAGGGCATCACAGTCCTCGTCTTGGGGTGTTCTCGGACTTGTACTCAGCCCGTACTATACCTTGTACCTAGCTGAACTCAGGATTGACCCTGGATCTAGTGAGTGACATGTCAGCTTCTCCTGATATCCTCAGAAAATGAATGTTTTTGATTGGAAATCCTTGAGGTAGAGGAGAGAAATATATATATTCATATATATATATATATATATACATATATATATATATATATATATATATAGAGAGAGAGAGAGACAGAGAGACAGAGAGACAGATTGAGAGAGAGAGAGAGACAGACAGAGAGACAGACAGAGACAGAGAGAGAAACAGAGAGAGAGAAACAGAGAGAGAGAGAGAGAGAAAGAGCACATCCAGTGGGGTTCTGTGTTTTCCTATTGGCGTGTTAAACCTCAACAAACTAAATGTACAGTTTGAAACTGTTATAGGTGACATTACAAAACACAAATTTATGTGAAATTTGAGATGAAGAAAGTTGAGGGTGAAAAACTCTTCCGTATGTGTGCATGCATATTTTCTGCGTACATCTGTGCTGTGGTGGCTCTGTGGAAGCCTGTTTCAAAGCCATAGATGCTCATGTCTTGTCTCCCACCTCTCTTTGTAGGAATGTGTTTAGAAATCACTGGCCAGTAGAGGTACAAGAGCCTGTGGCGATTTTTGACCCCAGTATGTTGATTTACATGCTGTTTACTTTGCGGTCTTCTCACAGAATATCTGTACCTCAGATATGGACCCTGGGATACAAACTCAAGAAACCTGGTCCAATGTCCAAGAAACCTGTCGAATGCTGCGAGTCCAGTGTCGAGGTTGTTGCTGCATCTGGCAGTTCAGTGATGCATTCTGGCTTGTGATGGGGAGTTGCGTATATCTCTCTCCTTGGCTGGCCTTAAAGAAATCCTCACATGGTTTTCTTCTATGTAAATCTCTATGTGTGGACTGCACTGTATAAGGCTACCAGCCATAACTGGATTAGGGTCCACCCTGAGGTCATTTCTAACCGAATGACTTCTACAAGGCCTGTATATACCCTGACACAGCTGCGTTCTGTGGTCCTCGTGAGGAGACATTCGGGTTGTAACACTGGGGCCCTGAGGGGAGGCACAGTCCACTGTGAGGAGCTGGACCGCGAGACCTCTGAGGCAAAGTCTTGCTGCTGAGTCAGCTTGGAAGGGTCTGGAAACTTGGTAGACAGGAGGCAAGTAGGTGGGGTACAGGGAGATAGGAGGTGAGGGGTGAGGGTGGAGGGGCTGGGGAGGGCAGAGCCAGGCAGGAGCTTAGTGAGTTGCCCATGTGGGCAGATGTAGGGCATGCCCGGGGCCTCCTCATGCTGAGCTCAGGAAGCAGGGCCTGCAAGGAAGGCTGCCATTGTGCCTGGGTGGCTGCCTCATGAGCTTCAGAGGCTGCACAGTGGGCAGGGTTAGCCTGGGCTGCCCCATGAGCTACAGGCATCAGAGACTGTACAATGGGCTAGCCTGGGGAGCAGAGGCTGCACAGTGGGCTGGATGAGCCTGGGACTCCCATCTGAGGACCATGGAAACCCAGCAGTTAGGGACAAGATCACACTTAGACTTTTCCAGGTTCACACTCCCTTGTGCCCTTACCGGACACATTCAAATGGCTCTTTGTGGGAGGACCTTTGGTTGACAAGCTCACTGACCTTGATTGCCTTTTTTAACCCCTCTGGGTTTTTCTCTACCGTGGGAAGGGGACATGGCTGCTAAGGCATGCTGGGAAGGTGACACGGTATAGCAGGCACTTTGTGTTCAGTCAGTATCAGCTATGGTGCTGAAGGAGAGTGAGGGGAGGGGAGAAAGACAGAAGCGAACACAGAGAAGAAAAGAAAGGGCAAGGGCAGGAGAAGAAAGGAGAGAGCCAGGTAGAAGGCCAGTCCCCAGGCCCCCAGGTCCTCAGCACTAGGGGACATCTTCAGCACAAGCTTGAGGGAGAGACCAGGGACCAGTCCGGGGCCCTGGGCACAGGGGAGGCTATGGAGAAGTGGTTGAAGGGAATTTTGCTCTCAGCTCAGCAAAGGGGTGCAATTCTTTTGAACCCTGTTAGCAGTGAAACTCACCCTTGAGAAATGCACCGCGGAGTGAGAGAAAACAGTTACACACACGATAATCTCATAACGGTTTAAATGTTTAGGATTTTTGTGTTGGGTGGCATCACAGCTCTCCTGGGTGCACATGACCTGTTCACTGCAGTTTGGACAGGACTGCGATTAGTTGTGTGTGTGTGCGTGTGTATGTGTGTTTTCTACAAGGTTCTCTCCACCATGAGCTGCAGACACCCAGGTGGCTGGAGATGGGCTATTTCTCTGGCTCACTCCCACACAGAGGTAGCACCTGGAGACGAAGTGTCCCATGTCCCTGACCTGTTCCCTTAGCCACTCCTGGCTGAGAGAGTTTTGGCTGTTTTCCCAGGTACAGTGGCTTCTGTGGCCAGGACCCACTCTGCCTCCCTTAGGACTTGAGACACTTCATGAGGTCATCAGTATGCAGTTGCGTGGGGCCTGTTTATGGTCCTGGATGCTTTAATTGCCTCCCTCTATGGAAGGACCCAGGGTGTTGAGATGCCTGTGCTTACTTACTTGTGACATGGGGCATCCAAGGCCCAGGCCTGGGGTGTCAGCGACAGGAGGGTGCCTAAGCCATTCTGGCTGCCCTAGGCAGCTCCCGGATGCTGGGAAGAAATGGGCTCTCCGCGGTGGTTACTAGCGACTCTCCACTAGATATGATCTAGGTAGAATCAGCTAGGAACAGCCCAAGGCTTGAAGGACTTTTCAGATTAGGTTAATTGCGGTGGGAACCAACCAGAGTGTGGGTGGCACCATCACACGGGCCACCGTCTTAGACTGAACACAAAGGAGAAAGAGTTCTTGTCTCTCTGTTTCCTGCCTGCAGATACAATGTGTCCAGCTGCCTCACTCTCCAGCTGCTAGGATGTGTTGAGCCTGGAGCTGTGAGCGGGAGCAAAGCCTTCCTTCCTTTAGGTGCTTTCGATGGGTGTTTTGTCGCAATACCAGGAGAGGGACCAGCCTGTGGCTACAACTGGTGACGATGGGGATGGCTCATATCTGTGGTGTGAACACGCCAGTTTCAAGACACAAAGGATGCCACAGAGGGCGGATTGGGTAGGTGTAGGTTCTCACCAGTGCAGCACGTGGCTCGGGTGAGAGTCATTTTTACTGTCATTGTTGAAGACAGAACGCTTCGTAGATCTGCCAAGTGGGTGACACTAGCCAGGTTAGAGGGCTTGCTGCTCCCTGCTGAGGTGTTAATCCAGCACTTGCCCTCTGCAGTCCCAGGCTGGCCTCATACCTGACAAGATGGCGTCTCAGAGAGGCCAACGTCCTCTGCTACTTCCAGGACTGATCTCCGGGAGGAGAAAGGAGACAAGAGAGCTGGCAGGTGGCAAAGAAGGAAGAACTTTGGGGGGGAAAAGTTCTCTGTGTTCTGGAAGACTCTGGGGGCAGCAAAAGCCTGAGGGAGGCTGAGGCAGCTGGGGTAGTGGGCAGCTGTGTCTGCTCCTATAAAGGCAAGCAGCAAGGGAGAGCTGTTTGGGGAGACAGGGCTTGAAGGGGTCCGCATAGGGGAAGGAAAATACCATGAGCCTCTGCGGCACACACTGGGGGTCCTGGTATCTACAGGCAACTCATCCTGCTCACAGCCTCAGGCTGGCTACCTGTAAAGGAGGTGTGACAGTGCACCGGAAGCTGTAGGAAGGGAAGGAACACAGAGGAGGCACTCAGTGCGTGATGGTTTTTGTCTCCTTTGTGCTGCTGTACAGTAAGGACTCGGTGGTACACAGTAAGCACTCAGCGGGTGATGACCTTAGTCCTCCTCTAAATGGTGCACTTTGGTAAGCACTCAGCAGGTGATGATTTTGCTCCACTTCATGTCTCTCTTTGTAAACAGCAACTGCCCTGTGACATTCATTCTGGGTGCTCCTCTAGCCCCAGGGAGAGGTGTTAACAGGGGCCCTTGGCCGGCCCCTCCTGGGAAGAATGGGTGTGCTCCCAAGCTGTGCCATGAACGTGGGCCGTGGCCTTGGCTGCCTAGGGCCCTGCAGACTCTGGCTTTGAGCAGTGAGGACAAAGCCCCAGTGTGCAGGAGCTCACCTTCCTGTCTGCTATGTGAACCTGCCGACCCGGCCCGCCCCAGCCCACGGAGGGCTTGGAGCCACTGTTCTGCCTGCCATTGTTCCCACAGTGTGAGGGAGGTCACCTAGGGTGATATTACCCAGAGGTGGCCTCTGTGGGTGCAGGTGGTGAGAGCGAGTGCTGGCTGTGGGGACTGGCTGTTCTTTATCCCAGCCAGGGTCCTGGTGGGAGCTGGTGGGCTCTTTGAGGGGGTTGGGTAGGGCTGGCAGAAGGCCACCAGAGCCGTGGTGAGCTGCAGGCTGGGATCCAAGTAGGTGTGTCACCTAGTTGGACCGCAGGAGTGGACGATGTTCATATGCAGTGAGTAAATGTTTATTGAGAGCCCACGATGGCTTCTAGCAAGGCTACATCTAGATAGACTTGGGTGGCAGTTGTCTCTCAAGGTCTCTGGCAAGACTACTGCCCCTTGCTGGCTTTCCAGCTTTTATATAAACCATTCAGCCTCTGGCTTGGGAGCCAACATGGGCTGAGCTCTGGGGTCTCTCTCTCTCCCACCCTCTTCTTACCTTTCTCCTCCCCATCCTTCCCTTCTTTTTCTTCCCTTCTTCCTTCTATCCTTTTCTCCGTTCATTTATTTATTCATCTCTACCTCCCCCTGTCCCTCCTCTTTTGTCCTCCCCACCCCCATTTTCACACTCACCAAGCAATGCCTACTGTGATTCAGTCTCCTTTGCAGCCATCAGAGTGTCCAATATTTACCAGCCCAGAGCAGACGTGGAGCCTAGGACTCACACACCTGCTCGTGTACCGAGGAAGTGCCAACAGGCACTGTGAGGCAAAGGTTGGTTGCTGGTGGACATCATAGTTTCAGAGAAAGCCTCCAGCCTCAGCCAGCTTCCCAGAGGCCTAAAAGTCCACCCAGCTCTTCCTCGTTTGTTGTGGCTTTGAGGAAGGCATTTGCACATCTGGATGAGTACATGGCTAAGGCCTTACTCCCCCCCACCTCAGAGTTGAGCCCCATCCCCTACCCCCCACCCCTGACCCACCTCCGTACAGATGTAACATCTCAGGTGAGCTAGGAGGTGTTAATAGGTAGAGGCTGGAAGGGTTCACCCAGAAACACAATGTGGTGAGGACCCTAAAGTGGCTACTTGGTGGCCTCACACTCAGCATCTGCAGTGAGCTAAGATTTGAACCCGGCCTTGCTGATTATCGAGTCCCCTTTCCCCTGCCCCCCTTCATTACGACTTAACCATTCAAGGTAAAAAAATCTTCTGTAGGAAGGAAGAAATATTAGTGGTCACCTCAACCAGATCTGTTACTTCTGTGCTCGGAGGTGCAGAAGCCCAGAAAGGGACAGTGGCTTCCACAGTGTCACAGTTTCGTGTTAACCACAGAGGGGCAGCTTTTAGTCTGTGCTCATAGCTACAGCGGTGCCTTGCAATGTCTCAAGGCCCCAAACTTGAATTGGTGGAATTGGGGGGCTCCATAGGCTTGCAGGCCATGATGTGTCCTTCTTGCCAAGGGCTCAGTGGTCTCTTGGACTTTAGCATGTACAGAAGGATGAAGGGATAATGTGACATTGCCTGCCTGTGGGGAAACGCCAAGGTGAGGACAGGTCATCTCAGCTGGGGAACCTGCAAAGAGTACCTTGTCAGCTTTGACTGGTAAAATAGTTTGATGCTGACAACCTGGGAAGCTTGTCTGCCAGACCCTAACACCCTCCTGCAAGGTGAGACCAGTCTCTCCAGCACCCTAGTTCCAGCACTCTCCCTGGCTCCCAGGAGAGGGAAGGAAAGAGCCCTGGGATGCAGCCATGGCTACAGCCTCAGTCTGTGCTGGGGGCTGTGGAACATTTCTCATCTGTGAGTAATAGGATTTTCACATTCCCCCTTCTGCAGTCACTGCAGCAATACATTTTGGAAGGCGAATTCTCATAAAGGAGATGCCTTGACATCGGGCTGTGCTTTCAGTGGGGTGCACCCCAACCGAGGGCCCCGAGCAAACCTTTCAGGCATCATCTTTCAACCTGCCCTCTGGACCATCCGTGAACAATTAAGCCAATAACAGAATCCGTCCACTTATCTAGATCAGTGGTTGTTCTCACCCTTTCTAAAGCTGTGACACTTTAAGACAGTTCCTCATGCTGGGGTGACCCCCTGCCGTAAAGTAATTTGGTTATTATTTCATAACAGTAATTTTGCGACCATTACAAATCATAATGGTAAATATCAGGTATGAAGGATATCTGATATGTGTGTGACACCCCCTCACCCCCAAAGGGTTGCTACCCACAGGCTGAGAACTTCTAATCTAGACCAAGCCTCAACGACTTCAAAGCAAAGACGTCTTTGAGGGCTCATGACAGAGCAAGCCGCGTTTCCAGGCGGTAAAATACGGTCTGTGGCATGCATGTCTGTGGTGTCAACTGCTTGCCAGCCATCTTGAGACAGGTGCTCCTAAGACTGGGCTGAGCACCTTGGCTAGTACGAACCTTAGCTGTGTCACTGTAGGTTGAGGTGCTGGCCTGTCCCTGACCTCATACATGACCTGGGTAGTTTTACAGCTGTCACTGTGTATCCCTTATAAGATGGAGGAGGCATTTCCTGGCTCTCTGCATGTGTGGATACATGCAGTTTCCCTGGAAGCTTGCACTCTGAGAGACATCGTAGGTACTGTCTCAATGGATTCCTTAGGGGATGGGGGTGGATATTCGAATGTCTGTTTCTGGGTTTAAAGGAAACAAAGGCACAGGGAAGTGATGGGTCTGGGAGGTGAACATGATTCTGAGACCTCTGCATCATCAAGAGAGTCATAGGACAAGTTCACCACTAACCCCAGACACCCACCCTTTAACCTACTTCTACCCTCAAGTCCTTTCACAAATCAAGGCCTAGTCTTAACAACAACCAATGGCATTGATTCTTTTTTCCTTGTCTGTCGCTGTGATTCAGAGACAGCAGCTGAGTGAAAAAATGTTTTTTTTGTTGTTGTTGTTGTTGAAGATATTGGGGGACATGGAAACTTTTAAACTTCTGGTTTGCTCCCCAGAAGGCGATAAACATTGTCTCCCCAGACTTGGGGCTCAACATTTTTTTTTTTAGTGCCTTGCGTTTTTGGTGACAGTTTTGCAAATTGCGGGTAAAGAACCTAAATGTCTAATTAAACCCTGAAGATGCACAGGAGTTTGAAGCAAATGACTGATGTTCACGGAGGGGTGCGGCTGTGTAACGGAGGCCGCCTGACAGGGACTGCGAAACCCGTGCGGCAGTGATGGCTTGTTGTGATCCGTGTTGTCATTTTTTCATTACTGATTAAAATTAAAAATCTGCTTGGCAAATCCATTGTAAAAATCCCCTTCATGAGCATCGACGGGTACAAATTATTTTGTCAATCGTCTGGCAATCAAAACGGGACTGGAGACGATTTCTAGCCCACACTTTTCTATCCCCCCTCTTCCCTCACGCCGCTGACTTTTCATAACAAAGTTTTTTAAAAGCGTAGGTAGCAGTCTTGGCAGCGCTTGAAAAAAAAATCAAAAGATTCATCTGTATTTTTTTTTAATGAAATGTTCTGTTTGTGTGCACCCCCTTCTGCCCCCCCCCCCACCAAGAGCAGAGGGGAAAGTTCTTGGAGGGAGAGCCAGTCTGCGCTCTGTAATTGTCTAATGCTGTGTAATGACAGGTGGATAACAGTAATAAAAGCCTTTATTAGGATAAAAATCTGTTTTGAGAATGGAAGCGTAAATTGTCTAAAACTGCAAGGCAGAAAAAGGAGGCTGGCTAGCCCACAAAGCAAGTGGAAGGTAGTCACAAGCCTCTCCACTGAGGTGGGTTTCAGCTTGGTACTCACGTGCCATGTGAAAGATGAGAGAGCAAGGTGAGGGAGAACTTGCATATGGGTGGGGGCTCTGCATCAGGACCTGGGAGCTGGTGGTCCTGGGCTCTTCATTTTCTGCCTGACATACTGTGTGTGGCTGTGAAGCGATAACGTGCCCTCTCTGGTGCCAATTGTCTCTTTAAGCAAGTGAAGTGATTTGATGGCTGAGCCAATCCAAACATCCTTTCTAGTACACCTGGCACCATGTTCATTTGCCCAAAGTTTGAGAGTCAACTAGGCCCCCATCCCCAAAATAAATTTTCTGATGTGGTACATGACAGAGACAAGAAACCAACCCTGGGTTTGGAGCTCAAAGCACTGGGTAGGATCCCGGACAGTGTGAATGAGCCATGTATCTTCAGAAATGCACCCATGTCCCTGAGCCTCTGTCCCCCAAATCTGT
The DNA here is from genome assembly GCF_903995435.1 of Acomys russatus. NCBI lineage: Eukaryota > Metazoa > Chordata > Mammalia > Rodentia > Muridae > Acomys > Acomys russatus. The sequence continues at coordinate 115,892,549 of NC_067137.1, read as the reverse complement.
GCCCAAGCTTCCATGAGCTGACACCTGAAGATCACCTGGCAAAGGGCCTGCCCTATGACCCTGCACTGAATCCAGGGGCTCAAGAAATCTCTGCTGGCCTTTGAGAAAGAAAGACTCTCAGTAGGCTGGTGGCGCTGTCTATAAGCCTGAGGCAGGAGGGTCTCAAGTCTAAGGCAAGATCCTGTCTTAAACAATACAAACACAACCAGAACCCCAAAAATGAATATTTTTAAGTGAAAGAAATAAAGTATTCTTGGCCACGTGTTGCCATCCAGACCCCTGAACCACAAAGTTCTACGGGGGCTTTAGCATACTCTCAGGCCTCTCATCATTGGCAATGGGGTGTCCCAAGGAAGTAGTGCAAGGGTTTGAGGGCTCAGAAGCACTCAGATATGCTACTACAGGGACCACACTGAACCTTTAGGAAGATCCTAGTCTTGGAGGAGATGCAAAGCTCCCTGTGTGGTTCTGGGACACAGGGACAGGTGGAGCTGTGAAAGTGACTTTGGGTAACTTCTTCGAACTCTAACTTAGACCTGAACAATATTTCCCTCTGTTTCCAGATGTTTGTAGTGTATATACTTTATTCCCCCCTATTTCTCTTTGCAGAAGTGTACACGGCTTCCAGTCTTTTGAGGGACAAACATGGGGTGTACTTTTTAAGGGGCTGAGTGCCGGCATCAGTCTACTGAGAGGCGGGTTATTCTTTCTGTCCACAGGCTCACCCTGCTTGGTCAGCCTCGAGCGGCACAGAGAAAGAATCTCAGGGTCTCTGAAATTGGAAGGGTTACTGTCCAGCTTACTTCCCTTTCTGTCCCCGCTGAAATCTCTCTTTTCACACACAGTTGGCCTGGGAGCCTTGTACAGAGATTAGAGGTATCGAAATATGCAAATGCATCTGCGCCATTCTTCTTATGTCCATGGCTCAGCAGGAGCAGGGATCCTGGGAATCGAGGCCATACAAATGTGAATGTTAAAAAAAAAAAAAAAGTAAGCTGGGAGGTGCTGGTACACGCCTTTAAACCCAGCACTTGGGAGGCAGAGGCAGGCAGATCGCTGTGTGAGTTCGAGGCCAGCCTGGTCTACAAAGTTAGTCCAGGACAGCCAAGGCTACACAGAGAAACCCTGTCTCAAAAAACAAAACAAAAACAAAACAACAACAACAAAGTATTCTTTTTGTGACTGGGCAGTTTTCTTTTGGAAAGGAGTCTGGTCCGTCCTATTTAGTAGGATGATTTCCTCAAACTTATGTTTTATTGATATTCTGTTAATGTGCCAGCCCACAGTTGGAAAAGATGGGCACGGCACCCTCCTCACCCATGCAGCAGCCTGAGCCCTGCCCACAGCGTGGGAGGAGTCTTGCCCGGCTCACTCCTCTTCACTTTGGGACAGGCGGGGGAGTATTTTTCTGAGACTGTGTCCATTTGCATGTCCGCCCACTAGCCTTATGGACCCTTCGCTGTACCACATTTAGTTACGCTAATTTTCCCCACGAGCACTCCCAAGGACCTTGGCATGTGTGCTGCTGGGAGTCTGGGAAGGAACCTGAAGTAGTCTTCTCCCTCGAGGCACCGCTCACCTGGCTGGAGGGGATACGAAGGTGGACAAGAAGGACTAGGGGAAGAGGTATTGACAGCAGGATAAAGAATTTCATCCTTGTAAAATCTTCCAATTAAAAACCCAGTGACTCCAATTGAGTGGATGTGGAATGGTCGAAGGCCAGGGTAAGTTGACGATTGCTAATCGCACTTCTCCCATGTCAGCGCCAGACATGACCAATCGGTCACAGACAGTACCATTTTTGCTTGAGCTAGGGGCCACCAACATTATCTGTTGGAACTGGCACAGGGCAACAAACCTAGAGGTTAATTGCAGCATGGCCACTGGGCAGGGCCCTGGGAAGGAGTCAGGAGATAAGCCTGCTGGGAGGAACTCTCTGGGTAAGACGTACTGGATACGTGCATCTCGTGCAGGATGAGCTCAAGTCAGCACACACTGGCTGAGGGCTTACTCTGTGCCGTGTCAGTAGCTGTGGCCAGCACGGGTGGAGGCATGCCTGTACAAGCTGTTTTATAGCAGCTGGAGTAATGGTGAAACAACGCAGTTCTAGTGAAGGGCTTGGAGCCATGAGAGGAGGAAAAGATCAACGATGGAGTGGGCCCAGATGACTTCCTGAAGGTGCTAGCAGGCAACCTGGGTCCCCCGTGCAGCCAGCAAAGATCGTGAAGAGGTTTTGCTGGTCGTGAAGGTCACCTGATTCTTATTTCTCTCTCCTCCAGCCTCTATCAGATAAATCAAGACACGTTTAAGTCGTGCCTGGACACAGAGAGTTCTGTACAAACACCCATTGTTATCAATCTTTCTGTCACTCATTAGCTCATTTAAGGACTTTTAGTCACATGCCCACTGTCTATTGGGTCCCAGTGGAACGCTTGGGGAAAAGGAAGCCAATGGAGTTATGACACCATTCCTTCCAAGAAGCCTGCATGGGAGTTCAGGTCACTTCCAACTGGGTTTAGAAGTCAAAGAAGCTACCCAACCTCTGTCTTCAGGAGGCAGCTCTGCTTTCCTAGAACCCCCCCGCCACCCCCCAGCCCCCACACGGCAAGCCAGTTTGTTCTATTGCGGTGAGAAGACAGGGGTGATGACTCAGCACGGAGCCTCACAGACTCCTGTGGAGAGTGGACACGCTACATGTAGGTGGCTGAAGTTCCAGGCTTCCTGCTAACTGCAGAATTTCCTGCACCACAGGCGCTCACTGGATCCTTTCCGGAGAACTAGTGGGATCCCTTAGCAGAGTCTAGAACTAGGAGGTTGCCAACGTGTCTCCCGAAAGGTCACATAGCACATGCATGGTAGGGCTGCCACAGCTCCAATGAGTCCAATTGAAAAGATCCCAACCCAGTCTTACCACACTGAAACCATGTGCTCTGCATGGCTTGTGTGGTGCTAAGCTCTGGTTACGTAGGGAGGGGTAAGGTGGCCAAGGGGAGGAGCATGGGCTTGTAATTAGAGTGACCCCTGGCAGCATTTTTGCCTGACCATATGTGGGTGGCATGGCCATGGTCATAGAAACCTGCTGACCCTCTGTTTGTCATCTTTAGGGTTGGGCACAGATGAGCAGGAACAGCCGAAGGAGCAAGCGAGGAGGCTGGACATGAGCACTGGGTGGCAGATGTCCATTACTGCATATGACCATGTTACAGGCAACTTTCCAGTGGGTGCCTCAGCCTCTGGGGAGAGGCCCTGGGCTGTTTCGTAATCCTCTCCCGAGCAGCCCCACCAGGCCCTGATCACACGTTGTCCTGAAACGCTCTCTGCCTCTGTTGACGCTGATCCATACTTGTCGTGGGCGATGCTCCCACTATCAGGCATTTGGTGGAATCATAAAAACCCATCCCCACCCTGCCTAATACATTTTCATGTCTTTTCCTTGACAGGCCTGGGTGTGTTGGATCTGGGAAGGGGGGTCTCACAGTCTTGAGCCCATACTTTGGGATTGCTTGAGAATAGAGGGTGTTTAAAGACTCTCTGGGCAGGAAGCTGGGGCCTCTGAGGTCGTCTTTGTGGCAACAAATGGCAAGGTCAGGGTGATAGCACCATGGTGTACCCACTGTTCTTCCTGCAGCCTCTGGAGTCCCTGAGGCTGTTGCACAGGTGAGTGCTTAGGTTTGCCCCGTTATGACCATGTGCTCAGGGCTAATCTCCCTGAACCTCATTTTAAATAAAACAGGAATAATAAAAACGTCCACCCATGCCGTTATATGATTGAATGGCACTGTGCAGGAACACATCTGTGCCCAAAACCTGCTCATGATATGTCTGAGTTAGGGTTTTATGGCTGTGCAGAGACACCGTGACCAAGGCAACCCTTATAAAGGAAAACTTTTAATTGGGGCTGGCTCACAGTTTCAGAGGTTTAGTCCACTGCCATCTTGGTGGGGAGCATGACAGCATGCAGGCAGACACGGTGCTGGAGAAGGAGTGGAGTGGGCTACATCTGTGTCACTGGATGAAGCTGGAGCATAGGAGGCCTCAAAGCCCACCCTCATAGTGGCACACTTCCTCCGACAAGGCCACACCCACTCCAATAAGGCCACACCTCCTAATAGCACCACTGCATATGAGCCATGCATTCCAACACATGAGTCTATGGGGGCCAAACCTATTCAAACCATGACATGGTGAGAAGCTGGCACCGTGATGCCAAGGTGTCAGTGGACACATGTTGAGCCCTCCTGTAGCTGGAGGCTTACCTATGTTGTATCATAGCGTCTAAGAAGATCATGGTTACTTGGTGTGTGTGTGGGGGAAGGGGTTTGATGTTATTAGCTTATATTTGTTGATAGAACTTAAGGCTTTTCGAGAGGATGCCTAGCCAGGTGAAGTCTGCTTAATGGGCCAATGTCCTCTCCCTGCCTCCCCACTTGAGTGGGAGGAAGCACAGGCTCTCCCTGGGAGGTGGGACCAATGGCAGTCCAGCTTGGTAACCTAAGCCTGTGTGTCAGTCACCTGTACCTCAGGTTTTGCTAGTGGCACCTCCATCTGGAGGTGCAAGTACGTTGATTCTCGGTGATTGGACACATCAAACACACGAGGTGCACAAACCTCAAGTTAGGCTTTTCAGTTGTGGTTTTTATGGTAGTGAAAGCCATTAATTTTTCTTCCCCAAGCCAAGTGGCATGTTGAGTGTTCCAGCTACAACCTGCCATTAGCTGCTCCTGCTATTAGACGCTGTGGTCTGTGAGGAGGCTCTGGGGCTGGGGTTCAGCGCCATAATGTGCTCTGTTCCCTTTCGGTTCCGAGCTCTTGCATCCCTTTTGATGCCATCACCTCAGCACATGGTTGGGCAGAGGATACCTCAGCAGCTTGGCGATGCAACCTTCTCACTCAGTGGCTCATGCAAGTACCCTGAGAGCCCATCCAAGGCTTCTACTGTGGGCCACACTGGACACTTGTCTGCAGCTCGGTCTCCTCCTTAGGGAGCGGTGGCCGGGTCTCCTCATTCTCCAGCCAGCAGTAGTTTTGGTGTTTCCAAGCCCTGCTTTGGAAACTTAACTTTCTACGATGACAGTTGTGTGTACATATGGGGGTAGGGAGCGCAGGGCAGAGCTCTTCAGTGATTCTGACTGGATCTCTCCACAGATGTTTCCGTCCATCTCTAGAATTGATGGTTTGGACAATAATACAAAAGGCACACCTGTGCCTAGTGGACAGATGAATGGATGAGTGGGTGGGGTTGTGTGGGGGTGAATGGGTGGATAGATGGCTAGATGGGTGGGTGGGTAAATGGATGGATGGGTGGGTGGGTGACATCTTAGTTACTGTTACTATTGCTGCGATAAAACACCACGATCAAAAGCAACTTAGGGGAGAAAAGGGTTTATCTGGCTTATGTTTCCACACCATTGCTCAGGATTGAAGAAAGTCATGACAGGAACTCAAACATGGCAGGAACCCAGAGGCAGGAGCTGATGCAGAAGATATGGAGCGGTGCTGTTCATGGGATCACTCTTCATGCCTTGCTCAGCCTGCTTTCTTATTGAACCCAGGACCACCAGCCTAAGGGTGGCACCACCCACAATGGGCTGGGGTCTCCCCTATCAATCGCCAAGTAAGAAGCTACAGGCTTGCCCATAGCAGATCTTATGGAGGCATTTTCTTAACTAGAGTTCTCTCCTCTCAAGTGACTTATCTTGTGTTAAATTGACATAGAACTAGCAAGCACAGGTAGGTAGCATGGATGGCTTGATGAAAGGTGGATGCTTGGGCACATGGATTCATGGATAGATGGGTATGAGATCTATCTATTCATGAGATGGGAATGGTGGATTTAGGAGCTGGGATAGGTGGATGGATGAGTTTGTGGGTGAGTGAAATGTGTGTGTGTGTGTGTGTGTGTGTGTGTGTGTGTGTGTGTGTGTGTGTAGTAGATGTTGTTTGGATGTGTGAGTTAGTAGGTAGATAGATTGGTCGCCGGATGGTGGTGGATGAACAGATGGGTGCATGGGTGGGTGGAGGTTTGGATCAGTAAATGGATGAATAGATAGGTGAGTGGATGGATGAGGGGTAATTAAAGGTTACGTGGATGGGTAGATGGGTGGATAGGTGAGTGGATGGATGGATGGGATAGTGGATGGATGCACGGATGGTGGTAAGGGTGGATAGATTCATTAATGCTTGAAAGATTTAGCCTCAATTGGGGTATTATTTAAAAAATGTGTTTATTCGCTTTACATCCTGATTGCAACCCCCCCCCCCGTCCTTTCCTCCCAGTCCTCCCTTCCCCCCATTACCCCCTCTCTTCCTCCTCAGAGAAGGGGGAGGTGCCTCATGGGGTATGTTTTAGGAGAACCACCACCCATTCTCTGTGTCCCAGCGAATGACACAAGGTCTTGTGCTTAACACCTGCTTTGTCAAAGCTTTGGACCCTCTTAGCCTCCATATAACGAGCTTCTCCAGGGCAGCAACCTGTCTTCCCACACTGCTTGACACAGGGTCTAGGATAACAGGTGCTTGTTCACGTTCATTGGGAGGAATACTTGCTGTGGACTTTACCTTTAGGTGAGGGGGCCTGCCATCCTCATTTCAGGCCCTGCTACCCATCTCAGGAGGCCCTGGGTTTAATGACCACAGAATCCTGTGTGTGAAGAAATGGTGCCATAGGTGTTTGTGTCCACAAAAGCATTTACTGTGTGTGTCAGTTAGCACTGGGCAGGTTAACCTGAGGAAAAAATCAACTCTACCTTCCAACTCATTGACACGACACAGGGTTGTTTCTTACTACCCAAGAGTGCTATCTGGGATGGGGAGGTAGCTCAGTTCTGGACAGATGTCATGTTTTGGGGAAAAGCTCCCCCAAAAGTGAATCCTACCCTGTTCTCAGAAGGAGGATTTGGAATTGTGGGCACATGCCTAACAACAGTTATATCATTCTGAAATTCAGTTTATGACTTTAGGGGGAGGTGCTTCCACCTTCTAAAGTCTTAGTATCTTGAAGAGCCAAGGAGGGACGACAATGTCTGTTTATCCAGCAGGCCAACGTAGAGATTAAATGGGACAATATACTTAATAGTGGTCAGTTGCTGCTCACTTCTTTGTAGGTCATTTGTTGACTGATGAATGAATGAATGCTGGGTAGAGAGTGGTATCAGGACTTGGTTACAGCCTTCTCGGGATTATTGTATAGTGAGTGAAATGGTAGTCACACATATGTACTTTGAAGAAGTATGTGGTCTGCTGATTGTAAAAATAGTTCCAGGCATCCACCCTCCCCTGTTCCCAAGCCTTTCACGATGCATCTCGGCAATTCCCCCCACTGATCCCCTATTCCTCGAGTTTTTGGATAGATGGCGGTTCATGATTGCTTTGGCCCCCAGTGTGCAGAGTCTGGAATCTAGACCACCATTGCCACTGTCATAGAAATGTGGCTGGCCACCTGTGTCTACTGTGTCACATGAGGCACAGCAGAGCCACACTGGCTGACCCACCACACTAGTCAGGCCCCAGGCAACGTCTCCAAGTGACTGTGGACACAGTAGCTGGTGCAACTGAGCTGAGCCTGATTCTAACTGGTGTTATGCTACCTTTGGGGACTATGTTAGTTACTCTTCTATTGCTTGATGAAACATCATGACCAAGGCAACTTATAAAAGGAAGGGTTTATTTGGGCTTACAGTTCCAGAGAGGTAGGAATCTCTCATAGGAAGTTGGCAGGCATGGCAGCAGGAACAGAAGTTGAGAGCACATGCCTTGAACTGCAAGCAGGAAACAAAGGAAATGAATTCAAAATGGTGAGAGCCTTTTAAATCTCAACCTGCCTCCAGTGACATATATCTGCCAACAAAGCCATACCGCCTAAGCTGCCCCAAATAGCACTAACAACTAGAGACTAATTATTGAAATGCCTGAGACAATGGGGTCATCTCTCTCAAACTGCCACAGGGGCTGTTTGTTATGTAGCATCATCATGGCAATCTGTGACTGCTACAAGGAGATGTGAACTCTCAGGACAATATAGAAAAAGAGAAGTTGATGTGTGAGGGGCCAGACAGGCTTCTGAGGAAATGGGGCCTGAGCTGTGACCTAGGAGAGGAGTGGAGTGGTGTTCACTGGGTGAAAGGATTCCAGAAGAGGAATAGTACCATGTACAAGTGAGCCATAGTGGGAGGAACACAGTCCTTTGGGAACCATGGGAGTCCAGGGTGCTTGGTGGCATAGGCAGGACTGTTGGCTTCCCTCTTGATGCTATAAATAAATCTTCATTTCTTGAGAACTCTACATCTGACTTCACATGAGGCACAAAAGTGATGTCATGTTCTGTACCACATTTGTGTTATATGGGCCTTAAGGGACTCTGGTTTTTTGTTTTTTTCTTTGTTTTCTTTCTTTCTTTTTTTTTTTTTTGCAGGGGTGGGGGGTTGGGGGAGTTGAGGGGAAATAATTGGGTGACCCTGGGGAGAAGAGCTAAAAGAGTTCTTGGGGGTTGTCTATTCTAGTCTGTTCTTTTGTTATTCAAAGCAGAGGCCTGGAGAGGAACTGTAGTTGGCTGGCCTGAGGGTGGGGGTAGGAGGATGAGGGATGGGGACAGGAGGTGGGGGTAGGGGGATGGGAATAGGGGGATGGGGTAGGGGGATGGGCATAGGGGCATGGGGGTAGGAGGTGGTAGTAGGGGGATGGGCATGGGGGATAGGGGTGGGGGATGGGCATAGGGGGATGGGGGAGGAGGTGGTAGTAGGGGAATGAGCATGGGGGATGGGGGTGGGGGATGGGCATAGGGGATGGGGGTTGGGAGGTGGGGGACGGGGGTTGGAGGTAGGGAATGAAGGTGGAGGAGGATGTTGGGTTTGAAAAGGGCTGTATATGTGCATTGCCTCATGTTGCTTTCTTCTGACATGCTCCAAGGTAGGATCCAATGAGTTTCTGAGGTTTCAAAGATGTAGCCCCTAAAGCCACAGACAATACTGGCATAGATAGAAGGGTGAAAGCCAGTTTGACACATAGGTGTACTAAAGATTGTGGGAGGATCTTGGTGCTCATCAGTCTTTTTTTAATTCACCAACACACACTGTGCAAAAGAAAAGGAATTCAGCGGCATGGATAGCCTAAGTCAATACAAATGACAAATTCCAAGGCCACTCACAACTTCCAAGTCTAAGTTGATGCCATCCCACCACGGTACGTCTCCAAACCTTCTGATGGATCCGTCTGAGGTTTGCTGATGCCAAGAGGTGAAAGATGATGGCTCTTCCTTATTGTTGCTGATCAACCTTCATCTTCCCTTTGCAGGAGCTTGCTATTATGAACAGAGTGCCCCTCCCCAACTCTTCTTCCCTACTGAGGATCTGCCTAGACCATGGGCAGCCAGGCAGAAACTGGCCACTACAAAAAAATCCTGAAGTCTATTTCAGATGACTTCTGACGCCTATAGCTTGGGAAACACGTCCCCATCCTCTCTCCCTTCTGGAAGTCAACCCTCGGGGATTCTAGAGAACTAGGAAAAGATAAGGGCTAAACTCACAGTGCACAGCTGGTTTCCAACTAAGCTGAAGCTGAGGGCTCTTCTCTTTCAATGGCCTGACTTGTTCAACTGAGTCCAGCTCAACTCTCGCCCAGCTCAGCTCAACAAAGCTTCGCCCCAGTTCGACCAAGTTTGCCTCAATTCAGCACAACTCAGCTATAGTTCCCTCACGTGACCGAGCCCAACACAGAATTATTCCACAATTGCAGAGGCATTTGCTGAGCACCAAGGGGGCAGGGTTTCTCCACATTAGGAATTCACAGTTACTGAAATGCACTATTTGGTGGGAAGACTGTAGAAACCAGTGTGTAATGCACAAAGGCTATGAGCGAGTGCCCCATGGAGGGAGACACTTCTCACTCCTTCCTGGGGGGGTGGGGGGTGGGCTCAGAAACCTCATTAAAATTTCTATCACTTCCAGTAAAATTTGGTTGGAATTAGTAATAGAGGGTCAGGGCAAGAAGACCACCCAGAAAGAGGGGCAGGGCTTTGCAGGGTGGAGTAAGTGGGACAGTCAGAGTGGATATAGTGGGGCAGAAGGGAATGGCAGGCAGAGCTAAAAGGCAAGAGGGTTGAGCCAGCTGACTATGAGGCAGCCTGGGAGTTTAGCTTTTTCTGTAAGAATGGTAACCTGCCAGGTGATTTTATTTGATTGTGGGAAACACTGGGTGTAGTAATGGTGATTCATATTACATCGGTGAGGGCAGTTACATAGGAACTAAGTGATGTCAGAACTTCTTACTTTCATCTATGCCCTCTGTCCATAGCTGTCATCCATCTGCTCTGATATGACTCAGATCATCTTTCCACTCCCTGGGTGTCCAGCGAGCAGAGGCTGGAAGAGGTTAGACTAGGGCAGGTGTTGAGGAGAAGACAGTAGCCTCACAGCTTACAGAGTGAAGGAGTGCTGCTAGCTGAGCACAGGTCTTCAAGTTTACACAGGTGTCCTGCCTCATGGAAGCCATCTTTAATTGAATTAGAAACTGGTAGTCCCTTAAAATAGTTATTTATTTCTTCATTATTTATTTACTGTGTATTTGTTCATTCATTCATATGATCATGTGTGTGCGTGCATGTGTGTAGACCAGAGGCCTACTTTCAGAGAGTCTGTTCTCTCCCTCTGCCATACGGGTTCTGAGCTCAGGGCAACAGGGCATGGCCCGATTTTGCAGGTCTCTTACGTAGGACATCAAAACCCTTATCTTTGGTAATAGAGTTCATAATACATGTTCCATTAATGATCATTAAAATTCAATGGGAGATAGGTGCTTTAAGGGACTAGTTGCAAATATATATAAAAAAAATTATGGTGACTATGGTAACACCCAGGGACCCATAACAAAGAATGAATAATGTTTGGCCAAAGTGGCTGTGGTAGTTTGCTTCAAAAACAAACTCTCTGATAATTATATTATTGTTCCACTAGACTGCTCTCCAAATTGTTCCTCTTACCCCTTGCCTGAAGAAATGTACTTGGAGGTGCATATGTTCCCTTCTACACTTGTACTAAGCATGAACAATGTCTATGAACATATTTTAAAGTCAAATATTGCTATAATACCTTGATGTATATTATTCAGCAACACAGACATTCTAGTGAATTTAGCTCATTTATGTCTATTGTGATTCCCAAGATTTAATTTAATTTTTTAAATTAAAAACATTACATTTAACTGGGTGCGGTGGCACACACCTGTAATCCCAGCACTCAGGGAGTCAGAGGCAGGTGGATTGCTATGAGTTCGATGACAGTCTGGTCTACGAAGCCAGTCCAGCACAGCCAACACTACACAGAAAACTCTGTCTCAAAAAACAAAACAAACAAACAAACAAACAAAAAACAAAACAAAACAAAAAACCCAAACCATTTAACTTACTTTGTGTGTGTGTGTATGTGTGTATATGTGTGTGTGTATGTGTGTGTATGTGTGTGTATATGTGTGTGTATGTGTGTGTATGTGTGTATATGTGTGTATATATGTGTGTGTATGTGTGTGTATATGTATGTGTATGTGTGTATGTGTGTATATATGTGTGTGTATGTGTGTGTATATGTGTATATATGTGTGTGTGTATGTGTGTGTATGTGTGTATATGTGTGTATGTGTGTGTATGTGTATATATGTGTGTGTGTATGTGTGTGTATGTGTGTGTATGTGTGTATATGTGTATATATGTGTGTGTATATGTGTGTGTATATGTGTGTGTATCTGTGTGTGTGTGTATGTGTGTGTGTGTGTTTTGGGCGCCCATACACTGTAAGGTGTGTGTGGTGGTTAGAGGACAACTCTTGGGAGTCAGTTCTCCCTTTCCACCATCTGAGTCATCACTCTTAGTGGCACGCTGTCATGTAGGCTCTTTTGTTTTGTCTTTGACGTGACATCATCACTTGGTACCTGTAGAAGATTGACTCTGTGATGCCCTGGATGTAAACATCCAAGGATTTCATGCTCTTTATACAAAATGGTATATTTGCCCCTCCCCCCGATACAGTCTCACCTCCAGATGACTTGCAATACCGAGTCCAATGTCATTGGTGTATGAACAGTTCCCACTGTGCGTTGTATGAAGTAATGACAGCGGAAACATCTACACAGGTTCAGTGAAGATGAATTTTTTTCTCAAATGCCTTTTTATTCATGCTTGTTTAAATCTGTGAACATAGAACCTGTGGGTATAGAGGCCAATTGCATGTGCTTTGTTGAAATGTTTAAAATGGCTTTTGGTAACTTTCACCCCTCACTACTCTTATCTCTTCCTCTCCTGATGACCCCCTTCTTCTCCCAGAAAGTTTTCCTACTGCTTACAGGACTTAAAAAAGAAATATTTAATTTTTTTAATGTAAGAAATTCTAATTAAACAGGTTAGGAAATGAAGGAAAAAGCCCTTTCTTTTTATATTTTCATTGTATCCTATTTGCAAAGGGTGTCCAGCTATGACCTGTGAACCAAATCCAGACACTGCCTGCTTTTGTGAGCCTGGTGCTGTGGGGCTGGGGATGCTTGGTTATTTACACAGCCCTCTGGTGGCATTCTCACCATGAAGACCACAGCAAAGAATGCTGAAAGAGGCTATAGGTTTCCAAGCTGAAAATACTGGCTCTGCACTCTGATCGGAAAATGTTTGTTAATCTTTGTCTATAGAATTGATTCTATATATGGAAACTACTGGCTTGGTATGAATATATTCTGTATTTTTTCTTAAAAAAGTGATTGTCCTCAAATTGTTAGTTGACTATGAAAATCTGAGGCAATTTCTAGACTTTTCCTTATCAACTTACTCAAGGGTTATTTATTTATGAATTATTCTCTTCAAAGAAAATTGTTTAATACCTCAGATGTACTTCAGCTAACCTTCGCATCGACGATTCTTATCAATACTTTGGTCATATATAGACCTACAGTGTATCTTTAGCCCCACCCTTCTGTCTGACCCTTTCTTTTTTAAAGTATCAAATTGATTAATAGGGATCACGTTTTCTAGGTATACGGCAGGGTGATTTAACAGGCACATGCCCTGTTTAATGATTACTGTACACTCCTACCAATTATCACAGCCCTCTTCACACACCCCAAATACTCACTTCTTAGAACGTGCTAATAGCATGGCTTAGAGTTGGATCCTTGACTGGCATCGCCCCATTTCCCTCCAGGCCCAACCACGACTCCCTGCCCTGCTGAAACTGGCTGTTTTACAGTGAAGTTACACATGATGATCTCTGTGCCTTACATTCCTCACACTGTAAATGGCAGGGTCAACCTTTTATTCATTGCATATATTTCATACTTTCTTTACCTATTCATCCGTCAGTGGTGGTTTCATTTTTAAAAAAAATGATTGTGAGCAATTATCTTCCTTTGTGTATTTACCCACTAGAGCCATTGCAGATATTACTTCTATTTTTGAATCTGTTTTAGGAGCCTCCATGCTGTTTTCCATAGTGGCTCTCCCCATTTCTGTTTCAACTAAAAGTTTATTCCTTTCTACCTCTTCTCCTATACTTTCTTGGTAGTAACCATGCTAAACAGCGTTACTTTTCCTGGGAGCCATCACACACACACACACACACACACACACACACACACACACACACACACGCACCTGCTCACCCCCAGATAGGGAACCAATAACAGACAAAGATGATGATTACATCAAAGTCCAACTTAGTGAGCCGGTGAGTTCTCTGCATTTAGTTAGAAGTGCTTGAGTGAGGGGTCACTCGCAGCAGCAACAATAACTCAAAGGGAGACACATCCCCCAAAGCTGATGGCTCCAGAGGTCTCAGCTCATGCTAACATCTCACTTCTTCCACAGTTGTGGTTAAAAAAAGGAGCATTGTGGGAGTATGACCCCATGACATAGGTGGCTGCTCACCTTATGGTGGCCATGATGCAAAAAGGAGCACATCCATGCTTATGGGAATCCTTCTTCTTCCCTTTTACTCTTCCTGCGTTCTCTTCCACCATTACGTGTCTCTAGGGCCTTCACAACCACCCTTTGTGCTTACTGATTTCTAAGGTGATACTCAAGGGAAACCTGGACCCTGATGCTTCCCAGGCAGCTGGGAAGACCAAAGAGTGTTCTTGCCGTAGCAGCCCTTACTGCTTTTACTGCTTATGTAGAGTGTGAATCTTGTAGGCTTTAGGGGCTTCCTGAGATTTGTAAGTTGTTAGTGTTTCAGGTCTGTAATGACTGACAGTGGCCAGCACTTCTTTCTGGTGCTTCTTACCTTCCTAATGTTGTGTTTTTATTTAATGAGAGTCCCTGTTGATGCGATACATTCTTTCCATGTCTGAAAATATCTCTCTCTTTGAGTTCTCTTTTCTCTCTGCAACAGTGAGTTGGTAGAACCTTCTGGAAGCCTCCAGAAAGTGTGTGTTCTTCTCTTATACTTGAAGCATGCCAGTCAGAGGTTGCCATTCTCAGTGCTTCCTGTCTTTTCTCTCTGGTGAATTTTAAGCCTTTCTCCTTGCTGTGAGCATTTGTTCATCTCACTACACATTGAGTCACTGTAACATTTTGTTTTCAATTTTGAAAAATTGTCAGCTCTTGCCTCTTCAAATATCTCTCATCCTCTCTTTCTTGTTTTCTCTTTGCAGCTCAGATACTGTGAGTCAAATTGGAGGGAGTGGCTGAGCGTCAACTGTGTTTGACCTACAGTCATTCAACATAGCCCACTGGAGTGGCTCTTTTTCACATTGCGGATCTCAAATGACTCTTTCCTTTCTCCATTTGCTTCGCATTTCCCTGTGACCTCTGCCATTCTCCAGTGTTCATTTCAGTGTTTGATGCTTTGTTTCAGTGTGTTTCTTCTTCTGTTTGAATCACCTATTAAAGTTCTCTGCTCTAATAGTCATGGCATCTCTTTCTTGAGTCTCTTTAGCTCCCTTTGGATGTACTTCCCTCTACTTTTCCTCCTCACATTTTTCCTGTCTCTCCTCAAAGATCTGAAGTATGTGGATCCAGAAGTTTCTCTCAGATCTTTCCTGTGCTTAAGGAAAAAGTATCAAAATTTTCTGGGTCTGGCCCACATCTACCCTGGGTTTTTAACACTCATGTGGACTATCGTTTTTCAGTGTTGTCATCTTCAGTGAGGAACTTGCCCTAGAGCCTGGTTTTCCTGACTCGGCAGGTGGCCTGGCTAAGCAGGTTCAGATTCTGCCTCTGTTGAGATCCTACACAGTTCTGTTAGATCTGAATCCATTTCTTTTCTTTTTATAATTTTATTTTATTCATTAGCATTGCTATTTTATTTATTTTGTGTGTGCATGAGACATGTGCAAATGTGGAGCTAAGGGAAGCAACTTTTGAGAGTAAAATCTCTCCTTCCATTTTCCTTTCTTTCTTTCTTTCTTTCTCTCTCTCTCTCTCTCTCTCTCTCTCTCTCTCTCTCTCTCTCTCTCTCTTCTGAGACAAGGTTTCTCTGTGTACCTTTGGCTGTCTTATACTCACTTTGTAGTGTCCATGACACTTCCCAGCTTCTAACTCACAGCGATCCACCTGCCTCTGCCTCTCTGAGTGTTGGGATTACAGGGGCGTTCCACTCACCAGCTTCCCTCAACTTTCCTGATGCAGGGTCTTTTGTTTCTCCGAGCTGCATACCTAGAGGCTGGCTAGCACCTGAGATTTGGGGTGTTTGTCATGTCTCTGCCTCCCATCTCACCAAAGGCAGCCGGGATTGTGGACATGGACCATGCATGTGGCTTTATGTGGTCCTGGGTTTAAGATGCAGATGGTTAGGCAAGTGCTTTTACAAGCTTAGCCATTTACCACCTCTGTCTGTACCTGGTTCACTGTGCTTTCCTTGCGAGCTGGTGAGCATACATGAGGCCCTGGTTCCTTGCTGTGGCTCAGAGGCACCACCTGGACTCAGGTAAGCCGGACTCTCATTTTCTGTCCTGCTTTCCATTTTCTAGAATGGAGCACACACAGCATTCTAGCAATTGTTTACTCTGATTTGAGTTTTTTCTCTATTTTGACTTCGGACCACATTCTCCTTGTTCCGAGCATGGCTTTCCTCCTCAGCAGCTGGTTGTTATCTTACATTCATTTCCTGTTATTATGATAAAACATCATGACAAAAGCAACTTAAGGGAGTAAGGTTTATTTGGCTCACAGTTCTATGTTACAGCCCATTATATTGCAGAAATTCAAGATGGCGGCAACTTGCAGTCACATCCACAGTCAAGAGCAGGCAGCAATGAACGCATACATGCCCAGCTCCATTTCCCCGCCCTCATATAGTCCAAGATGTCCTGCCTAGGGAATGATGCTGCCAGGTGCATCTTCCCACATTAATGAACTCAATTAATAGAATCCCCCTCCCCGGGTGTGCCCACAGGCCAATCAAATCCAGAGAAGGCCCCACCGAGGCCCCTTCCCCAGTGACTCTAAGTTGTGTCAGATTGGCAAAGCCAGCCAGAACAACAGTCATAATAATAATAATAATAATAATAATAATAATAATAATAATAATAATAATAATAATAATAGCATTTGTATGTGTTGGGTCTCGGGTACAGAGGAAGGCCAGTCTTTTGGGGCCAGATCAATTACTTCCATATCAACTGGACATCTGAGAACCCTACTTATCATGCTGGATAGCGTTATTGGCACGGTGGAGGATCCCCAAGTCACAGAAAGAAGACCATGGGCGTAAGCCTACTTTGTAAACTTTAAAGTTCTCTTTTAATGAGCCGTGTTAGCTCTCAACTTTCATTTCTAACACAGCAATTTTCAAAGTACCTTCTATGTATTAAAATTAGTGGAAGGGCTGCTGCCTACACATGCTATTTCTGCTTTCTCATCCCCAGCACAGACGTGTCATGCATCTATGTCCCCAATGTGACCTCTACACAACTATACAGTGAGCCCCCTTCTCTTCTCACACTCACTTGGTCTAACTGACCTATGTCTCTAGGACAGGTGTTCCTGATTTCTTCCTACCTCACTGGCCCTGCTGACACCTGCCTGTATCCAGCTTCAATAGCTGGGTATCCCTGGTTTTCTCTATCTAGTTCATTGGCCCGCCTCTTCCAAGCCACATCTCCAAATTAACGTCTCTCTTCCCCACTCTGGTGGTACCATACTAACTCATCACCTTTTGTCTAAATGAAGAGACAGTTCTCCTGGTCTCCTTGTGTAGGCCCTGGGTATGTGATTATTACCCTTCCCCCACTGAGAAAGAGGGGCCAGTGCCTAGATCAGAACCTGCCAGTAACTCCTACTGTGAATTAGAACCCATTTGTGGCTGCTGGTTAAACCAGGGCTGCTCTCTTTCACACTATTCAGCCCCAGTTCAAACACCACCTTCCGAGGAAAGGATTATCCTTGCTAAACTGGTATACTCCCATTCTGTGTCTTGCCGTGCAGTTGTTCTGGTTTGCTCTTCAAGACCCTGCCATCAAATAGGATTGGCTTAGTTCTTGATTTCCTTGTGATGGGCTTTCCTAGCATGAACTTGACTTCTCCCAGGGCAGGGACTGGGGCTTTCTGGCTCACTGTGGATTTTCCAGGGCTGAAGGTAGAAGCAACCACTACTGTGGGTTTCTCAGCGTTGTTTCTCAAAGGGACAGCCTGGGCTTTATGCATTAGTTACTTTTCTTGTCCTTGCAACAAAACATCCAATCAAAGCAACTTAAAGGAGGATGGGTTTATTTTGGCTCACAGTTTGGGAGTACAGTCCACATGCTGGGGGAGTCGTGGTGGCAGGAGTGTGAGCTGGTCACATTGCAACATAGTCAGAGAGTAGGGAGATGAATGCTGGTTCTCAGACACTTTTCCTTTTCTTGTTCAGCCAATGACCTCAACCCACACCAGAAATGGTGGTGGCTACAATTGGGGTGTATCTTTCCATATGAATTAACCAAATCTAGAAACTCCCTGAGAGATGTGTCCAGGGTGTTTCCTAGGTGATTCTGTTGCCAAGGTGACAATCATATAAGCTGTTAGACTTTCTGTGTGTTACTTCTTTCACATTTCTCTCTCTCTCTCTCTCTCTCTCTCTCTCTCTCTCTCTCTCTCTCTCTCTCTCTCTCTCTCTCTCTCGACAAGGTTTCTCTGTGTAACAGAGCCCTGGCTTTCCTGGACTCTCTTTGTAGACCAGGCTGGCCTTGAATTCATAGAGATCTGCCTGCCTCTGCTTTCCAAGTGCTGGGATTAAAGGCATGTGCCACCACTGCCCAGCATACCTCTTTTCTTTTCTTTGTTTCTTTCTCTTTCTTTTCTTTTATTTCTTCTTTCTTTTTTCTGAGACAGAGTTTCTCTGTGTAGCCTTGGCTGTCCTGGACTCACTTTGTAGACCGGGCTGGCCTCGAGCTCACATCGATCCGCCTGCCTCTGCCTCCTGAGTGCTGGGATTAAAGGCGTGCGCCACCACGCCAGGCTCCACCTCTTTCATTTTCAATCACTCTGTCAAGCAGAAATCCCCACGCCCATTGCAGAGATGAGGCACATGAAGTGAGATTCCCACAGGGCCCTAAGCCAGGCAGAGGCAGAGCCAAGAGGACTTTTCTGTCTATTCCATTCACTCACTGTGCTATCTAGGCTCACATTTTCTCATAGCACATCACTTTCTGTGCATAGACTTAGAGTCAGGGTGCAGAGGTCAGTGTAGGAGCAGTTGTTGAGTCAAGATGTCAACAAAACCATTGCTTTAAGTCACAGAAGGACTCCCAGGTTCCTGGAGGCATAGCATTGGATGGCAAGCTTCCTTGCAAATGCCCACACAATGGTTGGCATTATGCAGAGGCATTAAAAAAATTTGACTCTGTTTTGGACTCTTTCGAACCATAAAAAGCCAGTGTGAAACCACAGAACTTCTATGTTTCTTGTTCTCTTAAAACTAAAGAAGAATTAAAAAAAAAAAACGTGGAGGGGGAAGGGATGGATTATTTGAACCGTATTTTGCAAACGCCAGCTCCTCTCGCTGGCTGCAGCAGCTGGTGCCAAGTTGCAACTCACCACACACTTTCGCAGGCCCAGCTATTAACCTTTTGCAAACAGCTGCCTGCAGTGGAATTACTGACAGGGCTCAGAGCCTGGGCAGCATGAGGCTTTGCCATGATGCCTGCCGAACTCACAGATTTCCACCCGACCCTGGGGATCCACTCTGTCCTCTGACTGAGCAAGCTCACATCCCCTTAAGGAAGCTTTTCATCCTAACGTTCTGCTGGAGCTGGGGCCAGGAGTTGGTAGAGCTGGCCCGATGGGCCCAGAGCACAGAGCCAGGCCAGGGAGTTCCGCTGATGGTTCTGGGCTGTGAATCTTGGCTTTCAGTCGCCAGCATTTGCTCTGCATGACTTTGACCAGACTCAGTTTTCTCGTCCATATAGCAGGGCTTTGGATCCTGCATGAAGCGAAAGTTCTCATGCAGGATGAGAGAGTTGTGAATTCACTCACTGTTGAGGTCCATGTTTGATTCCCAACTCTAGTTCCTACCACCCATGTAGTCTGACTTCAGGACCTGCCCACAATGGGCAGGCGATGTAGAGGTTTAAATGAGATGGTGAAGATCAGGTCTTGGCACAGAGCCGGGAGCATGGGTCTCAATAAATATGCATCATTTTTTTGTATTGCTCCTAATAACCAATCCCCAGGATAGCTTGCCATCCTAAGCAGGTCCTAAATGAGAATCATCAATTTCATGAATGTGTTCTTTGGGCCATCTGGCTAACTTGAAAAGTTTTCTAGTTGGTAATCACAATGAGAGAGAGAGAGAGAGAGAGAGAGAGAGAGAGAGAGAGAGAGAGAGAGAGAGAGAGAGAGATGCAGCCCTTCAGTGAAACTTAGAGAAATGAAGACGGCAGAGAGAACAATCTTTTGTTGTGGGAATAAGTTTCAAAGGCGGCAGTTCTGGACCAAGAATCTTCAGACCCCCGTGCTGTGCATCGAAGAGACAATCGTTCTGCGAGGCTGCAGAGCACTTCAACTCTGTCCAGAAATTCCTTTGGTAAATAATAATAATAGGAAATATCCTTTGGAAATAATACAGGGGATTTGGCAAACGCTTCCCTCTCGGAGATCTCAAAGGCTTTTTGTGTTATTTTAGAGCTTTAGTGATTTTCTTAAAAGGCTTGGATTTTCTTTTCTACCTCAGCAGAGGGGCGTTCACAGGAACTGTGAGGCTCCCGAGCTAACACAGATCCCAGGGAGTGGTTTTGTTGTACATACCTGCTGTGCCAATGAGAGAAACTGAGGCCCGAGGAAGAGACACTGCAGTCAGTGGCTGTGATGGCTAGACAGGGCTGTAGGGTAGGACTCCTGGGAACCAACCCATCCATTCCCACTCTGCAGTTTCCTGACTGCCGGGAGTCCTGCTGTCAGGAAGCCAGCTGCAGACAGACAAGATGGATGGCGGAGTCCTGCTCAGCCCCTTTATAGGGAGTGTCCTTCTGCCTCTGTTTGATATAGGGGCAGGTGAAGCACGGTAGGCATGTGTATGTTGTGGGAACCTTGTCCCTGGAGAAGCCATGGTTAAGGCAGGTGGAGGGCGCAGCTTCCAGAGCTGGAATGAACATTTACTTGCTGGCTGGGAGACCTTAGGCAGTGCACCCTCAAATGGGGTTCAGGTCTTTCTGCCTCACCTTTGAAAGGCAGTAACCACTGGATGGGTCTTTGTGCTAGAATTAGGAGCCCCCAGGCTGCATCCGCCCATCCTCCATGTGGGCTGTTACAATCTGTGCATGCCGTCTTATTTTCCACTCATCTTGCAGTCATTTGTTCATCCACTAAGCATCCGAGCCCCACGGTGTGCTAGGTGCTTGCCACAGCAGCCGAAACAGCACGTGGACATCACGAACCTTCTTAATTAAACACAGGGACAAACCACCAAGGCCACCTCTGAAAAAGAACATGCATCTGCGCTGGTGACAGGGGCTAGGCTGCAGGAACAAACAACCCCCTGTTTTGTGGCTGGCATCCAGCTAAACCGCAAGGCTTGGTTTGCTACATACATGTCTAGTGCTGGGCAGCAGGATGTTTGTCTGTTACAGGCTCTCAGAAACTCAAGCTGATTCAGAGTGGCCTCAGTGTGGCCCTCCATGGTCACTGCAGCCATGGAAAGGGAGTGTGGTGAGTGACACTTGAGCTTTTTCTACGCATGGAGCTCGTCCTCACACAGTGATTTGGACCAAGAAAGTTATAAGTTATAAGCTGATTCCTAAGGAGCTGGGGCTGTGGGTCTGGGGTGATGATAAAGTGTCTGCCTAGGAGGCACGAGGACCTGAGTTCAAATCCCCTGCAGGTGTGCTGAAGCCACGTGTGGTTGTGTGTGCCTGTAATCCTAATGCTGAGGGAGGGGAAGTGGAGACCTGTGGATCCTCAAAGTTCATTGGCCAGTTTGTCCAGCCAAACAGATGAGCTCCTGGTTCAGTGAGAAAGATGCCTGGCCTCAGAAAAGATGGTGAAGGTTAGCAGAGGCCTGTAGAAGAGTGGACAGATGCAGCACCTCAGTCTCTTCGTCTATGAGAATGGGATGGAAGCTTCTAGCCCTGCTCCCCCTCATGAAAAACTCAAGACATCCGATGTGACAGCCGGGTGTCGAGGGAGGAGGGTGCAGCCGCAGGGCTGAGTCCTCACTTTGGTGCCTCGTTTCCAGGGAGAAAGCCTTTATTTGGGGCCTCTGTTCCCTTCTGCTCTGAAATCCTGGCAGGAGTGTATTTTCAAGGTTATGGTTATTACAGCAATTATTTTTCTAATTTCTTTTTTGAGCGAAACCCATTTTTGCAGAGTGGAGAAGGAGTGGTGTGAAAGGAGGTCTAACAAGTGGAGGGAAGCCATCATTTTGGCAGGAGAATCGTGACACTTGGAAATGAGTAATTATGGATAGGGTGTGCTGGGGAGCAACTTGTACAGTGAATTTGCCTGCTGTTTCCAGTTGGGGCGGCCAGTTGGTTTGCAACCTAGCCTTGGCGTTTTCCACAGCTGCTGAGAGTCTTTCTCCCATGGCTGTCAGCCTCCCCAAAGGGGGACTTTGCAGGGCAGTTTTGATACATGCATTTGGAGACCTGTGGCTTGTGCAAATCCCAGTCTGTTTCCTGGGGATGTGCCACAGACCTCCTTAAAAGTCTAAATGACAGGAATCTAACCATTGATTGACTGTCATTTTGGAGTAGGGATTGGGGGCGGGGGCATGACAGCCTTAGGGAATGGAGGGAAGAGAAGGGAAGTGTAGAGTGGCTAGTCAGGTGAAAACATTTCCATCTTATCCTCTAGGCATGGTTTTGAGTTACCCAGCATGCTCTGCGTGGGGAAAGGGGTCAAGTGACTAAGGAGCCTAGTCAGGAGTGGAAATCCATGGCCAGCCTTGTATGGGCCTGTACCCTGTGTGTGTGCATGTGTATGCATGTGTAAATGATGATGTGTGCATGTGTGTGTGCATGTGTATGCATGTGTAAGTGATGTGGGTGTGTGTGCATGTGTGTGCATGCACGTGTAAGTAATGTTGATGTATGCATGTGTATACATGTGTAAGTGATGTGTATGTGTACATGGCTGGAGGAGGGGAGAGACATAATTGTCTCCTTCCCAGGTGCTTCTCCCAAGGGGCTAATCCAGTGAGGAGGGGCCTCCTTTACTAAAACTCTGGGCTCCAGGTTTCTTTTTACTTCCTGGATTGCTGCGCGGTTGTCTCTGGGCCTATCCCTTTCCTTACACTCCCAGAAGCCTCCTACTAAGGGAAAAGTGAGAGCCAAGGCCCACCTACCCTGAGGCACGGCTAATGACCCTGACATGTTGGTGACAAGGTAGTAATGAAGATGACCCCTTTCTCATCAGATTGACCTGGAAGTGAGAGGAGCTATTATTCTTTTGTTTTCAGTAAGATTTTCAATCTGGAAAACTATATCTAACATGAACTTTACTGTGCCCTTTTTTGATTTACTTACATTGCCTAGGATGATTTTCCCCAGATGCTGTAGCATGTATCAGAATTCCTTTCCTTTTGATGGCTGAATAGTATTCCATTGTGTAAGAGGCCACATTTTATTTGTCTATTCGTCTACTGATGGACATTGGATTCCTTCTAGCCCTGGATTGTTGAGAGTCATACTGTTGTGAATATGGATGCACAAACATCTGAGTGAACACCTGGGCTTTTTTTTTTTTTTTTTTTTTTTTTTTTTTAAGGAGTTGATTCACTTCATCAGATGGCAAGTCTTTAAGGACAATAAGGACCCAGAACAACATTTTTAAGGCCTTTGATCCCACGAGCAAGGACATACACTTCTAGGGAAAGAGATAAAGGCAAAAAGAAATGGGTCTACTCTCGAGGCTGAAGTGGCAAGAGGAAGGAAGGATGTATTTTGACTAGGAAGTCAAGCAAGCACAATCCAGACGCGGGGCAGGAGGCGGAGGGAGGGGCCTGGGGAGCAAGAGCCTTGCACCCGCCTGGATTCCAGGCTGGCTCACAGCTCCCGCTGCTGGCTTGAAGTCGATGGCAAATTGTCACTTTGGAGGAATTCAGGAACACCACTTATGTCATTAGGCAGCAATCTATAATTAACTCACTCAAGGCTGGGTGAAGGAAAGGAATCTTCTAGGGGTGAGAAGGGTCCTACTGGCACCTTTCTGGAGCGGGCAGGATGGAGGGACCTCCTTCCAGACAGCAGCTGACACCTAATTAGTGGCCATTGTGCCTTCTGTGCCTCTTCCACTAGGAAGCCTGGGGCTGGCAGCTGGTGGCTGCTGCAGCAGAGGTGACCAGCTTGGACAAGAACAAGGAAGGCTGCCCAGGGGTACCTGGGAAGATGAGGATTTCTATTTACACACGTGTCCACTGTCAGGGTGAAGTTGTCCAGATTAGCAGGCCCTCAAAAGTGCTACTCAAGCTCCCAGAGGGGTTAAGTGACTTTGAGAGCAGTCTGGGGAGGGACACAGTGTGGAGGCCTCTGACCAAGGCTGTCGGCAGCCTGGATTCCCAAGCCCTGGGCGGGTTGGCGTCTGACTGTCCCCTCTGGAATGTCTGGGCTGCAGCCGGGGCTTGCTCTAAATGAGAAACAGGCGGGAAGGGCTTAGGGGGCCTGGCAGGCTGTGGCCAGCTCCTCGTGCGGTCTAGGCAGGGCCATTTGGCACAGAATGACCGGGAGGGCACACTGGCTGTTCAGGCAGCCCTCCTACGGGCATGAGAGGCTTGGGTGCCTTGCCAGCCTGGTCAGGCCAGTGCCTGTAGAGAAGAGGGCAGTATGAGCGCCGCCCTGGAGGCAGATGGAGCTGGCCTGTTCCCAGGAATCAAATCACCAGTCCTCTGCTTGAGAATGGAGCCATGCCACCTCTCAGGGTCATGTCTCATCACACAGAGGCCAAGGCACTAGTCAGATCTCCAAACCTTCAACAGCAGCAGAGATCTGTGTGTTTGAGCAAGTGTACACACATGTACACTCGCCTGGAGAGGCAGAGGTTGATGTTGTGTGCTTTTCTCAGATTCCCCACTCTCTTATTTTTTAATCTTAAAATCACATTTTATTTGTTTTGTATATGTGTGTGCATGTATATGGGGGTGGGTATATATATGTATGTATATATATGTGTATATATGGGTACATACACACATATATACATACATGCTATGCTATCTATATCATAGCATGCATGTGGAAGTCAGGACAACTTGAGGAAGATTTTTTCCCCCTCCACCATGTAAGTCCTGGGGATTGATCTCGGGCACTCAGGTTTGGCAGAAAGTTCCTTTACCCACGGAGCCATCTTGCTGGCTCTGCTCCATCTTTCTTTCTTTCTTATTTATTTATTTATTTATCATTCATTCATTCATTCATTCATTCGTTCATTGCTTGCTTGCTTGCTTGATTGATTCATTCATTCATTGGTACAGAACTGGCCTCTGATTTGGTGAGTGTGACGAGCCAGGGAGCCTCAGGGATCATCCTCTCTCCCAGGGAGGAGCTTACAGGCCCATAGGATGCCACGACTGGCTCTCTCCATGGGTGCTGGGGATCTGAACTCAGGTCCTCATGTTTACATAGTAAGCACTTTACCAATGGAGTCCTCTCCCTGGTCCTCTGGCAGCGATTCTAGAGGCCGACCCAATATCTTGTTCTTATACCCATGGGAACGTAGGTCCAGAGTTCAGGCCCACACCCAAGTCCTCACAGGAGATTCTTCTGCAAACAAATGATCTCAGAAGTCATTACTTCTGTGCAAGAGACCAGCAGGCAACAGCGGTTTCTGGGTCTGGCCAGTGTGAGCACTCTTTCTTTGTCTTGTTCCAACGTGGATTGCAGGGGTTTCTCAAGTGCCAGTGTCCTGGTTCCCAGGGGGACTCTGTGCAAGCCTTGCTCCAGGGCACGGAGAATAAGGTGTGCCTTCCTCCTGGGCATCCTTCTGGCCCAACCAGGCTGCATGCTGGTAACCTACCAAAGATCCCAGTGGTATGGGGAGCTGGGACTCAACCGCGGACCTAGAAGTGGCTCCTGTACCCTCAGCACTGCAAAAGGCATTGACAATAGCACCTGACCCTTTAGCTAGTGTGTGCATGTGAGGACTTAGGATTTGGTCCTCAAAGCAAAGGACTGCCATGTCTTTGACCTCAGCTTCTCCACCTGCAAATGATACAGATGTGGGCACATGAAAGGGGATGTGGAAGGCATGTGCTACGTGGGGACCCTAAGCATCTTGGGGTGCCTCTGGGGCATAGCTGTAAGAGGGAGTGTGGCTCAGGGGAGAAGTCAGCTGGGAAGATGGGAAGGGCAAGGGTGAAGGGTTGTGAAATAGAGGCGCCTCCAGCGTATTCCTCCTACCCCTGCCTTTTTCCTTCTCTCTCCTTTCAAACAGAATCAGGAGCTCGTGGTAGCTGATCAAATACCGGTATTTAGCCCATGGGAAGGAGAAACTGGGGCAGGGGTCACAACACCTGTGGGAGGCACAGCAAGGGCTTGCTCTCCTCATTTCTTGTTCCTGTTCTCCAAGGGTCAGGATGGGGACTAGGTAGGCCTCTAGTCCTGGATCCAGGGCTACACCGACACAAATACCTCAGAGGTCATCCAAGATGAACTGATCATTGAGGACAGCGGGCATGTCTCTTAGGAGTCCCTCACTCTGGCACAGTGTGGCCCTATAAGGCTGGTGACTTTCTTGTGTCTGGAGACCATGGGTCCAACTCCTTCCATGATCTTTTGTGAATCCCAAATCTACAGATGCTCTGAGGCCATACAATCTCCATGGTGATGAAGAGTTCCAGAGATAGCTTGGGTGGCAATGCCAGGCTGTGGGGACCTGAGCTCTGGTCCTCATGGTTATGTGCAAACACTTTATTTACGAGGCCACCTTCACAGCCTTATAATTGTCAATTTTGTTAATAGTTATTGTTAATTTCTTACTGTGTCTATTGTATTGAATAACTTTAATGAACATGTATGCACGTATGAAAAAAAAAAACACAGTTCCTCAGCTTCTTTGTTGGTTGCTGTGACAAAATATTCTTGACAAAGTAACTTGGAGGAGAAAGGGTTTATTCTGGCTCATGAAACATGGTGGAGTCCACCACGGTGAGGAAGTCGAGGAAGCTTGAAACAGTTGATTATATGGGATCCACAACCAGGAAGCAGAGAGTGGTGAGTGCCTGCTGCTGCATGACTCTGTTTATACAGGCCAATATCCAGCCAGGGAATGGTGCTGCCCACAGTGGATGAGCCTACCTACCGATAACTCTAGATTCTGTTAGGAATTAACATTTACTATTACACTTAGTACATAGTTCCTAGGACTCCTCTGGGCAACTCAAAGCTGTAGGTGCTTTAGTCCCTTATACATGGCATATAGTTTGCATTAAACATGTCTTTCTAGAATCCTCTAATTGTCTACAAACTCTTTTAAGGCCTAGTGTAAATAAAGTCATTAATCTGTCCATGAATGAGGTGTTCCCCCATAGGCATCAACAGATGTTCCCAACAAGGGGATGCTGTTTGGAGATGCTTAGGAGGATGCAAGGCTCCACCAACCTTGCTGGAGGAAGGACATCACTGGGGGTGGGGGTGGGGCTACAGCCTTGCCCCACTTCCGGGTTGCTTCCTCTGCCTCCTGTTTGCATTTGAAGATGTGAACTCTTAGCTTGCTCCTGCTTCTTGCTTCCCTGGCATAATGGCCTCGTAGGATAACGAACTCTGGAACCATCAGCCAAATTAAACTTTTTCTTCCGAAAATTACTTTTGGTTGTGGTGTTTTTTTTTTCCAGAGCAACAAAAATGGGAAGTTTCTAACTGTGTAAAAGGTTGTTATCTGTACCGTTCAGGGAACAATGGTGAGAAAGAAGCCCAAACACATTAACCACAGACACAGTTTTTTTTTTCAAATATTTCTGATTTGTCCAGTTGATGGCTTTGGAGCAGTGACTGTATGCAGGATTCAGCAGGATTAGCTGTTTTACATGTCTGCTGTGCAGGCAAGGGACATGAGGGACCATGAGATGGAAGAGACACACATGTTAAAGATGTGCCTGCTGCCTTTTGTCTTTGAGGTATGGCACAGTTCGCATGCCTGCTGCCAGCTGGGAACTTTGTCCTATGCTCATGTTTTGTCTTAGGACATGTTTCAGATGGGTCTACATGTGTGCTTACATGTCCATCAGTGCCTGCACATGTGTGTGCAACTGTATGTGTGTGTGTGTGTGTGTGTGTGTGTGTGTGTGTGTGTGCAAGAGAGGGGGGAGGGAGAGAGAGAGACAGAGACAGAGAGAGACAGAGACAGAGACTCAGAGAGAGACAGAGACAGAGACTCAGAGAGAGAGAGAGAGAGAGAGAGAGAGAGAGAGAGAGAGAGAGAGAGAGAGAGAGAGAGCACATGTGAAGGGATGCAGAGTACTTTCTTACTCCTAAGATGCTTTGGAGTCATGCTTGATGGTTTTGGTACAGCTAGGTTGAGGGCTCTGGGAGGAGAGTCAGCCCATGTGCTGCCAATCATGACCGTTCACAAGCTCATGGTCCTGCGGGCAGTGAAGACATCAGAAAGGGTAAGGGGTCTTCTGTGCCTCTCTCCCAGGGCTGGGGCCATTTGGTGTCCAGTGAGAGGTTGACAGGCCTTTAAAGGACTTATAAGAATGTCAGGAAGCAATGTCTTTTTTTCTTAACTCTGGCAAGTAATATCTGCATCCCCCCACGAGCTACTGATCATTAACAACACACATTAGCCCAGGTAGCTCATAAAATTAATCTTCCTCTTTCATCAGACTCGAGGTCATCATCCCGGCTTCCCCAGAGAGGGGTGATGTCATGAGGCAGCTTGTTGGGAGAGAGTGATTTTTATTCAATCGCATGAGGCTGTTTGCATGAAAGCTAATTAGGAAGGCCAAGCACAGGGGAGCTGGCGGGAGCTTGGCCAGAGGTGCACCGGCCTTGCAGAGTCCCTGGGCTGGCTGGCTCCTTGCTGAAGCCTTCATTCCCAGTTGGGGTCTTCAGCTTGCCAACCTGGCTGATCGCTGAGTTTCCAGGTCTACGCAATACTGATTCGTCCCCTCTGAGCACTCGTGGCTTCCTGTCTGACACTCATACAGGTAGCCAGGACTTCTTTTCTGTAGTCTTAGAGAGAGCTGGGGCTGTAAGGGCCTGTGCTTGCATCCCAGCTCTGTTGCTTACTTCCAACCTTGATTCCCCCTTTAGGATTCCCCAGCTGGGTTAGTTTCTGGATACCCAACCCGATTTGTTCATTGTTTTTGTTTGTGTGTTGTTGTGGTGTGTGTGTTGTTGGGGGCAAATGCTCACATCACAGCACGCACGTGGAGCCCAGAGGGCACTGGCTCGAGTTTGCTGTTCTAGCATGTGGAGCTGGGGGATTGAACTTAGATAGGCCTGCCGGATGGAAGGCGCCTTTACTCCCTGAGCCATCTTGCCAGCCCAAGACATCACGAATTGTGCCGCAATGTTTTACTTGTGCTCTGACTCTGCTCCTTTCTATTTAATATTCTCACTCAATTCATGTTTTCCCACATTTGTCTAAAATGGAAATCTCCTATTATTTGGTATAAATGGAAATTGCAGTACTACTACTCATTATTTCATTAGTTACAGATGCAGTAAAAAAAATACTAAGAGATAAAGCTAATAAAACGTACTCAGAAGCTATGTGCGCAAAACTATGACACAGGGATGAAAGAAATCAAAGAATGCCCAAGTAAAGAGGAGACATGCTGTGGCCATGTGTTGAGAGCCTATAAAGATAAAATTCTTGGGGCTGGAGAGATGGTTCAGCAATTAAGAGCACGTGCTGCTCCTGGTTCCCAGAGCCGGCTTCTGACTCCAGCTCCAGGGCATCTGACAGCCTCTTCTGGTCTTCTCGGGTTCTCTGCACTCCTGCGCATGTGTGCCTCCACACAGACATGCATAAAATAGCAAATAATAAGATACATTAAAAAAAAAAAAGATACATATTCTCCCTGTGCTGTAAAGGGATTTTCCTGGTTAGTTTCTCATTAACTGGATACTAGCTAGGGTCATCTGGCAAGAGGAGCCTCGGCTGAGAAAATGCCTTCATCAGATTGCATGCAGGCAAGTCTGTGTGACATTTTCTTGATTAATGATCAATGTGGGATTGCCCTGGCTCTTCAGTGTCTAAAGCCAGTAAAAGCACATCAGCCCGGGTGGAATGTTCTCAAAGGCCTGTACGTTAAAGATGTGATATTTTTGGAAACTTGTAACACCTTTAAGAGTTGAGGCCTGGAGGGAGGTCTGAGCTGGTGGGGCCCCACTTCTTTTGCTTTTTTTTCTCCCACTTCCTAGTCAACATGAGCCACTCTTGCCCTGGTGTGCTGTTCACCACAATTCTTAATCAACAGGACCAACTGGTCATGGACTGACACCTCCAAAACTGTGAGCCTAAATGGGCGTTCCCTGTGTTTACGTTGTTTTGGTTCAGGGAGCTGTTACCATAACAGAGAACTGGCTAAGTCCGAGAGTGTCCTTTCTCCCCCCCACCTGCCAAGTGCAGCTAAGTGCTCTGGAACCACATCTTGTGATGGAGCTGGAGGCAGAGCCCTAGTTAATAGACACCTGTGGGAGCCAGGACAGAAAGCAAGACAGGACAGAGGAAGATCCCGTACTTAGTCCATCCTGGAAAAAGGAATTCATCAGCATTGGCCCTGTGGGGACTGAATGCCTGATTTGCACATATCTATCTCTGTCAGCCAGTTTCTGAGACTGTCCTGTGAAGTTTGTGGGCTCATGGGTGAAGCAGGTCTTTGCACTGAGGGGGTGACAATCTGTCTGAGGCTTGAGAATATCCCTTATTTATGGGGCATCTAGAAGGCCCTTCCTTTTGTCTGACCTCTAGTCCTCTCTGCTGCTCTGTCCACCTCTCTATAGATGCTTGGGGAACAGTTACTTCTGGGCTTCGGTCAATGTCTTCTTGGGGAGCTAGAAGATCAAAACCGAAAGGATAAATGGCTTCTGCATCTTGCCCTTAGCCAGGACCCTCTGCTGGTCTCAGTGGTTCACCTGGTGGCAGGAGAAGGCTGAGACACCTGCCACGCTGTGACCGTCTCAGGCTGGGTTTGCCCGGTTTACTTGAGACCACGTTTACTGGGTAACCACTCCAAGGAGGACTCCAGCCATCCCCATGGGTAGCCACTGCCTCTGCTGATAAAGCGGTACTTTATATCAACGTTTGTAGAAGAAGCGAGAAAGTTCCAGAAACAAAATGGAGTCACTTGTGTCAATCTCGACAAAGAAAGAGACAGCTGCGAAGTTCTAAAAGAAAAGGTTGTTCCACACGACCGTCTGACCACAACTGTCACTAGAAGCAGCCGGAGCCACCAGCTTGCACAGAGGGCATCAGAACTGTACAGAAAAAGTACGTTTATGGCGACATCTGCCTAGCAACTGTCTGCTCAAATTTGGACCAAAGCCACTCCTGTCAATAAATCACGGGGGCCAAGAATGATCATTCCAAAATGTGTGATGTCATCTTTATTTTTGCTGTTGTGTAACCTTCTTCCATGAACATGCACATTGCTTACTGGGGCACACATGTTCCCACAGCAATGCTCCAGCTTTCCCTAGAGATACCGTATTTCTTGGAGAACAACACACTTCAGCATGTCACCTCCCGGTTTGCACCTCCCACATGTGCTTTCTCACCTGCGTGACTTTACCCCAAACCTTGTCCTCATTCCTTCCTTCCAGTGTTTCCTTACAAACCCAGTGTACCCAGGCAGGCCATACTCTGCTGCCCATGAGGTCACAAATATTTTTACCCAATCTCCAGCACAACTTTTTACTTTGTTTCACACACAACATGGAAGACCAGCTGTTCTACCTGAGGTCTGTCCTGTGGCAGGTTGGCCTCTCAGTGGTCTCAGGGATGTGCTGGCACAGCACACTTGATAGGAGCCATGCTGACAGGCTTCCTATCGGTGCTGCTTGTATCCTCTTATCCTGCTCAGTACCTACCTGGGGACGCCTCTTTTATCTTATGAAAGGCACTGCTGTACGTGGCCATCCATCCATCTTGGTGGGTCCAATAGCACCTAGCTTGATGCGGGCAGATCTGAGTCTGTGGTTACTGCCTTGCCTGGGCGATCTCATGCCGTCTTGGTCCCATGAGAAGGCTTTGGTTGTTTTTCAAGGCACTAACTCTGCTGCAGATGAAGTGGCATCTCTGCCATTGTGACTCTCCCACTGGGCTTGTTACAAGCCCTGAGCATATCCACGCTGCCCATAATCCTTCTAGGCCACATGGCCTGAGAGGCAGGTTGCCTACCCTACAGGCTGGTTGCCTTGGAGTTTGGCCTCACATGGCTGCATCAGGAGACAAGAATCTGTTTGGGAGCTACCAAGGAGAACTCCATTTTCACCCATGGCTCTCAATAGCAAGTTAATCATTCATAGATTTTCAATCATGGCTTATTTGATCACCAATGCTAATAGGAGCTATTCAGCTACCTAATCCTGGTGGTTCTTACTACCAAAACACAGCACCAGGCAGGGCAGTCCCTTCACAGTACATGTTGACCACCAGCCAACACACTACCAGTGAGGGTTTTTAACAATTACATAATCTTCTAGAAGCTGTCCGTATCCTACTTGCTGCTAGTGACAGGTTCGTAATTGCAAGTCAGGGGACGCAGTCAACTCTTCTACCCTTTATCTTTACCTGCTACCATGAACCCAAGGAAGAGTCATGTGGGATGTGTTGACTTTCCAGAGAGATGCAGGTCGGAATGTGGGAAGCACCTTCCCATGGGCCGGGATCCTGGACTGAATAGAAAAGAGAAAGTGAACTGAGGGAGCATGGACATTCATCTCTTTCTGTGTCCTGATTGGAGATGCTGTGTGACTGGTTGCTTTAAGCTTCTGCAGCCATATTCTGCATGTGTGCACCTTCAAACTGTAAGCCAAGATAAATGCTTTCTCCCTTAAGATGCTTTTGTCAGCAGCAGCAACAAGAAAAATAACCAACATACTTGAACTGTGTCTCTGTGGACTCCAACTCCACAGCCCACTGAATAGTCCTGTTGAGTTCAGAGGAGGATATTTGGACTTTTCTAGAGTGCAGTTTGGGAAGTTCTTGGAATGTATGCTAACGGAGACCAAGGACTCCAGTATTGGTAGGGATGTTTTTAGATCTAGTTCTGCCATGGTCAGATTGCTGGCCTTGGGGAGACAGTGTGGCCCCCTGAGTTTCTATTTCTTTGTTGGTACTTTGGCATTTGGGATGCTCTTTGCCCATAAGCAGAATCCCATGTGTCTAGGACACTTTCCTGGGGACCCAACTGGAGTAAGTGGCCTGCATGTGGCAGCCACTCTTGTTGAGTGTATGTGCTCTTGAGGGACTGCAAAGGAGGCTTGGCTGGCTTCAAGCCTTCCCTTTATCATTCCCAGCTCTGTGATGCCAAAGAGCCACCAGGCAGGTTCTCTGAGCCCCAAAGTGCTGGCTTCCGCGTCAGTTGCAATGGTAGCACATGTCTTACCTGGAGATAGCCGAATGGGGGTGGCAAGGACTGAAGGTGTGCCTCCAAGGGAGAGGAGGTTGCTCCTTATCTCTTCTCTGCCCCATGGATATGCAGGCTAGAAACCCACGTGGCTTCCTTATCCATCCCTTTCGCAACATTAGATAAATGTGACATATGGTCCAAAGCAAACCAGGAAAGAAAAACTAATGATAACTGTGTGGAGATTTCCAACAGGTAAGCCAGAACAACCTGTGGAACATGTTGGGAACCTGCATAGATCTCAGTGTGATTGAAACCACATTCGTAAGGGGACGGCTCTTGAGCATAGTCACTCATGCACCAGTGTGTTGATGTACCAGGACCACTGACAAGGTTATCGGTAGGTGCCTCTGATCCCACCTTCTTAGTTCATTTGTTGCAGGCAGAGGCAACCTTCATTTACGCCTCCCGGGGAGCAGCCCTGGCCTGCCTGCTTCCTGTATGTCACCTGATGCTTCAGTTCTCACTCATGGGGAGTCTTTCCCTTTGTTAAGTCACCTCAAAACGGCACTTAAGGATTTCAGAGGAAGCTCTGAGCTGGAGATGACCATACGATCACAAGACTCTCTCTCTGGAACTTGTGTGATGGATCTGGGTCTTTGACAAAGTGTTCTATTCTGTGCTCTATAGGATATGTGCTGTTTGCAGACGGTAAAGGACAAGAGAGCTTTTGGTACCGCTTGGTTACAAAGAGCCACGTCTTGCTCACAGTACTGCCTCAAAATGGGTCCCCATTGTGAATTGCTGGGGTGTTCCCTGTCCAACCTCATCAGAGGTCCCCCAGAAACAAGGCCACATGGATGTTTTTACTTAAACTCATCATGCCTGTTATGTTGCCAATCCCATGTACAACTTAGCCAAAAAATCATATTTCTGTTGGTGTTTGATACTATGTAATTTGCTATTTTAAAGACTTGCACAGCTGTGGCCAGCTTCTCACCATGGGGCTCCTACTGCAGATGGCAGAAGGATTCAGACTCTTTGGAGGTAGTTAAGACCAATAGCACAGAGGGTGAGAAGGGACAAGCTATGTTTAAGGGCCATGTGTTTTTGGAGCTAATAGCATTTGAGGACTGCTGGGGCCCCATAGTAGCCTCATTCCTCATGGACTGTGAGAGAACGTAGGCAGCGGGGACTCCTCAGTGAACTCAGGAGAGGATGGGGGACAGCTGAGCCTTTGCAGCTTCCCAAGCAATTTGACTTTTGTTTCTTGACCATTGTTTTAAAGATTGGTTCTTAACCAGGACAGACTTCTAAAATCATCTAGAGAAAATCTCTAATACATGAGTACCCAGCTGCTGCACAGGAGCACAGGATTCTGTGTACCTATGTCTGGGTGGCTATGGATTCGCTCCTGTGGTCAGAATCTATCCTTTCCGTAGCTCTGTGAGATCGGCACGGCCTGGCTGGTGATTAGTTTAAGGTGAGAGTGAAGACCAGTGCTCATGACTGGCTTAGGCCAGTGCTGATCTACCCTCTTATTTCTCTTTAGACCAGTGGTTCTCAACTTGTAGATGGAGACTCCCTTGGAGGTCCCGTATCAGATATCCTGCATGTCAGCTATTACATTACAATTCACACCAGTAGCAAAATTACAGTTACAAAGTACAACAAAAACAATTTATGGCTGGGGGCCACCACAGCATGAAACACTGTATTGAAGGCCCGCAGCTTTAGGGAGGTTGAGAAGCACTCATGGTTGGGGATGCAGTACAACGGGGGGAGGGTGTGGGGGGGCGGGGAGTCCCTAGCAGAGAGATAGCTTCAGAGCTGGGTTTTCTTGGGGGGCCCAGACACTACCAGGAACAGCTGACCTTTAGCCATGGTGCCCAGGCTGTCAGGCGCAAAGAGACTGGTTATCATATGACCAAGACCAGGTTCTTGGGAAGCCTTCTTTAGATGGAAGGGCTTTGTGACACCCTTGCCTTGACAAGGAAGACATGCTGAATTCGTTTATCATCATCATCGTCACCACCACTACCAGCACCACCATCATCACCAACATCTGTTTGAGACAGGGTCTTGCTCTGGTTGCACTAGAGCTCGCTACATAGGTCAGATAAGCCTTGAATTTGTAGTAATCTTGCAGATGTCTCTGCGTCCTCAGTCCTGGGATCATAGGCGTGCATTTCCGTGCCTGACAAACCTACTGGATTTAAACATTAATTTCCTAAAAAGGGGTGAGGAATTTCTCCAAGTGCACTTGAAAGCTTCCCAGCAACATGGGGGGAAAAGTCACTAAGAACACATGTTTGTATAATGCAGAACATCAGCCCAGATGCTCTTGTTGGCATTGTCCCTCATCCCCCCCCCCCCCCCCCCCACCTCAACGGCCACCCCAGGCAGCTGTGGAGCCTACTATTCCTGTTCATGTTCACAGGCCCTTACAGTAGGGAGTGAGCCCAGACCTGAGGGACCTAGGGTGGCAGTGGGGACTGAGCTCTGAGTTGTACATTTTGGGGATGCCGGCTAAGAGATGAGACGGCTACCTGCCCCTTCTAGGACGGCTTATATCTTTTATGAGAATGACTTAGTCAGAGGCGCTGCTCCTGCTCAATGTGGACCGTTTATCCACGGACGCGTCTTTTAGCCTCACAGATCACCCTGTGTGTGTGTTGGGGGGTGGGGCAGGGATAGGGGTGGAGAAGGCTGATTTGAACATGTTAATTCATCCCTGGTCAGGTTCTTTTCCACCAAAGCTTCAATATTCATCTGATCTCAGGATATTGGATTTTTCTTTGAGGAAAGAAATAAATGACTTATCTGGGGAATAAGCCCTGAGTTCTGTACTCTGCTCGCTCTCTGTATTGGGCTGAAATAAGGTTGACTGATTCTCATGTAAATCTCTAAAGCCTGGGTGTCATCAGAAAGTAGTTCAGGTGCAGGTAAGTAGGTTGCATGCCCAGGAAAGAGAAGAAAGGAAGAAAGGAAGATTAGTGCCTGTATCTAAGGAGAAAGAGAACAGAGTCAAATACTTTAAGTGCCCACAGCTTCTGGATACAGTGGCCAAGAAGTACAGTTCTGTCTGAATGCAGTCATCCTGGCTTATGCTCGCAATTGGTCTTGAAGTCTGGCACACTCCCTCCCATAGTTGCTGTTGCTTCTGCTTTCCGTTTTCCCTATGCCAAACAAAAGATAGCTTCACAGAACCCTGGTGGGCTTTGCTTCCTTCCCACATGGCTGGGGCAAGGCCGATGGCAGAGTGAGTTGTCCTGCCTGCTGAAGACGTTTGCTTTATCTGTTTTTTGGCCTATGCCAAGTGTGCAGAATGTGTGTGAGCCTGTGTGTGTTTCTCTCTTTCATTTTTTTTAACCTTTCTTTTTTTTTTAAATCTTTAAAAAAATTTTTTTTATTGAAGTAATTTTTTCGGATTACATCTCAATTGTTATGCCCTCACTTATATCTTCCCATTCCCCCTCCCTCCCTCTTTCATCCTATTCCCCTCCCCTACGTGTGTGACAGAAGGGGACCTTGTTCCCCACTATAAGATCACAGCCTGGTAGCCTGCTTATTCTTCCTATGAGTGTCACCAGATCTCCTCAGCAAGGGGAAATGGTCAAATAAGGGGCACCAGAGTTCATGTCTGAGTCAGTCCCTGCCCTCCACACAACTGTGGAGAATGTGCTGTCCATTGGCTAGATCTGGATAGGGGTTCTGGGTTTACTGCATGTATTGCCCTTGGTTGGTATAGTAGTTTGAAGCTGACCTGCCAGGGTGCAGATCCGCCAGCCTTAATGGTCTTTTTATATATCTGTATGTGTTTCTAAGTTTTACCTTGAACCCACAACTTCAGAACTTGGGATTTCTTCTGACCTATTTAACCAATTCCTTTGCTCTGTGAGAAAGTGGAGGCTGTGACAGATAAGGTGACCTAACTACTGCTGCAGAGTGGTGTGAGACTCAGAAAGTCAGTGCTTTCTCCAGTAGGTGATGGTTCCGAAGATGGATGGGGTCACGTGCCCCCACTGTGTCAGCTCTTCTCTGGGTGACTTGCATCCTTCTGTTCAGAGGAAGAGCTATTTGCACAACCCCTTGGGATGGCACCACGACTGCTTTGGCCAGTGAGCTATGGCAGAAATGATATCGCATCCGTTCCAGGCATGGCTGTCATGGCCATGACTCTTTTACTTATGGCCCCTTGGAACATTTACCCTTCCCGTTGGCTCCACACCCAACTGCCACATGGGGACGATCCAAGCTGCGTGGAGAAGCCACATGGACAGAGTACACAGTCCAGTTGACAGCTGAGTTGACTTTCAGCCACCTGAGCATGCCATTTTGGATGTCTGGCCCGCTCAGCTTCCAGATGAGTGTGGCCCCAGTTGGAGCTCAGTTTCCTCACTCCCGTAAGTGCTGGTTTGGTTTTCAGGCTTTACGTTTTTAGCGTTGCTTGTGAGGCAGTAACATTTAGCCAGGGCATTACTCATAATGTGAATGTAAAATGCATGCTTGACTCCTGCTCTAGGTTAACCAACTCTATGCCACGTTTTCTAATGGAAGGCCATGACACATTGCTGGATCCTAAGATCATTTTAGTGGGTTGCAGAACGTTATGTTCAAAAGCTTAGTGTGTCAGATCGAGCAATTCTTGCTCTTTAAGTTTTTGTTCACTGTGTGTGTGTGTGTGTGTGTGTGTGTGTGTGTGTGTGTGTGTGTTGCTGTGCCACACTCTCCTTATTGTGGGTTACAATGAAGACTATTAAGAACGTGTTGATCTAATTTGTTCCGTACTACAGTTTTGACAAGCAAACAGGGAGGTGTCTTAGTCTGTTCCAGGTGCTAAAGTGAAATGTCATGGATGGGGTAGTTTATAAATGACAGAAATTTATTTGTAAAGATTATGGAGCCTGGGAACTTCAAGCTCAATGGACCATATCAACAATGTGATTTAAGATGGGGTCTTTGAGTTGCATAGTGTCAACTTGACCCCATTTGACTTCTAGGGCAGGTGGAGATTTAGGCTAGCCCTGCATATGGCCAGCTAAGCTTATGAGTTCTGGCCCCAGCAAAGACTCTGGATACCAAGCAAAGGGACATCTTTGTTTGATGGTTCTATTGACATGCGCATTGTCACACATTGATGCCATGAAAGATTTGCTGTCTGTCCCCAATTCCCTGAGAAAGGGAAAATGGGAGCGCTTGTCTCTGGAAAGTCCCAAGACCCTGCCCCTTGAGTCTCTTGCCTTGGTTGATTTTTAATGTGTCCTTCAGCTGTAACAAACTGTCACCATGAACATGACAGTTTTCAGTCAATGCCAAAGTGTCTCCTAGTGTGATTATTTGGTGCCAGGAGCAAGCATAGTCTCAGGGGCTCCTAATTTTTATTTCAATGTCATGATTCTTTTTAAATCACCCTCCCTCCTGCTATGTTACACTGAATGTTGCAGGTCACAGGCAGCCATGATGGAGCCCTGAAGGGAGAGCCCTCAGGCCCAAAGAAGAGCTTCATTAGGAGAGATAACCATCATGGGAAGTATGATGGGTCTCCACCTTCTCTTCCCTTCTCCCTCCCTTTAAAAACATTGCCTTTTAGGTTTGTTTATGTGTGTGTGTTTGCCTGCATGTATGTCTGTGCACCACGTGGTATAGCTGGGCCCTAAAGTGGATCAGCAGACAGACACAGCCGGGCTAGGTACTGACCCTAGGGGACAGATGGGAATTTCAGGTGAGACAAGGCATGCTGTAAACCTTCAGCCTGGACGGAGGGAACAGTATAGACCTTTTGAATAACTGTTATTGGAGGTGTGTCATCGCACTGGCTGTCATCTCTTCATAGTCCTTGGAGTTGGGAGAATGTAGTGCATGCCTGAGAATGGGGTGAGAGGGTAACTCTTTGGAAGATATGCCTACCCAGGACCTCAGAATGAAATATTTCTTGAGGTAAGAGTCTTTGCAGATGCTACTAACCCAACGATCTTGAAGCACCATCATCCTGCACTAGGGTGGACCTAAAGCCAATGGCAGGTGTCCTTATATGTGTCGGGAGACACAGCTTGGGTGTGACCATTTTCCATTCTCCAGGCACTTATAATACCATCACGGAACCACGAACCAAACCAAGGAAGAGAGTGGGTTGTGGGAGTGATCAGATCTGCCTTTGCATCTCAGCTCTGCCTTCATTAGTGGTGGAAGCCCTGGGAACCTGGATTTCTTGTCTTCGTGGTTGGGTCTGAAATGTCCCCCCAAAGCCCCTGTGTTAAAGGCATGTTCATCAGCCCATGTTGAAAGATGGAAGAGCCTGTAAGAATTGGAGCCTCATAAATGAGGTGCACCTTTAAAGGGGAGACTGGTGTCCATCACCTTCTCTCTCTTTTTGTTTCCCATTTGTTGAACAGGGAGCCCTGATATCCTATTACAAGATCCCACCATTACACCCTGACACCATGGCATCGTGGCCATTGTACTGTCACAGACCCGGAGGGAGGGGCCCAGCGAGCTCTGGAACATTAAACCAACCATCCTTTCCTTGTTTTTAATTTAGTTTATACATTTTCTTACAAGGATAGAAAGCTGTCTGCTGCAGTTCTCTACTTGATTTGGGTGAACTTTATGACGTAATGAAAGGCACTTGATGGGGTCTTAGCAATGTGTGGGTAACTTCCTGCTTCCTGCACTTGAGACGCCAGGAGAGACTTGGGGTGGAATGCTTAAAGTTGGATGGCATGAACTGCAGTGGACTCTAGCTGCCAAGGACCATGGGATGTCTCTAACGTTACAAGGACAAAGTCTCACCACGCTGATGACAAAAGGACAGTGTGGTAGTGTCAGTGCAGTCACAATTGTAGGCAGATTCCTCCTTTCCTTCTCTCCTTCCTTCCTTCCTTCCTTTCTTAAACGATTAGTTTTATTTTTGAGACATGTGTCATGTATTTCAGATTGGCCTAGAACTCACTGTGAATCCAAATCTGACCTTTGACATATGATCCTCCTGCCTCCATTTCATGAGCACGGAGATTAAAGGTGTGTGTGCCACTATGCTCAGTTTATGGGGTGCTGGGGTGGAACCCAGGGCTTTCTACATGTTAGACAAACACTTTACCAACCGAGCTACACCTTGAGCGCTAGTTAATTAGCTCTCATTGTGTAGCCCAGATGGGCCTTGGTCCTCCCAGAGTGCTCAGATGACAGGCTTGGCCACTGTGCCCAGCCTCCTGACTTGTTTAGCAACTGTCTATTAAAAGCCTGTTAGTCAGGGCCCAAGCAAGGAAGAGAGAGTATGTGGGAAAGAAATAGAACCAAAAATCAACTGTAGGTCAGGGTAGGAGGGACCTTGGGCACTTCAAATAGTTGGGGACACGGTGAGTTTGACAGTGAGCTACAAGAAAGTGAGGCTAGCTTTTTGATGGCTCATGCTTAATGGTTGTGCACTGTGTGTGGGCCCCATTTAAGGGCTAGTCTCTTACTGGCATTATCTCCTCTGTAGTCCAGTGAGGTGAACACTCCTTTTGGAAAATGAAGGCCAGGGAAGGTGAAGGAGAGGCAGGATCTGGAGCAATGGGCTGGGTCACCATACTCCCTTCAGCATAGAGCAGGGGAGAATGGCAAGAGTTAGATTATAGAACCCTGTACAAGGTTGCTAGAAACAAGTGGTTTATTGGGGGTAGTGACAGAGGGAGGTTTCTACAAGGGAACCGTGGCCTAAGGCAGTATAGTTAGGGGGCAGTGTCCCCCTAGTCTGAAGGTAGAGGCAGGGCTGCGAGAAGTGCCCTTGAGGCAAAGATGGAGGCCCCGCCCACTTCTGCTGTCCCTGCAGCTTCCCTCTGAGGAGCTTTGGAACCCTGCTGCTTAGAGGAGGGCACTGAAAGAAGACCAGTGGGGTGACAAAGAGAGCCCCAGCAAAGACATGGTGCTTTTAAGTGACACTACCCCTACTAGGCCAGGAGGGACATCAGTGTCTAGCGCTTGCTCACATGGGGCTCGGATACCCCTGGTAAAGCCTTTTTAAAACTCTTACTGGGGCCACTTTCCTTCCAGAGGCCCTTTGAAAACAAAGCCTGTGGGCTAGAGAGATGGCTCAGTGGTTAAGAGCGCCGCCTGCTCTTCCAAAGGTCCTGAGTTCAATTCCCAGCAACCAAATGGTGGCTCATAACCATTTGTAATGTGATATCACTCCCTCTTCTGGCTTGCAGGAGTACATGCAAGCAGAGCACTGTATACACGATAATAAAGAAAAAAGAAAACAAGAAAACAAAGCCTGTGCTGAGCAAGGAGGTCTCAGAAATGACCAAGTCCTGCAGCCCGATACACCAGCCAAGCACGAAGCTGGTGCTGAGGAGACGGCGGAAACACTCTTGAGTCTCTCCAACCAAGAGACTTGGCTGATCCTTCTAAAAGTAAGGTTTGTAGGGTCTCTCCGTGTCCCTCTCTGAAGCTAGAATATGTTTGCTGGTGGTGCGTGCCTGATCCCGGGT
Source organism: Acomys russatus (assembly GCF_903995435.1). Classification (NCBI taxonomy): domain Eukaryota; kingdom Metazoa; phylum Chordata; class Mammalia; order Rodentia; family Muridae; genus Acomys; species Acomys russatus. Next base: position 115,851,187 of record NC_067137.1, on the reverse strand, counting down.
CTCAGGGATGCTTCAGGAGCCTTGCTCCACCCCCACTGGTGCTGGGGGCGGGGCTCTGGTGCAAACAAGATGGCTCTCTGGAGCAGGACAGCTAGGTGGAGAGAGCCATAGCTGAAGAGCCACAGGGTAGATCAGGAAGTCTTTTGTCTTTGCCTGAGGAGTTGTGCTTCCTCAGAGTGGACTTGGGGCTTGGAGAGACAGGGAGCCTGGAGCTCTTGGCATGGGAAGGACTCTTGATCACTGGGCTCAGGAAGGTTCTCTGTTGACCTTAGGGCTCAGGACAGCCTGGCTTATCAAGAGTGCAGTGGAGGGGATGGGTGTGGCTCCCAGGCATATGATTACTTGCCCAGCATTCAGACATAAAACCCGCGTCACTGCTCCAAATAAAACTGGTCTTGGTGGGCCATGGTCATAATCTACCACTCAGGAGGTGAAGGCAGGAGGACTGAAAAGTTGAAGGTCACTCTTGGAAAGCTCAAGACTTGTCTGGGTTTTATAGGGATCCCCTCTCAATGGGAGAATGAAAAAGAGAGTGGACAGAAAAGGGAAAGGTGGGGTGACTGGGAGTGGGCGGAGCCACCTGAATCCTGGGTGCTGCTTAGGTAGGGAGGAGATGGAGGGGGGTTGGGGTATGTAGGGTGGGGGTAGGGGTGGGGGGGGGGAAGGGTTCAGGACCAGAACCCTTCTATATCCCAGGAATTGAAATTAATAAATAATGTCTTTACCTTTGAGCCCCTGACCTCCAGGAGGCCACAACCTGTGCACTCCTTGTGGCCAGAATTGTCCAGGCAACAGAATTCCTTGATAGGCCTTTTAATCAGCATCACCTAACTGCACTCTGTTCTGCCCGTCCCCTCCACCCCAGCTGCACCAGCTCACCGCAGAGGGCCCCCCCCCAAAGCCATGGCCATTTGATGTATCATTAAATACGCCTTCGCCCACTTGGCATGCAAACCCCGATAAAGTTTCACCTTTTAATGAAATAAATGACTCAATTAACAAGATGAAAAACAGCAGTGTGGTGGCAGGCCCACTTGGTGGCCTAAAAAAAAAAAAAAAAAAAAAGCTGGTGAAGAATTATCCCAGCAGGAAGCTAATGTAGGCAGAGACCTGGCGCTCTGTGGGCGTCACTGCCTGCCAGCCTGCCAGCCAGGGTAGACAGGGCCTGCTGACCGCTGCTAGGGGGATTCCCATATTCTGGGCTGGGGTCCAGCAGGGGCGGTGGGATCAAGCCAGCCTCTTTACTACTGAATCAGGTGGGAAGGGAAAGATGGAGACAGGACAAGGGGGGGGGTGGTAGATGGAGAGAGGGAGAGAGGGAGAGAGGAAAATGGATAGGGGAAGTGGTAGGAAGTAAGAAAGAGGGGAAGAGAGAGAGAGAGAAGAGAGAAAATAATATGCACCCTGCTTCTGTCTGTCCCAACATAAAAAAGTATAGAAATCCATGTCTAGTGTGTTTGTGTCTGTGTGTGCATGCACTTTCATGTGCAGTCCATGCAGAGGTCAAAGGTCGACATGTTGACATCTGTGTTCTCCAATTGCTCTCCACCCTGTTCCCCGAGACATGGTCTCTCGTTGAATCTGGAGCTCTCCTATTTGGTTACCTTGGCTGACCAGGAAGCCCCAGGGATCATCTTGTCTTTGTCTTCCTGTCTCCCCAACCTGGGCTCACAGGCTTGTCATTGGAGTGTGTGTATGTGTGCGTGCATGGGTGTGTGAGTGAGTGTTTGTAGATCAGAGGTCAGCTTTGGGTACCTTCCTCCATCTGATTCCATGTTGCTTCTACTGAGACAGAGTGTATTACTGAACTTGGTATTTTGGCTAGTTGGCTGGCTAGGAAGCCACTAGGCTCTACCTGTCTGGCCCCATTTCCACCCAGTGCTGGGATTAGACGCAAGTCACACACCTGGTTTTGCATGAGTACCGGGGTTTGAACTTGTGTCTCCATGCTTTCACACTCAGCGAGCACTTTATCAACTGGGCCATCTCACTGGCCCCATCCGTGTGCCCATAGAGAAACTCCTCTGAATGTCCAGGCTCCATGCTGTATGCTTAATGCGTCTTTTATATGGCAGACACAGGCTGGTTCAGTAAACAACTTTCTTGCTCTGAATTCAAGGTGTGCATAGTTTTGGAACAATGCCCATCCCGACCGCCTATGATCCCGAATTTTCTTTTTCTTTCTTTCTTTCTTTTCTTTTTCTTTTTCTCTTTCTTTCTTTTTCTTTCCTTTCCTATCTTTCTTTCTTTTGCTTTTTTTTTTTTTTTTCCATATATGGCAGTTTCCTCCAGGGCAAAGACTCTCAACCTGAGGGTGTGATATCAAGCTTGCTGACCTGTATGGGTGAATGCAAGTCCAGCTGGCATGGGCCCACAGCTGTAGGGTGCAGTACTCTGCAGGCAAGGGGGTCCACATGCTCATGACTTGATTTCTGGAGTTCACTCACATCTTTTCTTCTCCCACTACAGCTGTGGCAGCAATCTCAACAGGCCCTTCTCATTACTCCCGTCTTTGAAATGATGGTGGTTATTAGACCCTCTGGCAAGGCTTGTTATTTAATGTGTTAATAAAGAAACACACACATTTCTAGGTCACAAATCTGTTTTTAATATTGGATTACTGTCAGAGTAATGGGGTTTCTTTGTCATCAAATGCATTTTATATTTTATGCAGGCAAATTTTTATTCTGGCTTGGCCCTCGGCTTCTCCCACCTGTCAGAAAGGTCCATGGCAGGATGGTGGCTGAGAGGGCCTAGGCTGGGTGCTCGCACAGATCTCTGGAACTCTGAGGCCTTGGGAAGCCATAGAGCCAGAGCATGGGTCTTGGTGACAGCAGTGTCCTGTCAGTGTGCTTGCTGTATACTTGGGCCATTGTTATTATTATTTTTTTTTTATCAAGGTGTAGTTGCATATGGAAGATCTTTATGATCTGAAGGGCACACCCTGTTGAGTTTTAGCAGGTGTGTCCACTCCTTCCTGTGGCGTGCTGCTGAAGAGCCCCGTCGCATCTCACAGTTCTCCTTTGTGTCCCTCATTGGTCACTCCTCCCTGTGTAACCTAGGCAAGGGGTGGCACTGCTGTTTTGTTTCATTCTGGTTCTGCCCTTGGGGTCACTCACACATAGAATCCCATTCTACGCACTTCTGCACATGGCTGCTTGACATTGGTGCAGTGCCTAGAGGCCCACTCATGCTGTAGCTACCAATGCTTGATTCTTTTTTGTGGCTGTATAGTATTCCAGTATAGGAATCATGTGGATAAGTAAAATTTTCACATATACATCTATTTACATACGTGTGTTTTGTTATCATAAGCACGTGAGTATACCTTTCAGTCACATGCACAGTGGTGGAGCTTGGATTGGTGGACAGCCTATATGGGAAAGACGGACCACATACTCTCTTAGGCCCCCAAGGTCTGCTCCATCTGTGAGTATGGCTCTTGTCCATGAACAAATGCACATAGATTCATTTGAGTTATTGTTTTTTTTTTTCTGAGTGGTTTGGTTTGACCTTTGCCCTCAAAGTATGAGCACTGCTCCAGGAAAATAAGAGAAGTGGATAGCCTTCACAATGGCCCTCATCCAGGCTACAGGCAACGGTGGCCATGGTTCCCATGTGGTGGCGTGCACCCCACATTTTGGGAATGAGACCAAAGGGATCCCCCCAGACAACATGTGAACAGAAACTGGAGTTGAAAACAGCATACTTAGGCTCACAGTTGACAGTGGTGATGTGTAATGTTCTCAGGTCTCAGAGGGAGGCCCCAGGGCTGGAGTCCTTAAGGAAGCTTCCAGAAGGAGGGGCCATCTGATCAGGACACCATTGTCATTGGTGGAAGGAAAGTGTGCCTTGCTAGGAGCATGCAGTGCAGGTGTGTTCATGAGGCAGGTGAGAGACAGAAGACAGAAGACACACCCTCTGGATGTGTCAAAGATGGCCAGGTATGGGACAAGTGTGGGAAGGTCAGGGCTTGGGACGCTGGGAGATTTGAGCAGACATTAGATTTCAGATGGAAGAACTTGAACCCTTCTGAACTCTGTGGGGACATGAGATCCGAGTTGGAAAGGACAGTTCTGGTTTGAGTTAACTGTATGCCATAACTAATGTGTAGCCACAATAAACAGGAACTAATTGGCTCATGCTTCTGGCATCTGGGAGGCCAACCTCAAGGTGCTGGCACCTTGAAAAGTCTTGCTATGTTGTCCCATGGTGAAGGGCAAAGGGAGAGAGCAAGAGGGCGGGAAATTGCATAAATCCATTCACAAGGGTGGTGTCTTTCCGCCCCTGGGTATTGCCTCCCCAGGCTCTACTTCATAGCTCCCATCTCCCTAGACCCCACCTCCCCTCGGCCCCACCTCCCCTGTGCCTCCACCTCCCCTAGGCCCCACCTCCCCTGTGCCTCCACCTCCCCTAGGCCTCACCTATCTAGACTCTATCCCCTAGGCACTGCTCTTCTAGGCCCTACCTCTCCTAGGCCCCTCCTCCCCTAAACTCCACCTCCTCTAGGCCCCACTTCCCCTAGGCCCCACCCCCTAGACCCCACCTATCTAGGCTCCACCCCTACGCACCGCCTTTCCAGGCCCCACTTCCCCTAGGCCCCACCTCCCCTAGGCCCCACCTCCCCTAGGCCCCACCTCCTACTACTGCTACCTGGGAGATTCTGGTTCAGTCTCAGGCTGTCTGGAGGACACATTCCTTGTCCATTCAGTTCCTCTAAACAAGGACACAGCTCCCAAGTTGGAGCGCAGGGAACTCAACTTTTACAGTAAAGTGGCCCATTTCGAAAGTTTTGTGTTTGGCTCGACAAGTGGATCGTCCTCTGACCACTTGCTTCTTCCACTGCATTGTCTGTCCGTCCGTCAGAAACCAGCTTCTGCGTCAGTGACACTCCAGACACATCTGTCGGGGCAGCTTCGCGTGCACAGGTACACAGCGTATTCCTGCTATCTCTTTCCCTTTTCTGACCTTTTGGAGGTGGTCTTGGGGTTGGTTCAGGGTTGGCTAAGGTCACGAGGATGCTATTCCATGATGGTTTCATGAGCTTACAAGAGGATGAAGCAGGTCCTGAGCTGACAATGTCTGACCACGTGACGTCCCCACTTTGTCACGGTGCAGCACGAGGCCCTCGCCACATGCCTGCGCCCTGTTCTTGAACTTCCAGACCCAGGAGCCTAGGTTTTTGTTAAAGAAACAGAAAGTGGGCTAAAATAACAGTAAAGCCAGAGTCCTCTTTGCAATCTGGAAGTCGTATGTTTTTTCTTCTTTCTGTATGGATGTACATGTGGCCTGCGCATGACGCTCATGTATGCAGGTTCCCATGTGTATATGAGAGCCACTTAGAGGCCTGGGGTGGCTTCGCAGCAGCAGACTGTGGAAGGGGAAAACAAGGCTGGCCAGGAGGCCATGAAGGAGAGAGAGGAAAGTGTGAGTCTGTGCGTTGTGTAGAGGATACACACACTGTTCCCTCCCATTCCAGGCTTTGGGCTTTCTTAGCTCTGCTGTTTTCTCACTGGGACCCTAGACCTCCAGCTGTGCTCTGCAGCATTGCCCCTCCTGCTCATCCCCACGACCTTTGCCCTGTGCCTTTGAGTGAACAGAGAAAGGGTTTGCTCCTGGCTGCCGGCAGACTCCAGAAAACCAAGCCAGTGACTTGTTCTGTCTTTGTAAAAAACCTGTGGCTCAGGACAGTCTGACACAGGGCCAGATGGCTATTTGGTTCATTCCTAATGGCACTAAGGGACACTCTGAAGTATGGCAGCAGGAGAAAGCGTCTCAGGTGAGGGACAGCAGAGGGTCATTTCTAATGACCCACAGACCCACCTGCCTATCCATGTGGCTAGTCACGGACTTCAGTTTTGTAACCGTAAACGGGGACACCAGCTTGGCTTAGCCAGGGACTGGTGGCCATCAGGAGCGGAGCTCTATTCATGCCACTCAGACCCACGGAGACAGAACAAACTTGGCTGGACATCTGTCCTGTGTCTCACTTATGTGCCATGATGGACAAACCCAGGGATCCCTAGGCTAAGAGGCGCTAAAGCAGCTCACACCACAAACTCAGAAAAATTTTAAAAAGAGGCTTTGACGATTTTAGAGAAGAGCATAAACTGTCAGTGTTCTCAGTGCTGCTGGACAGAGAGATGGCTCAGTGGATAAAGGTGCTGGCTGCCAAGCTTGACGGACAGAGTTTCCCGAGTCCCTGGTACCTACAAAGTCAAAAAGAAAGACTTGTACAATTGTCTTCTGACCTCCGCATGCACTCTGTGGCGTGCGTATACCACCCCCAAATAAATAAACAAAGGAAACAAAACAAAACAAAACATCTGATTAGTCTATGGGTAGAAGTATTGTTTTATCCAAGGACCACCATTCTATAATTATTAGGCACCATCTGTTTTCAGTTGAAAATAAAATGACTTAAGACATCATCCTAATGTTGGTCAGAGGAGAAGACAAACTCCAACAGCAGTGGTGGTCAGTCCCTCACCAGGAGCTATTTCTCTGTATTTACCTTACTGACTGGGTTTTGGTCAATCAATTAAAAACCTGCGTTAATAGAATTGGGCAAAAAGGAATTCAGCTCCAGTATTCGAAGGTCTCAAACATCTGGAAGAAATATGAATAGCCAACATCAAGTTACTTGGCATCCAACAGGCCGTTGTGAGCCAGCAGCTTTCTCAGCTGCAGAGGGCTGGACTTCTGGCCCCCAGAGATATACACGTTTCAGGTTGGGTGGCTTGGCTGTGAAGAAACGGCCAAGGCAGCAGCCCTGAGTCCAGATCTGGCTTCATGCTTCACAGTCTGGGCCATTGGCCAAGGTCACGTGCCCCAAACGGCCCCCTTTGGCCCTCTGCTTGCTCTAGGTATCTCAGAGTTCCTCCCAGTGTAGCCTTTGGGTTGTGGTTTGTAAGTGGCATACAACAGAATGCTGAAGCACACATGAGCAGCCGAAATGCTGCAGTGGGCGTGTCCAGTTCCCCACACCAGGATCAGGGGTCTGTGCGCTGCAGCATGCAGGAGGTCACGGGATTCAAAGCAGGTACAAGGTGAATGCCCCGTGGAAGTCACCAGCCCACTGAGAGCTGGTGGGCTGCGCACAGTCAGGAAGTGGGGTAAAGCAGCTGAGCTCACTTCCTGCATCTGTCTTTCCCACTGGCGGGCAAGAATGAAATATTCAGTCACACACTACAGACTCAGGCTGTGGTCTGTGAGGGACTGTGGAGTGTATCATGGTGATCACATAAGGTTGTATGGATCTGACGGCGTCTTGTCACCTCAGGCCATTGAGTTGCCCAGTGTTTGCGGCGATGCTCCTGTGAACAGACCTGCTGCACACCCATTGGTATGAAAGTGCCTCAGTGATGTGGGGCATCATGTCTGGTCATAACTCACAGAGCAGACTTCACATCATCAACCTATACCCTCATGTCATTTTGGGATGTACCTAGTTTTACTCACACACAAATATGACTGTAGCACAGCATGCTGGCTTTGCCAGTGGCCACCTCACAAACCTTGTGTTTACTGATCTTTCAACAGCTCATTTTCCCCCTGTGTTCCACTGTGTCTCCTGCTGTTTCCTTATCATTGCATGTGCATGTATGTGGGCATGCACTGTGTGTGTGTGTGTGTGTGTGTATGTATTGTCTGTGTGTATGTCAGGGTTGTGTGTCTCTGAGTATTTATATATCTCTGGGTGTATGTGTGTATGTGTGTGTGTGTGTGTGTGTCAGGGTTCTGGGTCTCTGAGTTTTTATACATCTCTGGGTGTATGTGTGTGTGTTGTCTGTGTTTGTGTCAGGGTTGTGTGTCTCTGTGTATGTATATATCTCTGGGTGTACGTGTGTGTGTATACATGAATCTACATTGTGCATACACCCCAGAGCTGCAGTGGCTGGTGGACTATCCATCTGGATTTGTGTAAGCTCACTGGTATTGCTTCATGTTCACACAGAGACTAAATTGCCTGATGCTGCACTTCTCCCAAGGGCCCTGCAGCTCAGCAGTGCAGGGTTGTATATGCACACTTGAGCCACAGCTAACAAATGGTCACCTTTTATCAGGAATATAGACATGAGTGGGAAAACTTATGCCAAAAATTCCAAGTTTTAATTTCTTCTTAGAGTGACATTGCCTGGCAGAGATAGAAAAGATAGAGGACACACACACACACACACACACACACACACACACACACACATGTACATATACACAAACACATATACATACACAGACACATAGATACATAATACACACAGAAGAGACACACACACATACACACACACACAAGCATACACGTGGAGCCAAACACACACACACAACACACACACACACACACACACACACACACAGAGCAGGGCAGGGTGGCAGGGATCAGAAAGCTGTACTCCTCTGTCTTGCAAAGCACGTTTTTCCTGCTTTTTCTGAGCAAGGGCATCTGCTTTTACACTTTCTCCTGGGCCCCACAGGCTGGGTAACCACCTTGGCCAAGGCTCTTGTCAGGAGCGAGACACAGACATTAAATCACGTAAGGGCAGGTGAAATCTCACTCAGCGCTGTGCTGAGAACTGGAGTTGAGTCACTCTGCCACAGCTCGTGGGAGGAGAATGAGCCCATTCGCTGTGGATGCAGAGCCACCATTGGATTCATCAACATCTGGAATACTTCTCCTGGTGGACTCAAGCCTAGGGAAGTGCACTGGCCCACCTGGGGCCTCCCTGGCTTAGCAACAGAGGACCTGGAGCCTTACCCACATGGCCCATAACCTGATGACTAAAATCCTCAACTCATTTATCTCTTCCCCATGCTACAGCAGTGATTCTCAACCTGTGGGTCGCGACCCCCTTCATAGAGGTTGCATATCAGATACCTTGCACTTTACACTAAGATTTATAACAGTAGCAAAATTACGGTTATGGTGTAGCAACAAAAATAATTTTATGCTTGGGAGGGGGTCACGACAACATGAGGAACTGTGTTAAAGGGCCGCAGCGTTAGAAAGGTTGAAAACTGCTGCTCACACAGGCACCTGTTACTTGAGTGTTCTGAGAGGCGGACCTCCTGTTGGGTCTCATGCCTGATGCAGTGGTGCTAGCTGGGCTAGGGAGGCGTAGAGGCTCCGGGCCCTGAAGCTCCTGGAAGCAGACAGGATTGGGTGAGGTGGAAGGCCTTCCTTGCATACCAGGTAAGGCTGGCCCATGTTCACAGAGTAATGACAGAAGGCCTGCATGTGCAAAGACCCAGTGTAGGGTTGAGCAGCGCCCATCCCCGCTACAGTGCAGGGTTGAGCAGTGCCTGTATCCCCTACAGTGCAGGGTTGAGCAGTGCCCATCCCCCCCTACAGTGTAGGGTTGAGCAGTGCCCATCCCCCCTACAGTGTAGGGTTGAGCAGTGCCCTCACCCCCTACAGTGCAGGGTTGAGCAGTGCCCGCATCCCCTACAGTGCAGGGTTGAGCAGTGCCCACACCCCCTACAGTGCAGGGTTGAGCAGTGCCCATCCCCCCCTACAGTGCAGGGCTGAGCAGTGCCCACACCCCCTACAGTCCATGGTTGAGCAGTGCCCATCCCCCCCTACAGTGCAGGGTTGAGCAGTGCCCATCCCCCCTACAGTGCAGGGTTGAGCAGTGCCCACACTCCCTACAGTGCAGGGTTGAGCAGTGCCCACACCCCCTACAGTGCAGGGTTGAGCAGCACTGCTCACCCCCCTCCCCTCACCCCACAGTACAGGGCTGAGCAGCAACCCCGCCCCCGCAGTGCAGGGTTGAGCAGCACCCACTTCCCCAGTGTAGGTTCAAGCCTCTAGAGTTGGGGATCACTAACCAATGCTATCCATGTTCATGTGCCCAATGACAAGCTCTACAAAGGAAAAGGGCAGTATTAGGGGGACACAACAAAGGATGCTCCTGGAGTCTCCGGGCCTTAGTTTCCCCACCTGCAGAATGGAAACAACAAAACCTATCTGAGAGGCTGTTGGGAAGAGTGGCAGACACAGCTGGCATTACACCATTACTGTAGTGAGCTGGTATTTGGGGGAGGAACAGAGACCAAGGCAGCCCCACCCACTCGGCTTCTGTGTGGAAGATCACTCACTATGTAGCGCGTTGTCTAGGACGAGGAAAGCCGCCAGCATTTTTTTGCCTAGTGGGCAAAGTTCCACGAGTGTGGGCAGTTCTGTCTACCTGTGTTTATTACAGGCAGATTTTTCTATTTTAACAGAATCTGGGAGAACTCCAAGAAAAAACTTCATCTATTTCTCCCTTTTCTATCGCGGCACACACTTGGCTTACCAACAAATTATACATTATTTTGACTTAATGGTGTCATCTAGACACCTTTGTGACAGGCTCACTAACAATGTCACCTCTGTTTGATCTTGTTCAAGGCTTGAGACATGGGCATCCATTTGATATGAAATTTTATGACCATGGAGAACATAGTCATAGACAATAAATAATCTAGCATGAAACATTCAAGCTTGTGGGCTTCTTACAAAGCTTTCTTCTGAGGTTTCCAGTAAATATTTTCCTTTTAAAAGTTGTATAATTGAGAATTTGTTCTCACCAGGAACTTTGCTTAGTATCGTATGGGTTAGAATTTGGGAAAACAAGTAGGAAATCTTAGTGATAATGTAGGAGATGAAGTTATCAGCAGGGCTGGAGGCATAGTTTAGCTCAGGGTTCCATCCCAGAACCCAATCAAACTGGGCATGGTTGTCCATGCCTATAAGGCTTCATACAGGGAGTTGATGCAAGGGGATCAGCAGTTCAAAGCCTCCCTTTGCTATATAGTGATATAGGGGCTAGCTTGAGCTACATGAGACCTGTCTCTCTAAAACAAAGCTAAATAAAACGATCAAACCCACAGGGGGGAAAACCCACAGGGAATTTATCTGAAAATGAATGCACAAAACTCTTACCTACAATGTGGAAATACAATGTCTAAACAACCACTTTAAATGGTTCT